>NC_090998.1:63747500-64372500 GCF_041146395.1 Eulemur rufifrons | reverse complement strand
TCTGGTTTAACCATGGGTTTGTTGTTGTTAAATATCATTCTGAAAACACAGTGATATAGGTATAATTTAACTTTTGGCCCTTCAATGAAATGTTTACAAAATAATATACACATTATAGGAGGGCCTTCTTACTAATGCCATCAAAAAATCTCTCTCACTACATTTGTCCTTCTCACAAAAACACTAATGCCATAGGAACTCTACTTTAAATTCTTTATCCCACTGTATTCAGATATATAGCAAAACATATAAAATATGGAGAAAACATAATATGATGTATCTGCATGTCCAGCTTCCCTTTGATGGGGACGCAGATCATATATACACAGAGAGTGAAAAAGAAGGAAAAACAGGTAATTTTCAGCTACAAAGAACTGGCTTAATGCATCAAGTTTTGTTATTCTTCTATGGTAGAACAATAAATAAATAAATATGTAGGGTATAGCATAGCTACTTTCTTTATGAAGAAGTTGATAATGGACTAGTATTATATGAAGTTAATTTTTAGTAGCAAAGTTTGACTACAAGCCAAAAACTGTTCAATAAACGTTTTTTCTCTACTTCGTTTATAGTCTTTTCCTTGTTGAAATGATCACTGAAGTGGTTACTAACAGGTAATGAAATAAAATATCAAATTTTCTAGTGAAAAATAGTTTTCAACTGAGAAAAGCACTTGGCGGAAGACCCAGAAACACGCAGGCTAATGCTACACTCTATTGCAGCTAAAAATAAGTCATTTTTGACATCTTTCAGGAAGAGCAAAATAAGATAAAAATAATTCCTTGAAAACTTGTCAGCATTACTGTTTAGGTACGTATTAGAAAGTGATTAGCATTTCACACCAACCCTTCCAAAACTCTGAATCAATGGCAACCACCACCATCCACTCCTTTGCGTAGACTTGATTTTTTTAACCAGCAACATCTGGGAAGCACAAAACATCTTCCCTTTTGTCTAATAGCTGTTGGTGAGTTATTGGAACAGGAACACTTATAAACTTCCCTTTCCTTTACCCTATGTACGCATGCACATTAACCAGGAATAGCCATTTTAAAAGGTAATTTCAAAAGAATTAATATAATGAATTCTATTAGGCAGTTGGCAGGGGGGGAAATAGTGGCAACATTAAAATAAAAAAATGCCTGCCTGACACATTTAAGGCCTCCCCGGGCCCTCTCACAACATAAACGTGAAGTATGGTTAACTCTACTGTCCCCAAATCCTATTCAGAACACAAAAAGCAAATGATGTTCCAAAGAATGAAGACTGTGACATACAAATCATGAAACATTATGTGCACTAATCAAGAAACAACTGCAGATTCCGACAGATTCTGACACAGTATTTAAAAATAATTTCCTAAGCTTCAGAGATTGGTAAGCAGGCTGTCCCAAAGAGGGAAGACAGCAGCGTCAGGACAACCAACGGCTCACTGGGATTCACACCACGCTTTCATCACTCCCTATTAACAACTTTACCTCAATAGAGTACTGTGGCTGAATGGACACTCTGACTTCCTCTCACAGTGTTTAAGGAACAATATAATTTTGAGATTAGTTTTAAAAATGGACCAAATCTGTAACTTAGACACCCCTCCCTTTTAAGAATGTCAAAAAATTCTGTTTTAAGTGCTCTGGTTTATAGTCTATGGGTAACAATTACATCCTCCAGGAGGTTTCCAACGTTCCCCCTTTTTGGTGTTAACAGCTGTGCCAAACAGCAAAGTGGATTCTCCCAGAAGTGGCAGTGACCTCAAAGACCTCTGCCCTGGTCTTGAAGTCCAAAATGCGTTCTTATCACAGCACTGCCGGGAAGTTCTGTCTGTTAACAAAGCCAGCTTTTGAAAATGGAGGATGGGTTTCTGCCTCCCTGTGTCAGGTCTTGGAAGTCTTTAAGCCTTGTTTTTCCATGATGTTCCAGAGTTTGCGGAGGTTGGACTGCGTGATGACGTCATCCGGCTTGAGCTGCAGCGCCCGCAAGTAGTTGGCCTCGGCCTTCTGGAGTCTGCCGTTGAGGTGCAGGATGGCTCCCAGGTTCATCAGGGCAGCGGGGTACTGCGAGGAGAGAAAGGAGGGAAAACGATCAAGAGGCCGTTTCCAGCTCTCCTTCATGGAAAACAAAAATCTTCATCCACTTATGCAAATGATTCCCTTATGTCTGCAGGCATTATATGGAAGCAATTTAGCGATTTAAACAAACAGATAAAGATAACTAGGGAGAAAAAAAGTTTGCAAACAGCTGCTGTGTACTTTGTGCTTTAAATAGGACGGGCATCCAGAGAGGTAGTTATTTTTTCTTTAATGAGAAAACAGAGGTAAAATATGAGGACCTCGTACCCTAGTCCGGCTGTATTTTTTGAGAAAAAAAGTTAAAAGTGATACAATTTCAGATGGAAAGAGTAAAAATTTTTTCAACTCAATGACAAGAAATACAAAATTAGGTGGGAAAAGTTGAAAAATCTATGTCCGCTCACTATTTTCTCTTTTTAGAAATATTCCAAGCCTTTAATGCAAACAATTAAGATAAACTATAAAATTTTACTGATGTTTTTAGGATAAAAACCCTGAAAGAAATTCAAATGTAACCACTTTAAAGTTCTTTCCAAACCTAAGTAGTTTAACAAGACAAAGTCCTTATTTTTAAAAGCCAGGTTTTTTTTTTAACTTCTAATGGTAGATGTTTACTATAAATATAGCAAAGTAAAAATATAGCAAAACAGATAAAATATGGCACTGAAAAGTGAAACCTTTACAAAAAAAGTTTCATTTTATTAAAAAGCAATTCTCATAGAATTTTCACTAATGCATCATAATTGAATTATAGAACCATCATGTGGGGGGAAAAAAGTTCAAAAAAAGGCCTGAGTTACGCAGTACTAGTTTAAAACAAAGGTTTCCCTCCCCAAATTCTCAGAAATTAGCTAACAACAACAAAAGTTCTTCCCAAAGGAAAACATATTTTGCTCACTATCTGCAAATAAAGGCTGTTCTGCTCTTGTCTTGTCCCCAGAACGTTCTGGCTAATAGAGAACAGCTAATATTTTGGCAGTGACATAAAGGCATATTTCACATATCAGATAAAATTAAAAGTGTTTATGTTAGGATTATGCTTTCATTTTACAGATAGCGTCAACTATTAATTGTCCTTCAACTCTGTGCTACAACCTAAAATAGTTCATAATTATTTTTAAGATTTAATATTTTCACAAGATTTTAGTATGAATGCATTTTTCAGCTGAATTCATGTGATTCCGGTCTTTACTGTAGAAACAATTATTTCTGAACCAAAAACAATGCTAAGGGAGAGGGTGGAATGGCTTAGACTAAGTCGACTTTGAAAACTATGATCAGATTTGGATTTTAAGAGATCTGAGTTTGCGTTCTTGCTCAACCACAGACTGTGACCTTGTGAAGTTACCATATCTGTGCCCCAATTTGTTCATTTTTGAAAGATATAACCTTAACTTCTTTGCATGCTTTGGAAAGATACAATGAGAAAAATAAACAGATACACAGAGCGGAGTGCAGGTATAAAGCAGACACACTGCAGATGTCAAGATCTCTTTTCCTCGTCTCATTTGCTTGAGCTCTTGCACATACATGTTTGTGATTTCTTACACTGCTGTACAGGCTGTAAAATTTTTACTTCAATGTCTACATAACGTGTCTCTGGATGCATACCAAAATTCTCTTAAGTCTTCAACTACTAGGCATTATTTTCAAACTTTTCTACAACCTTTTTTCTTTTCCAAAAATAATGTTGCAAATATAAGCTACTCCTGACCTTCAAAAACCTTTTGGTCAGGATGACTCCACACTTATCAAGAAAAATACAGATGGTCAGTTTCTAATTTTAAACACCAATCCAAATAAACATGGCTCTAACTTACATGTGCAGTGAAAAGCTCCACATTGGAAACTGAAAATACCACCACCTACTCTGTCTTCCTGTAAGAACTTTGTAATCGCACCACTGTTTTTATCTCGAGTTCCCTGATGCTTGGACACATTTCTGAATTATGTCCTCGCACAGTGCTTAGCACAACTATCAATAAACAGCTACTAAACTGACGGTGAAGCATGCTCACAGCCTGAATTACTAGAGATGCTAAGTAGATAAAATGCTTAGACTTTCTGCTACCTGAGTGGGACGAGAGGAAATAGGGAGGGAGAACCACTGCTGAAGACCATTCCTCACTAACCAGAAATGGAAGAGGCCCAGGGATGAGGCTGAGAGAAACCACATGGCTCTGTGGGACAGTGGTTATTTCCTGGATCACTGTATTACCAAAGTGTCTGTACTTACAGTGTCTGTATCTATAATTGCAACTCAAAAGGATTATTAAAACACTCAGAGGTTATGGAGTCAGACTGCCTAGGTGCAAATATCAGCTCCACCACAGAGATGTATGCATTGAACAAGAGGGCTGAGGGGGCCAGACACCTCGGTTTCTTCCACAGATGGGAAGACAACAGTACTTGCTTCATAGGGTTTCTGTAGACGTTATCCGAGATCACAAACATTTTGTCTTTTTCCTGTTCTTCTCCCTCCTTCTCATCAATTCAACAACACAAAGTAGAACCTCCTTGTTAGGGTACCTGAACAATCAGTGAACCAAAGGTTAATGATTTTTGAACTGCCACTACTATTACTAGCTTTCTAGACTTTTTAAGGTTAAACCTGTAAGAGATGGATGTAAAAATGGCTGGTGAAGTATACCTTGCCACATAAATAGGCCTCACTATCATTTACTAAATTGCAGCCTGAGGCTCCTTTGTCCTTGGAATACTTTGGAATTACCTAGCCACAATCAAATTATGAAAAGAAATTTAGTATTTTAATATTATTCTAAGAAAACACAATTAAGAAGTTAAATCTATTCTGATGAATGAGTTCTGAAAGCTAATTATAATGGTATGTTTGTAATAACTTTAATTTTGCAGTATCCATACTAGCATTTACTCATTAAACAAAAATAATCATAAATTGATATTATGAAGTTAATGTGGGATAACAGATCTCAAGGAAGCTTACAGAGACTCATTCATTGCTTTTCCTAGGGACTAAAAATATACATAAACCAAAAGTCTACATATTTAAGAACATTGTTCAATATGTTTAAGCAGGTATATATTTTAGGTTCAGCTCTAACATTCTGGTTTGAATGTAAATGTCCATTTTAACAGAATAATTTTTTAAATTTTAAAAACCTACAAATGTGCATTACATAATGCTTACAATATCACTATAGCTTTCTTATTTGAGTGAATGGAAACTGATGGGATCTATATAGAGGTATGCTAAAATGTGACGTTAAGTAATGAGTAGTGTAACCCTAGGTAACCCCTTTGAAAATGTCAACCATTATTTTGACATAAACAATATCATGTGTTTGTTAAAAATTTATGAATACGACTGGATATAGACTCTAATTTTTCTTACATGGTTTTCTGTCTTCAAAGATAGGGGCTTTAACTTTTAAGCTTGTCATGTCTATCCCTCCACAGCAGTGCTAGGGAAGCTTAAAGGGTCTGCACTGGACTGAACGCCTTCGGGTCTTCTAGCTGAGCTACACAAACTGTAGTTCAGGGAGTCAGTCGCACCAGCATCATTTGGGAGCTTGACAGAAATGCAGAATTTGAGGCCCCACCTACTGAATCAACCTGAATTTCAGTGAGACCCTCAGGTGCTTTGTATGTTCATTAAAATTTGAGAACAACTGTTCTAAAGGTCACTTCTAGATCATAGATTATATCATTTTATAGCTCATGTGATTAAATTCTCCTGTAAGAGGTTATAACGTATAGAACAGAGTATGTCAGATCAAATGTCTACCCTCCCCAAAAGTAGGATTCTTCTATCGGTCATGCAATTATTTGAGGGTAAATGTTCATATAACAGAAGCCATAAATGATTGTTATTAGATAGAGAGGGTATGAAAAGCCTTTTGATAATCAAATAAGAGCACGGAAAGGCTTCTAAATAGATTTAAAGACTACCTAGCCACCTGATCAAAATGCAAGAATTACAGGTGACTGGCAGTCTGATTACATATTGGTGTCCATTGCTCTATGCCAGCTGTAACTCATGGGCTGGGGAACAGAAACCCAACCACAACTGTTGATGTCTTCCCCTACACATGTCCTCTTTTATGAAAACAGCTGATGAAATTTTCAGCGTGTTAAACCAAGGCATTCAGCAGCTTGCAGCCCAGTAACATGGGGCTCCTGGCTCTGTACAACAAATGACACCACCTCCTGATTCACAGACTAGAAAGAAGAACCAGATCTTTGTTTCCTTGAAGAGGACAGATGCTTTACATCAAAGGGGCTGACTGGCAGACATACTGAGGCGGCCAATGACGTCTTTTTTCAAGTCTCTAGGGAATTCTGCCTTTATTGTATTTTACTGTGGTCTTTGGCTCATTTCTCCAACATTGATGGAAGAATACAAAATTAAAATAATGGATGTATATTGGAGTGAGGTAGAACAAAGGCAAGATGCTGGAGGTCTGATTCTACAGGGTGCCCCAAAAGTTGTCACACATAGAGAAAATGGGAAATTGTCACTAAATGTACCCTGATTTACTAAATTTTAAGGCCCCTTAGGCTCCCAAAGAACCCAGCTGAGCTCACAGGGCATCCTGAACACACAGGATTGGAACACAGAGTCATTTTTCTGGCCTTAGCCTATCCTTTAGTCTTGGTAAGAAACCTATGGAGGAGAAATAGTGAGATCACACGAAGATGTAGGATTGGGCATTCATGTTTCTATTGGGAACAGGATTAAAATATGGAACACTGGAGTGTAGATTTCTGAAAGGAGAACTTGGGTGGGGCCAAGAGAAAAGAAAAGAAAAAAAGGGATTGGTTGAGATGTTCTAATTAGGCAGGAGTTGGAAACCCATGTAGAAGACCCCATCTCTGTATCCCAATAGTCCCTCTGGCCACTTTCCTTTTATGAAGCATAATGAACAGTCAAATGAAACTATGGAAAAGATGAAGATAGCCATAGTACATCGATATTTCTAATATTACAAGTACATTTATTTCCATCCAATGGATCTGTTCATGTTGCTGAAATTATCCAGAGTTTTATATATACTGTTGTATGAACCAAATAACTTTTAAGAATGACTGACATTAGGCTTACCTAGTCATTGCTCAATTAATATACTATACATTTTTGGGGTATTTCAAGATAACCACCTTCAACTTTCCTTCTGAACATAATTTGAAAACTTAAATGAGTTTGCATAACCTGAAGTTTTTAATGAATTCTTGGTCTTTTTAAAGTAGTTACCAAATAACGTAATGAAGTCTGCATACTGGCATTCAACTGTATTCAGGTGAAATTGCTTACCCAATTGGATTTACTGGAGCAGCAACTGTACCATGATGTTTAAAAATTAATGGCATGAACATTTTAAGAAACATTAATGAAAAAGTATTTATGCATAAATTTAATGATCTCTATATTTGTGCCTTATACATGGCAGATATTTAATAGTTATTCAATTAAATTGTAGGCTTATGGAAAAAGCATAACATGTACAGAGACAGTATTAGATACTTTCTTCCTTTCAGTTCCTACATCACTCCTCATCCTCTGTTTCATTTTCAGGCTTAATGGTCTGATGCCAAGCTAGAAACCTGAATAAATTATCATTGATTCCACCTCACATACATATTCACATCTAATCATTAAGTTTTGGTAACTTTACCCCCCAAATCTCTTTGGAATCTACATTCTTCTGATTATATACTGCCCCTTTCTTTTAACTTGGTTTAATCTAATCTTCTTCTCTTGGATTATTTAAATAAAATTATTTTGACACAGAAAAAGAATTTATAAATGAATAGGTAGCTGAACAGATTAGATGGGTGATAGACTAAGTGAATAAACACATGAGTAAAGCCATATACACGTTTTTTGGTTATATTTTATGCATACAGAAATTTCAGAGAATATGACAAACACCATGTACTTGCCTAACAAATACAACTTTATAAATACAACTGAAGCCCCCAAATCTCTGTCATTGTCCTATTCCTGACCACTCCCCAAAGAAAACCACTATCCTGAAATTGGTATTTGTCATTCCAGTGCACGTTTTACACTTTCATTGTTTGTGTACCCATAACAAATGTAAATATTTTTTAAGTTTCAGTTTCATAGACATGGCATCATCCATCATAGAGTGCCATTTCTGCCAAGCACCCATTTGGAACTTGAATTTTTTGCTCAATATTTTGTTTTTCAGATTTATGTATCTTGATAAGTATAAGATTTAGTTCTTTCACATGAATTCCATTGAATGACTATCTTCTCTTAATGATAGAATACAGACGCTTTAAAAGAGGGCTGCCATCAATTTTCTTGTACATATCTCCACACATGCTTATGGGAGTGTTTCTAGGAGTGGAATTCCTGGATCACAGGGGATCTTTGACTGCTAGATATTATCTACCAATTTGCCTTTCAAAGTAGTTGTATCAAAATGCATTAACATGGACATGTATTAGGAGTTCCTTTATTCCATATCTTAATTACAGTAGTCTAACTTTTTAATTTTTGCTGAATTCAAAGTTGTAAAATAGCACAGCTTGGGCATTCCAAATCTGAAAATCCATAATCTGAAATGCTCCAAAATGTGAAACTCTTTGAGTGTGGACATAGTGCTCATTCACTGGAGGATTTTGGATTTTAGGATTTGGGATGCTCAACTGGTAAGTATAATGCAGATATTCCAAAATCAGGAAAAGAAATCTGAAATCCAAAACACTTCTGATCCCACACATTTTGGATAAGGGAATACTCAGCCTATATCTTATTGTGTACTTATTAGTTTCTTTTTCCTGATTGCTAGAGAAGTTAACAACATTTTCTTAGGTTTATTAGCTTTTTATATTTTGCCTTCAGTGACTCACCTGGTCTTAACATCTGGACAGAGTAAGTTTTGTAAGTGTTTTGACCTAGTGATATTTGAAAGATAAAAACACAGAGCCTCCACTACCTCAAAACAGGTCCTAAATAGGACTGCCTGCCCTGATGCTTCCCAAGACTGAGAACCAGATAATCACTGTTTCTACAAGGAGAAATCTGTAATAAACAAAATGGAGAATGCCTGATATAGGTTCACTTTCAGTGGGGTGAGAGGATGAAGACAGATATCTGGGCAGCCAGATGGTGGGCCACAGAAAGGGGCAGCAGGATGCAGTGGAATCACACAGTAGCTACGGGAACCCTGGATGAGTGTATACGAGAGACAGCAGCCCCAGTCTAGCCCAGTATGCAGTAGAAACTTCTCTTCATAGCCTGTCTTTATCCAGACTCCTTGTTTTCTTCTTAGTCCCTTTGTCAGGTACAAGAATATAACTTCAGATGAACAGCATGTTTCACACTTTACCTCTCTTTACCACTCTCCATTTCTGCTGGGCCGGGTAAGTTTAGCATCTCATCCCATTCCTAACTTATCAGCCTCCTAGAATTTTCCTCACCTTCAGTTTCTTCCTTAATCCAATCTATCTCCCACCTGACCATTTGTCTTTCTAACTCACAAATGGTGTTTCAGAGGTTTCAACCTGAACGTAAAGAAAAGATTCCAGACTCTTCAGCCCAGTAGTAAGATGCCCTTTACAACTCGGCAGCTAAAATAATCTCTCAGTGTACATTCTCCCTGAGCCACAGGAAACTTCTATTTCTGCCATATGCTCTTTTGAGAAGTCATTCCTCATGATAGACTGCAAACTCCTTCTTCCATTCTCTCTTTGACAAATTTCTGCTCATTTTAAAAAAGATTTTAACAATCTCTTATTCATAGCTTACTTCATGTCCCCACAGTACTGTCTACATACATAAATTGAAACACTTACTACAATGAATTATAGTTACTTTTTATAAGTGTCTATCTTCTTTGCTAGAGGGTGAAAAAGACAGTGAATTTATTTTAATTGTCTTTATATTGCTAGTGCCAGGCATGGGCATATGGAAGAAACTCTCAATGAATGCTTGATGAAAGACAACAAAGTTTTAGGATGTAGCAGAAGGAACTGATCTAGGGGAGTTAAATCCTATACCTATCTCAACATAATTTAACAAACATTTATTGAGCACCTATTATATGCCAAGGTCTCTGCCAGACACTGGATAAACAGGAGGAATGATATATTTTTTAGTTTGTATCTAGCGTTAGCTAACTTTACGTGTACCCTGGCATTTACTACAAGCTATTTGGAGGTATACATTCATTGTCTCACTTACGCCCCTTCAACTTAAGAGGTAGGTGAAGCTGTGATCCATACACTGATGTAAGCACTATAGAAGACCGCACAGATGAAGGACTGCCCTCAAGGAGCTACAGTCCTGTGCATAAATATAAATTCTTTTATTCCAAGAATAAGGCATGTCTACAAGAGAAATACTAAGACTGAGCTGTGTGGGAGAAGGGGAGGTTATTTTCTTCTGGGTATGAGGTTACTAGATGAGATGCATTATGAGGTTGCTTAAAGTCTACAGTTCCAAAATGAGAATGGTACATGAACTTTTAATATTGGTAGGTCTCATCAAAATCCATTTGTTACTTTTTAGAAGTGTTTTTAGCAGACTGCTCAGAGCAGAGGCAGGAGTGGAGAGTAGCCCTAATACAGAGGAATCTGAATTTCAATTATTTTGGAGATTAAGCTGTCAATAGTGATAAACTATGATGTTAACCCTTCTAGGACCAAAGCAAAGTGGAAAAGTAAATCCTTATTAAAATGCAATATTAATACAATAAACCAAATGATCATCACAAAAATGATATGATGAAACAAAACCCCACAAGCAATGCAACACTCCAAATTCAGGAATGATAGTTCTTTGTAGTCATATTTTGACTACACTCATATTTTGAACAAAGCACCTCTGCAAACAGATTTACCAAATGGTAGATAGAGCAAGGGAAAACAATGTAGGAAATCTAGCAATGGCAAGGCAAATTCTGACAGATAATAGAAATGATTCATTTTGATTTTCAGTTTCAACAAAGTATTTGTGCTTTTGAAATAGTTTTGAATAAAACAAAACAAATACAGGTGACAAGCAAGACACAACACTGTATTAAGGGAGTAGTTTCACTTTGTCAGTGACACATTTTATCTTCTGTACTCAATCCTTCCCTCCTGCACCTGCCCCATCCCAGCGGGTATTACAAGAATGCTCATTTAACTTTTATGATGAATATGATTGTCACAATGTGTAGCGCTATTCATTTCTATGGCGATCAAAATGCCAACAGCTGTGGTTTGGGGAATATCAAACAGTGATTTTAACAGAATAGTTCTTCTGTTAAAGTAGTTCTTTCTAACAGTGTATTTTAAAGTGTATTTACTAAATTAAAAATATGACCCCAGAAAATAGTCTTTGCTTAAGATGATCCTATTTCAAAGCTGAGTTTCCTGATGTCCTTAATTTCATAGGAACATCTCCCAAGTGATCCGAATGCAAAATCTCGATCCCAAGCCACCCAACTTTCACTTATACTTTTTATAAAATGCAATCAGTACACTATCTTAATTTCTAATAAGCATGTAGGTAATAATTTGAATAAAACTAATAAATAAAAGTCTTACATATGTGAGAAAATCTCTGATGACTCACAGCACATGCAGACAGGAAGAAGGATGAGAATTAGTGGAAGTTAAGAAATTTAGAAGAGACTATGCACAATGGGCAAGCATCATTTATTATGTCTAAAACACCAAGAGCCGTCTGCCCTTACTAATCTAAATAGCTGCTACGAAAACCCACAGCATCTTCTTTTCTTCTGAATCAAATTCCTTGCCTGTTTCTATTTGAAATACGATTTAAGCAATATAATTCATTCTACACTTTCTTTTTAGCATGAAGTTTGGGAAGGAGGAACATGTGCGTGCCTTCTCCATCACAGTCACGTTACACAGAAGGATTTCCAGCTGTACAGGCCATCCACATGTGTATGTGAGAGGCGTGAGTTTGAATAAATTTAATAAAATGACTGCTCGTTCCAAGGAGTTGGATCGTGTCACTGGACTAATCATGCTGTTATTCAAATGTACTTCAGAGATATGTTGAAAATTGAGATCTGTGCTTACAATATTTAAGAACTCAACTGCCATGGAGGATAGAAGCAGAGATGCATTTTCCCCTGAACTTTCTGCTATGTGAATTAATCATCTGAGAGATCTACATACACATACATATGTTAAATATATATAGTAATAGTGAGAGGTGTAGATATACTACCATGTCCAGTGACATAATGAAAGGTATACCATGGTAAAGACTCAACAGATGCAATAACAATCAAATTCAGGAGAAATTTTTTAATCAATGTGTATTATTTCTCTAATTGCCTACGTTTGCCAATCAAAGCTCTGAACGGATGGAGGTCAACTGAGAGACATTAGTTTGTATATTGTGGAAATGACAGATTTGTTCCTGAATAGAACTTACTGCAAATATTCATTTTTGTAAAAATTATGAAAATGAGCATGTCAGAGGCCTCAAATATTAATAGTAGATTAAAATGAAATTTAAGTTAGACATATATATTCTAAAGAGGGTTTCTCGGTCAGTTCTGGTTGCTGTAACAGAGTACTGTGGACTGGGTGGCTTAAACAACACAGGTTTATTTCTCAGTTCTTGGAGTCTGAAAGTTGGAAATCAGGGTGTTAGCATGGTCTGGTTCTTGGCGAGGGTCTTCTTCCTGGTTATGTTCTCGCATGGCCTTCCTTGGTGTGTGCATACAGAAAAAGTCTCCCTGTGTATTCTTTTTATAGGGCTTTACTTCTATCATGAGGACCCCACCCACATGACCTAATTATCTCCCAAAGGCCCCACCTCCAAATATCATAACATTAGGGGTTGGGGTTTCAACATATTAATTCTGGAAGGACACAAATATTCAGACTATAGCAGATTGGTAGGAATTTTATTTTCCTCTTACAAAGCAGATGGCGACTATGGTGTGAACAAGCAGGATTAATGCAGGGGTGACAGTTTCATTCAGAGCAATCACATTTCAGCATGACTTTAGAAAGCAGCAACTGTCCATCTGCAGAATGAATATGAAGAAACACGTTTCACTGAGCAAATTCACCATAGCCTTCAAGCACACAGAAAATGGAAAGTTATTTCAAATGCTCTGAGTTAGGATGACCAGATCAAACATAACGGGCAGGTACATAGCAATTCCTACAGAAACTATAAATCTTTCCGGGAACTAAAAATAAGTAAACACATTGTCTGATGTGTGGCATTCTATTTGCACTTTTATAGGGCCAAGACTTTGTTGACACATGCTTGGAAAAATAAAGATGCAAGGGTTTCACACATAATTTCAAAAAATATTCCATCAGGACACACCAATCAAGGTGAAGCCATGCTGTACTCCAAGCCAATACACTTGTCAAGGTGTCACACCTGCTGAACGTGTAAAAATAAATAAACGTGGCTCCTGTTCTAAATCCATGGCAAATCAAGGGAGGTTTAATGATAGAACTTCTGCTACTCACATAGCATAACTTCACATATCACCCTCAGGATCTCTCCATTCTATTGAACATTTTACCTTTATTTCTGACCATATCTGAAACTGATACCATCAGATTGCGTCAGCACATTTTATATATGAAAGGAGGTTTTAAAGACTGGCTTTATGGCATTTTTATAAAATACTCAATTTTTAAAGTATTTTTTTTAATTTTTATACATTTAAGGGGTACAAGTGCACTTTTGTTACATGGATACACAGTGTAGTGGTGAAGTCTGTGCTTTTAGAGTAACTATCAGCCAAATAGTGTACGTTGTACCCATTAAGTAGTTTCTCATCCCTCACCCCCGCTCCTGGCCTCTCACCCTTACAAGTCTCCAAGGTCTATTATTCCCTTTCTCTATGTCCATGTGTACACATTATTTAGCTCCCATTTGTAAGTGAAAACATGGTATCTAACTTTCTGTTTCTGAATTATTTCATTTAAGATAATAAAGTCCAATTCCATCCATGTTGCTGTAAAAGACATGATTATATTCTTTCTTATGGCTGAGCAGTATTCCACATTTTCTTTATCCAAACATCATCCGCAGATGGACACTTAGGTTGATTCACATCTTTGCTATTGTGAAGAGTGCTGAGATAAACATAAGAGTACAGGTATTTTTTTTTTTTTTTTTTTTTTGAGACAGGGTCTCCCTCTGTTGCCCAGTTGCCCAGTGGTGCCATCATAGCTCACTGAACTTCAAACTCCTAGACTCAAATGATCCTCCTGCCTCATCCTCCCGAGTAGCTGGGACTACAGGCACACGCCACCAAACCTAGCTCATTTTTCTAACTTTGGTAGAAACAGGGTCTCACTGTTGCTCAGGCTGGTCTTAAACTGCTGGCCTCAAGCAATTCTCCCTCCTCAGTGTAGGTGTCTTTTTTATATAATGATTTCTTTTCCTTTGGGTACATATACTGTTGGAAAGACTTCCTCAAGACATAGTCATCATACTATCTAAAGTCAATGTGAAGGAAAAATTCTAAAATTAGCAAGAGAAAAGCATCTATCAAGTATAATACAGAATTTGCATTGCTTTTACCTAATCTACCAATGTTTTATCTCTTTCTCTGATCAACCCTTTTTCTGCAAGCCCTATATCTTTACCTTCATGCTTCCCTTCCTTTTTTTTACATTGTTAATATAAAAAAACCGAAGCAAGCAAACAAATAACTAGCAATCAATAAAGTAATCACAGAGACACAGAGCCAAGCAACTGCTGGCCTCATATGTATTTATTGGATACTTATTCACCCACACTCAGAAATAGCAACCAAAAGAGACTTGAAAAGGAAGTTAGAACAAAGTAAATTATTTCAGACCCAATGACTAATTTTCACATGCCAACTATGATTTCTTTTAGACTTATCCTCAATACTGAGTTACAGAATCATAATGATTATATGGCATGTCCAATATATTTACAGAATTACAAAGTAATACATTTTTACCTACTCAAAAAACACAATTTTGTATTGGCAATGCAACAACCTTGAAATAGTAATCTAATATTTGACTACACTAAAACTTGGCCACGTATCACCTCTAGCTATGATTTATGTCAGGAGAAATAAAACAAAAACACTTCCTTGGAAATATAAGAAGGCATGTCTTTTCAATTCTTTTATGTAAGAAACCAGACACAAGATATTTTCTTGCTGTTACATATTAGTTATTCTTAAAATAAAGTACCTTATAAATACGTCACTATCTAATTAAATTGTAGCCCATTTTGTCTAATAAATGTTTAATGTTCATTGCATATAATAATTAAATCAATTGCAGTACCTTCAAATGGCTCATAGAAATTAAGTTATGCTTTAATGTCGATCATTTGACACTTTTATTTACTTCTGTCAAAGACAGAAGTTTAAGAACTTTCACTTCTTTAGTTCATCCAAGAGAAGTGGAAAGCTAAATGGTAATTATAAAGGTTATATTCTTAGAAAATTAAGTCCTGGTGCTAAGTCCTGGTGTAACAAGAGCCTCAGCAGAGATGCTGGGGTGCAATACGGCTAGTCTACAGGTGTATACAACTCCAAAACTATCCACAGGAGGTCAGGAAGCATAGTCACCCCATAAAATCAGGAACTGATACATTAAAATATTGCTTACTATATAATATATAAATAAGATTTAGGGAAGATGAAAAAAAAATTTGTAACAATACAATAAGATGAAATTTTTAATAAGAAAGTCACTGAAGGAGCCTTTTGTAGGCTGTAAATACTTAAAATGATATTTCTCTTGCCGTTCTCTGATTGTAAGTTTTAAAATAAATTTGAGTTAGTCCCACCCATTATAGGTAATTTTCTCTTTTCACCTTTTTAATGTAATTTGTTCCTTCCCTCACTCATTCAGCATCTAATTACTGAGCACCTACCACAGCATTGGAGATCCAGCAGCACATAAAACAGTCAACAATCCCGGATCTCACAGAGCTTATCTATTTCTAAGACACAGATAATAAACACACACTAAAAAAGTAAAATATATAGCATTTATAATATATATAGCATTTTACATCATGATACATGGAAAAGTAAAAACAATGTAACACAAACAGGGTTTAAGGATGTCCGGGAGCAGAGAGGGGTCAGCAAAGTTAGCCTGTGGGTCATATCCACCCCACTGCTGGCCCATTTAAAAATGTGCATTTTTAAAAGGTTGAAAATGTTCAAATGAAGAATCCATCATGATTTATGAAAATTATATAATATCCAAATTTAAGAGTTCATAAAGTATTACCAGAACATACCCACACTTGATCATATACGTACTACCTATGGCCCTATTCATGCTACAAAAGCAGAGCTGATTAGTTGTGAAAGAGACCTTATGGCTGCAAAGCCTGAAATATTTACTATCTGACCCACAACAACAGAAGTTTGCTGAACTCTGGTTTACAATATTAAATATTAACCAGGGAAATCTGGAAAGGTCTTAAGAAAAGATGGCCTTTGAGTGAAGAATTAAAGGAACTGAGTTAAACAAAGTGCATGATCTCACTTATGCTTTAACAGGATCACTTTGCTGCGTTGAATGTATACTAATGAAAGAGTAAATGTCAGTATTTTAGGTCAGTGGTGATAGTGATGTCTTATGGTCAAGATAGCAGCAGTGGTAGTTGGCTTATGGAACTGAAAGAATGAAGCCATTTATTGCAAAGAGAAAGAGCATGGGAGAAGGTATGGGAAGGAGATCAGTTGTTCAGTTTTAAACTAGCAGCTTGAGGGGTCTCTACATATGGAGATATTTAGTAGACATTGGACAAATTAGTGTGGAGTTCAAGGGAGAGGTCTGGGATAGAGATATAAATTCAGAGTTATCAGTGGTTCAATGTCACTTAAAGCCATCAGAGAGGGCAAGACTCCATGAGTCTGGGTGTACAGAGAAGAGTGAAGTGAGTTAAAAAGAATTCCAAGGTTAAACGCACTGGATTGATGGAAAAGAACCAGCTAAGGTGTGAAGGATAAGAGGGACCAGAGTTAGGTGGTGGTGGTGGGTTGTTTCTGGAAACCAAGGGAAGAAATTACTCCAGAAGGAATGAGTAATCATCAGTGTCTAATGCTACTAATGAAAAAAAAAAAAAAATGAAATCAGACTGAAAACAATTGAATTTAACAATGCTGAGTATTATTCTAATAACTTTGACGGAAGCAGTTTTGGTGACAGGATCGGGACAAAAAAATGTTTGGGTTTATATGAAAATGGAAAGCTATAAAGGCAAGGGAAGAAACAGAGTGGTAGCTAGAGGCAGAAATGGGCTTGAAAGGCTTTTTGGTTTTCAATTTTGGAAGAAATAACATGATGTTTAAATGCTGATGCAAAACATCTAAGGAAAAATCTGTTAATGCAGGCGAGAGACAGAGAGAGTGACAAAAAGGGAGGGAGAGGGAGTGTAACTGCTGGAGTGATGTCCTTCAGGAGTCAAGGACAGAGGCATCTAATGAAGAAATGAAGAGGCTGGCTTGAGTTAGAAGCATGAACAGTTCATCTATAATAGCAGCAGGAAACATAGCATTCAAAGGCACAGATGCTAATAGATGGTTAGATGTGGTGACAGAAGCCTGTGGAATTTCTGATTATTTCTATATTGTCTGTGAAAGAGAAGCAAGGTCATCAGTAGAATATGATGATGAGGGAAAAAATGCTGGAAATTTTAGAGTTGAGGGTAAGGTATGAATAGTTGTCTAGAAAAATATTGAGAGAGCATAGTCTAGAAAAAACTACAGTATGATTGCCACCCAGTTTTGAGGGTTCATTTGAGGCCAGAGGTACTGAGTTTAAAGTGAGCTGTGTCTTTCGTTTAGTCACGTTTAGATTAAGATGTAAACATGGAATAGGCATAGATGGCTTTGACCAGGTATTGATTTGGTCAAATATGTATGATGAGGCAAGAAGACACAAAGGAGGCTGTAGGCAAGGGAAGGGTTATCACTGACTGACTTTGAAATTTAATTGACTTTGAAATTTAATCTTAAAAGGGCTGTGAGGCACAACGTGAAGAACAATGAAACACTGGTGATTTCCATGGTCTTGGGTATGGCTGAAGCATTTGGGAAGCTGGTAGCAGAGATGGAGATGTAGTCGGAGTGGGATGTTTGAGATGAGATCACAGAGGTTTTGTAGAAGAGAAAACAGCAACCAGGTCAGAGAGCTATCCTGGGAGAACAAAATTAGCAGATATTTCAAAAGCTGGGGAATGACTGGTGATGCAGGCAAAAGAGGGATTTAGAGAGTTTTTTGGGCACTAAAAATTGTGGGGAATGAGGGATTGAGAGAACTGGGCCTTTTGGGGTGACTTATGTGAACAGGGATAAAGAATATCACTGAGATTAGTCTTGATGATACCAAGAAAGAAAATGACACAATTTCATTAAGAAATCCTAGCCAGAGGGTGCTTTAGTTAATGTTTTTAGTAAAGTTAACTTGTAAAAGATAATTTCCACTTGTTAACACCGAATTTTAAGCACCGAAGTAGCGTTTGCTTAAATTCAGGAGCCTTCACCAAGAAATCCACTGTATCACCAATGGCATGTCCTAGCATGGTCCTGATAATTGACGAACACATTTCTTAATGGTGGTATTGGATTGCTCTGGTGGCCTTGCAGTTCATGTTTTATAATGTCAATTTCCCCTGTACTTCAGTGGCTAGCCAAAAACAATACTGATGACATTTTTAGCTGATGTCCATTCAATAGGATTTAGGAAATAAAAATGCATTTCTAAATCAAGTAAAAATAACTATGTATTTAACACAATAATTAGTGGTATTTTTCATTTAAAGACTAACCTTCAAAATTTAGTGTAATGATTCAAATAGGGTTTATCTCTTAAACAGAGTCATATGGATGGGACAGGGAAAAAGCATATAGGTAAATAAAAGTTATTATTTTTGGAGTTAATGATGTATTCACAAGCATGAATTTGTTATTATGCATCTTTACTTACCCCAAATTTCATGTGTTGGAAACTTAATCCCCAAATTCATATGTTGACTGGAGGTGGGACATTTGGTAGATAATTAGGATATGATAAGGTCATCTGGGTGGGGCTCCCATAATGGGATTAGTGGCTTTATAATCAGAGGAAGAGGAACTAGATCTAGAAGACTTCCTCTGTCTCACCAGGTGATGCCTCCTGCCAAGTTATGATGCAGCAAGAAGGCCTTCACCAGAAGCCAAGCAGATGCTGGAGTCATGCCCTTGACTTCCCAACCTCCAGAACTGATAGAAATATTTTTTTTTCTTTATGAATTACTCAGGCTGTGGTATTCTTTTATAGAACAGAAAATGAACTAATACGTTAATATCTTCTATGAGTTAGATATATTTCATATTGCAAATATTCTTTGGAGGATCACACCTCTACTGGACTACACTATTGGCATGAGTCCAAAGAGAGTCCTACATGCTCAGAGAAAAAGTTCCCTTGGGCCATATATCTCCAGCTGAAGTCAAAACGGGGGCACATGAACACTGAGTATTTATGGCAAGACACCTGTATCGTCCTCTGCCCTAAAATTAATCATACAAAATATCATCCCTGTCATCAGGTTATACAATGTTTATTTAAATTTATATCATATTTACTATTTTATTTGCTTACTATTTCTTTTTGCATTCTAGATTCTCCTTTTGGAATTATTATTATTTTTTTTTTTTGTTGAGACAGAGTCTCACTTTGTTGCCCAGGCTAGAGTGAGTGCCGTGGCGTCAGCTTAGCTCACAGCAACCTCAAACTCCTGGGCTTAAGCGATCCTACTGCCTCAGCCTCCCGAGTAGCTGGGACTACAGGCATGCGCCACTATGCCCGGCTAATTTTTTCTATATAGATTTTTAGGTGTCCATATAATGTCTTTCTATTTTTAGTAGAGACGGGGTCTCGCTCAGGCTGGTCTCGAACTCCTGACCTTGAGCAATCCACCCGCCTCGGCCTCCCAGAGTGCTAGGATTACAGGCGTGAGCCACCGCGCCCGGCCTACTGGAATTATTTTTATTCTGCCCAAATTGTATGCTTTCAAGACATCTTCAGTAAAAGGCTAATGGTGGCAATATTTTTCATTATTTGATTCTCTAAAAAGTTTTTATTTCACCATCATTGTGAAAGATAATTCTAGGTGATAGGAGTGTATTACATAAATTTTTCCTTAACATCTTAAATTGATTCTTTCATTGTCTTGTGTCGTTCACTGATGTTGATTTAATGTGTTCTTGGTTGAATTGGCATGCTTTCATAGTTAAGCTTTCTTTTATTTCTGGCTGTTTTTAGGTTGTCATCTTGGTCTCCTGTATTGCAGTTGACAAACTGTAATCCATAGTAAGCCAATGTACACATTTCTACTTATTTGTTCAATTTGAAATATATTCTACTGTGTATCTTTTAACCATCCTAGAAAGTTCTGGGATATTCACTGCTCTGTTCTATATTTTGGGGCTGTAAATAGATATTAGGTCTTCTTATATTCTTGTTTCTTAACTTTTCTTTCATATTCCTGGTTTTCCTTTCCTGTGCGGCATCCTAGGTAATTTGCTCACATACACCTTTAATTTAATTGATATTCTCATTTGTGACTTATCTATTTAACTGTTGAGTTTTGATTTCAATAATTCTTTTCCTTTCAAGATCATTCTATGATCTAGTTCTTAAATATTTCATACAAAGCCATTCTATATTCTTTTTCTGACAATCTCAATATCTGTCATCTTTGTAGGTCTAAATGTTTATTTCTGCCGAGTCTCACTCTCATTCATGGTGGTTACTTCTTTGTGGTCTTTTGATCTCTGTGTTTAACTAATTGCTTCATCTTACTCGGAGGAATCCAGGTGGCCTAAATTGGGGATGCTTTTCCCTAGATAGGATGTGTGTCTGCCTTTGCAAACAGCCAGACAACGCTACCAGCCTAACACCACCCACATTCCCCCCCTTGATGGTCCTGACTCAACATTAGGAGTTACAGGCTCTACTTCACCATATTGGTGCAGGCTTGAGGTTCATCAGCTGGAAGGTAGGGCTGCTACTAGACTCCACTCCTGCTTCCGTTGGTGACATATCACTCCAGTCTCAGAGTCCAGTTTGCAGTTGTTTTTCTTACTTTTTCCTCCCACAACACACAGACACATACACACACACACACCCCTTCAGAAGGGTACTTCTTACTCCCTTTTGAAAGTCCAATAGCATTTCAGGAGAGCATTATTCTATCCTCTAACAGAAGACTCTAAGGGAGAGAATCTCTGCACTCTGCTTGTACAGACAGAAGTTATAATGAAAGTCATTGAAATTTTGACAATTTTAAGAGTTGGCTTTGAAATAATTTGAGGGTGGCATATTAATGAAGAGTTAGTCAACAATAGTTACGGTGCTGCGTGCTGTGTATAACACAATTCTAACTAACAAAGGGAGTAAAAAGGAATATGGATCTTACTCTCAAAATGTTTTCAAACTCAAGAGAAGAGAGAAAGTGGCAAATACAGATAAGCAACATAAATAAAAACACAGGGACAGCTAATGAAACTCTTTGACATCCTCTGGAATGTTATCCACTTTTAGAAATACTCCACTTCGTTTAGCTTACTATTGAGAACCACTATAGCCCACAGTTTATTTATCAGAAGTATCAACCCATAGTTTATTTTTTCCTATGAAGAACACTTGTCGCATACACAACAGTTTTGTATTTTGAAACAAGTCCTTTCTGATAATACTGAGAAATTTCAATTTGATGCTGTATTTTCAGCAGGGCAATTTTACCTCTTGCCATCATAAAGCGTAATTTCATCCTCACAAAATAAGAAGGAATGAATTTGCCTTCCTTCACTTATCCTCTTCCTTTATCATTAAGCAGCAAATTACAGAGCAAGCCCTATTTGAGCATAAGCACTGTTACTTCACAGACTAAATATATTTGCTCCTTTCCTCACTTATAGAAAGAGCAAAAATTAGCATACCTTTCCCTGCTGCCAGGGCTGCAGTTCTCAGGATGAATAAGAAATTTCTGTGCCTACTTTCCTTGCTATCTACCCAAAATGATACTTTTTCTCATGTGGGCACAAATGCACCCATAGGCATATTTTCACTCTAAGAGCCTGAAACTGACAAAGATCTACCCAATTTCAAGGAACTAATGTCAATATAGAAATTAGTCACATATATGTTACTGTCCACTGCAGTAGTTTGGAATTACCTTTGTTATTTCAATTTGTGACTTGCTTTCTACATGCAATTTCCCTAATGATAACAGTGGGCTATTAACCTTAAAGCATGACAAATCATTTTCATGCTTATGCAATTATTTGTATACAAATCCCCTGATCTTCCCTCTTAGTGTCTTAATGAGTCAGAAAGACTGCCTTCCAGTAATTACTCTACAGGTACCTTATATTTGTTTTTTCCTTTTATATTTTTTGAAGCACATACACTTATATGATTTCAACTGATCCTCATAATTGCCTGAGAGATCTGAACACTGAAGGATTAAGTAAATTGTTCAGGGTAACACAGACAGTAAGCAGTACTGCTGAGTTCAAAATCCAGTTCTCCCTACTTTACTTCCTCTTCGTTTTCCACTCTACTATTCCACTCTACTATTCCAATCCCTATATTATGATGATAATATAGCGATTGTTTTCGTTTTGGTAGATACTGGTAGTGAGTCACAATGTTTATCCCAGCATTTGGGTAGACTGGATTGACACTACCCTACAAGCATAGTTTGGATGCATAAGGCTTGACAGAGTGGTTGAGAAATACTGAATATCTATTTGCACCAGTGTATATTTTCTATGATTTTTCTGAATACAACTAAAAAGAACGTGGGGTCTATGAAATCATTCTTAATTTAACTTTTATCGCTTGCTTCAAGCATTCTAAGGAAAATAAATACCTACTTGAAGAAATACAAAATTTATATCTTTACAATTGGCCCATTGCTCACAAATAGTAGGGTTAAAACTGTAATGCTTAGATACTAGGAAAAAAACAACAATAAAACACTAGTGTCCAAGATTATTTAATCATACCAAATACACAATTGAAATTTTGCCTTTAAATGCAAAATAATGTCATAATAAATGCTTATGATTATAACTTACTTGATTTATATGTTTACTTTTTGTCAAATTCAATTGAGTGAAGACTAATCTAAAATGTGATTAATACTGTCTATAGGTAGGTGACGAAATACAAGGAAAAGTAAGATGACAAAACATGAACTGCATTGCTACTAAAACAATCCAAAAATAAAGCCAATTGTTAATGAGTTAGAAGCATCTGGGTTGGTATAGGTAAGTTGGTAATGCCATGCTTAAACTTTCTGAAAGAAGGTTCCAGAGATTTAATAGCTATTTCAGTGTTTATTAGGTATTACAAGTAGAAAGATGATCTCAATTGCAGCTCATTCTTGCTATTATAGTATTTATTAGTAAGACAACTCGTGTCTCAGATAAGTAAAACATAGAAAAGTTCCACATCCTTTCTTTAGTTTGGGAAACCTTACTCTAAGCTGTTTTATCTACATAATTACATTTTGTTCATACAGATTATTCTTGGTGAAAATAACAAAAGACCTCAGATTATAAGGGTATCAATAAACTTATTCTCAAATGAGGAGAAATGTTTTCAAAGACACATATCAAAACCATATATATGTGTCCAAAATGGCAAGTGGAAACAGTTCTGGAATTGGAGAAGGCAAACCTGGATTTTAATTCTCACTTCAACATTTACTACCTGTGTGACTTTGGAAAAATTAGCCAGCATTACCCAATCAGATTCCTAAATAAAAAACAAAAACACCTGTGAAATTAGCCGTCCAGCTCCCACTATTGTGTGTTATGAGGAATAAGTAACAGAGTAGGTATAGAAATAGTTTGAAAAATTGCAAAACTCTACAGAAGTGTATCATATTATTTTATAGCATGTTACAGAAATAAAAGCTGTAATATTTCAGTGGTAAAGTGCAAACTTCCAGGTGGTACTTCCTTATTGGAATAAAACTAGATCCAGGGTGAAAATACATTATTGATAAGGGTAAGGTAACCCAGAATTGGAAAAATAGCAATATTTAAAAACTCTGTGAAATGTTAAGTTCTGTTTTGTGAAATTTTCCAGTTAAAGAAGAACAACAATAGGCCTGGAGAATCTCTTAATTTGCCTTCTTCTCAGGAGGCATCTCAGGAGATGTAAACATCTTGCATATAACACGTATACAAATATATTTCTTTTTTTTTTTTTTCTTGAGACAGAGTCTCGCTTTGTTGCCCGGGCTAGAGTGAGTGCCGTGGCGTCAGCCTAGCTCACAGCAACCTCAAACTCCTGGGCTTAAGTGATCCTCCTGCCTCAGCCTCCCGAGTAGCTGGGACTACAGGCATGAGCCACCATGCCCAGCTAATTTTTCCTATATATATTTTTAGTTGGCCAGATAATTTCTTTCTTTCTTTTTTTTTTTTTTTTAGTAGAGACGGGGGTCTCGCTCTTGCTCAGGTCGGTCTCGAACTCCTGACCTCGAGCGATCCACCCGCCTCGGCCTCCCAGAGTGCTAGGATTACAGGCGTGAGCCACCGCGCCTGGCCCTATAAATATATTTCTTAAGCACAAAACTAAAAATCTTGATTTGTACCCCAAAATTCCCGTCCTAATGCTGAAGGAATTTAGACTCTGGAAAAAGGAAACTACATTAATAGTAGCACAAGAAAATTCAAAACAGCATATGCTTAAACTTTGGCTCTAAATCACAAGTGTACATTTAGAATCCAAAGTGAAGAAACAGATGTTGTGCACAGTAAGAATTTTATTACTGAAAAAAAAATTAAATCTTACTCATTTGTTTGCCTCTGGGTTGTTTCTATATAGTTTGGAAATTTTCCTTACTGTTATAAATCTTTATCCTAAATGACAAACAGCATCTACTGTTTAAGAAGGAAATTAGGCTTCTAATCAAGAAGTTAGGAGCTCCCTAGAAAATACGTGGAAAAGGAGATTATCTCATATTTCATTCTTTGCAAAGTAGAAAATGTGAAAAAAAAAACCTTTATAGAAGAATATTGGCATTAAGGAAATCTGATGATTATGAAGAAAAATCATTCTTTCTCAGCAATATAAATGGGTATCTCTCTCTCCCCCCCAACCCCCCACCCCCATGTAGGATAGCAATTCATTAAAAGGCTTTGACATATTCTAATTTCTCTTAAGTTTTCTCAGTGGGTATTTAGGCTGTTTCTGCTTTCATTAATATTAGAAATAAAACTGAAGAACACAGAGATAGTATTTGATATAGATTTTTAAAGATGAGTTAATGGGGCCAGGGAGAACTGGGCAGAAGAAGAATTTCAAAGAAATAGAAGGGTAAAGTACATGAAATTTCAGAGCATGTTGCATTCAACATGGATGGTGAGGCATGCTGGGAGGCTGGGATGTCACAAGAGGAAATGTCTTGTAGCGTGTGCGTGGAGAAGGGGCTGGGGCATCCTTGCTAAGAGCTCATCTACTCATTTGGTGTCTGATAAGACTTTTGTTAGAATGATGGTTATATTTCTGTCAAAAATAAGTGTGAAAAGGATTGTCAGCAATGCTAAGTCAAAAAGTATTTTTAACAGTAACTTGAAAAAGGATGTGTTTTAGAAAGATAACAGCTCCTGTGACAGGACTGGAAAATAGATTTGAAGGACTTGAGACTTGAGGCAGAGAGAGTACTTGGTGACCTCTTAAAAATGTTCACACAAGGAAGTATGGAGCCCTAAGCTGAGGCAGTGAAAAAAAGAGATGAAGAAGAAACATTACAAAAGCTATATATATATATTTTTTTTTTCTTTCTTTCTTTTTTTTTTTTTTTTGGTTATTTGAAAGGTTTGATGAACTGCTGGTTAACGGTGAGGCAAGAGAAAAGCAAGTTGGAGGTAACTCTGCAATTATTAGCTTGGCCACTGGAGTGGAGAGTACATGCAATATCTAAGTGAAGAATTTACAAGGAAGAGATGTGCTGGAATGGAAGGGTGAGTCATCTATTCTGAATACGTCCATTTCTTCCCATCTTTATCTAGGACCAAAACATGCCCTCCACAGCATGGACTGCAGCAGCCCAATAACTGTCTCCCTGCTTCCAGTTTGTCTCTCTAATCCATTCTCCACAGAGTACACCCCAGTGATCCTTGTAAAATTTAAATGAAAGTATTTCACTCTCATGCTTACTTCACCTGAGAGGTTTCCCTCCGAACTTAAAATCCAAAGTGAATTCTGCTTACTCAGCCTACCTCTCCAATATCAGCTCCTGCCTCTGGCCTCTCTCACGTGCTCTCTCCACACTGCCATTCCTCCAAGCTTCTTTCCACCTGGTCTTCCCCACATTTCTCCATGGCTGGATCCTTGTTATTTCCGTCCCACATTAAATATCCCCTTTCAGAGGAGTTAAAAAGTTATCATCCAATCTAAAATATGCCTCCCCCTTTATCGTGGCTTATTTTCTATCTCATGTTTTCCTTACAGCATGCATCATTTGACAATAATTTGTATTTTTTGCATCTCCACCCTCAGAATAAGAAATTTTAAATATAGAAGGGACTCTATTTATTTTTACTGATTATTTCCAATGCCAACAGCAGTGCTGACACTGAATAAGTATTCACTAAATATTTGTTAAATGAAAGAATATATGCTGTGCCCCATGGTACGACTATGTGCATATGGCTCGGAAGCAATTTTTAGCGCAGGGGGAAGATAAAGCCTGGAGAAGCGTTGGAGAAGTTAGGTACTGTTGAACTATGACTGATTTTTGTCTTGTAGGCTCCGCTACCACTTGTGTTTGCATGTGAGGGTGCTCGTGTTTTTGTGTGTGTCTACGCGTGTTTGAGAAGAACAATTTTCCCATAATAATTACTTGTAAATAACTTCACTATATCCTTTTCAGGACACAGAAGCAAACTAAAACCTATCTCTCCTTGATTTCTCTTCAGATGACTAGTAGCACGAATTGAGAGCCCAGTTTTGTCACTTGTGGGATGTGTAACTTCTGGCAGATCATCTATCTTCACATATTCATTCAACAAACATTTATTAAGCACTCACAAGGGGCAGACAATGTCCTACATGTAAGGGACACAGAGTTGAAATGGACATAGACTCTATCCTCATGAAGCTCTTGTAAGGGAAATGACCAAATACTTACATGAATAAAAAGAGATCAACTATGTGAAGAACTATTACTATAAAGCAAGTGTAGGGTACAAATGGAGTTCAGGGAAGATCTCCCTAGATAATGATTGTCAAGTTGAGATCAGATGAATGAGTAGAAAGTAATAGGTAAAGGAAGTATAGATGGA
Source organism: Eulemur rufifrons (assembly GCF_041146395.1). Classification (NCBI taxonomy): domain Eukaryota; kingdom Metazoa; phylum Chordata; class Mammalia; order Primates; family Lemuridae; genus Eulemur; species Eulemur rufifrons. The sequence continues at coordinate 64,345,124 of NC_090998.1, read as the reverse complement.
GGTTCAAAGTTCTGAGCTGGAACTAAACTTGGCATGGCCAAGACACTGACAGGAACCACGGTGATAAGTGCTCACAGTGCAAAGGAAATAGAAACGTGAGATGCAACTGCAAAGATCAGCCACAGCAAAGATCAGATCATGCAGAGCTGAAGGCCACATTAAGGACTTCAGTGATGAAGAAGGCCCTGTGTGCTGCCATTCATGGGTAGCTTCACATCTTCCCGACTGGTAACATCAGAAGTACTTGGGTGTGTACTTATGGTAAACTTCCTGAATGTGGCAGAAAACATATTATTCCAAACTTGCTAAAATATATATATATATATACACATATATATATATAAACTATAAAATATATAATATGAAACTATAAATATAAAACTCTTCCAGATACGTAGAAGGCATATTTGAATAATCTGTGAAATGCCTAATTGAATAAAAACAACCTGTATTTGTGCTGGTTCAAGACGGCACATCTTTTACATTTGCAAGGTTTTTCTCCTAATCCCTTACATGCTCACAATGTCATTTTTGTAATAGCAAGAAATCGTAAGTTCTGACTTCAGACCTAGAAGCAGTCTTCCTCAGCTGAGCTTAAACCTCCATTTCTAATGCTGAAGAAAAAAAATCATGTTACACAAATTAATATTGTGAAGAGAGTTTCCTGGAGCCATATTTAACCTACTTGCAAGGCCAACTACTTTGTAATACAAATGAAAGCTACTAAATATAGTTTGTTCATTACTCTGCTTTAGTAAAGCTTAGAAACACATCATCCATAGGTAAGTCACTGTGATAAAGTGATACAGCTGCATTTCTATCAAAAATCATTCATTTATTCTTTATTTCACTCACTCAATAAACCTGCTTCTTAGGAGTCTTTCCCATCTCAGGATGTAGCAACTACACTCTTCTGAAAGTACTTCAGGCTAAAAAACAAGAAACACTCTTGACTCCTTTTCTCTCAGACACCTCACATCTAGTCTCCACCAGCCAACACCAAAGGCTATAGCTTCCACACACACAGACACACACACACACACACACACACACACACACAGAATTCCTCCGACCTCTTAAATAATTTTCTTAGTCATCTTTGTAAACTTTTCTAACTGACATTAACATGCTGAGTTTTGTTTGTTTGTTTTTTTTGTTTGTTTGTTTGTTTTGTTTTTTCCAGTTTGGGGATCACAGAATACCCTGAATCTCTTCACGGACTCTAAGTTTAGAACATCTACACTGAGTGTTCTCTCTGGGTTTTATCCGATGACTTGAATATTTGTGTCTTCAGCCCCAACCTCTCTCCCAATCTTCAGGCTCATATTCTAGGCATTCTCTTCTCCCAGGACATCTTCTCTGGACTCTTCACCCCGCAGGCTGGCCTAGCCAAACCCAGTGCCCATGAGGATACAGGATATATATCTACGGGACTGCACGGTCTACATTAGACTGGCATAATGAAGTGTTTCTCTCCACAAAACCATGTATCCTCAAAGGCAGGAACCACTGCTTCTCCAGCATGGCATCCCATTTCCCCTGAAGACTGCCTGGCAATAGCACACTCATTTATCAAACAGCCAAGTCTACATTAAATCTCTTCATTCAACACTCTCATACCAACTTGTCCATATGTTTTTAGCGCTCGCTATGATTCATATTTTCATGATTACTGTCTCTTTCTCTCTCACTATGTTCAAAAGTCTATGAAGCCATGTAGGCCTTCTTTGCTCACTCTTAAAACCTATTCTTCTAGAAGGATGCATGACACATAAGTGGTACCCAATAAGTATTTATTGGTCAATGGAAGGAAATATTTTCTTCATCTTTCAAACCTGAGACTGCCGGTAATTCTTTTCTTTCCACTGTTGATTTTAGGGAGCTTATCTCTAAATTTCCTAGACCCTAACTTACCTTCTGTGCTGTTCAGGTAAGAGGAACAAGAGGAGAGTTTCCTCTGCAGAAATTCAGCAGGTACAAGCTTGGCACAAACTCATCCATCTCAACCATTTGCTACCTTCCAGACTCTCCTAGAAACAAACCTAACGATAAGCCAACAACCTATTTAATACACAGAAAAAAGGTTTAAGTAAGAGTTATAAAAAAGATTTGAGTGCTTTTTCATTCCTATTTTGTATAATACACATGAATTAATTCATTGGAGGTGCTGTTTCATTCACTAAAACTAGCAGTTTCAACTTTCAGCCAAAAAGGAAATAGAAAAGCCTAGGAACATCTGGAGGATTGTGTTTTCTCCCCCTCCCCCATTTTTCTTTTCTTTTCTTTTTTTTTTTTGGTCAAGTTCAAACAAGGGAGAAAATGTAAAAATGTAATATTTATAATACAGACTTGATGACAAGAAATTTAGCTGTGTATCTTATGTTTGAAAGGATTTTCTTTTCTAAGGTTTCACTAGTCATTATCCTGTTGAACTGTTCCACATGCTTCTAATGTAGAATAGGCTGACAGAGAAACACGTGAACGTGTGCACACATATGCACACACATGCACACAGAGTGACAGCCTGATGGGGAACAGAGATCCTTGCATGTCTCCCCAGGGAGAATGTGGAGATCTTTCAGGGGAAGGATTTGGAGAGAGCCCTTTGACACACAACAATACTTCAATACTGAACGCATCTCAAAAATGCTGCTACATTATGACCATTAAATTTCAAACCAGTTTTCAAATAGGCATTTGCACAACCATAGAGGGAAGAATGTGTTCTTCTTTTATTCACCTTTGCCACTTGTTTATTTCTCAAGACAAAGGATACCCAATAATTTTTGTCTGTCTCTTTATAGTTGAAGTAAATATAACTAGACGCTACTTGCTAGAGGGGTACCTGATAAGGGACCCATGATAAACATTCATTTTCAGAAATCATGGGAGTAGCAAGAACTTGTAACTATTTCTATTTGATTGAACTATGCAAAACCACCTGTTAGAAACAGAAACTTGTATTTAGAAAGGTTAGAATAAATAATGAAAACAATATAAATCATATGTTGGAGATGCTGACTGTTCCCCCAATAGAACCTGGCTTTCCCTTCTTTCTGGGCACACAGCTGTCAGCTAGATGCTATGTTTCCTAATTTCTCTCCTGGCTAGGTTTGACTGTATAATTAAGTTCTCACCAATGAAATGTGACCAAAATGGTTGTAACCTGCATAAGAGGAAACCCTTATCCTAAACTTCTTTTTGTTCTCCAACATGCTAGGACAGTCATGGCTGCAATCAGCTATGACCATGCAGAAGAGGTTAATGCTCTAAGGGAGGGCAGGGTAAAATAGGAGATTCCTAGACTCTCTCTGGGGCTGCGAATAGTCAGGCCTGGCTTCTGTGTAGGAGTAACACTGCAAAAGCACACTCTTTGGGAAAAAGCAGTATTGCCTATCTCTACAACACAGTGGCAGCCTAAAGGTTATGAATAGAGTAGGCTGGTTAGGGATACCCCTGTGAGAAGCGGCATGGCTCTTGGAGGAAGATCTACGACTTATATTTTCACAAATCACATATCTATTTCCAGATGAAAGCTTATAAACGGAGTGTGTTGTTAATAGGTATGCAACAATCTCTATATGGATCCCATCTGGAAGCCATAAAAAATTCCTTATGAATTAAAAATCTAACATGCAACCAAAATGTTTGTACCCCCATAATATCCTGAAATTAAAAAAAATCTAAATAAACCTAAATTGAAAATTAAAAAAGAAAAAAACCTCAGGATCAGGGAGGCCTTCTTTAACAAGAAACTCAAATGCAATAGAGGAAAAGACAGACATCTTAATAATAAGAAAACCCAGTAGAAAAGTAGGCAAAAAATACAATAGGCAAGTCTCAGAGAATGACAAATGATTACTATATAAATAAATGCAAAGATGTATTATATCACATTAACAGCCAAAAAGATGCAACTTGAAACAATAAGACAGCAACCTTCAGTCTTCAGGTTGATAATAACCAGAAAAGGGATATTATTCAAATTTAGCAATTGTGCTGGTGGGAATGTAAATTGTTAAGTTTTTTTGGAAAGTAATTTGGCAGTATAGCAACTATGATAATTAAAAATGTTCATCTTCTTTGATTCAACAATCGTACTTTTAGAAATTTATCTTATAGAAGTAAAAAGAAAATGTGTGAGGAAATACGGAAAAGGCAGCTTTCTCCAGCACTGTTTGTAACAACACTTAAGGAAAAGAAACAGAAATAAACAAGTGAAATAAGTGTTCATTAATAGGGTAAAATTTGACAAAATGATGGTAACATCTTGGGTAAGTTTTTGTCTTCTTTAAAATGACCTTTGATTATGCTCCAATATCTTAAAACTGGTGTCACCTATGCAAAGAGGAGTTAAGGAGATTTGGGGTAAAGCATGTGGGGAGAACAGTAGTGGGAGAAGGGCGAAGTATGATGTGTTGGGCTGAAAAACAAAGCGAGTGTGGACAGAGACAGCTGATTGTGCTGACTAGCAAACCACCCAGACGTTTAAGTAGAACACGTAGTTATTTTCTTAGGATACCCTGAAACTATATAAGTAGTCAAGTTCAGCCATTCAAATTTACATATTAAAGGCAATGGGAACTTGACAGTCACAGTATGTTGAGATCTTGGGGTATCTGGCTTACATCTGATATGGACAGAGTATTTGCTAATTTATGAACAGTCCAATGTCTGCAGTGCTGAGTGCAAGAGGAATTTGACAAGTGTGAACTTAATTCAGGAGAGTGATGTGACTAGAATTGCATTTTAGAAATACCACTGTGCAGCAACCCAGGAAATGGATCTAAAAAGCAAGCAGACAATTTGTGCAACGGTAAGGTCACGGTGAGGGCCAGTACAAGGGCAGTGCGGCAGAGATGGAGGAGAAGGCAGGTTTGAGAAATGAGAAGTAGAAGGCCCAGCAAAATGAAGGACTTGCAGCTGCTCCTTAAGTTTCTTGCTTCAGTGCCTGAACAGATGATGGTACCATTCATAAACTCTGGGAATTCAGGAGAAAGAGCTGATGTTAGAAATCTTATTCAAAGAGGTTAACTTTTTGCAGAGACTTGTGATATGTCAGCTACATGACTCTTAATGCATAACAATGGAAATAGTACCTTCAATATTAAATTACAGCAAATGAGTTTTCTCTCTAAAGGGCATGAATGTGACACTCTTAGCAGGAAATGATGTTAAAATAGAGTACTTTAGTGATTATATTTCATTTGATTTCTCCAACTGTAATTGGTTTCTTTCTTTTCTCCTTCACTCAGCACATGGATTTAAGTAATTTCTTCAAAGACATCAACTAAATCTAGGAAAGTATATCTACATCTAATCTTCCCTTTCTAATGCTTCTGAAAATTAGGTATCTTCATGCCACTCTTAAAACATCTAAACCATGGTAACAATCTTATAGAATATTAAGACTGTTCATCGCCTTTCTGACCTCATTATTAAGAATTTAGTGTGAAAATGAAGACAGAGAAAATGTTAAATATGGAGACAGGAACATGCTTTTTCTTTCTGTGTCTGCTATCACCACTTGAGCTGACAACTGGTATTGTATAAATATGTATTAAGTTCTGCAAAAGTTAGGGAGCACAAAGAGTGTGTGCAGAAGGACGAAAGAAAAATCTTTTTTGCTATTATCAAGCCAACCCCTTGTTTTGCCTTTATCAAGTCAGGGTACATGACTGAAAACTCTAGGAGTCAGCACTACCTACCGACAGGGCATGGTTATGGGAGGTCAGCATTTGGAGTCTTAGGGAGCTTCTTTTGCTCTCCACCATCCAATGCTTCAACTGCAGTTCTCTCCATGAGACTATGAATATTTTAAAGATTAGTACCTGGCTTATGATTTTGTTCTTATACTCCCTCCCTAGGCATCAGGCTGGCTAAAGAGCAGACTATTACTGTTTTAGTTTCAGGGTGCTTACCATGCCCAAGTGATTAGTTTGGCTGAAAGTACATAACAGATACAAACATGTCTGCTGTCTTGTGAATTAGTTATCATCTGAAACACCAAAAAGCTAATAATAGCAACAGTACCACAAAGCTAGTAAATGCAGTAATTACAGTGATGCTTATTGAGTGTTTACTACGTGCCTTTCAGTTTTCTCAAGTAATTCTAACACCACCCTATGCAATGGATTTAATGAGGAAATCAAATGAATTTATGTAAGATAATACATATTTAAGTGGCTAAACTAGAATAAAAGTTGCACCAAGTTTTATAACATAGTACAAATGAATAGATGTTCCAGAAGAGCACTAGTTAGAAAGAATAAAAAGGTAACTCAAAGGCTCATAATTATTTAAAAAAAAACCTGAGATGATAATGCTGGTAACAGCCAACCTTTATTACGTACCTATTACGTTTCAGACACTTTTTTAAATACTTAAAATCCATTACCTCTTTGGATTCTCAAAACAGTTGTATGATTTGAGTACGTACATTTATTGTACTTTATTACACTTTGCAGATATTGCATTTTTTACAAATTGAAAGTCTGTGGCAACCCTGCATCAGGCAAGTCTATTGGTGCCATTTTCCCAAGAGCATGTGCTCACTTTGTGTCTCTGTGTCACATTTTAGTAATTCTCACAATATTTCAAACTTTTTTATTATCATCTCTATTATGATCATCTGTGACCAGGGATCTTTGGTGTTACTATTGTGATTGTCCTGGGGCGCCAGAGGCCACACCAAATAAGATAGTGAATTTAATCTGTTAATATAAATGTTGTGTGTGTTCTGGCTGCTTTAGCAACTGGCTGTTTCCCCATCTGTCTCCTCAGGTCTCCCTATTCCTTGAGACACAATATTGAAATTAGGCCAATTAATAACCCTCTAATAGCCTCTAAGTGCTCCACTGAAAGAGTTTAACTTCTCTCATCTTAAATCAAAAACTAGAAACGATTAAGTTTAGTGAGGAAGGCATGCTGAAAGCTAGACAGGCCAAAAGGTATGCCTCTTGTGTTGGTTGGCCAAGTGGTAAATGCAAAGGAAATGTTCTTGAAGGAAATTAAAAGTGCTACTCCAGTGAACATACGAATGAAAAAGTGCAACAGCCTTATTGCTTATATGCAGACAGTTTTAGTGGTCTAGACAGAAGATCAAACCAGCCACAACAATCCCTTAAACCAAAGGCTAATCCAGAGCAAGGCCCTGACTCTCTGCAAGTCTATGAAGGCTGAGAGAGGTGAGGAAGCTGCAGAAGAAATGCTTAAGCTAGCAGAGGATGGTTCATGAAGGTTAAGGAAAGAAGCCATCTCCAGAACATAAAAGTACAAGATGAAGCAGCACGTGCTGACAAAATAGGCTTCATCAACAAAGAGGATGCAATCTAGGACTTTCTTAGCTGGAGAAGAGAAGTCAATGCCTAGCTTCAAGGCTTGATGGACAGGCTGACTCTTGTTAGGCACTAACTCAGCTAGTGACCTTAAGTTGATGCCAATACTCATTTACCACCCCCAAAATCCTATAAGCCTCAATGATGTTAAACCTACTCCACCTGTATCCTATAAATGAAACATCAAAGCCTGGATGACAACACATCTGTGTATAGCATGGTTTACTTAATATTTTAAGCCCACTGTTGAGACCTACTACTCAGGAAAAAAAAAGATAAATATTTTTATGGTTGTTAACATAGTATCTATTCTTCAGCCTATGGATCAAGAAGTAATTTCAATTTTCATGTCTTATTACTTAAGAAATATATCAGGAAAGGCTAGGGCTGCCATAGTGACTGACTGCTCTGATGGAATTGGGTGAAGTCAATTGAAAACCTTCTGGAAAGGATTCAGCATTACAGGTGCCACTAAGAACATTTGTTATTCGTGGGAGGAGGTCAAAAGTAAACAATAGTTTGGAAGAAGTTGATTCTAATTCTCATGGATGACATTGAGAAATCAAGACTTCAGTAGAGGAAGGAACTGCAGATGTGGTGAAAACAGTGAGAGAGGCAGAATTAGAAGTGGAACCTGAGGATATGACTGAATTGCTACATTCTCACGACAAAACATGGATGAGGAGCTGCTTCTCATGGACGAGCAAAGAAAGTGGTTTCTTGAGATGGAATCTGCTCCCGGAGATGCTGTGAACATTATTGAAATGACTAAGGATTTAGAACACTACATAAATTTAGTTGATGAAGCAGCAGCAGGTTTTGAGAGAATTTACTCCAATTTTGAGAAAAGTTCTATTCAGTAAAATGCTATCAAACAGTGTCACATGCTACAGAGAAATCTTTCTTGTAAGAAACAGTCAATGCGGAAAAACTTGTATTGTTGCCTAATTTGAACAAATTCCCACCACCACCTCAACCTTCAGCATCACCACCCCATCAGATCCATCAGCAGCCATCAGTACTGAGGCAAGACCCTCCTCCACCAGCAAAAAGATTACAGCTTGCTGAAGGTTCAGATGATAGCATTTTTTAGCAATAAAGTATTTTTCATTAATCTATGTACTTTTTTTAGACATCATGTTATCGTACACTTAATAGGCTATAGTATAGTGTAAACAAAACTTTTCTATGCACTGGGAAACCAAAAAATTTGTGTGACTCACTTTATTGCTGTACTTACTTAATTGTAGTGGTCTGAAACTGAACCCATGATATGTCTGAGGTATGCCTCTGCTATTAATACACCCCCGACAGATGAGGAGACTGAAACACAGAGGGGTTAAGTAACATGCTGATGGTCACACAGTAAGGAGGTTCAGCTGGATCTGGGTGATGTAATCAAAGCCAATCAAGAACAGAATACAATCCATTAAACTAGTGGTCATCAATCTTAACTGCACATTAGAATCACCCAAGGAGTTTTAAAAACTAGCACGCTGAGCTGCTTCCTTGACAAATTAAAATCAGAGTGTCTGGTGAGGCCTAGGTCTCGATATGGAACAAAAGTTCCCCGGTGATTCTAATGTACAGCTGTGGCTGAGAACAACTGTATTACACAAAGGCGAGACTAATTATTTCGATTCCCAGTAAACAGCATTGTAATCAAGGTCAGTGACAGGAGGTAGATTTACAAATCAGTAGTAAACAATGGAACTATACCACTATTGCCTTTGCTGTGGCAGAAAATTTATTAGCATTGATTGTGAGCAAGAAAATTATAGATAACTTAAAACAAAGAGTCCCAGAGTAGATGTAGTCTTGTGTTTATTTAATGAATGTCAAAGCCAACTTTATCAGTTTTAATTGGATAGTAAATTCACCCTTTTATTTCCAGAAACAGTGCAAGAATACCATTAGGAGAGGCCTTACAAGATCTTTTCTTCATTGAGCTCAAACAGATGGTTAATTTCTCAAATGTTAATTTATTTCTGTGGGTTCTATTTTTCATGTCCCTTTATTTTTGGTAGTAATACAGGGCAATATTTTCAAGGCATAAGAAATATTCTCCATACAAGTGAATGCACACCACTATTTTCTGAGTTGGATTTCAAACAACAAATGAATTCCCAAAGAAAAATCTCCGATGTACAATGGTTTATAGCATGATGGAATCTGCCTGCAACTACAAATTACAAACTATGCCCTTTCCTTCTCTCTGGGGAAAATAAAGAAGCTAACAGAAAAAGGTATGGCAGATAAAGGGTAATGCTTGGTAAACCATACCTATCAAGGGAAGTGAGAACAAATACTGATTTCATCAAGATTTTTCTCACAGGTATAGTTAACAGAAATGTAACCACATTCCCTGTTCTACTCTCTTTATAAGATTCCCCAACCAAAGGGACTCACAGAACTAATAGCAATGTAAACTGGGGAGGGGGTTTAGATAGATGGCTGTTCTCCAATGATGGAGTGTTGATTCAATGACCCCATTAAAAACAAAAATTATAGCCAATCCTCACATAGGAGGTGCTGTCAACCTGTGGTCCTTGCTTCCCTTACCCAATAGATTTATGACCAGGCTAAGGACAGCAAAAGTCTGGTAAAAATACTCTCCCTAGAAAGTATGCATGCTTAGCTAATTTGTTATGTTCACCTTTAAAATTATTCCTTAACCACAGTCGGGTTTCTCGAAGTGCAGGAAAATCACTGATTTACAAGGTTGGGACTTGACATATCAGGTGCATGGCACATCCCCGCCCCCCTCCACCCCCCTGCCTTCCCAGGATAGGTGCCCTGCCAGTTATTTTTGTCATTTCCTCGTTCGCTTCTGTTTTCCACTTATTTTGGCTCCAAATATCAACTAGGTCATCCACAGACAACAGGACAAGGAAATAGGTCACAAATTCTCTTTTTTTTTCTCTCATAGAATTGACTAGTAGGAAAACTTTTTGGGTCATTATTCATATGCTAATTTTTTTCACCTACCCTTGTTTTCAGCATTGAAATGTTAGTCGTTTTTTGTTTTTTTTTTTCTAAATCTTGTGTAGGGTAAATTGGGAAGGAGAGATGTCCTTCTGAGGTTTTCTTTGAAAATCACTGGAAAGTTTTCAATAAAGGCTGAGTGAAATAGAAAGTCAGCTTCTCCCTTACTGTTCAGATTGTTTTCAAGAGTAATGTAATAGCAGGCCTATAAAGTGTGTATACCATCAGGCCAAACAATGAATTTTAAGCGTTACACTGCTTTTCTAGACCATAATAAATGTATTTTATTTAGACTATACAGCTCTATAACAGCTGTCCCAAAGGTTTCTATCCATTTGTTCTATTAGATTTGTTGTCACTTCTACCATGGGCTGTGTTTCAGAATCTGAATTTATGAACACTTAGCAGGAGACCGAACCATATTATCTGAGTGATTCTAAATTTCCTGAGAGTATAAATTCATTTAAAACTAGAGCTCCTCCTTTACTGTGTTCACCATCTCCTGACACTCTCATGGAGAACCACAAAAGCCCAGGGGATGTACGTCAGGGGTGAGGAGAGATGTCAATGCTCTGCACTCAGCAAGAGTTAAAAGTCAACATCATCCTTGAAAATCTCTTAAAAATCACTTGAAGTTCCCTTGAAGTAAATCTTGAAGTACAGCCTCTCAATGTGTTCTTGGCAGTCAGTTTTGTTGTGTTTTGGTTTTATTTCCAGCCTTGTAAAAAGATCACTGTGTTTTGTGCCGAGCACCCCATGTTGTGGTCGGCTTGTGTTTAGAGGCCTAGTTTTATTGGAGGAAGAGAAGATGTGTAATAAGAAACATGTTTAAAATGCTAGAACCACACTTGGTGCCGCAAGATGTCCACATTATGAAAGCACAGGAAGCTGGCAGAGGGAGGACAACAGCTTCACACAACTTGCTTCACAATATTGACTGGGGACCTCCAGGCATTGGTCTATGTGCTGGGGAAAGCGAAAGAGAGAGAATGAAGTCCCTGCCATCACAGAGCTCATGTTCTAGAGAGGGGCAGCAAATAATACTCATGCTTAAGGAAATACATCGACTGTAGATGGTGATAAAAGGGAGAAAAAGTACAGCAGAGGGTACAGGAGATAGGGCGTGTTGGGGACGTAAAGTCTCACTAGTGTAAGGTGCTGTTTGCACAGGTAATTTAAGGTATTGCCATATTGCTACTTGGAGGAAACACAGAACAGTTGTAGAAAGAGCAAGTATAAATGCCCCAAGGAGTATGTTTCAGCTTGAGACAATGTCAATGTGCTCATTGTGTAGCCTGGCAGGTGGAACTGACTTCCTTAAATTCGTTCTGTCTTAAGAATATATGGACAAATTCCTGTAATGTAAATAATTTAGCACTTCCTATGAGCCAGGAAGCATTCTAAGTCCTGTTGTTTAATTCCCATAACAAACCCTCTGAGGCAGTTATCACCTCCATTTACAGAGTGGGCAAATGCAGCACAGGAATGTTAAGCAGCATTGCTGAAGGTCCCAGAGCCAAAGGCAGGTGAAGTCCCGTTTATACCTCAGACATTTGATCCCTCTAAACTGCTACACTATATTGTCCACCAGGACATAACGAATATGACACAATTCCACTAGGAGTTTAACGTACAGCCTGCTCTTCCAAGACAGGTGACATCATTGGGGCATGCTATTTATAGCAACACTAGTAAATTGATAAATCCTATGTGCTACACAAGTCTCTTTAAATTCAGGAAGGCAAAACCCAAAGTTTCTTTGTGAAATGCCATGCTGGAGGTGAACGGTTTTACTCCACCATACCATGGGCACAATACAGTACATACTTCAATATTTAATAAATGTTGATGCTATGAATGTACATGGAATATATACACATGATTAAGATTTATTACTTTTGAGATATAGCATATACAGGCTAACCTATGGCTATTCCTAAAAACTTTATTAAATAAAAACTTGATATATATATATATATATATATATACACACACACACACACACATACACACACACACATATATATATATCTGAAGGTACAGACTACGTTATGTCAAGGATAATATAGCTCTGTATTTTATCAAAACAATTCAAAATAGGCTCTAACAGCTCACAAGGGCAAGTTGCACTTTGATTGTCTAAGTTCAGGATGATGTGCATCATGTTTTGTACTGATTTGTCCTATGCTCCTGCCTTCAGTAAGGGACCCTGACTTATTCTGAGGCCATCACTAATACCCATCTGGCAGAGTTTTGGTTCTTCCCAGATCAGCATCTCCTAGCACACTTTAAGTGATACAGCATGTACCTGTTTAACTCCTTTAAAGTGGAGTTAAAATTCAAACTAAGTTTTAAAAAGAATTGAGTTGTATGACATCTTCATGCTGTAGTTCCTACTACATAGACATCTTTACCATACTGAACTTCAGTTTAGATATACAAGAGAAGTACTAGGATCAGACAAATAAATATGAAGGAATAAAAGTAAATATTACCTATTCTGAATTACTCAATAAAAGCTTTTTTGCTGTAATACTCTAATAATAAAATTTCATTGAAATGGTTTAAAAACCTGCAATCAATTTAGCATATTTGTAAGTAGGTTATTTTTTTCCTTCTCAGAGAATTTTCTTAAAAGTGATTGTATATTGCTTTATTCACATGTAGGACAATTTTAACACAGTGACTGTGCCATGGGAGTTGTATTTAACTCAGGCTAGTTTTGAGCCCGGAGCCTCACGAAGGAAAACCCTGCAGTTGGTTTGTGAAAATCTTGTCAATGTTCTTATTGTTACAATTAATATTGATAATTTAATTCTAAAAACATGGATTGCATTACATATAACTCACACACAGAAAATAAAAAACAAATTAGAAAGGATTGTTTTAATAAAATACTGTGGTCCCAGGGGAAAGTTTTTTTGCTAGTGTGGCAGTTAACACGTTAAACTCCTGTGTATTTAAACATTCTGTTTTTTTACCATACATGAAATCAAAAAACTTTTATAGACTTTTTCTCAAATATATCTCGAGGTTTATGAAAACAAACACATATAGTAGAAATAAAAATCTGATGTGATATACTCAGATCTCTCTACCATAACTGTCATTTAAAGAACATAAATTCAATAATAGAAAGGCTTCCCAAAGAAACTGCTAGGTAGGTAAGTAAGGACCTACTGTGCAAAGCATTTGGCCTTCCAAATTTTAAACCAACATTTCACTAATCAATTAGGTCGCTTCAGTTTTCCTGAGAGCTTGTTACATAAAAGGAAATAAATTATCTTCATTAGAATATGAGAAGCATATTTTCTGTGATCATTTAAGTCAGTCCAGAACAAAGTAATCAATATGTTTCAAGCAATACAAAATAATAATTTTAGTGTTTGCTATGTTTCTTGAAGTTCCTAAACAGTCTGAAGATATATCACAGCAAGGTGATTGAGTTCTTGCATTTTTACGCAGTGTTGTATAAGCTGCAGAAGAAGCAAACTTTCCAGATTTATAATCTCAATAAAACATTCATGAACAAAGTTAAGGAACAATTAATTACTAAGCCTTTTGATAATGATATAAGTGCATTTGCTAAGTCTCTGAGAAGGTAGAGACCACAACACCCCTATAGTTATTATATCCCAGGGCCTACTTCAGAAACTGACATACACGAGGCACTCTGCTTATCTGGCTTTAAAGTTTGTGCCATTTCACTTCTGGCACAACTGGGATCCGCAGACTGCAACATGGCATGGGGTGGACATGCGCATACATTCAAGGGTCTACAAATTAACCTCAAGAATCTGTCAACAGCATCTCTCCATCCAGATGATTAATATGCAAACATTCTGAACAATTTGGATCACCATATTTTAAGAAAGAACTGTCTCTTGATTTCAGTGCCTTGGGTTTTATTTGTGATGGTTTTTGTATTTTGGGGTAGGTAATCTTACACAAGAAGTAGGGAGTTTAGAGCATAGGTTTTTTTTTTTTTTTTTTTTACAAATATCAACTTTATTGAGTTATACATACAATAAAATAATCTCATTTTAATTATATAATTTACTGAGTTTGGCAAAAGTCTACATAGAGCATAGGTTTTGAAACCCAACTGCCAGGGTTGTATTCTTGCTCTTCCACTAGCTGTGTGACCCCAGGCAAATTACACTACCTCAGTTTCTCAATCTGTAAAAACACGGTAGAGCTTAACTTTTAATGTTTAATCAGTGCAGATGCTATTAGGCTAACATTTCCCTAATCTTTTTTAAAAAATGACAAATTTCTGCTCAATATCATGTTTACTCTTCTACAAATTATAAAGACAAAATTATTTAGATAATTCATCACATGTACACACATAGAAAGGTGGACTTGTCATGGTGGTTTTAATACACATTATCAAATTTTACCCTTTCCATACTGTTATTCCCATTTAGGTGAATGCCCTTTTTTATATCACTAAGTGTATAAAAAAGGTTCCTAACCTTCAAACCTGAAGGCAGAGTTTACACAAATTCAAATGTAATGATAATAGGTTTAAAGTAGTGATATGGTACTACAGTGTTGAGGTACAATCCATCATCTGTTCTTCATAAAAGTTCCCTAGCTATAGGAAATGTTTGGGAGTTACTGTGTCAATCAGCATTCTGGAAAATAAAATGATACTGTCTTATTCCATGAGGGGAAAACTAAGCATATGCACATGTTTCCAGTAAAGATTTCCAAGACTAATTAAAGTACATAATCCTCCTTGGGTAGCAAAATAATTCCATCCTTAAGGCCTGAGGAATCTAGTGCTCTCAGTGCTAGCCTAAAAAAACTAAATACAAAATGTGATAGTAATGTGAAAAATGGTAACTCCATAGAGGTGAGAAATTATAATTTATAAATAGGAATCTCTTTTACCATAAGCTAATAAATTAAGATAGATGTCTATGTATTTCAGATTTGTTGTTTAAGTACACTGAACTATAGAAGCACATTTAAAAAACACCTTGGTCTTTCAATATTTTCATATTGACACTTTTCAAATACTTTTTTTATAATTTGTAGTATTTTAAAAATGTACCCAATAAAGGGTGAAAAAGTATCAATACATATTATGGATTATTCATTATTTTATCTCTGATTTGCTGATAGTTTGATAGCATACCTGTGGCTATACTAAAGCACAATTGTAGTAGATGAAATCCATGATTATTTTAAGTTCAACAAATAATATAACTCTCTGGGAAAAGATAACTGAACTTTGTAAAGAAACAGGGAAAGCAACCATTAGTTTCTGGAATTATAGTGAAAAATGTACTATTTGTTATATTTAAAAGAAATAATTTGTCTCACAGGAAAATGAAATTAGTATGGGGGAGAATTTTTATGTTTGTTTTATTAGGATTCTCATACTATAAATGAGTGAATATTATTAATACAAATAAAATCAAGAAACTGTAATACCAGTATAGATAGTATAGAGGAAGACCCAGCTATCTCCTACATCATTAAACACAAGTAGATAAGGATAGAGTAACTTAGACTGATGAATAAGAAAAAAAGTGACTAACATAAGTAGCAATACTGTTCTACGTTTATTCATTCTAGAATTTGAGATCTGTTATATATCACACTTTTAAAAACACAGTTGATCATCTCTTCATGTGATGTAAGCAATTAATTTTTCTTTGAATTATGAATTGTTGGAAGTACCTTATATAGATCTAGTAAATCATTCTAAAAAATCTCTCCAAAATTGCTTCTCTTTAAAATTCATCATTCCGAAGCTGAACAAGTTAGTTTTTAAACGAAACTAATTTAGTGGGTAAGGGATCATTTCAAATTCTTTCTTGTCGCATGATCTCTAATGACACATTTGCCCTTTTTAATTTGCCATTTACTCTTCAAAAAAGAAATGTAAGTATGTTGTAAAGCTGCAATTCTGGGAGTCATTTCAGTAGAGATCGTTTAAGAAAGTGACAGAATAAAAAAAAAATAAAGATTAAAACCACACAGGAATAATCGAAGTTGATCAAACATAAACATATAAATTAAGAATACTTAAAAAACATTGAATCTCTATAGTTTAAGAAATTAAATTCTCTATATTCTCTATTTTGTTAATATAACCATAATGCAGGTTCCCTATAGCTTATAAAGCTATGAATACTGCACCACTGCAGCTATTTGCTGGCACTTGGTATCTAAGAAAGTAACAGTCAATTATAAGACAAAGACTGAAAAATTTTGTAGCAGGTATTTTTCCCCTCCTCTTAAAGGTGTTGCTCTTCTCAGTCCTCTTCCTGGGCTTATAAAACATAGTGTTATAGAAATATATTTAATCAAATTCTTCTCAAGGGATAAAGAGTAACTGTTGATTCTGACATTTTCCAAATAACAAGGAGTTTAACATTATAACAGCTCAAGGCCCAGCACAGTGGCTCACGCCTGTAGCCTAGCACTTTGGGAGTCCAAGGTGGGAGAACTGCTTGAAGCCAGGTATTTAAGACCAGCCTGAGTAACATAGCCAGATCCTGTGTCTATACAAAAAATAAAAGAAGAAGAAGTTGTTAGCATGGTGTGGTGGCACGTGCCTGGAGTCCCTGCTACTCTGGAGGCTGAGGCAGAAGGATCACCCGAGCCCAGGAGGTGGAGGTTGCAGTGAGCTATGATGACAGTACTGCACCCTACCTGGGGGGACAGAGTGAGATTCTGTCTAAAACAAAACAACAAAAAAACCACAACTCAGACTGGAAAAGTAACGTCTTCCAGGATGACAAAGACTCTCTCCTTGATTAAACTTTAGATTGACTCCTGGAAGCCTTCTTTTTAACTAGGTCTCATCCTTGGGATCTGTCTTCAGCCTGCCTAGTTCAGTTGTAGCAAAAATCCTGCTAAGTCAGTTTAGCAAGAATACCTCTACCCTTGATTGATCATTTTCATTATCTGATCAAATTTCTCATTCCTCGCCTTTTATATCTTTTTTTAATGTAATTGTGCTCATATTTTTTTTTCTTTTCTTTTTTTTTTGTTCACCTTTTATATCTGATCACCTGGCCTACTTTTAGCTAGAGTCCTGTCCAGTTAGTTTAGCAAGAATTCCCCAACCCTTGATGTTTTCTCTTAGTAATTTTCCATCCACTGCCCCCGCCCCCCACTATGCTAGTTAGGTACTGTAGGGGAGGAAAAATATCTTTTCCTTCTACCCATCTTAGGTTCATTGGGTGCGAGGCCCCTGTAACAAAAGAGAAATTAATAAGAGAAAAAAAATTTAGGTAATAATTCATAACACATGCATACAAAATGCAAATTTAGCACAAAAATTTATTTAACATAGGTTTTACATGACATGGGAGCCTTTATAAGGAAATGAAGACACTTATAAAAACCTAAGTGTGTTTTATGCAAGGTTTAAGAGTGGAAAGTTGTGGAGAAATATGATAGGACAAAGGGAATATGATTTAGGTGTCACAAACTGGGGGGAACTTAGCAAGGCATGTTTGTTTAGAACCTTGTCTGTGTCACTTTGCCTTCAGAGATCAGAATGTTCCTTTCCTCCAGGAATAGGGAGGGCATCTCTCCCGTGAGCGTCATATGGCTGCTTTAGGGGAAAGTCAGAAAGTCCTTCCTACACATGTCACTTCTCAAATTCCTTCAGCTTAATTCAATATGCCGAGATGCCATATTTTGGGGTAGTATTTCCTGAGCTCTGCCACTATAAATTCCCAGCTATCTTTGCTGTATCTAAAGTTGAACTCAATCTCTCCCTCCCCATCACAGTAGTTTTGGTACTTCTCACAACAGTCATTAATAACGTCCTCCTTTCCATTTTAAAAAAAAAGTCTCAGAGTAACTTTTTCTTTAACATGAAACTTTCAAGAGAATTAATCTACCAATCTATTAATTTTCAGAATCTGCCCCACTTTTCTCTATAAGATAAGGTTAAATATAATTTATCTGTAGGTATGGGTTAGGGTTCAGACAGATAACAAGGAGTTAGGAGTAGAGGAAAGGTAAAGAAATAAAAAGAGGGGTGGAGTGTCATAGGAAAATTAGAAGGAGGGAAGGAAAAAAACTTACAAAAGTGACTTTTTGTTCATGTTTCAGTGTATATTTAGAAAAAGCAAGGTCTACAAAATCAATCAAGGATCAGAAACATAAATGCCTATAAAGATAACAGAAATAGGGGAGGCTAGTTGTGGAAACAGCCAAAGGGGATTATGAAGAATGTGGTGACTGGCAGTGGGAGAAGGGCAGCGCCCTCTGAAGTCGGCAGCACCCGGCCCACCCTAGCTGCTACGCCCAGGTGGGGATGTGGGCAGTATGGTTCTATCAGCTGAACTGTCAAAGAAATCAGGAAATTTAGTTTCTCTGGAGAAGAGACTAAATGAAATTTTACTGAGGGGTCCTACAATTCAAACAAATATGCAAAAGATATCCCATAAAAATATGAGTAAAAATAAACATGTCAGAATCAGAATATAATTAAGGGAAATTTCCCAAAGGTTTTGATATTTCCTAAACTAAAATATTCCAGCAGAGTTTCTTCTAAGAGCCACTTAGTTCCTGCCCACGCCTCAACTCCCCTGATTTTTTCTGGTCGTGAATCTAAACACACATACACATACAGAGAGGGTACATGTATATTTTTTTAAAAAAATATTGTTTAAAAATGATTGTATATGGATTATGATGAATAACAATATCCCAAGGATGGAAAAACTGTTAAATTCACCTTAGTTCAGCCCAACAATCTGACCCCAATCTGGGCTAAAACTAGTCCACACCCATAATTAGTAAACAAGTGGGTTGTACTAACCATGCCTGTCTTCTAAGTATGAAGACTTATACAAATTGATAAACAAAAGAAAAACAGTAACCACTTCAGAAATATATTGTTTTTCTGGTTTGTCTGACATTTTAAAAACAGAAGTACAACACAAAGCAACTAAAATGTAAGCAGAGAGAAGTGAATGCACCAGAAACTAGACTTTGTAACTTGTCAGGAGAAAAGGACTGCAACATAAAAATAATTTGGAACAAATCTACAGCAGAAAGGAGTTTGAAGACAGATGTGGGTGGGATGAAGCCAAAACTGATCCTGGCATAAATGAAGCTCTCAGGGAAGTAAGCATCTATTTTGCTGAAATCAGACGAGATGAATTACATATTTTATTTCTGATGTGTATGTAAATATACATTATATCAATGTGATAAAGCCTATTTAGGAACTGAAGCAGAATGAGGGTTTGCTGACTTAATTTGGTTAAGCGTGAATAAACCTAAGATCAAAGATCTTATTTCAGTGATATCTCTGGGCCCATTTAATAAAACTAATAAAATGTAGGGTAAAATTAACGACAATTTCTCCCTTAAACTGGAATCTGTTTTTTTTTCCCTCTGAGTTTATCAATTTACCTGACTTCATTTTCTAACTTTAAAATATACAAATGTATCATGAAATTGAAAAAAACTAGTGAAAGTGGGAAATGTATATAATATTAGAACATGTATCACCTATAAAGTCAATCTGGTGATTCTGGGATCCATATACTATCAATGCCTAAAAGTCAAGAGACACATGGTATGTAATTTTCCCACATTACAGAAGTTTGTGGAAAGTTTTGGGAGAGACCATATGGTTTTTCCCCCATTTATAAGCAGAAATGTGGTTTAAGTGCTTCCCAGACAAATTATTACCAACCTTGTCATGTTTTTCCAACAAAATGATAATCTCGATTTGCGACTCCCCACCCCCCAAAAAATCCCTTGTACGGTCAAATCTGAATCTGTTCTGTTAAACTTAACTTTATGGTCTCTTGTACTACTTAGGGTTGAGGGATATTTTTCCCATTTAAACACAAATAAATACTTGGGATATTTTATATTCCTTCTAGCAGAGCAGTCCAAATAATTAGTTCACCTTTTCCGTCAGTCTTAATGGTTATTTCTGCTCCATAGACATTCCTCTACCATAATATTTACCATGAAAACTGCAGTCCAAACTGAAAGTAATACACTGTAGAATACGTGAACTACCTTATAACACAGCTGCACTTTGTCATAGTAAACTCATTTCTTTCAATCTTCTCTTCCCATGTTTATCATTTTGATTTTGGGGCATATAATCACTGCTAAAGAGCTCAAATAGATAAATTGACCTTGATTTTATAATGATGCTCTGAAATAATTTATGTTCCTAATTGTCAGGAAAAGGGATAATACATATATGCAGTTTTCTGTTGGATAATCTGATTCTTGAAAGACCTTTCTTTAATTCCTATGTCATGAATACACATGGAAAATTTACAAAATATTATACATATTAGAAATACAAAGTCAAATACAATATATAGTATATAAATCAGAGAGCTGAGTCAAAACTAGATAGAATACACCAGTGAGCACAAAAAATGTGCATAAACTGGCACTTATTTAGCACATGTAGACACTACAGCCTACACCAAATATTACCTACTGTGCACCTCAAAACATCCAGTTGTCTACAATATTTAACCTCAAATTCTGCCCTTTTTCCCACAGGATTAGCAGATAATCAAATAACTATAATTGAAATAATTTACTATCTAAGCTTACTTCCCCCCCACCCCCGCCTCCATGTGTAGTTTTATTTCCCCTCTATATCTTCATCATATTTTTTCCTCTTTAGTCCCCAGGGAGGAAGCAATCCCTTAAGATCTCAGATATTTCCTTTGCTCTTTCGTCAAGTTGGACACATTTCAGTTTCATATTTAACCACACATATTTTCAGTCTCATATTTAAACATACACAAACATCTCATCACCGATCTTTAATAAATTCATATTCAATACTTCTTTGGTATTATACCCTTGCTTTCACTTATTTCCAAACATCATTACAGAATAAGTTTTATGTTGCCCACTTCCAATTCCCTATTTCCTTAACTGTGCATGTCACCTGTGTGAAATTGTGCTCTTGAATGCTGCCAATGTTGTTTTAATTTCTGAAGTCAGTGATTTCCTGAGTCCCTGTTTTTCTTTACCTTTTAGCAACAGCAGTGTTCACTGCTCACCAACTTTGATTTCCATGTCCTGTCACTGTCTTGGTTGTCTTTCTTATATTCCATTTGAAATACAGAAATTCCCAAGTGTCTGAAATTGGCTTTCTTCTCTCTTTTAGTACCTTCCCTCCCTTGGTGATCTTATCCCACTTCTCTGGTACTATTTCCTTTTTGCAAATGACTTCCCCATCTCTATTCCTACCTATAGTCTTTCTCCTAACTGCTTGTTAGGAATGCTCCACAGACAATCAGAATATCCTTCCTCTCACTCGGAATTATCTTAGTCTAAATATAACATTTTCCTCTTGAAATAAACATATCACTCTGACTATACTATTTGTGTTTATGATAATTACTTTTTTTTCTTCCAACTTACTTAAATTCAAAATTTTGGAAAACTCATGGCCAACTAATTTTCCTACTCACATATTATCAAATAATCTACAGCGTATTTTTCCTATATGTTCTTTCCTGTTCCACATTGTACCTATAGTCTCTACTACCTTATGCTTACATAATTACCATGACCTTTTAGTTTACCCAAGGCTGTATCTCCCGGCTCTACTTCCCTGAACATAAAGGATTTTTCATTGCATCGTTTAAATGGCCATCCTAAATTACTAACTACATTCAATATATGTCATTCTGCTTACCAACATTTTAGAATACAAACTTTCAATTTTTAGTATGGTATTCACTATCTTCCATCTGGTTTTATATTTCCAGGTCTATATTCCCCTACACCCTTCCTCTCTGCACCCTTCCCTGGTTCATGCATATGCTTCTTCCTGCC
Organism: Eulemur rufifrons; assembly: GCF_041146395.1. NCBI lineage: Eukaryota > Metazoa > Chordata > Mammalia > Primates > Lemuridae > Eulemur > Eulemur rufifrons. Next base: position 64,322,985 of record NC_090998.1, on the reverse strand, counting down.
AGAATTTTCTTTCTCTTCTTCTTGCTAAAATTGTCACCTATAAACATTCTATCACCTCAAGTTTCTCTAAGCTTGCCAACTTTGACTCAATGCCTTTTCAGATCAATCCAGTTAAAAGTCACTCGTCTCTCCTGTGCACTTTGCTAGCAACTAGCTGATGTCTCTCACAAGGCACGTATTACATAGCATCATTTCCTGCTCTGACGTATGAGGATCGTGATTCACATGTTCTCTCCCCACATTAGATTGTATACTTCTCAAGGTCATGGTTAATTTTTCATAACTTTGAAATCCTACTGCAGTTGGCATAGAGTCTTACATAAATCTAGAATTCGATAAAAATATGTTGAATAAATTCAGACTAAAAACAATTACATCAGAAAAATGAAGATGTACAGACCTCATCATTGGTAATTACTCTCCTCTTCTGACTCTAGAGTTTACTAAAAGCCAAAAGCTAAAAGTGGGTGACTTTGTATTATGCAAATTTCCCATTTTTCACATTAAAATTTTTTTAAAATCCGTAAGTTAATGCAGAATTTGGCTTAATTCCCACAGCAAGAACAAAGCAGTTTCATTTAAATGTTCCTTCTAGTCCTTAAGAGTCAGCATTTTTTGATGTGCGTAAGTGGGAGAGAAGACAGAGAAGACTGCTGTCTATTTAAAGTAACCTCCAAAGAAAGATCAATTTATTTATAAAAATGAAAAATTAAAACTAGAAAAACTTAACATGGCAACTTTGGTAAAGAGTTTTCCCATTATAGAAATATGTTTTAATACAATATGAGGTTTAATTTCAGAGCAACCACCCCTTGGAAAGCAAATAATTAAGATTAAAAATGGTATCATTTTCATAATAAACATTTCTCTATGTACGTCAGTAAATGACAATGTATTAAACACCTCTGATGAAGAGATAATATCAGAATCTAAAAGTGTATACACTGCCTGCTAACTTAGACTTCTTTCATTATTTTAGCATTTGATCACTGGAATTCTTTGTGGATAAAATAATTTAAAAGTCAACACCTCTAGCCCTGGCTTGGGCGAGGCAAAGTCATTACTTGTAACCAAAATGTTTGTACCCCTATAATATCCTAAAATAAGAAAAAGTCAATTAACAATTTCAAAGTAAATTATGTAGAAAAATACGGCTTTAGTAGAATAAAAAAATAAATAAATTCATCATGGGACATATTGAAGAAATAGAATAGGTATTTTATTAAGAAAACTATATCCCACAGGTAATCAACAATCTCTTTAACATGACTGTAATAGATGGCGTACACAAGGTTTGCGGCCACATACTGTACTTTGCATAGTCATGACCTGACACAAGGCTAAACCCTTCATAGAGTCCCCCAACCCCACATACAAATACTGATTGTAACTGCAGGGACATTTAAAGAACAGAAAAAAATGCTTTATGAAAAGAATGGTAAGATTATGTTACTATGAAGATGAGAAAAACAGAAAAGACAATGGAACTATTTAAATAGGAAATTGGAACTGAGGTCTGTTTGCTATGCTCTCATTTAGGCAGGTAATAAATTTATTAAGTTAAAACCACAGAAATAACACAGAATGTTTTATAAACAAAGAGAATAAATAGCTAAGAGTAAGACAAATGTTAGATAAATGCTTTAATTCAGATCAGATGCGTAAATGCTAATAAATCATTACATGGGCTATTGTTTAAATAGGTCGCTTTGTTTTGGAACAGAATTTATATTATTGCCATGGTTCGTATTTTATCATTCTTGTGTCTGTGGCATCTTACTTACCTAGACCATGCACTGAAAAATCAAAACACAATTCGTGAAACAGATTAGAAAAAGACCATATCTGTTGCTCCATCAGTTGTATTATCATTTACTTATTGTTAAATATGAACTTCATATCTATGCAGTCCATAAAATATTTAATTTACTGTTACCAGACAAGGAAAGGATCATTTGAATAAACACATTTTCAAAAGCAGTCTGCAGTGAGATTGTGAAGAAACATTTTAGGGATTCAGGAAAAAAAAAATAGCTTTGAATTGGAGATTAAATATTGATTTTATGATTTGGCTAGTCTTTTAAAATAAACAGCTTCACAAGTCAGGCTCCAATCTTGTGATGCCCGAGTGTCTGTTTCATTTTTTAGGTCAGGTCACATAGCTCAGGTAGTTCTTTTCTCACTAATCCATTTAATATGCTGAAGATGATCATTTGACCAACCACTTGACAAAAAGTAAGAGGGACATTCAAGTGACTGGTACTCAAAAAATAAACGCTGCATTTAACTATCTTGTATTATGTTTATTTAGAGCATGATATTAATGTGAAGGGAACAAAAAAGAAACAGAAAAAAACCCTGATCTCTATCTTTAATGAAGTTGTAACAGTAAGACTTCAGATTCAATCTTTTAAAAACACTGCACAAAGCTGTCCAACTCAGGCATTTAACAAAACTACGCCTCCTGCACAACCACCCCTTCCCTTTCCACGTTGCACTTCCTAAACTGCTTGTCCTACTCCAGCTTTCTCCAAAGCATTCATCCCTGTCTGACACACTGTATTTGCTTAAGCTCCTTGTCCTCGGACTAGACTGTAAGCTAACAGGTACCCTTGTCCATTTGTTCACTGCTGTATATGCAGTGCCCACAGTAATGCCTGGGACTCAGTAAATACTGAGTAAGTAAGTGAGAGGACCACTGTTATTTTGGTTTTCCAAATTTCTGGCTTGCATTTCCTCTCTAAGATAATGGCTGCATTTTTTCCATCCAGCATTCTCTGAGGCACACAGTGGCCTGGGTTATAATGTGATTCCACTTAATTGTGATGCTGGGTGAGTTATTACTTTCTCTGACATTCAGCAGAATGGGGATCACAAAAGGATCTGTGGGTTGTGAGCAATAAATGAGAGAATTCACATGAAGTACTTAGTGTGGCAAATACTAAATGCTTAATAAATTTTTAGCTGTCATTCTTACCATTATGATTATTTTCTTCTGTGGCAAATAACTCATTGATTCTTGAGATGCCCCATAGTTAATATGACAGGGTTCAGAACAGCCACCCCAAATATGGCACCTGGGCGCACCTAGTATTTCAAGCTGAAGAAAACTGAGAGAACTGCAGAAGCAGGAAGGTCACTCTCTGACTCCCTCCCTTTTCCCCTGAAGTAGGTAACAAGACCCTCATTAATATCCTTATCTCTGAAGACACAGGGACACAGAAGAATCTCAACAAACAGGACTTGCTAAGTTTCCCCTAATTTATTACCATTGGATAATAACCTTTTGTTCTCCAATCATGCTTCTGCACAACTGTCCATAAAAATTATACAGCTTTCCCTGTTTCTTTGGGTCCTCATTTCTGATGGCTGTCAGGTAAAATTTTTATCAATTAAATTTGTATGTTTTTTTCTTAACGTGTTTTTCATCATAGGGGTCTCAGCCATGAGCCTTGAGGATGGGTGAGGAAAAGATCTTTTTTCTTCCCTATAAATGAGACTGGGAGGCATTTAGATTTAGGGATAAGGTTCTATGTGTTTGAATCTCCTGAAAAAAATAGCTACTTCCCATGTAGGTCCTCTTTCCAGGGGCATTAATCCTCCTCTTTTGTGCCCCGAGAACTGTATATACCTCTGTGGAGTTGATTATGTTCAGTCTTCCCTGCTACACTGTGTGGTCTTTTAGGGTATGAAATCTCTGTATCCTAAAGCAGACACTCTATAGATGTGCCCAATGGATGAGTTACTATAAAGAAATGACTGATCTCATTATTTGTACTCATATCACATGTGCTCTTTCATTACTGTTTCAAAATTACATTTCCCAATAGAAGGTCTTGATCTGGAGAATAGGATAGCAGATTTTAGTGCTGGAAAGAGATGCAGAGTGTGTATGAGAATAAAAGCAATGTTCTGGAATTCAGCAATGTGTTGCAAATAAAACATGCTTAGATGGAGACAAAAACCAGTTCTCATTTTCTCATAAGTAGTTACTCTGTTTCAATAGTAGGGATCTAATTTATATCCATCTTCTTTTATGGAAGTGTGACTATCCAGGGAGAAACTATAATGAAAATACTCTTGATAAAATTGAAAAGCACAGTTACTGGAAACAAGGACTGTAGAATAGGAAAGAAGCTCACAGCTTGAGGTTTGACTGTATATGGGAATTAAAATATAATAGGTATTTAATGCCATAGCAAAAAAAAAAAAAAAACTTTCAAGGAATTACTGTCAAAAATCATCCAAATGTAAAGTATTTAGTAATGCTAAAACCTTTATTCAAATGATAAAATCTTATGGTACTTTATATAGGCCAGAGAACAGCAATTTTTAACTCTAGAAACAGAAGCTTGAGACTGGCAGATTTTATTACTGAATTAGCTATTTAGTGGGTTTTCAAAATAAGATATCAGAGAGAAAAAAAACAGGCATCCCAAAACTTCTATATTCTGAAACTGTCACATGCTTTGAGTCCGTCTCTCTGAATAATGCAGAAAGTACTTACATTAGGCCTCAGCCTGGCCGCCAGGTCATAGTACTTCTCAGCTGCTTCATTGAGGCTAGCCTGCCTGTAAAAAAAGAAAAAATTCAAACTATATCATTTATTTAAAAATTACAGATAGATGAACATTGTACAGAAAAATAATTTTTTAAAAAATTCTAGTAACACCAATGAAAGAATAAGTTGCCCAAGCATAAGAAGACCATTAAAGATTGAGTGTTTGCATTGCACCGATTATTACATTTATAGCATTATAAAGAGTATCTCAATATGATCCTAGCCAGTAGGCATCCTTATTTTAAATTTACTTATTAAGAATTAGAAAAGTTATTCTTTTTCCAAGCTAGTGCAGACAATATGTTATAGTGCTGGGATTCTCCAATGTCAACATGATGCCCCAGAAAAATCTTGATTTTTAAAATAAATTGTCAAAATGAATAATTAGTTGGTTTTATGAAAATAGTGAACATTTGCAGGATTCTAAAAATTCTATGGATGCCATTCTCTCCAGTTCAGAGGGAATCTTCCATTGTGTGTAATCAACAGGAAAAAAAGGGTGGGGGGAGATTATCCCTCTCCTTGCTGTTTGACCACCAGGGTAGGCACATAACCTCAGCTAAGGGGATGCTCTCGCTTGTGACTTTCATTTCTCAGTCAGTGACAGAGAGATAAAAGGATGGCCAGAATCCACTCACAATGGTGGAAGCAATGGGGCTATGTCCTGGCCAGACTGTTCTTGTAAAGAGCTGCTACTTGTATATCTTGCTTTGAGACCACAGGGCTACCTTGTTTCCTGCTGATTCAAGCTCTCTAGCCCCTCATGAATTCTGTAGTTCCCACAGCCTTCGAACAGCCAGACTCAGTTTCTCTTGCTTATAGCCAAATCCTATATGTAGCATGCTTGACATATGCAAACACGATGCACACTGAATTTTACAGATAAATTTCTTTACTGCCTATTCTTGTGATTCACAGCAAAGACCTAGATGCAGCCAACTCCTTAGCAGAAGAAAACAAATGGCAGACTCCTGAGGATTTCTAGCTGGTTAGTCTTCAAAACACCTATGTTTTTTATTTTATTTTTTATTTTAAAATATTAAGGGAGTACAAATGTTTTTGTTACATATATACCTGTTAGAATGCTTAACCTGGGGCTTTTAGCATGCCTGCTACCAGAATAATATTCATTGTGCCCAACAGGTAGGTTTTTACTTCTCATCCCCCTCCCACCCACCTCCCTTCTTGTTTCTGATGCCCTTTACAACTCTTTGTGCCCATGTGTGTTTTTTCATTCCTGAGATACTTCACTTAGGATAATTGTCTCTAGTTCCATCAAGTTGGGGTAAAAGACATTATTTCATGCTGCTTCAGAAGACCTTCTAAGATGGCAAGTAATAAGATCTAAGAAACTCTTGTAGGTCGAGCTAGAATCTGGTGACCCTATTTGAGCGGAATAGAGGAAATGCTAATGGAAAGTGCTACCTTCAATTTCAGATGATAAACATAGCATAACTATGTTGTGGCAGTAGTAGCCAGTAATGCTGGCCGGGGGTCCAGCAGTTAAAATGGAGTAATGTCCTCTTAAAGCTGTGATGTTAGGAAGCTTCTGAAACAAGAAGATGACAGAGAGCTCAAGAATAAACAGGAGAACACAAAAATTAACTTTCTCAATTAGAAAACTATATTGAGGTTTTAAAAGAGAAGGCTAACTAGCCATACCTACAAAATTGAATTTGCACTTTGGTCAAGCCAAATGAAAACTGTAAAGACATACCCCATGCAACCATATAAATTACAGAAATAACTAAAGATAACATGTCTCTGGAGAGCAGGACATATTTTTCTAATTTTTAAAGGAAAAATAATTTAAAACATTGCTATTTTTAATGGAGGTTATAAAGAAAATAAAAACCCTTGACCTAAGGCTCTACTGGACCCATGACATATTACAATGTGCTGTTGCAATTTATATTCTCATAAATGTTAAAGCTCAATTACAATATGTCAAGAAAATACTTTAGTCTGGTATGAAACAGTAAAAATTCCCTCACTAGGGTATTTAATGAAGGTTCTCTCCACCAAATTATAGAATCACTTTGGTTCATATTCACTTGGAAATTTGAACCAGAATTCATTAGGTCATGCCCTGGAAAGGTTTTCTCCAGAGGAAAATAAAAAGCACGGAGGTAGGAAATTAGAGTAACTTAATACTACAAAGAAGTAAGTTACTTTGAAGCAAGATCAACCAATAGATGTCTAACATGAAAAGTATAGCTATCATTAACATTCATCTTTATGGATATTCGATTTATGAGGTAGATAAGGATCAAAAGAGAAACTGGGGAATCCATCAGATAAAATGCCTTGAAAATAATAATCAACTCAATTTAAAAAATGATTTACCACCCCCAAAAACTGTTATTAGTTTTTAATGTCTTCATATTCTTCAGTGGTTTAATTCTCAAAGGAAATACCTAGTTTAGAATACTTACTTTCTTAAGCTAGAAGTAAAATCGATGAAATTCTAATTAGATTAAAAAAGTAGGATTTACTGTATGTCATCTAACCATGAAAATTTTCATTCTAGGACTTTGCTTCTAATATTAAACAGTCTTTATTAACTACTAATCAGCAGGCATTTATGGCAGCACATGCAAGACTGTAGGGAAATGAATATGTCAGTTCCACCCACAGAATGCTTTATATTTTTGTTTTATTCTCTAGACAAGAGAAAAACTCATGAGAAACTGTTCAATGCCCATTTTACTGTGTATGCTATATTTTATACTACCCTCTGCAAGAAGTATCCTTAGAGTACTTAATAAATCTTAATTGCACAGATGCCTTAATCATTAATCAACATTCAAAAAGTAGCAAATTTAGCAATATTCTGCCAGTTGCTTAGGGGATTCTACCAAATGTCATCATGAACTTCAACATGAGATTGTTAAGAACTCATCACAGAAATCAAGTTCTCAAGACTATTAGGATAAGCCTGGTTAAAGCAGAAGATAAAATACACTTCTACTGCATACTCTAACCCTTTCTTTCTTCACTATTTCTTTTCTAGGACAGAAAATTTCTACTCTATCCAGGAATCGATCATTTCATTTACCAGTTACAACAATGCCATGAAGCAACTGCTATTATTAAACCACATTTTAAAGATGAGGAAATGCAAAAACAGTGCCAGACACTTACTCTCTTACTTCCTGCAATTTCCCATTTTTAGGAGATCACAATGAGATACAGAGAGGAACCTAAGTTTCCCACATGTCCAAGTGAAAGACTCAGAAGGTGGGTAATGGGGAAAGCAGTTGGCTCCGCAAGAAATCTCCCAGGCCAGATGTAGACAACCTTGTGTTCTGGCCACAATACACTTTATAAAGCCAGAAATGAGATGGTGAAAAAGACAAACCACTGGTACCAGGAAGCTACAATGAGTTCAGATGGGCAATTTCCCCCATTTAACATGCCACCCTATGAGTCAACATTATGTCACAAACCTAGAGAATGAAGATTTCATCACCATGCCAACAATGGTTAATCAACTACAGACCCAAGTTTGAAAAAAGCCCACATGGTATCTGTGAACTGGATTGTGAATTAAACCTTAAATTCCCCGCCCCATCCTCCCCCCAAAAAAATCACTGGACGAGGCTGATTCTATTTTGAAGGTCTTTAGATTCAGGCTTTTCTTTGCCATCAGTGAAAATGTAGGCTCAGATCAAAAACAAATAGTAACAAAATTCACAAATTTCACCATCTGCATACTGCAGAATTCTATTTTTGTACATGGTGCCATAAAACTTACATCCATTAAAAATATATATTTCATACATCTAATTCCTCTCTCTGGTGTTGTTTTATAATAGAATAGTATATTTTGGAACACAGGTTTATGGCCCAATAGTCTTATGAGATGTATAAGAGAAATTTGGGAATCAGTTATGTTATAAAAAAACAACTTAATATACTATATGAAATGTTTGAAGAGAATCTAATTAAAAAGAATCATAAGCATCTACATTTTTATGTATTCTGTGAGAATTATAAAATTAAAAATTGCTAAATGTAAAATTACTTCCTTGAAAATAAATAAAAATTCTAGTAGCATTTAGAAGACTATTTAATCACAATTACTAATAGCTGTCAATTGTCCATTTGAATTAAAAATTAATATGGATGATAACCACTGTTTGATTCATATGAAAGACAGTATTTTATTAAAGTCTTGGTAATTATTTTCAAGGATGACTTATTAACATTTTTTCTTTGTTCATGTAACACAATAGTAGAGGGAAACAGTAGCTGAGTTTTCCTGGATTCTTGCCAGGAACTGATGCTTAACTTTAAGTTACTCAAAGTAGAACTAAACTTTAATTCCAGTTGATAAGCTATCCAGTAGGAGTAGAAGTAGAACTGAAATAAATGAGGGCCGAAAAACGTACAGAAAATCTTAAAATAGCAATACCAGTCACACATACGTAAAAACAATGGAGCAGAAAAGATCCTTACAATGAAACTCCTACAATAAATTGTTTATGGCCACTAAGCCTTTTTAGATGAAACCTTATGTCAAGGTCCCCCAAATGGCTGGTCTGACTTGGGGGATGGGGCGACAAGGGCAATATACGTCACCTTAACTTTTGTACCCCCATAATATGCTGACATAAAAAAAATTCTGAATGAAAAGGATAGAGAGGTAAACAAGAAATGTAGCAATAAAAGAGGAAAAGACTATGCTGATAATGTGATTTTATAAAAGGTCCCTCTGAGTTAGAAATGTCTTGATGCCCCATCAAGAGTTTGAGCTTCCTCTTTCATGCCCTCAAACCATTCAGGGGCTGCTGAGGACAGAGCTAAACCTACGTCTAGAATGTTTACGTATGATGTGTACTGGAAAGAATTAAAAGGCAGGAAATGTATGCTGGCAATGTCAACTATTACATTCACATATAGCAAATTACCACTTAGGTTTTGTAAGGTTTGGGTGGGGAGAAGGAGTGGAGGGGATGAAGAAGAGAAAAGGCAGGATAGAACTTGCTTGTAGTGGTGGTCCAAGAACCATCATAAACATCACCTGGGACTGGTTAGAAGCATAAAATGACAGGTACCACCCAAACCTTCTAAGTCAGAATATCCATCTCAGTAAGAGCCCCAAGAGATTCACTTGCACATTAACAGTGGAGAGCCACGGGGTGGGAAGACGTCCATCTTCAACTTCATCCACCATCCCACTTTGCTTTAAAGAACTTATAACCAAGCCATTACAACGTGGCTGAACTGAGACCCTCTAGACCATAAGTTGGCAGTAAAATATAACTAATAATTGGAAAATCCAGTCACTTTTGAGTGGTTTTGGTAAGATTGGAAGTGTTAAGGAAGAAAATACATGGCCTACAGGGCTTTGGATATATATGTATCTCTCCAAGATACATACACATACACACACACCCCCACACAATATCTGATTTGAGAAAATTTGATTCTGTTCTTTTCTCACTTAAGAATTTAAATTTTATGTCACTTCCAGTAGAATTTATAAAGAAGTTAACATTTGTAAATTCTATTTTCAATATATTTAATTACATAACATTGTGTTGGATGAATACAGAAATTATAAGATAATGATTTTTTCTCATATATTCACTCTACATTTTAGAAATTAGGGAAGCAATTGCAACCAGCTGGTATAGTGCAGTTTTTTTGTTTTTTTTTTTTCCTATAATACCTTGGGGAGCAATGATAGCTTAGAACCTTAGGCCTGTAATAAAGGAAAGTGCACACTTACCTACACTCTAAGTATGACCCATGTTAGACACTGTATCATGATATTTCTAAAAATGTCATATTCTTTTGAGAACATGAAACTGAATTCTCTCTCCCATGACTCTGAATATACTTTCTAAAATTTACTGTCAAGGGATAATTTAGCAATACTGGAAGGGTCTTACTATTAATATTTAGTAACTTACTGTTACTCTCTGTAAATCCTTTTCTCCATTGACAAATGTAAGAATCACAGCTTCTGTGTGGTCACTCAGTTGTAAAACGCAAGGGAGCCAACATTGCACAGTGAGAATAGTATCATACTTGGCCAGAACACATTAAATTTAAATCCCAGCTTTAACAACTGTGGGAAATACTGACTCTGAGCTGCAGGATCCTCATTTGTAAAATGGGAATATTAGTGTTTACTTCACCGATGTTCAATTAGAACTAAGAGAGTGATAGATATAAAGGGCAAAGTATAATCTCCGGCAGACAGGAGATGATTGAATAAATGCTACCTTTATCCCTTATCCTGTAAGTAGATTAAAAACACAACACATACACACAAAAACCTTCCGCTAGAGCCCATGAATGCTGTGAATCAGGTAGTTTGTTTTCAGTGCCTCTAGATTTCCTCTCAAGTATCAAGTATCTTCATGGGCTGTCCAACGTCTAGTTCTGGGAAAAATTTGAATAAATCCATTCATACAAAATGCTAATAGAAAAACTGATTCAATAGTTTCTGTCACACCTCTATAGACATAACTCTACTGTGTTCTAAACACTTTAAATTCCTTTGATAATATCCAATCTTTTTCATGCTCTCATCTGGAAGCATCTTGTACTTTTTCATTTTAAGTATTAAAAATGTCACTATGTATTGTCAATGTTCATTATGTGAGCCCACTCAACATCTGTGATCAACCTCCCTGTAAATACATAATTGGCCACAATGACGATTCCACCTTCCCAAGCAAGGCAGAAGCCAGGAATTCACTTATCTTCTAGTTTCCTTCAAGTATATGACTCAGGTTCCACCAATCAGCTGTCATCTCAAGAGAATGGCATTCGGAAGCAAGCATAGCAGGAAACAGCTACGCCCAGGAGAATCATCTTCTAATGACTGTGGTGCATACTCTGCCTGGTTCCTTGTGGGGGATGGCGGCACAGCTCCTGTTCTGCAAAAGCTGCCAAGCCCTAGGGAAGGTTTGGTCACTGTGAATTACTCCTGGTGTGTAGGGCAGAGCTCTCACAAGCCTGCTGAGAGAGTCTGTGGGCTATAGAACACTCTTTGTTAAATCCTGTTTCTTCATAAACTAACAAGAGTGAATTCTTTAGTATGTAACTGAAAACTGTGACACATGAAGGCAGTTTAGGAATGGACCTATTTTCATCAATTTGCTTTCAATATGACGATTGAAAGCCTTCATCCTATCTTGGAAATTTTTTCTATTTCTTGAAAATTGCTCATCTACTCTATATTCTTTCAGAAATTTCTGTTTTTATTAACATTTACATATACATAAATAAAATTATGTAGGTATATATGCTATATAAAACTATACACACATATATGGTGTAATTATATACACATTTATATAGATATAAATAAAACTATATCATACACTATATATTAAGTATATACTGTGATGCATATAAAACTATGTATACTATACATAATTATACAAAATAATTATGAACTTATATCCTATTAATATATGTAACTAAACATATATATATAATCACAAGCACAATGTGTGTGCATGTGAGTTCTCAATATATCCTTCAACCTTTCATTCTTTCAGTCATCATTTTCATGATTTTAGTATTTTCCTTTAGTTTCTGGGAAAGTATAAGTTTCTATTTACATTATTAGTCTACTAATTGTACACTGCCTTCACTGCTATTAAAAATTCAGAGATCCTATTAAGGTCTTAGTAATCTTTTCCAATGTTATGATAGTCTTTCTACCTACCTATTTTATTCTCACAAATATTTTGTATTAAGTTAGGTTATACTGTGGTAATAAAAATATTCTAAATCTCACAGAATTAAGACAACAAATTGAAAAGCTTCCACATAGCAAAGGAAATAACACAGTAAATAGACAACCTACAGAATGGAAGAAAATATTCCCTAACTACATCTGATAAAGGTCTAATATCCAGAATCTAGAAAGAAATCCAACAAATCAGCAAGAGGAAAGAAAAAAAAAACACATTAAAAAGTCGGAAAATGACATGAACAGAAGTTTTTCAAAAGAAAATAGACAAATGGCTAAACACATGAAAAAATGCTCAATATCATTAATCATTCAGGGAAATGCAAATTAAAACCACAATGAGATATCACCTTACCCCTATCAGAATGGCTACTATTAAAAAGTCGTAAAACAATAGATGTTGGCGTGAATGCAGAGAGAAAGGAAGGCTTATACACTGTTGATGGGACTGTAAATTAGTATAACCTCTATGGAAAATAGTATGGAGATTCCTCAAAGAAATAAATATAGACTTACCATTCCACTCAGCAATCCCAATACTGGGTATCTAACTCAAAGGAATAGAAGTCATTTTATCAAAAAGACACCTGCCCTCCAATGTTTATTCCAGCACAATTCACAAATGTAAAGATGTGGAATCAACCTAAGGGCCCATCAATTTATGAGCGGATTAACAAAATGTGGTATATACATACACCGTGGAGTACTACTTAGCCATAAAAAGGTATGAAATGATGTCTTTTGCAGCAACTTGGATGGAACTGGAGACCCTTATCCTAAGCAAAGTATCTCAGGAATGGAAAAAGAAACACCATATGCACTCTATAATAACTGGGAGCTAATTGATGGGCACAGAGAGATGTAAAGGGCATGGGAAATCAAGAAGGGGGAGAGGGAGGAGGGGATGAGTGAAAACCTACCCATCACGTACAGTGAACATTATTCAGGTGATGGACACCCTGGTAGCCCTGACTTAAGCATTATATAAGCTATTCACGTAATGAAAACATTTGTACCCCCTTAATACTTTGAAATTAAAAAAAAAAAAAAGACAATGAAGTTTACTTCTCACTCATTCAACCTATCCAATGCAGGTGAGAAGGGAGGTTTGACTTCCTTTGGTAACGTCAGGGGATCCATGTCTCACAATTTCCAGGTGAGAAAAAAGGGGAAAACAGTCACTCTTACAACTTTGGCTGAAAGTGGAATAAATCATATTCACATATATTTAATGACCAAAATAAGACCCAAGCAGGCCCTCAATTTTGATATAGACAGGACAGCGCAATCCTGTAGTTCTCAAAGGTGGAGGGCCCAACATATTTGGTGAATGACATTAATACTACTCTTTCACACCACAGAGTGTTCTTGTGTATCACCTTGTAACAGGAATTTAGAATTGTTCTAAGTGGCTCTTTTGTTTTTAATGTACATCTGCTCACTGAAGGCCCTTTATTTTGACAGCTGATTTGTCATTTTTAACTGCCAAATTAAAATCATACATTTAAAAACTTTCTATTATCTTCTTTTACAGAGAAATATCTATATCTATTTCTTAGAATTGAAATGAGTCTATTAGAAATATCTCAGATTGCAAGCCTTTTGAATTTTCCAAGAAGATAAAGATTTGTCCCTTGATGGCTGACCTCACTTCTTCCAATCCAATTCCATTCAGATGAAATGATTTTTTTTCTTTTTTTTTACATTTGTAATGAGCAGTTTTTTCCCCATCAATAGATTCTTTAGGTCATTTCATTGGGAGTTTATCAAAAATGGGAAGTTAAATCAATATGCTCAATCCATGTCTTAAACTATAAACTTTTCCTACATTGCTGACTTTTGATATTAGATAAACCATTGACCCAGCTAACCAAGTCACAACCAGGAAGACAGCCACTCTTTCCCTCATATCCAACTGGTCACCAACCTTGCCAATTTTGTCTCCTAAATATCTCTCAAAAGAACATAGCTCTTGAGAAAAGAATTAATGTCAAATTCAATTTAGAACTATTTGGCATCCCCAAGGGACACTTTACATGTAATATGAAATAAGCAAAACCTTGATAGCTAAACATTTTGATAAAAATGAATTCAAGGGGAAACCAATAACCTTTCTTATTCTTTTTGACAAGCAAAGTCCTGAATAATCTTAACTAATAAGGAAAGAGATTGGTTTTCAGCTTGTACAGTAAGCACTCCAGAAATAACTTGACTTTGACAGAGTTGAGAAACAGAAAAGCTAAGTAAAAACATTCATGGGGACTGCTATCAAGTTGAGTAGTATATATAGTCAGGCTGTCGTGGTTACACTTGCAGTTAATAGAGGAGGGTGCTGACTGACTCCAACTTAATGGGGAATGAAGACTGTGGAAAGCTAGAGAAAAAGGTTCTGGAAAATTACATTTATCGGGTGTCGGGCAGGTGGGGGCGAGGAGGAGAAGACAGGTAAATGCACACTTAATGGGTGTGGTGCACATTGTCTGGGAGATGGACATGCTTGTAGCTCTGACTCGGGAGTTGCAAAGGCAATATATGTAACCTAAACATTTGTACCCCTGTAAAATTTTGAAATAAAAATTTAAAAATAAATAAATAAAAATGAAAGAAAAGAAAAATTTATAACCCAGTGATCCCAACAAAAGAAAAATAAAAGATTTCCACATCACCAGTATATAATAAAAGCGTTCCACTGGTTCTAGCATTATGGTAACTAAGAAAAAGTTAAAAGTGATATATTTAACAAGGACAATTTTTGAAATATAATGGATTTCCATTGGTAGACCCTGAATTCCATATACTGATTTAATATGTAGCGAAACGCCTTATTGATGAAACTATCTATTATTATCAAGATGAATTAGACTACAGAAATGTGTGCTTTCCCATCCTTGCAAATGGTTTATTATGACTAAAAGCATAGTGTTTTACTCATGAAGAACAAAAAGTCCTCTTCACTATAATAGCGCCTAACCTTGCAATACAAATTAAGATGTCTTTTGAAAATTAGCTTGCACTGAAGGCTCTTGCACATTGGCTATAGTGTATTTTATAAATACACCAGTGGTCAATTGAGTTCTGTGTTCTCTTTGTAGGTGTCAGCTTTCTTGAGTTCATCATGAACTAGGTGCCTTAAAAACATTAATGTGGAATGAGGGCATCCAACTAAAACCTCACAGTATACTTTTTCCTCTCAACCAGGCTTTAGATTTCTAGAACTTAAAAAAAGCCAGGTAGGAGGCCATTAAGATATAGTTATAATAACAATCTCAAATTATAAACTCAAACAAATCTACAAAATTTGCTTTAAATATTGGTTCCTGGGAGACAGGGGTACCTGGAGACATGTGGTTATAAAAGGACAACACAAGGATACCTGTGGCGATACTTGCGGTGCTGGAACTTAACACTGTATTTTGACTGTGATGGATAAATAAACCTCCATATAACAAAATTACATAGATTATACAGATACACACACTGGGGTACAAGTAAAACTGGAGGAAACCCAATAAGGCCAGTGGATTATATCCATGCCAATATCCTAGTTGTGATAACGTACTACAGTTTTACCAAATATTACCATTAGGGAAACCAGATAAATGGTAAAAGGGAATCTCTCTATATTATTTTTTATAACTACATGTGAATTTACAATGATATCAAAAAAAAAAGTTTTAAGAAACTAGTTTCTCTACTTTTCTCAAAACTGATTTTAAAATCATCCAAATGTGAACTAACTTCTGTTATTTACCTTCATTTTTAAGAGTAACCTACATAATTACAAAGCTATCCCTAGAAGCCAGGCACAGAGACCGCAGTGTGGATGCCACTTAATGAGGTTAGGTAGGGATTTAATGGAGTGAAATTTGGGTAAGTGTATAAGAGAAGAGGTACATATATATTGTTAACAGGACAAATAATGCTTTTGAAAAAAATCTTATAAATCATTTGATAAGAAAGTTTCTTAAAGACATCTTCCTTTAACCTAAAGCACCACTTACAGATGCACTAACTCTCTTTATATTCACAACAAAAACCAATGATCTGCCCTTTTTTTTTTTTGCTATTATTGTAATTAGCCTTTGTAATAACCCTTCCAAAAATATAAGCTCTAAAGGTCTAAAAAATGTTTTGTTTCAAGACAAAGCAATAATACTTACTATAGAGACATTCTGAGAATTTCATAGGCCTTAAGTATATTTGTAGTGGATAATCCTCTTCACTATCGAACAGTAAAATGCATCCACATGCCACATTCAATATAATTAACATAAAAACACAAATATTAAGACTAATTGACATAATGTTTTATTTTGGAGACACTAGACACTTAATAAATTCAATCTGCTGTTTTCTTTTGTCTTTTATGACCAGAATTTTCTGGAGAGATGAGAAAGGAGGTCATATGCTCTATATATTGTGCGCATAGACTATCATGAATAGTTCTAATTTATACATGGTTAAGCAGCATGTTTTACATTAAGAACGTGAAATATGGTGGTACAATAGGGAAATTCACGTAATTCATTGCTTTCTCAAAGCCAGGGCGTTCGTCTTTTAAGGTACGGTAGTAAAACCTAACCTGAGCATGTGTGCAGCATTGAAGACAACATCAAACTCCAAGCTGTCCAGTTCAGCAGCTTTTTTTGCCATCTCAGCTGCTTCTATGAGGCGGCCTTCTTCCAGAAGAAATTGACCTGCAAAGTATGAAAGCCAGTGAGCCTCAACTCAGAAAATATTAGTGCTATGAAACAATAAAGCTGCTATTAGAGAAAAGTAAGTACAGTGGTAAAGGTTATTTGGAGAGAAAATTTAATAACATGCTCATTATTTAGACATTTTTTGTATGCCTTTCTCTTAATAGTAGGATGTTGCAAGGCTTCTATTTGGAACCTTAAATTTTCTTTTTCTTAAATTCTCTGTAGACTACTTAAATGAGATGAAAAAATTTAAAGATACATTACAAATATGAGTTGATTTTTACTGGTAGTGCTGTATAACAGCTTCTGTCTCTGATGCATGTGTATAAACAAGTGTGCCCATATTGAAATATATTAATTTCTTATATTTGAAAAATGCTAAAATTATTGAGAGAACAAACATAGGAAGATAGGTTAAACATTAACTCACTCTTCAGTATATTAAGTAATAAAAGGATAAATATGAACAATTTCAGATTTTTGCAATTACTCTCAGGTTAGCTCTGCAAGGTTAGAATTATTGCAGATAAAGCCACATAAATCTTTAAAATTGCACCTCAAGAATTGTTATATAATGCTATCCCAGAAACATATTGTAAAGGTAAAGAAAATGACAAAAGTTGGGCCCAATTTTAAGGCCACAAATATACAGAGAAAACAGGCGGCACTTCTATAGCTAGGGATTTATTAAGAGCAAAAGTAATGATGTTAAGCCTTATCTGATAGGGATATTCAAATAACAATGAAATCAAGAGATGGCAGAGATAAGCCAAGCTTATCGAGTTATGGTCTAATTATCATCTCTTCTTATTTGAGGTTTCCTATTTGCTTAAAGTTCAAGGGTTTAACAATATTAAAAATAGTTACAAAAGTGATTAGCAAGTCCTGAGCTGGACAAAGAAACAGAAAAACTTAAAAAAAATGGTAAATACTCCCTGCTGGTTACTGAAAGAGCCCATTATTTACTGTTTATCTAACAAATATTACAAATTGCCTTCTAACCCAAAAGACCAGCTCTCAAAAGGGGAAAATATTTGCCATAAGGATTTATAATAATAAACCACTGCTTGCATTTAAGTATTTCTAAACTTAGATTAGTAAAAAAAAAAAAAAAAGAAAGAAAGAAAAAGAAAATGGAGTAAAGATAAGCATAGGATTATAAAGCCTAATTTTTTTAAACTAAACGATAAAGTTTTAAGACCAGGATTTGGAGATCCCTTAGCAATTTCTAAAAAAGTTTCACATCATTTTCTTAGTTTTTCTTCTAACATTCTGTGTCTTTCTCATCTCCCAGAATAAACATAATTCTACGTCAGGAAATTATTAAAGAAACAGTTGTAAATAAGTTCCACTTATAAATTAAAAAATACATTACTTATAGAATTCCTGTATATGCTAACTCTATAGATATATAGATGAGATAAAATTTAAAAGACATGTTGCTTTTTTTAAAAAATGTAAAACAAGAATTAGATATTCTGTAGCATACTGAAAAATTAGTAACTCCTCATATATATCTTAATAAAGGATATCAGGCTAAACCCAACCTTCAGTTAGTTATGCTTATTATAGATTTTTAAAAGTTGTAACAATATTAATTGCTACCTGTCCTTAAAACATAATATTTAACTAAGTAAGTGCATTAATAAATATATTACTTATTTATGTGGTAATTACACAAAAGATAACATAGGAAATAATTGTTCTTTTCCAGGTAGTTTTTAAGTGAAATGTAATCAATATTAATAGTTGGGAAAATGTGATGATTATTTGAATAATGAAGGTTATTTTCGTAAAATTCATTACTCTAGACTGTAGAGGGAAAAGGAGATATATTAGCTCTGGTAAAAAAACAGTGAAAACAAAGGACATGATACCTATTGGGTCTGCATAGAAACAGAGAGATGACTCACAAGTCATCTATATGATGATGATAATGATACCTAATAACAACTTTTGCCAATGCCAAGTGCATGTGTAAAATCAAATTTGTAATTTTTATCATAATTTAACTTTTTTAATGCTTTAAATTAGCTTTGCCATGCAACATGCACTTTGTAAACAGCTTCCAAAAACTACACGAAATACATAACTTTTAGGACTGAGAATGGTGACAGAAAAAATTCCCATATGATCATTTTATGACAACAGAATTCATTAACCATGTTAATACTCAGAAAAATATCACAACCTATTAGTTAGGTATTTGCATAATACCCCCCCATTGTGTCCTTGACAGGCTACAAATCTCAATAGTCCAGCATCAGTGTTCTGCTATGATAAAGACATCAAAAATGGAGTATGAATTTTTTGGTTGATTTTTTTAATTGAATTTGAATATTTCAACCAAAATCGAAAGTAAATTATCCTGCTATGTTATACAACGACTGTTTGAAATACAACCCAGAATTGATGGATAATAAACAATTTGAATATACAGAACACAAATGGGAAAAAGAATACTAGGTTTCTTCTTCATAACTACTCAAAGAACCTAAACTGAGATGTTACTATAGGAATAACAGGAACAAAATCTGCCCTCACGCCTTCTGCAAGACTTTACCACAAGTCACTCTTCTCCCACCAGCTTTATCTGTCATTGCTTCCACCACACACCAGCCACTCCATGCTAATCATGCTCCCGCCGTGTAACCTACTGCTTCACATCTTCACTCATCTGGAACTCTCAGGCTCTAAGGTTTCTCGGCCTCAAAGGTTGTTCTATCTCAACCTCCAGTTTTATCTTGCCTACTTATTATAAAAAAGATCTCTTTCATTTTTATGCCCTAAAACATAACCTTCTCAATGACACCTTCTTAGACCAGTTTCCAACAGTCTTAGAATTGCTTATGATTTAGGTTCACTGTAATGTAATTTATCAACTAAGCCAGAGCACATAGAAAAGTAAAAGGAACAGCATTAGTAATGATCCTGGAGCAAAGGTATAAACCAGAACTGGGGTCTGACCACCCCACTTATAGCATGTGTGGCAGGATGTGGAGCTCAGTCCTCTTGTCTTCACCACTATTGGAAAGTGAACCATCTGCACAATAAGGCATCGACTCACTGCTGGCAGAAGTGGTGAATGTTAGCAAGAGAGACCTAAGTGTTGCTCCCTGAAGGATTTCTTTGAGCCTACCAAGACTGAGACAGACACTGAGTCTGGTGAGTAGCAGCAGCTACTGAGGCTCAGCCAGGACTAAAGGAAAGAGAAAACTAAAGGAAGGCAGGCACTTGGGGGAGAGTCCATCTACAGACTGGTGCATTCTGCAAGGCCTGAGAGGTTGGTTACCTTTTTCACTGGTCTCTAGCTTTAGTGCATGTCAGAATCACCTAGAGGATTTGAACTAAAACAGAGAGCAAGGCCCCACATCCAGAGTTTCAGATTCAGTGGGTCTGGAATAGAGGCTGAGATCTGCAAGATCTACAAGTTCCCAAGTGATGCTGATGCTGCTAATCCAGTGTCTACACTTTCAAAAATGAGTGTCTCATAGGGAAAGTAACATCTGAGATTAGCTATCAGTTATAGACTGAGTTCTGGCAATCAACTGCATCTGTCATACATTTCCCTATATTAAGAGGCATAATGACTAGGTTACACACATATTTATAGATAGAAAGATACCTACATCTGAAGACACATGATTTATTAAGGTCACTCTTTCAAAACTCTTAAAAAATGGAGTTAAGAGTTTTATCCTTCACATGGAATGATGTATTTCTGAGAAATCACTTCTCTTTCACATACAGTCGACAAACACATTTTTTTGTGTTTGATAACTGAGTAGGACTGCAAATAAAGAAACCACAAAAATCTTAAGTAAAATATATTTTGTTCTTATGTGTGTACTGTTGCTACCACACTTTATTTCTTGGGTTTGTAATTTGTCTTACTCAAGTTAATTATCATCATCTTAATTGTCTTAAATCAAAGGGAGGAAAAAAAATGGAAAAAACAGATGACAAATTATAAAGAAAAGTCATTTCGGTGGGGAAAAACAGAAGATGATATAAAATGAGGAAGCATTCTCTAGAGAGCCAGAGACAAAGGACTATAAGTCTCTTCACAGGCTAAAATGGGAAGAGAGAAAAAACAATTGATAGTTTTGGATTCAACTGTTTCAGCATCAGAATGATACTATTTCTTCTCTGGACAATTCTTTCACTGAACCATTTAAAATACGTGGTAGATTTTTGCCAACATTTCAATAAGACAAGCCTGTGAAGACTGATCCTTCATTAATTCCTGGATTTAAAAAGCTGTCTGTAATGTAGAAATCCATAAAAATGTAAGCTGGCCTTAAGCCAGAGGATCAAATACTGCTTTGTAAAAATTCTACATATAAACTCTCTAGATTAATTGTGACTGGCATTTCTTACTAGAATACTATTAAAAAAATCGCTCTTACGATCAATGCTACTAAATTAAAGAGCTAAAACAATCCATAATAGGTGTCATGATGATACAATTCTCTTTAGGAAAAATCATTCATATGTAGCTTTAAAAAATGTTCAAAGGCAAATGAAAAATATTTTTTTATAAAACAGCTAGAATACCACATTTGCACTGAAAGAGTTCTCTTTGGAAAAAGACACCTGATCATCAAAATGTGTTCAGAATCAACGGACTCCCACTGATCCCACCCCTGTCTCAAGCCATCGTCTCACTCTGGATCACAGCAATAACCTCCTAAACGGTCCCCATTTTTCTGCCCTGGACCCTAGAGGGTGTTCTCAAAACCGTAGTCTGAATTATCTTGTTAAAATAGAAATCATTTTGTGTTATCCTACAGCTGATTCAAGAATCCTTATACTGGCCTTCACAGCTTGATACAATCAGAACCCTCCCTACCTTCTCTTACCATTCCTCTAACACATCAGAGGAACCAAGACTCCTGGATCAGTCTTTTCATTTGCCATTCCATCCACCTGAAATGTTCCTCCCCCAGACATTCCAGTGGCTCACTCTCTAATGTCCCGACACACTGTGGGAGTTTTTAACAAATGCACATTCAATGAAAGGACTAAATTAATGATATCCCCATGTGGCTACATGCTTCATCTTCAAGAGCAAGCTAGAACCTAGCTAGCACATCACCAGGCACTTTTCTATTCATATTCTTACATCTTGAAGTGATTTTTAGGAGGGGCTGCAGTCAGTGGACACACATGCACCCCAGGGGTGATATTCACAGTGAAGTTTCTATGAATGGTGCCTTCTGGACTTAAGCAAAATGGCAGCCCTGTTTTTAGATCTCAGAATTTCCCTCAGAATATACACAAAAAAATCTAGACATCAATCATACCTTCAAAGATATATCCATTTCAGAATAGATCAAACTATGCAATTTGGCTCACATCTATTATATTCCATTGTATTTTGAAAACAATTCCACAGTCTTGGAATAGAAGAAGAAATAATCTGAAAGTAGGAGATAGTTTCCTTTATGGGTTAATGTATCTCAAAATTAATGTTGTGCCTACTATATATGGTATTACTTGCAGTGGGTATACAAAGATAAATATAATATTTATCCTTCAAACAGTTCCAATTTATTAGGGGAGAGACGAGATTATAGAGACAGTTTAACCCCCAAACTCATATCAATTTGAAAGGGAAGGTGTAAGGTATCACAGGCTAAATATATCATTTCTAGATGGAGAGGATTTTTTGTTTGATTTTTGTTCAACTTATTAATTAAGTTAAATATATTTACATAAAGTAAAGGGCACAAACAAGGGCATTGCTTGAATTTTCATTAAGTGACTATCATTGTTTAACCAGCAGTCAGATGATGAAACAGAGTATTACCAGCATTCCAGAAGAAACTATCTGTACCTGGAGATTTTTTTTCAAAGATTCAGATGATTGGAACAGGGCAAGAGCCAAAGTGGAAGTACTTGGGCTGGCTAGTTTTGGTGACATCTAGTGGTAACAAGAAGATGAGTGCATAAAGGAAAACTGAGGCAAGTCTTTCACGGGGTATTTCTATGGCATTTGAGATACGTTCTCACTCTTTAAAACTAATCTCTTTTGCCTTCTTTTGTATTTGTTTTGTTGCTTTGTGTTTTTGTACTCTTGGCAGCCTGAATTCGTAAATGCTCTATTTGCGTGAGACAGACCGAATGTGATAAATGTGCCATAGTTACTGGCCAAGAAAACAGGTGGACCAGTGAACAAGGAAAAGATACCCAGGAGATCAATCTGGACTGCTTATCGTGAGGCTGGGAGGCCCTGGATCTGTTCCTAAGTGAACATGAGACCAAGAGTTTGTCCTGAATTGGACAGGTGGCAAAGAAGGTGTCTAGCGCAAAGGAAATTAGAGAAACAGCAGGCCGTGGCCCTGTGCTCAGCTGGAAAGGAGGTCAGGAAGGCTAGCAGTACTTTATTTAATTTATTTCTCCCCTGACTCTTTCCAAAAGGGTTATGAGATACCAGAAAACCATTGAAGGAGTTAGAATGACTTTCCGAGTGGGAATGGGAATCTGAGCAGGCCAAGGAGGAAAAGAGGGGAAAATGAAGAAGAGTTGAGAAGAGATAACGAATGGAGAAGGAATGGGAAGGGGGACAGGAAGGGAAAGTAACACAATCTCATTATAAGTGTAAGTAATATACAGATGCAACAGGGACCAAGTATGTTTCAAAAACTAAAGTAAATTCATGCTGGGCTTCGAACAATCTGCAGTGTTTTACCACCTATAGATGAAGGCAAGGACGCAGCTAGAGGAAGGATACAACCTAATCAAAGACACAGAGGTCAGTGGCTTCATCTTTTTATAAGATACTGTGCATTCTTACTAGGGAGTTGTACAGAAAGAGATGAGGTAGACAAAAGGACTCAAACTGAGGTAGTGAAGTCACTAAACAAAGGAGCGTGCCTCTGAGACTAAATGACAGTGGTGATGCCAATGGAGGGAGGTGGCTCAAAGAGCCCAGTGCTTACATCCTCTTCCTTAGGGAGAGCCCCAAGTCTGCTCCTTGTGCTCACACACCATCTCAGGGGCCTTTTCTGAGGTGTTCATTTCAAGATGTGTAAACTGAGGCACAGAGTAGTTAATGGCACAGCACATAAGCTTTGAGAACAAGTGTTTTAATTAAGTGGAAGGTGAGAAAAGAAACTGCAAACAAGAATCTCAAAGTGTATTAAATCGCTAAATCAAAATAGGCAAGGCTGGAAAAACAGTGTCCCCCTCTGTGTGTTTGAGTGTGTGTGTTCCCAATTAATCCTCACAAAACACAAACATCACTGACACTAAGAAATTCTCCAAGATGAAACATGTTGAAATGCGGAGCTATGGGGAAAAGCCCCTGTAACTGACCCAGTTAAGTGAGCATGTACTTACTAGAATGAAAACAACCCATTACTTATGTCAACCAGATGTCTGGACTGTGAAGCACAATGTCTACTGCCTTATTTGTAAGGTTACTTACAACCCTCAGTCTTCTTGCAAGCAATTTCCCCTTTCTCTTTGGTCTTTTTGTTTGCATGTTAATGGGTAAAGACTTCTTTCTTAATCCTAAATTTTTACTGTCTCTTCTTCCATGATTTATGTCCCTTATGTATTAATATATGCCTTATTTAAATTTTTTCTATAAAAATTTATCATTCTCTAGATATTATGATTTTATTGTAATTTTAAAATAATAAATGCCCATTGTTACAATTTACTGAGCATCTATTACAGGTTAGTTGCTTTACAATATTGTAGATAAATCCTCATTAGACAAAAGCAATCACCTCCAGATTATGAAACCAAGGAACAGAGAGTCTAGCAGAAGTTCTATCACACTCAAGGAGACAATCTGCAGTAGGGCTGGGTGAGCCTCATTCCAAAATCCATGATCCACTGCCCAAAATGCACTGTACTCTCTACTCCCTCATCCAAAGCTTAATTCAGTTTTTATCATCTTGCTTTTGTGGCTTCTTGAGTCCCACACAAAGAGATTCACAAGAGGATGTGTACATACTTAACCATATCTTTTTCTTAGCAAAGCATGATCTAGTTACAAACGATTTAAAACAAAGTAGATTCCTACACAAAAAATGGAAGCACAGATGAGAAAAGGGAGGTGCATAACTAACCAAACACCAGTCTGTCCTTTGTTAATTCATTCTTTCATTTTGAAAAGTTGATTGACCACCTTCCT
The DNA here is from genome assembly GCF_041146395.1 of Eulemur rufifrons. NCBI lineage: Eukaryota > Metazoa > Chordata > Mammalia > Primates > Lemuridae > Eulemur > Eulemur rufifrons. The sequence goes on along the minus strand of NC_090998.1, from coordinate 64,297,855 downwards.
GTGGGAGAAAGTGTGGTCAGAGTGGGAACTGCTGGAGGAAGGCCACTCTGGTTATTGTCTTGAGTCTTTGGTTTTGATCCACAGTTTCTTCACATTTCAGAGAGGTATTAACTTCACTGTGTTATTAGAAGGAACAAGTGAGAGTGTAAATAAAACCGTGTAGGGTGAGGTCTGGTGCTGTGTGGCTTCCTTTTCTTTTTACTATCTTCTCTGTGAGCTCCTTTCTTTCTCCTGCCCCTTTCAGGTTCTCACCCTGCTTTCATGACTTCAAGTCACCCTTCTTCCTCCCTGGGGTTTTCAAGAACACGATGACGAGAGCTCTTGGGTTTCTGTACTGGCAGTCTTCCATAACCTGGGTCTGGGTCACCAGCGGGTACACACAAGGCTCAGATTTGTTAAGAGTATATCTTTGAAAGCACAAGAAAAGCCATAAACATATCTTGAGCTTGAGAGTCAGAAGAGGTTCAAATTCTTGCTCTGCTAACTAGGCACGGGGCTTTCAACGTGCCACCTTAAACTCCTGAGTCCTTAAATCCTCTATCGGTAAGATAAGGATAATGTTATTTCTGCACAGGATTGGATTGCTAAGCTGCCAAAAATACACATAAAATCACTCAACATTTGGTCAGGAATGTTAACTGTTAAACACTGAGCTTCAATAATAACAGCTCCAGCATTAATGAGCATATATATGCTTAGCACGATTCCAAACACTTGCCTTTCTGTAAATTTTCAAAACTTTGGAGTCAGGATACACCGTATTACTTGAATTGATTTAATCACTAATATTGTGAAGTGTCTTGTCATCCCATGGTATACTTTATAACATAGTATTCATTCCTTTTCTTGTTGCAAGACTATAATAAAACTTCGTGGGTCAGAACTGAAATTCTCTTAGGATGTCGTCTTACCTTAGCACGGTCTTATCAGCATTTTATATGGTGACATAAGAAATGATAGTGCAGCATAGCACAAATGGTTCTGTTAATAGCTTAACTAGTCTTATTGGGCACTGAAACCTGGGTAATTTACTGTACTGCTTGGTGACTTCACTTTCCTCATCTATAAAATGGACAAAGGCAGGTACCCTCCTCATCTTGCTTTTATGGGAATTACAGTGAGACGCTCTATGTGAATTGCTCAGGATGCAAAAGTACTCAGTAAAATGTTTACACTATATTTGATGAATTCAAATATATAAAATATATTCAAATATGTTATTTGATTATTTCATCATGGAAATATAGTATTTAATAGAGATTTCACACAAATTGCTTTTCTCCACTTTTTATTCCTTTCTTAATTTTTATGTCAAAGTTTACAATGTTGAGTTCGAGTAAATAATTTTGGAAAATTGTTTGGTTACTATAATAATTTTCCTATCTCTTTTATATACTACCTGAACAATAGATGAAGGTGCTTGTTCTTTCATATTTTATTAAAGTATATAAACTTCATAAGAGTAATGCACTCATGGTAATTTAAAATAAATAGAAAACATTATGCCTGCCAAACAAAGAAAAAAGAAATCACTGCAGTAGTCTAAAATGCTAAAACAGCTACTCTTTCAACAGTTTAGTGTTTTTTCTATATGTTTTGCTTTCCTTTTTTTTGATGACACAATTATCTTGTAGAATTTAATCGTATACAACTTTTATTCTTTTTTCTCCCAAAATAATGCAGGCATTTGTCTCTGTTATGTATCCTTCATAAACTTAATTTAGGATTTATGATATTTCATCAAATGAGAGTAACCCTACTTTATTTAACCATTTCCCTTTTTCAGGCATTTAGATGCTTTCTAATTTATACATCTAATAAATAGCAATGCTGAGGCTCAGTTACTATCTTTGCTGACATTCTTAACCATAAAAAAGCCTGTATTTCCTTAAGAAAAGAATTACTGAGACTAAGTGTTAGAGCAACTTAAGGGAATTCATTATTTAGATTTGAATTCCTTTGATTTCCAGTGAAATCATATACTTACCTATCTTTAAAACCAGTCGTATTTTCCTCTTTTTGGAAGCATTTGTTAATATCCCTTGGTCTTTGCATTCTACTTTCCTTGTAATTTTACAGTTTCCAATGTCTTAAGTAGAATGATCTTTTGTTTTTTCCTTTTATTTTTTGCATTAATGGAAAATATTTTCTAACAGTTTGCCTTTTAACTGTATCACTTTTTGGAAATAAGTTAGTCCTTTAGCTTTTCCTTCATTCTTTGCTTATAAGCTTAGAAAAATCCCTTCCCTGTTTCTTCCCATTTTAATCATGAGAAAGATTTAATTCTAAAAGGCTTTGGAAAGTATCTCACAAAAAATACACATGGTATGAAGATTGTATTAACTTTTAGACACATTTTAATAATAGGAAATATAAAAATAAAAAATCATAAGTGAGAAATGAAATAGTTTACAACAACCTTTAGAAAACCCTATTCTAATTATACATCTGAACTGCCTATGCTATTCTAGGAGCAATAAAGAGGCATTAAACATTGATATTCTTAAAAAAATGTTTTTGTCTTAAGCATTTAACATAATTTTAATCCCAGTGTAATTTTGCAGAGACCCACTCAAAATGTATTTTCATTTTCATCAAGGCTATATTGTTATGTAGTTCACTGTTTATTTCTAAAAATTACTTTTGCTATTTTTTAAGTAACTAAAAATGAAATGATACAACACAGGCAACCTCAGTCCATCATCATCTTCTAATTAGCTATATGCATAATTAAAAAAAATACAGGCCTCTCCCCAATTCAACCCATTAAAGTATTTCAAAACTCTACTTTCAGTGTTCACTGATGAAAGATCAAGCCTAGCATTTTAACTATTTCCTCCAGTGCCTATTTTTTAAAATGAAACAAATAGTATATAAACCATCTGCTATGGTTTGGATATGCCTTCTCTGTCCCCACCAAAACTCATGTTGAATTTTAATCCTCAATGCAGTGATGTTGGTATGTGTGGCCTAGAGGAAGGTGTTTGAGTCATGGGGGAGGTGTAGTTATAGCATAATTAAAAAATTATGCTCAGTTCAGTTATAGCAAGTAGCGAGTTCTCACTCAGGTGAGATTAGATTAGTTCTCATGGGAATGGATTATTTCCCAGGAGGCTAGCTGATCATAAAGCCAAGATTTCCCTCATTTTCTCTCTCTTTACATGGCTTCTCCCCCATGACCTTCACCCACCATGTTACGATGCAGCACACAAGCCTTCACCAGAAGCCAGAGCCACATGCCCTTCTTGATTATCAAAATCATCATCGAAATCAAGAATTTCCCAGCCCGCAAAATTGTTAGCTAAATAAATTTTCTTTATAAATTATCCAAGTCTTAGGTATTCTGTTATAGCAACACAAAATGGACTAAGATACCATTCTACAGAAAAAAACAGTGTACAAAATTAACAGCAGAAAATTCCGAACTTAAAAGTTGAAAGGGCTTTTCAAGTTTTTTCTCCAGTAAGTATTTTGAATGTTTCTGATCCAGAAAGTCACTTAAAAATTCTGAAATTCCATTTTCTCAGTCAAATGGAATTGGGATCCTATCTCACCAGAGTTGGACAATGAGCAAAAAGCAAGAAAAAAAAAAGGTAGATGACAAAGTGTTTGATACATGTAGTAGAATTCTAAAATTGACAGAAAAACCAAATAATAATCCAGATAACAATAACTTTTTAAAATTCTACACTATTCTATGGGCTCAGGAGGAAGAACGATAAAATAAGTGATCCTTTTCAAAACTAATTGTAATTAAATCATTATTTTTACAATTTGTGCCTCCTTCATCAGTTTGTAAGCTGACTGGAGCCTGTCTTATTCCCTACTGTGTCACTACATCTGGTAGGGTGCTCAATAAATGCTGAGCTGGAGGCTAGACGTAAGAGGTCCAGGACTCAACAGTATAAAGTTAAACCCTTGCAAAAGATCATCATCATCCAGAGTATCAATAACAAAGAAAATGGGGCTCAGGCTCTTAGAGACTCACTGTTGGTAGGCAGATAGGAAAAGAAACAACTGTCAAAAGTCTACATAAAAAAGTGCTTCTTTTCAATAGCAGTTATCACAATATGTCCCCTTTTAATTTTTCAGGTGTCTGTCCTTGATATCTAATGAATTCCCCTCGACCAGGATTTATAAATAGTAGATACCTTACAACAAATGTTTATTGATTTAAATTGTTCATTCAATCTCTACCAAATTTACTGCTTTGAACCTACAGAAAGATTTACAATACATTCTATCTGAAAAAAGTTATTTTTCCAATAATTTTTTAAAAGAGGTACTTCTTGTCTTGACCCTCATTCTTTTGGCAAAAGCTTCCTATCAGCGGCACAGGAAAATCCATAGTGAATCCCGTGAATTACAGGCCCACATGAGATACCAAGGCACAAAATTCTCACCTTTAAGATTCATAAACTGAACTCCATAAATATTTTTACACAGTCTGTTTCATGGACATGGGAATACACTGTAAGCTGGATAAGATGTAAGTATAATATTATACTGATCCCATAGTTTGAAACTTATTTTCTACATATTCCTTAAAATGTTTGATAAAAGAACTGTGGGAAATAGAGTGTAAATTATAGACAAAATGAAACCTGAGTATGAGAAACATTTTGGGAGTCCATATCAATCTTTTCACTTTACAGGTTGGAATCTGAATCCCACAGACTATAGATACCATAGAGCCCAACATTTAACTGATTTATTAAACCATTTGTATAAACCTCCCTAGCTTTCTTTCTTGCAAGTCAATATGAAGAAAAAAAGGCAATCTGCAAAGCAATCTCTTTTCCCAGACATAAGGCCAGTGGATTCAAAATATAAATAACTGATAGCATCTTTAAATATTGCCTTCACCATTACAGCCAATACAAATTCCTATAATTCTATCTAGTCCTAACTGGATGGTATTTTCCAAGTCACTCCTATCATTAACAAGCAAACCACAAAAGCACATAATCACCCAAGAGAGTGGGATTCCCCATAGAGCAAAACTCACTCACTCTGGCATTTTCATTGGCATTTGTAAAAGCACTTATAAAAGACTCAAAACACATATATTTCATTTAAACATTTATTTTTAAGCTCAGGAAGTGTTAGCATCTATTCAATCTGTGGGTATAAACACCCGAGGAATATATATAACCAGTAAGTTGGCAAGGAACTGGTATGATAATTGTAGTATGTATTTTCTTGAACAAGAAATAAAAATTTAAATGGAACATCCTTTCAGGCAATTTTGTAATCCAGATTCAATTATAGAATGGAAGATATTCCTAACTGAGCTCAATAATCATTGTGCATTACTGTGTATATGGCAATATGATAGATATTGATGGTACAAAAATGTTGGAAAACAGGCCCTCCCTATTCCTAATTATCTTAGAATTTTTTAAAGGAGGTAAACATGTATTTTCTATGTAAGTATTTACAGTACCATAACCACTACCAAATTCAAGCTACCATCATCTCTCACCTTAAAGATCACAATAGTTCTTTAAAGAGTTTCCCTTGCTCTGCTCTCTAATCCTGTCTTCTTGACATGGTCTAATCCATTACTCTTAGAATAAAAAGCAAACTCCTAAGCTTGGTCTAGGAGTCCCTGTGGGCTCTACCTCTGCTTCCTCCGTGGCCTTATGGCTTCTCATTTTTGCACCTGGTTCAGTATGTTTCAGTCCCATTGGCTCTCTTTCTCTGTTGGGAACACAAGCTTCATATTGCCTTGGACATTTCTGTTTCTCCTGCCTGAACCCATCTCTTCAAATAACTTGATTAAACTTTGAGTTGCCAAATATCACATATCTGACCACCTTGTCTCACTTCCTACCTCATCACCTTCTAAAGAACGATATCATCCTATTTCCTATAAAGCACCACTTGCTTTCTGAAAACAGAACAGTGCCTTGCACCTAGTAGATGCAGCTTATAAATATTAAAATTAATAAAAAGCATTCCCTAAGACATTTAGGCTAAATCATGACTTATATGTATCTAGTGTTCTAAAACTGTACACAGCAGGGCCTACCAATCAAAATGATCAATTTACTGCCCATTTGCAAATGTTTCAGGGAAAAAACAACTAGAATATATATTACAGAAGAAAAATCATGACAGTAACAAAAGGATCCAAAATTTACTCACCTACAACTAACTTGAACAAGTCAACTTCATCTCTCTGGGCTTCCATCTACTTATTTGTGCTGAGGATTATATTACATAATTTTAAAGTAACTTTCTAGTTCTAAAATTCAATCATTTGAAATAGATTCCTTCAAATGAAAATTATTAATATTCTTTGAAATGTACATTATTTTTTATAATCTGAGCACAGTAAGCATGGTGTATCAAGCACCCAGTTAAGGGCTTACCGTCTGTTTATGGATAATTTTGCTTTAACTCCTCCTTTTTGAAACCTCATTTTGAGTTCTTTCCATTTCTGACTCCAAAGTAGAAATAAATATTGGAAATAATAAAATTTCATAAAATCCCTAGCGTTATATTTCATCAAATTACATTTAATTGTGCAGTAATTTTTCTCTTGGAAAATAATTACACTTCTAATGTATGTGCGCCAAAAAACGTAATCCAAGGGTACTAAGAAGAACTAGTTTTTATACATGTATTTAAGGACATTTGTTAGTGCTGCCTTCCAAATAACATATAAAATAAAAAGTTTGTTAAATTTTCATTCAACTAAATCCAAAAATTCCACATGGGAGAAATACTCCCTACTACCACCTCTGGAAAAAGCATTTCAGAAGCATGATGTAATGTAAAAATAATATTTTTTTAAAAAGATAGAAGATGGACAAAGCCAGAATAAGGAGCCCAACTTTTAAAATTAATAAAAGTAATTTTTTTAATTGAAATTCAAATAAAGCAGTGATGGCATTTAAAGAAATTGATTGTATAACACCCAAATATATAACATTCCCAATAATATTATGGGAAACAACCTTGGAAGACACAGTAAGTAGAATTTCTGAGACAAAGAAAATGCAGGTAGCAAGACAGACAAAAATCCTATTTTATAAAATGCTATGACAAGAGGTCCTTTAGCATTTAGGGAAAATAATCATGAATCTACTTCAATGCACAAAAACAGTAGGCATGAGAAAATCCTAATTTAAAATATTTCATATGGGAAAATCTATGGAAATAAAAATAAATTCTGAAGCAAACTTGAATTAGTTGACTATCTTGAGATAGCAGTAAAACTACATTATAAAACAAAATCAGAAGTGATTATGCAATACCTTGTGTGAGATTATCTCTTGCATGATGCTGGGAAGATAAAGCATCAGAACCCTAGCTTTATAAACGCATACACACAACGATGTAAATTTTAAAATGGACTTGTGGTTGATTGAGTATATCTTCCATTTTTTTTATTTCCATTCTTCTACACTTGCAGCCTGTCACTGATTTATTTTTACAAGCTGGAAACTGGGAGAAGGAATTAAATATGATACAAGCATATTAGCTTTATTTCCTTTAGATTTAACTTCTGGCCACTTTTAAGTTTACTACTTGATAATCACTAATATATCAAAGTCAACAGTGATCCAAAAAACACTTTTTTTCCCCAAGGGATCAGCAAAAGTAAATGCCTTTTGGCTCCTTAAAAGCATTCCAACTGCAAATCTGGTAGGAATAAGCACATATTACCCAACACCAAACCATATATATACTTCGCCTCACTAAACAGATGACTCACTACTAATGACAGAGCAGAGTGTGACAGAGTTGTAAGCTCATCCTGGGCTGATTAAGGTCCAGGCTAAAAGGAATGAGACAGCCACACTTTACACCCTTCACAGCTTATCTTTGGCCTCAATCTTTATAGGATGGTATACATCCGTATCTTCCAGAAAGCAAGATTTTGAGGCTATAATGTAAATTTCTAAAACTTCAAAATGCCACTTCTCAAAGAGCAATACATTATCATTTAGAATGAAAAGGAAGCTAATATTTTCATTACAAACTGTGCATCAGGCCAGGAGTTAGATGCTTTCCCGATGAGGTCTATTTAAACTCCACACTGAACTTGAACAAAACAGTGAAGTCCCCGTTAAAGTCCTGTGAAAGTTACTAAAGGAAATGATAACACACAGCCCTCTTTCATATAACTGTTTTAGGTGGGAAGGTAAGAATACAGCATGAGGCTAAATCTACAACAAAGTCAATCTCTTTTAAAATGTTCTTTACCAGCAAAACCTAAATCTCATATCAACATTACTAGTACACATGGGAGATGTGGAAAAGACTACCGACCACTCACCATAATGCATGTAGCAGTTTCCTTTGGTGGGATCCAGGTCGATAGCCTTCAAGAAGAACTTTTCAGCCTCGCTCTTACGACCCTGGAAAACAGAGAAATAACTGGATGATTCAGCAACAGATCATGAGGGATTCTTCACTTCTTGGGCCCAAATGAAATAAACTAATGTCTACTTGGTAGTCATCATCAAAAAAACGTGTTTTGTTTTTATCTAAATGGGGATGGATCAAGGAGAATGTGTTGAGAGAGAAAACCGAGGTCTGAAGCCTGGGAAACACCAAGAATAAAGAACAGAAGGTGAGAAGGAGCTTTTCAAAAAGATCAAAAAAGAGGCAGCCAGGGAAGCAAGAGAAAAAATGGAAATAAAAGAGTTTCACAGAAATCAAGAGGATAGGATAGTTTTAAGGGAACATTTTCATTCTATATTTTATTTCCCGCATTCCTCCTGTTTCCTCTCATTCCTTCTTTTTCCTGGTAAAGAACTATGGCCACTTTAACTTTTGAGATGATTTGGTCCTAATCACTCACTTTATATATGAGGAAAAGTTAATTTGGTGACGCTCAAGCAGCTACTGCTTATTCTTGCTATCATTCAGGACTAAAATTCTCTAATCCAAGATTTAATCTAAAGCTAGGTCAACTTCCTGGCTGTAGTTTTAAGTATTAATAAATATTGCCATCATTCTCTCTCTCTCTCTCTCTCTCTCACACACACACACACACACCCCAAAATATAGGGGGAAAGGTATGCATGCAATAAATTGATTTTTCATGAAATGATATCATAATCCAAACAGATTCTAAAACTATATATTGCCCACTGGGCTATTGCTTTGAACCACAGCTGTCTTTGTTGTAACAGAAAGGGGTGGCCCAAGGTCTGTAGACAGCCCTAAGAACAACTTCCCTGGAGCAGTTCTACCTTTTCTGGCATGGCTGGAATGAAGATCTACGGTGACTGAGAATGGCAGCAAGGCATTGGGTGGTGTCCAAAGCCATGCACCATAGTAAAGGGAAATGACTTGATCTGCCCATTCCTCCTAATTTATATATTGAATACTACCTACTCATATAAACGTCAGGCAATTTTTTTCTTACTTCACATATATTTTTACAACCACAGTGATAAAGATCAATTTTCCAAAGTTAGAGGTTATATAATTAGCCTAATATTCTACATTGAATGCAACTTTGATCATTTCTCCATACTGTCTTCTCTTTTGTTTATGCTCTTGTTCAAGTTCACTATTACTACATCCTTCCATTCACTCATTACTCTAGCAGTTGAGATGTATCCCACAGTCTCTACCACCTACAGCTAGTGATAACCAAATGATCAGAAAACTGACTCCTTCATTTCTTCTGTCATTTTAATAATGCTACTCCTTTCAGTAACTCCTCTTTAAATCACAAGTCTTAGCAAATACTCAGTAATTAAAATTTTAAAATTCCCTGTAATGTTTCCCACAACATTTTGACTTCAAAGGAAAAAGAGGAATGCACAGACAGGAGTATGACAGGAGGGGCCAGATCACGTAGAGCCTAACAAAATTCTGCAAGGAGGCTGAAATTTCATTTTTCTTTTCGGTAGTGAAAATCAGTTTCAATATTGGATGCCACATGTTGCTTTGACTCATAGTTCCTTAGGTAATAACCTACAAAGGGTTGGACAGCCTCTGGGAGCTGTGCAAATATGGAACGCTTCCCAAATTTGTGCGACATCCTTGTGCAGGAGCCATGCTGATCTTCTCTGTATCGTTTCCCTCTCAGTGTATGTGCTGCTGAAACAAGCACTGCAATTTCTTTTGACAAGGAAGGGACATGAGGGAAGATTTTAAATAGAGGTGAAGTCACCTCTATTTATTAATAGGCATGACCTATAACAATATGGTCTCACTTATACTTAGAAAAATACACTCTAGATTTTGGGTGGAAAACTGTAGGGAGGACAGAAGAGAAAACAGAAAGATCACTTAGGAGGTTGTTAATACTTCACAGCTTAGACAAGGGTGACATGAACGGAAGTGGTGAGAAGTGATTACATTTGGGATTTCTTTTGAAGAGAAGTGGCTGATCAGGTGGTAACAGAAAAAGAAGAGTCAAAGATGACTGCACAACTTTTTACACGGTGTATGTGGGTGAATGCAGATATTATTTATTCACCTGGGAAAATAACACCTGGGAAAATTGTGAGAGCAAATGTCAGTAGGAAGGTACACACATAGTGGAATCACGGAGTTCTGTTTGAGATGCTAGAGCAAGTGAGTATGGAAGACTAATTCACTAATTCAGAAAGCCTGGCCGAATAGGGTGCCATAGACCAGTATTGGCAGGAAATTAGAATTCTGGATATCTGGCACCTTGAGTGAGAAGCAAAAGGAGAAGACTTACAAGAATGTCAAGAAGGGAGCGAAAAGGGAAAAGTAATAGCAAAAAGAAAAAAAAAATCTCACCTACTTACAATTTTAATGTTTTGAATAAGAATACATTAAAATCATTATAAGATGTAAACATATGGGACCATTTTAAATAACCACTTCAAATTATAAGTAACTATGCCTTTTATAAACATGTTATTTTAAAATCTGATAATTTTTAAAATCCAAGTTTAACTGTTGCTTTCTACACAGCTTTGACATTATGAGTAAAATTGTTAGATTTTAAAGTATAAACATAGAAGGGCTAACTTCTATAAATATTACATAACTAAAGGTGTTTAGCTGACTCAGATTTCCTGTTACATTACAATTTTCATTTCCTTTCTACATCTGTTCTCTTGTATATTCTACCTTCAAGCTTAAAGGGGTCATCCACATGTACTGTAATAACATTTCAGTGGAGGTGATTAGATAGGATACAACCACATCTTAAGCCCCACCTGGGCAAATTACTTAGGCTGTTACACTGTGCTGCTATACTAAGCTCAAAGTTAAAACCACCATCTCATCATAACTCTTATCCATCCATAATCTCAGTTGATGAGAACCGCTTTCAGACATTTCATTAAAACATCTGAGGAAGCTAAGATGAAGTAAGTAGAAATTCTGTTTGAATCAAATTTGTAATTAAGTTATAGGTAAATGTAAGTATATCCTAAAATTTTACTTGAAAATTATGCAAATCATTTTGGATATTCAAATGGGCCATTTTCAGACTTTAGAATTATGCCTATTATTTATCTTTCCATTACAAACCAAAATATCTGCATTTAATTAAAACGGTGAAATTTTAGCAATTCATTCAATTTATTCATTGAGTCCCTTAATGTGACAAAAATTTACTGAGTACCTCCCATGCGCCCAGAACTGTGTTAAGCACTAAGACAAAAACTGTAACAGACAGAACTTCTGCTCTGCTGAAGCTTGCAAAACTGCAGCTGTTAAGAGCATGGAAAAAACAGTAGACGGGACTTTGACCTCTACCAGTTGCTTTGATGTAGTCAAAATGTTCAGGGAGGGTTTCCAAAGGAACTGATGCCTGATCTAAAAATCAAAAGATGAATATGATTAATGGAAGGGGAGACAAAAGTATTCTCAAGAGAGGCACAGCAAAGGTAAAATACCTGTGGCAAGAACAAAAAAAGAAAAAAAGAATTCTGCGCGCAGGCCCAGGGTGAATGAGGCAGAGAGAGGAGTGAAAGGGAAAAAGCAAGCAAGAGCAGAGCATACCTGGCTGATCAGTCACGCTAAGATGTCATCTGCTGTTTTGTATTAATAAATATCACTCTGAGAGTAGTGAGGATAACAGAGTGGAAGGGGAACAGAAGGAGAGACAGGTGACAGTGGAGCTACCGTTAGTGAATTGGCAGGAGAGAGACTGTATAAAACAGACAGAATGACAAGATGGACAGGGTCAGGAAGGGATATGATGAAGGAGATGGAGTAACCAGGATGACCTCTAGGTTTCTGCACTGTGAAACTGAAGCGAAAGTGGTAAACGATGGAAGGGGACCGGGCTTAGGAGGTAACGCTCTGAGCTCAGTTTTGAGAATTGTAGAGACTAACACAGCTTTCAGACAGCTGAGATGTCTGGGGGTGGTGTGTTAATCAGACTGAATCAAGGAGTTGAAGGTAAAGTGATCTGGTGTCTCAAGCAAGCGGTAGTAAGTCAATTGTGTCAAATGCTGGAAAATATCCACTGGATTTAGTAACAGATCACTGGTGATCTCAGTAAGGTTTAATAGGCCTTGACATCAGAAGTGGGTAGAATGGGGTGGGGGGCAAGTAAGAAAATGGATAGAGCAATTACAGACAACTCTATCAATATGCCCAGCTGTGAAAGGGAGGGGAGCAACAGTGTCAACAGAAGGACACAAGACACATGAGGGTTTTGAAAAAGAACACAGAAAATCAAAATATAAGTCACATCTGGGCATAAAAATTAATGTATAAGTTCTTTTTCTTCTTTTGATTTAAAATGAGAAGGGAAAATAACCCCCAAAAATCTATTTTTAGAAGTCTTAGATAACTTTCCAATTATGGGCATGACCAAATTAAGCCTGCCCAGAATTCTTCAAGCTGAGTCTTTCCCTCCTGGGTGCTCTAACAACGCTTGAGTCCTGCTTTTGTTGTGACACTTACCATATGTACTCTAATTACCATTTGTAATCTCCTCTTCTAATTGTAAACCACTTTAGGGGAATTGTTTAATCAACACTTAGCCAAGGGCCAGATGCATAGTAGGTGGTCAAAAATGCATGAAGAATGTTAAACATCTTGCAAAAGCAAACACTGAAAACACTTCTTCAATGCCTCTCTCTCTGAGAAGTGTTGTTGCCTAAGTGATAGATAACATAGTTTTCAGTGGTAAATCTGATTAAATCTTGAGGCGTGAGTGAAACTTAGAACTTTATGCCTCTGCCAGCATTGGTAACACCTGCTCTCCATAAGGAAAACAAGAAACCACATATTTTATCAGCATTTTGTGATCCTTAAGATGGCACCAAAAGGTCATAAAAAAATGGCCTCCAACAGGAAACTTTTCTTTTTTTTTTTTTTTTATAAATAATTCTCTCAAAATGTTTTTATTTCAGATTGAATAAATTCTTTTGTTATTGTCATTAAGTCTGGGTTTTTTTTTTTCTTTTTATTTCAGGAAACTTTTCTCTGTAAAGATAAAGCGGTCAATGTGATCTCCTTTTGGGGCACGAGTGCAATTAGAAAGCCCTCAAATCTTAGCTGTCGGCAACAACTGCAACCATTCAGCCCGACTGTAGGTGCAAGGGGTACTCTATAAGCATGTGCTGCATCCCTCCATGCAAACTGTGCAGCAATGGCATGGGAAGCCAGTGCGAGCTCACAAAACTCAGAGTTGACACTTGGGCTGCAGAAGTTTAAGCCTTGTGGGGATGGTTAGGAAAGCTGCCTTGTGAGAGTGGAAAGGCAGAAGTCCAAACAACAGCTGCTTTGCAGCTGGGTCACAAAGGAGAGCAAGAAATCCCTCGGCACCATAAAAGGTAGCGGATGATGGGAAGGCAATCTCAGTGCTTCCATTTGTCACTGGCAGAGTGCCACTTGCTCTCAAATCCAAATGCTCTTGTAAGAGGATGAAGCCGGATGTAAATCATTCCCTAATTTTTACATATATGTATTTGTAGAAAGCTTCAGCTGTAAAGGACATGGAGGGTTATTTAATTTTAGACACAAAATTCTTTGACGATTTAGCCAGTGTAGTGAAAAGAGCATAGGTTTTAATAAGAGGAACCTGAGTTCTAGTCTGGTTCTGAGACCACAAAGGTGAACATCCAAGAAAAGCTACTAATTTGAACGAGTTTAATTTTCTTCAGTTGTACATCAAAGGACCTGGGTAAACTGAACTCTATTGGTTACAATTCTCTATTAGAAAAAAATGATATTAAATTCAGGGGAAGTGGTTAAAAATTTAAAGAAAAGTTCATTTTTTAATTCGTATTATTCTCTTTTGCTTCCACTGCTTTCCAGTTCACCACAGGGGAAAGGAACTGGTCCTTCTCCCCAGGTCTACTAGCTGACACTAAGACTGCGGAAAGTAGCTAAGACCTAAAGTCAACTCCAGTCCATATTCCATAAATAGACATTTTTTAAAAGAAGATAAGATATACAAATGGCCAAGAGGCATAGGAAGAAATGCTCAATGTCACTAATCAGAGAAATGCAATTAAAATCAGTATGAGATATTATCTTAACCCAGTCAGAATGGCCATCATTAAAAACGACAAAAAATAACAGGTGTGACGAAGATGTGCAGAAAGGGAATGCCTACACAGTGTTGGTGGGAATGTAAATTAGTACAACTTCTGTGAAAAACAATATGGAGATCTCTCAAAAAACTAAAAACAGAACTGCCATTCAATCCAGCAATCCCGCTACTAGGTATCTATGCAAAGGAAAGTAAACCATTATATCAAAAAGATATCTGCACTTTTATGTTTGTCACAACACTATTCACAATAGCAAAGATCTGGAATCAACCTCAGTGTCCATCAACAAATGGTTACATACAGAAAATGTGTTACACAATGGAATAATATTCAGCCATGAAAAAGAATGAAATCATGTCTTTTGCAGCAACATGGATAGAACTGGAGGCCACTGTCTTAAGTAAAAAAAATCAGACACAGAAAGACAAATATCACATGTTATCACTCACAAGCAGGAACTAAATAATAAATACACAAGGATGTGGGGTGTGGAATGATGGACAGTGGAGACTTGGAAGGGCGAGGGAGCTGGATAATGAGAAATTAGCTAATGGGTAAATGTATGTTGTTCAGATGATGGATACCCTAAAAGGCAACTTCACCACGGCACAATCCATACAGGTAGCAAAATTACACTTGCGCCCTATAAATTTCTATAAATAAAAAAACTAATTCATTCACAGGCAAAAAAAGAACCTTGTAGTTCATATTCTGTACTAATGAATGACACTAAAAAGATGAAACAAATGACTCATTTATCTTCTGAAAGCAATGTCACGGTAAAGATGCCCATCAAAGGTAGAACAGCCTAGAAAGATTCTTAAGCAAACTAGGCTACATATATATTGAAAGTGTATAATGCTCTAAATAATTCTGGTTTTCCTGAAACTGTTCTATCCCCACTGTTCCAATGTATTTATGACTTGGTTAAAAAGTCTAGAGTTACCCTAATTCTTGCTTATCTCTCACAAGAATTCACTTGACTGAGGAGTCAAATGGCTCTTATGACATTGCCATGTCCCACCAGATGAAACCACTGAGCTCCACCAGCAGCACTGGTGAGGTGTCTCTGTGACCTCAGCTTTCCATTCCCTGTGATACTCAAAGAGGACATTCACAAAGACATCCTTCCATAGCACAAGACCATGGGAATTTAAGCAGAATTATGTTTCCATTTTTCTTCTCTCTTTACCAAAACATGTTTTTCAAGGATTAATAGTTTGTTGTCATAGCACACTGCAATCCTCCTTTTTCTAGTAGGTTATATAGTAAGAACAGAGACATCACAGAGTAGCTTACTATGCACCAGGCATTGTTCCAAGCACTTTACACATATTGTCACAAATCTTCATAACACACCTGAGATACTACTTTAATCCCTGTTTACAAAAGAAGAAACTGAGGCACAGAGAGGTTAAGTACCTTGTTCGAGGTACAGAAGAGCTTGATCTTGCAGGGCTGGGATTCAAACAGAGACAATCTGGCTTCACAGTTTGTGCTATTACATCATAGTCATGTTCCAGAAGTTTACTACCAAGAACCATTATATTATTTAAATATAAACTTTATGGAGTAGTTTAAAGAAAAACTCATTAATCCATCCATTCTTCATCATGTAGAGAGAGTACCTAATATATCCCTGGCATCATGTGAGGTACTGGTGACTAGGTAAAGATGAAATAAGATAATTCCTGTTCTTACACACGGTGTAATACTGTGCCAACTCTAGAGGTACGTCCTTACCAATTGACTATTTTAACTTAAAAGCACTCTCAGGAGACATATGTACAGTAAGTTCCTAAGGAGAAAACAGAGACCAGGGCATCTATTCTGCCTGAGAGAGTCAGGGGAGGATTTAAAAAGGAGGCGGCATATTTAAGCTGACTCCAGATGGAGGAAAAGTCAGCCAAGCATAAAAGCAATGGACTATCTAGTCAGTCCAAGTGCTGGTTGCGTAAAATTTCTCTTTACAAGATCCAAATTAAGAAAATTATTTAGAAATTCTGTCTAATGGAAATTTTTTCATATTTTAACACCATTTAAAAAGACTTGCTACTTACAAACGATAATTTGATACCAGCCAACTCAAAACACATTTATTTGACAATACAAGGTTACTTAACAACTAAATTTAACCAGACTTCTACTTTTCTCTGCCAAGCTAATGATTCCTGAGCCACCTTCTGCAAATGATGATTTTCTGCTACTTACAGAGAACGGTCTATTGAAAACAGCAAAGTTTAGTAAGCAATACTCATTCGCTTTCACTTCTAGAGTGTGAAGTGACTAGAGATGGTGTACTTAGAATCATAGGAATCTTTAAACTAGGTGGGAAGGAGAAAACACACAAATGGCCACAGCCTGGCACGTTACCAGCAGAATAAGTCTGTATGTGTAAATACAAATGACAAGCATATCGCCGGACTGGACCCGTCCCAAGTCCTAGCATTATAGTGTGCTAGTTGAAGCACACACATGGTTTTGGCATTATTACAAAATAAAATTCTCTCCCTTTCTCACAGAGAAAATGTGTAATTTCACAATGGGCCACTAATAGGAAAAAATTGAGTACAGAGGTGACATGGTGATGTAGAACAGAATGTCTGAACTTCTTTGCCTCTAGAAAGACAATCTAACAGTAGTCCAACTCAGGGCTCAGTTGTCACTGTCAACCTCTAAGACCCCCTTGTCCTTAGTAGGAAAATTGTTTGTGATGTAGGCTGTACAGGACTCATTCAACATTAACCTCCTGAATTGTCTTCATCACATTGTGCAGGTTAACTGTCACCCGAGTTGGCAGGTTTAACTCTGAGATGTAAGAGTGACTGACCTGACATTCTCAATCAGTTGAGATGCAGTCCCCAACCCCCGGGCCACGGACCAGTACCAGTCCATCCGTGGCCTGTTAGGCACTGGGCCACACAGCAGGAGGGAGCAGCAGGTGAGTGAGCGAAGCTTCCTCTGTGTTTACAGCAGCTCCCCATCAATAGCGTCACTGCATAAGCTCCACCTCCCGTCAGATCAGTGGCAGCTTTACATTTTCATAGGAGCATGAACCCTACTATAAACTGCATGTGTGAGGGATTTAGGTTGCATGGTCCTTATAAGGATCTAATGCCTGATGATCTGAAGCAGAGCTGAGGTGGTGATGCTAACACTGGGGAGTGGCTGCCAATACAGACAATCATTAGCAGAGAGGTTTGACTGCACAATAAATATAATGCCCTTGAATCATCCCAAAACCATTCTCTGCATGCAACCCCTCTAAGTCCATGAAAAAACTGTCTTCCATGAAACCAGCTGGGCCAAAAAGGTTGGGGACCAATGCACTGGAGCAGTTTTACCAAATGCAGAGGTATGTTTTAACAAGTAGGTTGGCAGTTTAGTCAACTTAACATAATTCCTTGCACAACTGCTATAAATGCAGTCCAAGCTTTGGAAGAAACATGTCGACTGGCTCAGCTTCTCAAAATATAATAGAATGCACGTAAACACTGGGGCATGTGGTGTCATACCATGGAAAATACAAAAATGCAGCTTTGAAGATGTGGGGGAGATCTAAGCTATTACATTTTTAAATCATTTAAAGGCATTTCTATTTTAAAATAAGCACTGATATGTTATTTAAAAAGAAGCACTGGCATAGAGGAAAGAACATGGGCTTGGGAATCAGACTTGAGTTTGACTATTTCCTCAAGGACGATCCCTAGAATAGCTGGGCTACATGGGCAAGTTACTTAATATTTCAAGAAATTCAATTCCTTCTCAGGATAATGATGCTACTTCTTGATGAAGTCTGTAACTGAGACAGTACCACACAAAGCTCTTATAGCAGTGCATAGTACATAGTAAGTGCTCAGCAAATGTTAGCTATCATGATCTTTGTGTAACAGACACAGCAGTAGCTAAAGTACAGCATCTTACAATGATTAAATGAGGTAAAACATATTTAAGAAGTATAGCAAAACAACACTTTGTGAGCACTCAAAAAAAAAGTTCTCTTTTTAACTAGGCCTTTTATACCTAAATCCATTTACCCAAAGGCAAATCATGGATGTATATGATTATTTTTGATGTATTTAAAATAGCATTCTTGTAACACACCCACATAAAGAACTCTGATATAAAATACTTCCTTATCAACCAAATTGTCTCTTATCCTGGAAAGTCGTAGTAGACTGTAGGCAAAATTTGCCTTTAGGATTCAGGGAAATTTGAAAAAAAGAGAAAACAGGGACCAAAGTTG
Source organism: Eulemur rufifrons (assembly GCF_041146395.1). Taxonomy (NCBI): domain Eukaryota; kingdom Metazoa; phylum Chordata; class Mammalia; order Primates; family Lemuridae; genus Eulemur; species Eulemur rufifrons. Next base: position 64,279,141 of record NC_090998.1, on the reverse strand, counting down.
GAAACTGAAGGTACAGTTAAAAGAATTTAGAACTCACTTTTTATCAAACTGGAAAAACTGTATAAATACTGGTGATAGTTTAAGAATATACCCCTTTCCTCCCTCACCTCCTCCCCAGAAATATGTATTTTCCAAAAGGACCATTTTCTTTTTGAAATGCTGACATGATTCAGCAAACTCAGGTTGAAGTAGTTGCTGAGTTCAAGCTGCTACCAATCTTAGAATTTTAAGAAAGCAGAATAATTACAGTTGACTCTGAATATTGTAATACACAGATATCTGGTATTTCATACAAGCAACATTTTTTAAGCAAAATATAATTTCATTCAAATCTGTTATATTCACACATCATTCTGCAAAGTCAATAGCCATAGATGAACACGTTAATATTTTTTTAAAAAATAAAATAAAAAATGCTGGATAGGCAATGGAAGGAAAAACAAAATTCAAAAAACACCCAAAGACAGCATTATATTCAGCACATAGCTTCTGTACTGAAGGATAAGAAACAGAGTAGAAAAGGCAGTTTTAAGTATTGCTAGAATAAGTGGATTAATAATCAAACGAAGTTAGAAAAGTAGGAGTAAAATAAGCTATGTACCTAAAGAAGGGCCACTTAAAATAAATCTTATTATGTCTCAAAAATATTTTATACAACTGTACATATTCATTCTTTTGGAAGTTGTTTCAAATTTGAGTTGCTTAAAATAATCATAACTAATTCATTCATTTCACAAATGTTCGAATATCTACAATGCCAATACAAAAACAAATATTTCTCACATTTCCAAATAAAGATTTCTTAAATGTCTTTTAGTACAGTAGTTATATTGATATTTGTAATAACTAGTGTTACAAATTAAGTATTAGGTTAAGCAAATTTAATACTTTCTAAGATCACAATGAACTTCAGCAAAACAATAACACAACCCTAAAAAGAAAAGGTTGTTTCTGCTATAATCTTTACCAATATAAATTCAACCTAATCACTTCCTGTAGAAAGTATTTCATATTGCTCTTATCCTATCAAATTTATATATCAAGCTGATTCTTCAGGTAAAATACATAAATATTATGATAATTCCTATAAGAGATCATATTATTGGCGATTGCCATACATTATATTTAACAAAAGAACAGAGAATTATCTGTTTTCTATTATACCTGTCAGAAAAATACTATACATATTTATTATCATCACCACTACTGTTCATGAAATTCTACAAATTCCCTCTGAAGTGAATGGTTTATTAAACACTCTTTTCAGATTCCATTCCAAGGTTATCAGAGCAAAACACATGTCCAGAAAATCAAACTCTACTATGTTTTCAAAGAGGAAAAAAAGGAATACAGTCAATTTTGTTATTTTTTCACTCCTATCTTCCAGTTATATGATTATTATTTCTATAGTCATAAGAATACAATAACATTTCTACTGAGACAAAAAAGAAAGACATTGTTTTACATTCAAAAATGTTGGTATACAACTATTTGACCCTTTTAAATTCATTCTTCATTCCCTTCTTAATGCTGAGGATTTCTGCCAACAGAATTTTAACCAATAGAATAAAATGAAATAAAGGTCTCATTTTTTTTACTCACTTTAACCCACTTAAAGTATCATTTTTCCCTGTCTAATTATCTGTGTAAACTTTCACCTTTGCCAATTATCCCTTCAAACTTTATTTTTCATTCTTTCACCCTTTCCTTCCACCACGCAATACTGAATTAATGTTCTTTGTTCCAGAAAGAAAAAGCCCTTTTTCTCAGCAATCTAAAAAAATAAATACATAAGTCTGAGCTGATACCCTAGACTAGCTCTTAGTCTAATGGGTACGACAGACATGAAAATGGCTAATAACAATAAAAGGTGACATGCCTACTCTCATGCGAGCGCAGATAACAGAAAAATTAACTCAGTGGGGAAGGGCAGTGACGTGTCAGTGTGTGCTATGGCCTGAGTGAAAGCTACATGAAGTGAGTCAATTTCTGCTCTGGAGTTACTTTACCTACTTTCATTCAACAAATATTTATTGAACAACTATGTGCTAAATACAAAGCTAATAACAGTAATGGACAGACATGGTACGTACGCTAAAAAAAAAAAAAAAAAAAAAAACCCAAACAATAGTAATATATTAGGATTCAGCTGTCATGTAGGTGTTCATGTGCAATACAAAACCCGAAAGAGAAGTTCTAAGGCTGCCTGGAAGAATTGACGACTATTTTATGAATGAGGGAGTGTTTGAGATGAAGCTACACGGATGGCATAGAACTTTGTTAAGTGGAGTGGCAGGAAAAAGATATCACAGACCAAGGCAGCAGCATGTTTGGAAAAGACAAGAAATAACAGGATATTACATACTTAGGGAGTCTCCAGAAGTTGCATATTGCAGAGGATGATGGCTGCTGAGGATGAACAAGGAAGGCTATGGCCAAGTAATAATGTTTCACGTCATACAAAGACATAACGACGACAGTATTATTCTTACTTCTAATGGTTAACATTTGAGTCCTTACAATATGCCTACCAGGCAGTGTTCTAAATGCTTTACATGCATGTGTGGACTCGTTTAACCTCTCAACAAGAAAATGTTTTTGCCCTCATTTCATAGACAAGAAGGATGAGACAGAGAGAAGTTAAATAACTTAACCAAAATCCCAGAGGTAATAAGTGGTGGAACAAGGCAGGCATCCCAGAACCAGTGTTCACATAGGCACATCCCCCTAAGATGATGGGGAACTAGTGGAGAAGGAAGGCAGGCTGCATGATCAAATATATTTTCCAAATATCTCTTTCCATACTTTTGAAATATTAAGAAAGCATCTACTGAGCATTTACCACATATATTATGCTTTGTGCCATGGGAAAAGAATATGAATATGACACATCCCATGAACACCTGTGATTTCCTATACAGTCAGACATAGATATTAGACACATAGATTGGGATAAAGAGAAACAGGGAGAAAGCATGTATGCACAATACTAGCAGCTCCAGTGTAATGTTGGACAATCTATGGTAACTGCTTAAATTTTTAGAGTCTCAAGAGCATAAGAAAGAGGGAGATTAGTTCTCACAGAAGTCTATGGGGAAAAAAAAGAGTTTCTGAATCAGGTCATAAAAAATTCCATACCTCCTGTCCCTACCAAAAAATTTTTAAAAATCTTAAAACTGAAAATCAGTGATTTTTCTTAGATCCATCAGAGAATTGAGTTGCAAGGTAAGCCACCACCCCAAAATGTGGAGACAGGCGATTCTGAAGGTGGGGGGGGCGGACTGTGAACACTCCATTGTAAGGTAACCGTATACACATGAAGCAGTTTAATGTTAAAGGTGCACTTACATTAGATTAAAATTCCAGGGCAACCACTATGACATTTTTAAAAGAAACATAACTGATACTTAAGGGGAGGAGATAAAATGAAATCATATAAAATGCTAAATTAAAACCACAGAATGAAGTATTAATAATAGGATACAGCAAAAGTAGTACTAAGATGAGATTATACAATGGCAAATGTGTATATTCAAAAAGAAGAAAGATCTCAAATCAATAATCTGCCTTTACACCTCAAGGAACTAGAAAAAGAACAAATTAAACCCAAAGTTAGCAGAAGGAAGGAAATGATAATGAGTAGAACCAAAATAAATGAAATACAGAATAGAAAATAGAAAAAACAAAACCAAATTAAGTCAGTTTTTTTTTGAGAAAGTAAAATTGACACCCTTAGCTAGACTGAGAAAAAAGATTGAAATAACAAAAATAGAAAATGAAAGAGGAGACATTAAGTCCACAGCTAACAACTGATATTCCAGAAATAAAAAGTATCCTAAGAGACTGTGAGCTACTGTACACCCACAAATTGCATAACCTAGAAGAAATGGATAAATTCCTAGATATACAGAGCTTACAAAGACTGAATCAAAAAATAAAAAAATCTGAATAAACTTTTAACCACAAAGGGGACTGATCAGTAATTAAGACTCTCCCCCCCCCCAAAAAAAAAACTAGGACCAGATGGCTTCACTAGAGAATTCTGTCAAGTATTTAAAGAAGAAGTAATGCCAATCACTCTAAAACTTTTCTAGAAGACTGAAGAGGAGGCCACACTTCAAAACTCACTATGAGACCAGCATTACTCTGATACCAATACCAGACAAACATACTACTGAAAAATGAAAAAAAGACCAATATCGCTAATGAATACAGATGCAAAAAATCCTTAACAAAATATTAGCAGACCAAATTCAATACCACACTAAAAGGATCATACACCATGACCAAGTGGGGTTTGTTGCTGGAATCCAAGAATGGTTCAACATACAAAAATTAATCAATGTAACACACCATATGAACAGAATGAAGGGCAAAAATCACATGATCATCTCAATGCAGAAAAAGTATTTGACACAGTTCACCGTTTCACAAAAAATAATAATAATAATAATAATAATCAAGAAATTAGGGATAGAAGTAAATTATCTCAACATAATAAAGTCCATATAAGTAAAGTCCACAGCTAACACCACACTCAATGGACAACTGAAGATTTTTTCTCTAAGATCAGAAACAAGAAAAAAATGTTCACTCTCACCACTTCTAGTCAACATAGCACTGGAAGTCTAGCCAGCAACTAGCCAAGTGAAAAAAATAACATTTAAATTGGAAAGGAGGAAATAAAAATGATCTCTCTTTGCAGATGACAAAATCTTATAGCTAGAAAATCCTAATGATTCCAGAAAATATTGTTAGAACTGACAAATTCAGAAAAGTTGTAGAATACAGAATATATAAAAATCAAGTTTCTACACACCAAAAATAAACAATCCAAAAAAAATTAAGAAAACACTTCCACTTACAATAACATCAAAAAGAATAAAATAATTAAGAATAAACTTAACCAAGGAGGCAAAAGACTTTACACTGAAAACTAAAAAACATTGATGAGAGAAATTAAAGAAGACACAGATAAAAGAAACATAACCTGTGTTCATGGATTGGAAAACTTAACATTGCTAAAATGTCCCTACTACCTGAAGCAACCAACAGATTGAATGCAATTCCTATCAAATCTCAATGGCAGGGTTTCTCTGTTTTGTTTTTTCTTTTTTTTTTGCAGAAAGAGAAAAAAAAAATCCAAAATTTCATATGGAGTCTCAAAGGATTCTGAATAGTTGAAACAATTTTGGGAGGGGAGGGGGAGAACCACCAAAGTTACAGTAATCAAAACAGCATGGTATTGACATAAAGACAGACACATACAGACCAATGGAATAGAATAGTGAGCCCAGAAATAAACCTTCATGTATGTGGTCAAATGATCTTTGACAAGGATACCAAGGCTACAGAATGGGGAAAGGATAGCCTCTTCAACAAATAGTGTTGGGAAAACTGAATATCCACATACAAAAAATGAAGTTGGATCCTTACATTACACCATATAAAAAACAACACAAAACGGATTTAAGACCTAAACATAAAACCTGAAATTATAAAACTCCTAGAAAAAAACATAGGGAAAAAGTTTCATGACGTTGGATTTGGCAATGATTTCTTGGATATAACATTAAAAGCACAGGCAACAAAAGGAAAAATAGACTAACAGGACCACATCAATCTTAAAGATTGCCCCGCAAAGGAAACAATAAATCAGCTGAGTGAAAAGACAACCAGAGAATGGGATAAAGTATTTGCAAACCATATATCTGATGAGGGGTTCATATCCAGAATATATAAAGAACTCCTAAACACAACAATAAAAAATCAATTAAGCCTTTCAGAAAATGGGCAAGTGAATTGAATAGGCATTTCTCCCAAGAAGATAGACAAATAGCCAGCAAGCATATGAAAAAGTGCTCAACATCCTCATTATCAGGAAAATGTAACTCACAAGCAAAGAGTGTCTTTACAATGGAGAAATCTGACAAAAATTACCTCAAGGCAGGTCATCAAAGTTAACATAAACAATGATAAGTTATATTGATAATAGGTACCCTTGATATGATGTGATAATGGCAACTTACTTCTGTGGTCTTCCTCCGAAAAACCCACAGCCCAAGTCTAATCATGACAAAACATCAGCCAAATAAATACCATTCTATAAAATATATGGCCAGTACTCCTCAAAACTCAAAAGGGCACCAAAATAAAAGTCTCAGAAACTGTCACAGCAAGAACAGACACGTCTATTAAATGCAATGTGGTTTCCTGAATGGGATCTTGGAACAACGAAAGGACAGTCGGGAAAAACTGAAGAAATCTTAATATGGACTTTAGTTAATAATAATGTATCAATATTGCCCCATTGATTGTGACAAACGTACCATACTAATGTATGGTATTAATGAGAGGGGAAACTGGGTATAGACATACAAGAAGTCTCTTAAAATTAATTGCATTAAAAAATGCCTCAGAATTTTTAGGCTTTATCTGAGTCAAAAATACATAGGTGTCTATTACAATATTCTTTTTACCATGTTTGAAATAGTTTGCAACACAAATAAATTCATAAGATAAAACTTAAAGATTATGACTCAAACTGCTAAATGTGGAGGGTTGAAAGCATTTCAGTTAAAGAAAAAAAATCTCAAAGTTATAAATGCTTCTTCTGATGTATTATTCTGCACAGGATATAAATAACAGCATTTACCATAGGCATGTCAGAAAAAGATTTCAAATATTGCCATCGCCAAATGCCATTTCTATTTCAGAAACTGAAAACAAAACATAATTTGCTTCTGGTCACACATTAAGAAAGTAAATTTCCTATTTCAAATGTATGGCTGAAGTTTTGTGAGCATGAAAACAAAGCTGTTTTGTTTTACTAGTATTCTGAAAATTAAAAATACATCCTTGAACACATTATAACATTATCAACTGTTACTTCAGTTAGTTCAATCCTTTTTGTTTTGGATTCATCTAGACAAATGGCTATTTTTAGGGTAGCTCTAGCCCCAACAAGAGCAACAAAGTGTTTTCTTTCAAAATGTCAACCTCCGTGATACCTCCCCGTCTTCATTTGCTGAATCTCTCCCCTTCTATCTGTCCACCCAGCAGAGAGAAAAGCAATGAATCTCACTCATTTTTACTAAATTTTTAGATGCTTAATACTGGCTGCCCACTTAAAGAGAAATAAATTACTGGGTAAGCAATAGCTCAGGCATTCTGGCTCCAACTCAATGGTCTACCAGTTGACCAGATAAAAATGGTCTTTAACACCTATGTTTATTTCTAAAATTTTTTGCACTATGTCCTGCTCCCTTTTAGTTTGCAATATTATAAAGTCCTCAAAGTACTTTTGGCAGAACATTCTTTTCTCAGGATGACAAGAGGTTCACCTTAAAAAATTGTTCCATGGTAAGTATTCTAAATGGGGCTTTATTTATTTATTTTTTGAAATCATTTTGTTTTTATTTCAGCATATTACCGGGGTACAAATGTTTGGGTTACATATATTGCCTTTGCCCCACCCGAGTCAGAACTTCAAGCGTGTCCATCCCCCAGATAGTGTGCACCACACCCATGAGATGGGAATATACCCATCCTCTCCTCCTCCCTCCCACCTGCCTGACACCTGATGAATGTTACTACTATATGTGCACATATGCATGTGTTGATCAGTTAATGAAATCGTTTCTAAGCAGCTATTTCAAAATACTCAAAATGCTACGGAAGTATAGCATAAGATTAGTCAATGCATTTATTTTGATAGAAAAGTATATCCTCATGGGGGGCCTACAGAGAATAATTTTATCATTGCATGTAAATGGAAATGCTGGTGATCTGTAATATGATTCTTTGTATAAGCCATTTCACATGTTTTGAAGCTTTACCTCAAAACCCAACCCTATTTTCGAATGTAGCCTTCTTTTTTATTGAAATAATATTAGGCTCTCTGAAAATACCGTAAGATGTATATTGATACTTATATGAATTTCACTAATATTCATACTTCATCTGACTCACAGATCTTACTTTTTATATAGGCTTTCTAAGATTCAGCAAGTTTGAATTTAACATGACAAATTATCATTTTTAAAAAATCACCCTGAGCATCAACATTTATAAATCTCTGGTCAAGGCTGTTCACATACTATGAATTTAAGTTAAACTTACATTAAAAAAGAAAAGGTTGATAACAGATAGCATGTTTTAAGGTGAAGGACTAAAGTAGGGGGGTTTACTTCAAAATACGTGAGAATATGCTATCATAGTGACATGTTTAACATTGTTAGTTGTGTTGTACTTATGCATTTATAAATAAACATATATATGGTAAAAAAAAATCCACCTCCCTCTGAATGAACAGAAGGCATAGAGCAATGTTATAATAATCAAGATATGATTTTAATACTGTTCCTCATACAGATGGCCTAGATACTTCAAACCTTAATTTAGACCTGTGTATGAGGCACAACCAGCATATTGTCTTAAGACTTATTTTTACCAATATTTAGTTTTAGATTCATTTTCTTTCCCTCCACTTATAGCAAACTAGTTAGCAATAAGGAGGTTGCCAGAACTCTAACTGAACCTTTTGGTCCCCTTAATTTAGCCAAGTATAGAAACCAAAAGAAAAGTCACCACCTGTCTAATTTTTTATTTAAAAAGTCATATTGCACCATGTGGACTTACAGATAATCTAGTTGTAACTATACCAAACTTCACAAAATTGACAATTGTGGATAAAAGATAATACTAATAAGAAAAATGACATACCTGACCTTTCTAATTCCAGTGTCAGCTACTCATCTGCCACATTACAACTCAAAAGTAAGAGGTAGCATAGTACTCTGCATTTTTAAAGAAGTGAATAAATAATGACAACTTGCTCCTTCCAGACATGGATGACTTTTTATAGAGACTGAGAATGTTACTACTTTTAAATGGGGCTTTAAATACAAAAAGACATTCAGGGCCGGGCGTGGTGGCTCATGCCTGTAGCCCTAGCACTCGGGAGGCTGAGGTGGGCAGATTGTTTGAGCTCAGGAGTTCAAGACCAGCCTGAGCAAGAGCGAGACCCCGTCTCTACTAAAAATAGAAAGAAATTATCTGGCCAACTAAAAATATATATAGAAAAAAAATTAGCTGGGCATGGTGGCGCATGTCTTTAGTCCCAGCTACTCGGGAGGCTGAGGCAGTAGCATCGCTTAAGCCCAGGAATTTGAGGTTGCTGTGAGTTAGGCTGACACCATGGCACTCACTCTAGCCTGGGCAACAAAGCGAGACTCTGTCTCAAAAAAAAAAAAAAAAAAGGCATTCAGAGCCATTAATGGGAATATAGTGTGTAGCTTTTCCCACACTAATTGGACTATTGGATTCTTTTAGATTCTGAAAGTATGAATGTTCCATGAAAGACATTTTTGGAATGCATTTTGTACATTTCAGAAATATTGCTTTAATAGAAAAATACCAAAACAATAATGGCTGTAGTAAAATCTTGGCATTCTTAAATTTCACATTTGAAATTCCTCATTTTATTCTTACACAAAAGTAATCCTTGCCATGTAGCACTATTTGTTGAGTCAGCTTTGCTAGTGTTTACAGTCAAAGCAAATGTATCAAGGCAAAAATGCAGTTATTTTATATATAAGCATAGGCAACTGTTGAAGTGGTGAGGGGGTCAGGACGAAAGACCCCTCTTTCTCATGCGTGGAAAAGCAGTGGAAAAGATAATGATCACTTGTGACAAACGTGTACCCCAGGTAGAAAAGAGGAAAACAGACACCCTCAAGAAGCCATCTTGAGCCGAAGCAATAGATCTTACAACGTAAGCCATAGGCTCATGATCAGTAACGTCCTACTTAAAGTAATTTCTAATTCAAGCAAAGTTTGCTCTTCTAGCTATTTCTGTTTCATCTCATAAAATAATACATTGAACAAACTATATAGTAGATGGTATCTTCAAGTTTCATTTTTCAGGGACAAACAGTTTTGGACTGACCATTATATCTAACAACTACATTACCTATTTCTCCATTATGTGGATATCATAATACATGGCTTTATACAATGGTCAATGCCCACCTTAAACTATGCTACATGGCTAACGTCAAACTGACCAAAGGGTCCTATTTATATGTGAATCATTCTGCATGTTGCTGTCCTTTACCTAAATTGTCATTATTACAACGTGCACTGAATTACAGTATATGCTCGAGAATGTACCTCTTCCTGTCACTTTTGACAAAGAGCCTCAATTATGTCTCAGAAATGAAAGTCCTGCAATTTTAAGCCTTTTAAAAGAATTTTGCTTTCCACTGTGAGAACAAATAAATTATTATACCAGGCAGGTAAGTGCTGAGGTGCTCTGGCTCCAACTCAATGTTCTACCAGTTAAATGTTTACCAGGTAAAGGTCAAAGTCACTTCACTCAGGTCTCTCACACTCCCCACCCACACGCTTTTCAGTTTGAAATATCCTAATGGTTCCTTCAAACCTTGAAATCTGAGGGAAATTATATACCACATTTAAATTAAAAATTCAGTTTTAAACTTCACTATCACTATCATTACTTTGTTACTTCCCATATACCAATACTTAAATCCTTTTTACCAGAAGCTAGGTTAAAATTCTTTTTATTTAAAAATATACACAGAAAATGCCTTTTGCTTCAGAACTGTATGTAAAAACTGAAGATTTGTTTTAAAAATAAGTTTTTATGCATTTTGAAGGGAGACATGTATGCACAGGAGGCACTACGTATGTACATTTTAGCATAATAAACAAAAGGCTAGAGCATAATTCAAGTAGTACAGCTTGTAGGAAAAAAAGAGTAGTAGTATAATGTGATAGGCTTTGGACACAGACTTAGATTTAACCTCTGTGAACCTGAGGTCAAATCTTCCTCATCTATAAAGTAGGTATCTAGTTCTTGGGCTTATCATGGAGGCAATGGAATAGCACGTACAAAAAATGCCTATTCCATTATATGATAGAGTATAAACTAATCTCTGGAGGTACTGTGATCGATATGACCACCGAAGGGGCAGGATAAGGAGCCACCTTACGAGTGATACTTATTTATAATGTACGAAAACAGATGAGGATTTATATCAAGGGATATATGAAAGGAATGACAAGTTCAGAAGGTCAGGACTTGGGGGAAAAAAATGAAACTTAGCCCAGAATTACTTGTGTTTGGAACAAGTATCATTTTAGTAAAAACGAAGGAGACAATCTATGGCTCTGCAGGCCTCATGGACCGCAAATGCAACATAGGTAAACATAAGGTGAAATCACCAAAATCTTATGGGCTTGTGAACAAGTTCATGGCTGGGCTGGTTTTGAACCTATTTATGAATCTGCAAAAAAATGAAGATTTTCATGTCTTGGAACAGATGTGGCACCCTTTCTGTGTGTGTATGGATATACATTCATATCCACATGCCACAGGAAAGAAAGGCAATCTCCTTTGGTGGAAATGTTGGCCTATCCACTTGGGAGGAAAGATGTTTGTTTTTTAAAATGTGCGTTATCTGTACCACCCTCCCGAAGAGTAAACACAGGCTTAGAGAAGGATGCTGTTTTATCTACAGCAGATATTCAAATTTTCTTCAACTTGATGCATTATTAGAAAAAAAAATTATCAAGCTAGGAAAATACATAGCACAAACTAAAAACAGTTTAACTTACATTAAAATGTTTTCATCCTTTTTTACGTGACAAGAGAGTCAAAATGGTGTAGTAGAAAAAATACCAAGCCCAAAGTCGTGCAGTCAAATCAAGTATTATAATATATCAATGGGGTTTATTTAGCAAATTATAGAACTATAAAAGCTTCCCAAGGGGTGTGGGATCCCATGCCTATAATAAAAATTAAAAAGTAAATATGATGAAAATACCTACATAATTGTCCTTTTTGAAACAAAGCAATTTCTACCAGTCACAATATTGGTACACCCTGGCTTTTGTTAATGAATTTCTACCCTGTTAGTCTTTGTATCACCACTGTTTAATAGAGAACATGAGACACAGTTCAGGCTCACAAACATGTGACTAATGAAGATTTTTCAAAAGCTTGGGCTTCTTAGAGTCCTATAAGAAAACCAAGATTTAAGAGGCATGACACTTCTCCATCTACATGCCTCCAATAACATGGCATATTAGAGTACTGGGGAATCACGAGGGCTTAAGCTGGCTGGCTATTTAAGTTGCATTAAATGATAACTACGGTCCAAATACAGAAACCAAACAAGATAACAAAATGTAATATACATTGACCCTTGAACAACGGGCACCAATCCTCCGCCTAGTTAAAAATGCATGTAATAAATTTTCATATAACTACCAATAGCCTACTGTTGAGTGTAATCCTTACCAGTAACATCAACAGTCAACACATTTGTATGCTGTATTATATACTGCATTCTTATAATAAAGTAAGCTAGAGGAAAGAAAATGTTATTAAGAATATTTTTAAGAAAAAAGAAAATGCATTTATGGTACTGTATTTATGAATACCATATCTGTTTATAAAATGAGTAGTCTGAAATGGTGGGCAGTCACAGCTGCAGTCCTCAATCTACAGTACATATCAAGCAATTCAACTTTTTCTTATAATGCCATGACTTTATCTGCTTCTTGGGAACACTTCCATTGTCAGCCGTGACACCTCACATGAGTCCCTTGGTGTCATTCAAGGTTTACAACAGTGCACTAAACTCAATGAAAAAATATGCAAAACCAGGAGAGATCACTTTTTATTGCAATACACAATTTACTGGAGAGATAAACTGCTCAAGCAGAGATGATCAGTGTCACAGTGTTTTAAGTGGATACTCCCAACACTTAAGTTCACCATGATAGCAAAAGGAGGTGGCTATGAAATTATTATAGTAGATGGTACAATACTAATTTTATGCAGTTAAACTACATATCTTTACATATGTTCACATTTCTCTCAACTGCAAATGGCTCCACATACAGTCTTATAAGTGTGCATAAATTTTAATTTTATAATATTTGTATTCATTTTATGGCAATAAATGATAGACTAGTACCTATATATTGTGGATTCATGATATACCTACTTTTTCTTAATTTTTGCGATATTTCTAGGCTATCGTAGGTCATCTGAGAGTTTTTTCAAATTGCCACAAATCTCTAAAAAATTTTCCAATTTTTTATTGAAAAAATCTGCATATAAGTAGAACCATGCAGTTCAAACCTGTGTTGTTGAATAAATAATCTTATCTGCCTCTAAATAAAAAGCTATCATTTCTTTTCAAACATAGAAGCACATATATTTAGACATAAAACAGCTAAAATTATTTCATGTGATCTTTAATACCAAAGAATTTGAGAAATTTAATGTTTATTCTTCCTGAGACCATCTGGCAATATAAAGTATCTCTAATGGTGACATCTACTAATTGACATAAAAAAGCAGAATAAAAGTCATATTTTGGTGATATTTGGATTCCCCTGTCACTTAGTGGCAGCAAGGAGAGTACTTTTAAGATTGATAGTAGATAACAAAAAATGTAAATTTTGGAGTGGAGGGAAGGATCCTAAAATAATGAACTATCAGATTCATTATGCTTCATAGTCAAAGTAACAGAAAGAACATGTCTCAAATTAATAAAAGCCACACATGACAAATCCACATCCAACATCATACTGAATACCGAAGAGTTGAAAGCATTCAGCCTAAGAATTGGAAAATGACTAGGATGCCCACTTTCACCATTTCTATTCAACATAATTCTGGAAGCCCTACCAAGAGCAGTCAGGCAAGAGAAAGAAATAAAGGGTATCCAAATTGGAAAAGAGGAAGCCAAAATGCCTCCGCTGATGATATGATCTTATATCTAGAATACCCTCAGAAGTTTCCTAGATTTGACAGATGAATTCAGCAAAGTCTAAATTTACAAATTAACATATAAAAATCAATAGCATTTCTACACACGAATAATGACCAAGCTGGAAGCCACATCAAGAACTCAATCTCATTTATAATAGCTGTAAAAAATAAAATATCTAGGAATATATTTAACCAAGGAGGTGAAAGATCTCTATAAGGAGAACTAGAAATCACTGATGAAAGAAATTGTAGACACAAATGAAAAAACATCCCATGCTCACGGATCAGACCAATCAATATTGTTTAAATGTCCATACCACCCAAAGTGATTTATAGATTTGATATAATTCCCATCAAAATACCAATGTCACTTTTCACAGAATTAGAGAAAACAATCCTAAAATTTATATGGAACCAAAAAAGAGCCCAAATAGTCAAAGCAATCCTAAGCAAAAGGTGCAAAACGGGAGGCATCACATTTCCTGACTTCAAATTATAATACAAGGATACAGTAACCAAAACAGAATGGTACTGGCATAAAAATAGACATGTACATCAATGTTAAGAATATAGAACTCAGAAATAAAACCCTATACCTACAACCACTTGATTTTTGACAAGGCAGACAAAAGCATATACTGGGGAAGGGACACAGTATTCAATAAATAGTGCTAGGAAACTTGGATAGCCAGATGCATGATATAAGAATGAAACTGGACCCTTTTCTCTCACCATATACAAAAATTAACTCAAGATGTTCAAGACTTAAGCGGAAGACCTGAAACATAAAAATACTAGAAGAAAATCTAGTAAAAACTCTCCCTGACATTGGTCCAGGCAACGAATTTATGACTAAGACCCAAAAAGCAAATGCAATAAAACCAAAAATAAACAAACAGAACTTAATTAAACTAAAAAGCTTCTGCACAGCAAAAGAAATAATCAAATGGATAAACAGACAACCTACAGAATGGGAGAAAATACTCACAAACTATGCATCTGACAAAGGACTAATATGTAAAATCAACAAAGGAACTCAAACAACTCAGCAAGAAAAAAACAAACCACCCCATTAAAAAGTGAGCAAATGACATGAACAGGCACTTTTATTATAAAAAGATTTACAAATGGCCAACATGAAAAAATGCTCAACATCACTAATCAGAGAAATGCAAATTAAAACTATAATGAGATACCATCTTACTCCAATCAGAATGCTATTACTAAAGCATCAAATGTAACAACAGATGCTGGCTTAGATGTGGTGCAAAGGGAACACTTATACACCACTGGTGGGAATGTAAATTAGCACAACCTCTACAGAAATATATTTATGGAGATTTCTTAAAGAACTAAAAGTAGATCTACTATTTGATCCTACAATCCCATTACTGGATATTCCAAAGATAAAGAAATCATACCAAAATGATACCTGCACTCATATGTTTATTGCAACACAATTTACAATCACAAAGAAATGGCATCAACCTAAGTGCTCACCAACCAATGAATGGATAAACAAAATATCTATACACACATACACAGACACACACAGACTCAAACACACACAGAGTACTACTGAGCCATAAGAAAGAGTGAAATCATGTCTTTTGCAGCAACATGGATGGAACTGGAGGTCATTATCCTAAATGAAGTAACTCAGGAACAGAAAACTAAAGGCTGGGTGTTCTCACTCATACGCAGAAGCTAAGCTATGGCTACGCAAGGACACACAGAGAGCTACAATTGACACTAGAGACTCAAAAGGGGTAAGGGTGGCAGGGGTTAAGGGATAAAAAATTATCTGTTGCATACAATGTACACTATCCAGGTGATGGGTACACAAAAAGCCTAGACTTCACCAGTATACAATATACACATTTAACAAAATTCAACTTGTACCCCTTAAATCTATTGAAAAATAATACAATGATAATTATATTAGCTCCAGAATGCTACATCACGAAGTTTAGATGAGGCAACTTCATATAAATGCTTAACTGCATATCATATTGATTTAACTTCCTTCTATATTTCATCCAGTATTTCAGTAACATGATATAGACATTATGCTTTCCCTTTCCATAGAATAGAATTTGCAACTTAGATTAGACATATCCATAATAGCCATTCAAAGTCACAGGAAAAATTACTTTTGTTCCCTTCTCCAATCTAAACATGGCTATGCAGTAATTATAATGAAACAAAACAATCCAAATGTTGGTCAACATGCACATTGTAAAGAACTTTGCTCTGGGGAGGGCCAAATGAAAGGAAATAAAGTCTTAGTTCTAAGTAATAATAATAATTACAATAGACCCATGGAAATATACAGCTTTGCACTTCTAGATAAACTACACAGACATCATTTTAGCCTGGGATATGGGGATTTTCTGTAGAATCTCAAGTACTTTCACAACTGTAGTTTTATGTAGCCCAATTAACTTTGGCTAGACACAGAAGTCTGGCTCAGTGCTTCCATGCAGTAGCCAAAATAAAGGTTTTCTGTATCAAGAATTATTGCAGAGTCTCCAATATCCTTCCTTCTCTCCTGCTAACCTGAATCTGGAAAATAAGCTAACAGCCAAGTAACTTTTACTATAATTTAAGTCAATATTAATTTTACTGGCTCACAAAAACTATAAAATATTTGGCTTACATAAATTGAAGAGGACAAAAAGAAAGACAAAAAAAAAAAATCAAAGTAAGCATGTGTACACAACTCGAGAACCCACACAGCTTTAGAAATAACTATAAAATCATCTGATATACCACATTAATGGAAATGTTATTCCTTCCCTTCTCTGTTAATGCATGTCCAATTTTAAATTCATGGCATTTGCTCTAGGTAACAAAGTTCAAAAAAGGAATAAATCACAATTTTAAGCAGAGCAATCAAACTCATCTCATGTTTAGTATTTTAATTGGACATGACATTGGTATGAAAGTTCCATATATTTTAGAGAGATGTCACTTGGGTCCAACTATATTTAAACATGGAAGCTACAATGACTCTAATGCAGAATTATTCCCCAGGGAACCCTGGAAAATTTGTATTCAAGGTATAATGTAGGATCTAAAAGTGCCAAGAGCCTAAAACTGATATCCTATGTTCATGACCTATCATACCTAATAAAACAAATCAGTTTAACCACTCAAACTAAACCAGTATTTAAAGGTAGGTAATATCTAAAAATGAGTTATGAAAAGAGAAGAGGGGAATAGTAATTTACTTTTCAAATCTTCAATCAGTTCAATCATGTATTCCAAGTGGGGGGGACCCCAAACTTAAAATTATTTAATATGGAATGAAAATTAATGACAATTCAGAAAACCTTGGAGTAACCGTCAATTCTACTATTTAATAGCTGTATGATTTGGGGGAAATGTTCCTTCAATCTTTGAAGCTCAGTTTCTTCATTTATAACAAGGAGATAATACTCAGTTCCCAAGAGTTATTATCAACCTTCTGTGAAATAACACATGTCAAATACAGACACTCAAGAGATGCACACCCTTTTGTGCCCACCTTCCTCTCTAGGGTTTTGGAAGATTACTCTGTGTCCACTCCGTAATCGTGCCGCTTTCACTCTCAAGTTTTCAGCATGGATCACTGAGGATTAAAGCAGTACCCAGCATGCAGTAGTATGTCTCATACATGTGTTGACCAAATAAAAGGATTAATATGGGAATGAGTATCAGAGTAGGGGAATAAAAATACTAAGAAGTCAAGTATCCATCCCTTAACTAACTTAAAAAGGAAAATGCACAAGAGTACAGACATAGTTACTAACACAGTGAAATGTCATGTCTTGAAGAAATAAAAAGTGAAGACTTGAACTCCCCGTTCCATGTCTAGTGTCAAAAGAGAGACATAGATTTATACCCGTCACTCATTTTGGAAGTGCTAGTATGGAGATACTGAGACCAGTGCTCAGGAAGTACAGAGAAAGAATAAAAAACAATAACTGCTTGAGAGTGTCAGGCAAGACTTCACACAGGAAGTCAAATTTGAACAAGAGAGGAAAAGGACACTTTTGGAAGCAAAATAAAAAGGATTTGATCTATAGACTATGCCAAAGCATTCTGGAATACCTCAGATCCCTTTGAACTTTTTGAAATATTGTAAATATTACACAAATTCAAGGAAAACTTGTAAAAATATACTGAGTGAATCATTCCACTGACTGTAATGAAAAACAAATAATCAATACTTTTTCCAATTTGTCTCATAAAAATGTAATTCTTACATGGCTATCTTCCTCCACAGTCTAACATAGTTGTATGTCATTTTTACATATTTTGCCTTTGGTCAGTTTTGACGTAAGGGTAAAAACACTACTGTATTTCTATTTCTCTTCTCTTGGGACTAGAGGCCAATTCAATTTTATAATATATTTAAAGTATTCAGAAGTCGAAATGTGTGGCATTTCCCACCTTTCCAATTCTATATTAAGTCCACGGCCTATTACCAGGCCAAGAACCCCAAAATCAGACAAAGACAATCCTTAGGGACCAAAATTTGCCAAATCTTGTGATTTAGAAAGAAACTGTTAGAGATGGTTGTTGGGTTTTGGCACTGAGAGTTTAAGGCATTCCATCATAGGGTTTATATTTCATCTAATCAGCAAGTCGGAAACTATAAAAGTCTTGGGTAAGGGGGAGAATTAAAATTTTGGATTGTAGTATGCGAGTGTTTCCTTCCCTTCCATATGGTTCAGTAAATTAAAACTTTTAAATCTTTTTTTTTTTTAAAGCCTTCTGAAAAGAATAAAGCAGCCTTTAGAAATCATATTTTTGGTACAGGAAACTTAAAATATTCAGGCTTAAAAATTTGAAAAAAGGTCACATGGTTTCTATAACCACTGTCATGGTCTAAGCATATTCCAAATTATGAACATTTAAGCTTAAATTATTTTTCTTTTCTACGTTTTTCTTGAGGGGGTGAATCAGGTATGTGAAACTTTTATAGCTATTTTTTGAAGGTGGTCTTTATCAATCTAATTTAAAATGTTTCCACTTGAATTCCAGAAGAACATCTCAGATAGCAGCTGGGGCAAGAGGTATATGGATCCTATATTTATGTGGAATTGTGTAAATCATCATTCTATCAGGACAGAAATTGGAAAAAGTTTTCATAAATTAAAACAACTTTTTTCCATGTCATTAAACTACACATATTATGACGCTGTAAATGACAGAAATAGCAACTGTATCCTTCAACTCTGAGTTATGTTCTCCTTTCCTTCCTCTGTTGGACCCCATGCTGACTTCTCTCATAAGCTCTTCTTTCACATTTTTTAATCTCCTCATGTTTTGTTTGCATGTGAGATTTCTTCACCTTCCTTCTCCTATTCTCCAAATGAAAATTATTTTGCTATCATATTTTTAATTTCTAGAAGTTCTTGTTTTTTTCCAGTATTTTTTTCAAGACATCCTGTTTCATAAAATGCTGTTTGTTACCATCTAAGGATTATTATTCTTTTAAAGAATTCTGCTGTTTCCTTAGGTTTCCTTCTCCTAATAATGTGCTTCAGTTCCAACCTTTTACATTTGAGGCTTTCCTGATGTGATTGACGATCCTTGTTTGCTCATTGATATTTATGAATGTGTGAGTTAGTAAGAGCTGAATCAAGTTCCTAAGGCACAGATGGGCTTTCTGGATGGGACAGATTCACTCACGCGGGCCTGGTTTGGGAGATAGTCATTTACAGGGTGCCTCCAAACTCAGGTATTTGAAAATCTTTTCTCTACCATGATTTAGTTTCTCTAGTTCAGAATTCAGCAATTTCTGGGGAGGTAAGGTAACTGTGAATTCTGATCTAGAGAAAGTGTGTGCTGAGGGAAGAGGAAGAAACCCTATGTTGTTCGTACTCTACACGGGGTAGGGGATTGGTATTAAGGATCTAATAGTCCACGGAAGGGCCTTCGATCAATCCTCTTTGCACTCTCCTCTTCATTCCACCTTCAACTGTGCAAGCTGTTCACAAGTCCCAGACCTCTCTCATTCACTTGCTCTACCATTGCGAACCCCTTTCCCCTGCCTTGGAGGTGGGTGCCTGGTTGCTTGCATTTGCATACACAGGGGAGAGATCTTAGTGTTCCATTCCTTGGTTTAAACTGATTACCCCCTTTCATGCCGCTTACACCTCACTCTTTACTCTATGCCAGCTGCCTCCATGTCTTGAGCCCCCCTAGGTTTCCTTGGAGTAAGTCAGACTTCCTTTCATTGTTATCTCATTCCAAAGTTCCTTTAGATTGTCACTTCCTATGTGCTGACAAATCAATTTTAACACTTACAACTGCTGATTTCCCAAAATCAGTTTAAAAATCTTATCCATTGAAATCTCCCGCCGATTCTGATTAGTCCTGTGTAGTTATTCCTTCTCGGTATTTATTCATTAAAAGCTTTCTGAATTACCCACCTGATCACCACTTTCTTTGCCCACCAATATTTTTGCACCTCCCTCTATCACTCTCTTTCTAGATTTGTGTTCTTTTGCACAGTATCTTCAGTCATTTCTTCAGCAAGGGTTTTTAGTTGACTATGTTTTATTTAATTTCTTGGGCTAGGAATTTCCTAATCATCCAGGTAAATTCAAAACCCAAAACTCGGTAAAGGGAGGACAAATAAATTCCCAGCAGAGACTTCATCCTCCATCCAGATCCTGATCTGAGACAGGCAACTGTTCATGCTGCCTTCTTGTTCCAGTAGACAAACTTATTTTGTGTCATCCTTTCACCGAGGGTATGAATTTTCCCGGCTTTATTTAGGCATCTAATTCCTGGCCTTCCATTGGCTCAAAGCTGCTTCTCCTATTCCAGAAAGAATGAAAAACAAAAAATCCCCTTCCCGCTGGTTTACATAACTAATAGATGACCCCAAATGAGCTGCAGAATCAGCCTACTGTTTACTGTTCTGGTATTCAGCTACCACCTTCATTTATAGCTCCTGGGAAACTCTTATTGCTTTTTGAGTTCAGCTAAGCATTAAAAGCATATCCAATATTCATTTATTTTTTATTAACATTGAAGAGAGATCAGGTGGTATAACTTAAATAACACAGAAATTAGATTCAGCCTAGTTCTACCACTTATTAGCTATGGAAGCTCAGAAAATGTACTTAAATTTTTAAACCATTCTCCCCTGTGTAAAATAAAGATATTAATATTACTTTAAATTACATAAAATTATCTATTTTATACTTCATAGTGGTAGAGTATTAGCAATTTCTTATGCTTCAAACTAACACCACTTTCAGGGAACTGTGGCTTCCAAGAGTGCTTGTTAACCTGGATGGAACTGGAGACCATTCTTCTAAGTGAAGTATCACAAGAATGGAAAAAAAAAAACACATGTACTCACCATTAAGTTGGAACTAATCAATCAGCACTTATGTTTACATATGGAAATAACATTCATCAGAAATCAAGGAGGTGGGAGGCAGGAGGAGGAGACAGGTAAATTCATACCTAATGGGAATATTGCACCTTATCTGGGGATGGGCACACTTACAACTTTGACTCAAACTGTACACAAGCAATTTATGTAACCAAAACATTTGTACCCTTGGAATATTCTGAAATAATAATAAAAAAAGTGCTTGTTACATAGTGGGTAGTCAAATGATGACTCTACTTGTCTTACAGAATGGTTTCAACTAGAGGGAATTCCTGAGCACATACAAAATTATTTGTTGTCGGCTATTTAAAAGAATCAGATTTAGTTCTAATTATAGCCAATTTGGAGGTGACACTCATTGGTAGTACATAATATTTATGCAAACACTGATTTAAGGACAAATCCATTGTGTAATCATATATTTGGTGTTTTCCATTTATATGTTTCCATTAAGTTACATCAAGGATCATAATATCAAGACTCTAAGTGGAGAGCCTTACGCAGGGACTACGATCCCTGATATAACTTAATGATGTAACTCATCTAGGCCAAACCTCACAGGCAAAGTAATACATTTTTCTATATTTCCTGCACAGGGTTCTAACTTTGCATCACTATCATTATATCCTAACAACATGAGGTAGCTGGCTGAGAAACAGTACCTCAAACACCAACTATCTCAGTCCACATGGAAAAAACTAAATTCTAAAAAGTGAGGAAGGTAGTTACTTACTGTTAGAGCTAGCAGTTTCCCATAGGTGAGATGAGCAGGGATGTGGTCAGTCTTGGACCTCAGAGATTCCATATACCAATGCTCAGCTTCAGGGAGCTTGCTTAATCGCATATATGCTTCACCTGGAAAGAGGATCAAGATGACCAAACTAAAAACACAGCATTTGCAACAGCGTTACCATCATGTTTATATTCCTTGGAAATTCAGATGCTGTGTCAAGTACTTTCATTCATTTCCTCATCTGATTGCCAGGGAAGTCATCATGATTCCCATTTTACAGAATGAAAAATCTTGTGTTTAAAAAATTAAGTAAAACAGCTAAAGTGAAAAAATTAAGTAGTAAAGCTTTGATTTTTAACCTAGGAATATCTGATTCCCAAGCATGTTTTCCATCATCATTTTTTTCTTAGCGATAAGTTTATTCTTTCTACTGTATAATCATTTGTTATTTTCTATTCACATTCATTTATTCATTTAGAAATTCAAGTATTTATAAGTGGAAAACCTCATGCAGGGACTATATAAAAAAGTGTAAGATCCTATGCCTTCAACGTCTTACAACCTTGTTGAGAAAGACGGAAAGAATTAAAAATAGTTTTATATTTTATTTTTTTAAGAAATTATTTGCATTTATATGTTAATAAAATTTACCAGTTTCATTTGAAAATCCAATGAATATGTGACAATTATCAAGCCTGCCCAGCACTATGTACAAAGCTAGTCTAAGGCCCTCTAGCCATTAGTCAAAACTTTCAATCTATCTAAGTTTTAGCTACCAAATACCATTTCACTATAGCCAAGCAGGAAAAAAATGTTGAAAAGCTGAAAGTATATCAGTTGCCTGTTTATTATCATTCTCTTCTCCTTTGTATGATTATAATGTTGAAGAATATTCAACTGATGGCAAAAATTAGACTTTTAGATAATTTTTATAATTAAGTTAAATATTGTAGTTTAATAAGCACTGCAAATGTAGATGCTACTCAATTTCTTGAGACCAGGCAACAGACTGGTAACTTCACTGTTTTCCAGATAGTCCTTAATTGCTTGATTAATCATAATTATGATAGCTTTTTCCTTTTGAGGCATAATCAGATGCTTTCCTAAATGTATTATCCACATTGGATGTATATTTTTGCTTCAAAGGAAGAACTCGCTCCGTTTTGTTTTAATCAAATTTACTTTGTGTTAACACAGTACTGTCAATACAAATATGGTTGATAAATTGAATTGGCTCAAGTCTCCTGATCTTTTGAATGCCCTTTGCTTAGCTGGTTAGTAAAAAACATTGCTGAAAAATATGTAATATGCACAACAATGCATGTGTCCACTTACACATGTTCCTAGTTCTCTTAACAGTCTTCATAATATCATAAAAATGATAGGTGAAAAATGTTTGATTTCTTTTTCCTCACAGTTTAAAACATGTTTACATTTAGCAAGTTGGTTAGATTAAATGACTTGTTTAGGGGAGATACAAGAAATACTGAAGGAAAGACCAAAGAGTGGAATGGAATACACAGAAATGCTTGCAGTTGTTAAAATGACAGATTGGGAAGAGATTTTTTTAATTTCCATAAATTTCTGTAATTACATAGTTTTTATTTTAATACCTCTGTAAAAACTAGAACCCTGTCAAGTGGATTTTTTTTTGACATGTTGGTAATGAATGTTTACAAAAAAAGCAAATAGTAATTTTTCTTAGGAAAAGTGAACTACTTCTTCATACTAAAACAAAACTAGGTATGATATACATAACAGAGAAGATGCACAAGCCCTGAAGTAATGAAAATTCTAAAAGAATTAATGATAAATTATATCTAAATATTTATCTCTAAAATGGCTTACAAAGTGGAAGATGGGCCCGAGTTCTGGTTCCATATCGAATCAACCTGAAATTCTACCTTGGTTTTTAAAGTGCTCAAAGTTTTTGAAAGTTGTACAACCCTTGGTTTTAATATAGCTTCTATTTTTCATTCATTAAAATTTAACTAATTTTTAGAATAACAATAGGTTTTCTGTACAGAAAAAGAGTACGAAAAAGCCTTTTACTAGAGTGTTTTTGAAATTTAAATCTTTGTAATGTTTAAGTTGTTAAAGTCTAAACATCATTTCAGAAAGTATGCTACCTTTTTTCCAAGTCAGAAATCTATTATTAAAATCTACTTTGAAATGAAACATTATTAATTTGCTAAATACTTAATGGCTGGCCCATTTTTTCAGTAAGAACTCATAAGCAACTTATTATAATAATTTGTAAAACTTGTGACACAGGAAATATTAAAGGGCTACAACTAATGTAATATAATCATGCATCTTGGCAAGTATATGAAACCTGATACTTAGGTACTATTCATTACAAGTTAGAAAAACTTCGTGTCACCATTCATTGAGTGTTTACTATGAATTGGGGTAGCAAGCTATAGGAAGCAAATGTCTGACTTATATTCACACACTCCTCTTATGCTATACATTTAGGCATGTAGATTTTTTTCTTAGGCTTTCAAGGATGCTTAACAAGTTATGCCACTTAACCACTACCAACTGGTCATAGTAGGTTTGCAAGATGAAAAAAATTTTCTGTATTAGCTGCTTTCTAAATGTATCTCATTGTTTATTAAGGAATGTCACTACCTGGATTTTACAGATGAAAAAACTGAGAAGCAGTTAATAAGAAAATCATAGATATATAAAGAAAATCATAAATATATAAAGTGGTAAAGCTGCAATTTAAACCCAGGACTGCCTGATCTCAATACGTTTCCTTAACCAGCAGGTAGAGAATAATCATAAACTTTCTAACTCCTCAGCTCAGGTGAGAATTATACCCCTTCTCTCTTTCTGTCTCTCTTTCTCATAGAAAATTGTTTTCTAGCTTCTGATACATTGGCCAGCAGGTTCATTTCACTTTGCCTTGGGCTTATCTATTGAATTAAAAGAGTAAGGAAGATCAATGATAATCCATGACTGACCTTTAAAAATGCTTCTTACACATACATAATTCAATTCTTAAGAGGAAAATATGTGACACAGAAGATGTACTTTAGCTGTAAGGTTAACCTTAACATGATAAGGGTCTATAAAATCAAGATACAAAAGCTAAAATGCGTGAAAATAATCATGGATAAATGCAAATATGTTAAAAAGGCAACTCAAAGATTTAAGCAACAAACAATACTAGAACAACAAATAGTTGTTAGATCCCTGGCAATGGCAAGGTAAGAGCTTTACATTTCTCATTTCTAATCCACAATAAGGATTATAATACCCATTTTATAGATGAGGAGGAAGGCTCTGGAATGATAAGTGACTTGCACAAGGACAGTTAATAATCCTGTCCTAAAAGGATTGAATGGCTCCAGAGCCATGATGTTTTCCATTGCATCAAGCTGCCTGCCAAATAAAGTTTATTACTTAGTGAATACCTACTAATGTCTTAAATATATTATCGTTATATCTTTACACTATCCCTACACTGTAACATCAATATCATTTTACAAATGGAGTAACTGTGGCTCCCTGGGCATAACTAACTTACTCAAGATCAAAAACAAGCAAATACTAAATGGATTCAGATTAGAGTTTTCTCTGGCTCTTAGAACTACAACATTTTACCCAAATAATATCAAAAATAATCAGAGAGGAGATAAAATAACTGCAAAATTACCATCAGTAGATTTAGTTTTAGAAGAGAATGGTATATGTGCAATCCTTCAAGCTTGATTAAAATACTAAAAATCATAAAAATTTCCATAAAGGAAATGGCCATAGGAAAAGAAAGTTCAGTAAATTCAATAAGGAAGGAAATAAAGATACTTAATCAGGAATGGGGTGAGGGAATGAGAGCTAAGTCATCTTTTCTGGTACTATAATTTTTCTTAACTTACAATAATGGAAAAAAAAATGTCTATGATGCCCAGGAGGAAAGAAGTAATGACGACTATTTTTCCTTCTCATCCTGCGAAAAATGACATAATAGAAGCACTTTCATAAGAATGAAAAGATTTGCTGTGCAATGATGTAGCGATCAGGTTCATCACCCAGATTTATTTCTGATTCGCTCACAGACAAAAGGGATTTGGGTGTCTCTAGGCTGGCTTCAGGCAGATATAAACCAGTTTCAGATGTAGAACAAATAATGTCACTCTTGCTCCCCAAAAAGCCCCGGGTCTAAATAACCCAGGCAAAGGCTAACTGCTTAAGGAAAGAATGTTGGGTTATTGATGATGTAATAGTCTAGATCTCACTGATTCTTATGTTTCAAATTACTGGACAGCTCCTGCTTGCAGATAAAGAATAGAGCATGTAGTGGGAAATACTAAGATTCAGTACAGATTCCCTATTTTTTAAAAAAAAACTTTTGTGACTACCCTTTCCAAAAGTGATCAGACCCTCCTCAACTCCTATAGTAGTTACTAAATGCTATTTTTTTTTTTTTAATTTTTTAGCATATACCTTGTATACCAATTCAGGTTAAACCAACATGAGCAATGCATATGCATGGTAAACAAAGATTAGTAAGATATCATTTGTTGCTTATAGTCTAGTGACAGATTTATCAGTGTTTTCCAATGTTTGCTTTTAGGTGCACATGGAACAAAAACTTTTTAAAAATTTGATATTTATGAATTTGATTTAATGTATATTAAAAATGTGATTTCACAGACATCATGGTTTAGAATAAAGAAAAATATTAAGTAATACTACAGATATTAAGTGGTTATGGGCAAAATTATGATACAGATTCAGTGATCCATGGGTGACTCAGAGGCAGACAACACCAATTCATTCATATATCTAGCAATAATTTAAATAATTATAGAAGTTTCAGACATTTATTCACTTTAAAACTTCCAGACAAGCACATGGGAGAGAAAACCTATTTTTGTCAAAGGTCCCACATAATTCATAGCATTTTTTTCTAGTGTAAAGAATGAGGGCGCTTATAAAACACCCGAATGTGATTTCTAGCAGGCTTCCTGCTACTAATACAGTGAAAGTATCACATTGCCAATATTGGTAGATATTTTCAGGATGTTTTGCCAGAAGGGCAGTCATTCTATCCTAATCTACCTAATTTCTAGGCTCTCCAAGTTTGAGTACTTAGCTGGTTGCTAAGGTAGCCATTCCAATTTTAAGTAATGCTTATTTTCTAGCTAAGATACCAGGTTTATTTGGTAGTTGTTATACTGATTTTTTTTTATTGTGTTGGTCATTTTTCTTTTAATAAGTACTTACAGCAATCTTCAAGCTTGCTATTATTAGTTCTCTTTTATAGGTTACTTTTAATGTGTTCCTTAGGAAATAACTTTGCTACATAATTTTAAAATGAAAGAAGTACATTTTAATTAACAGATTGACGAACTTGGTTTGTTTCTCTACCTGTTGAAATTATCCACAATTATGACACAGTATTGAATTATGAATTATATACAAAAACAGTGCTTTGATGGCTTGGTTCTGAATTCTAATTTTGCCATTAAATACCTGTATAGTTTGGAAAAGTATGTTATTAGACAGGGCCTCAGTTTCATAATTTACTTCAGGAACTAAGAACACATAATCCATAGTCCCAAAATGATGTGGACCTACACTGTCCAGATATTTATACATAATCATTTCATAAACCAGTTACAATATCTTATAGTTTAAAAAGGAACTCTTATTCATGAATTTTCCAGTTGATCTATTTAAGACTATACCGAGACCAATTGGTTCTTGATTATTCCTTTTAATATTCAAACATTTGTTTTCTAATTGCTAACATCATACCTGCTCATTATAGAAAGTCTAAAAGATCATAATTTTATAAAATCGAAAGAATTCCATCAACCATAGATAGCCATTAGCAAATTTTGATGTATTTTTATAGAATTTTACATATGGAAAAAATCAATTATATAGTAAAATATTTTTCTAGTTTTAAGTATTTAGGTTCATTCTAGCATTCTGATTTTAAATAAAACCCTGCCAATTTTCCCTAAATTCAGTTTTCAATTTTTTGTTTATTCAAATTCTCCTCCCAACTTCTTATGTAAGTAAGTACTGCTCTTACTTCAGCAATTATCCTCTTTTTGTAATGTTTTTTAAAAAACACATATTATAACTTTAGAATAAATATATATTAATAGTAGGGGAATTCTTAGAGTACCTTTTATACACAAAAAATTCTTCTCTATATCATAGAGATATACATTCCAATTATATAGTTTCATTTTTAAAAATAAGCTACTTATTCCATATGAAATACATTTTGTCATGTTATGAGGCAAGTACTAGTTTTATCCCTTTCTGAACATTCAATTAATTGTCCTAGATCAACTTTTATAAGAATTTCCTTTCCTCACCAATATTTAATTCCACATTTATTACCTACACAAACCTTACATAAATTTCTGTCTGTTTCTAGGGTCTTCACTTTGTCCTACTGGTCTGGTTTTCTTTTCTTAAAGAGGTATAACACTGTTCGCATCACTGGTAGCTTCTTCTAATATGTTAATAGCTAGAAGAGCAAGTCTCACCCACTATCCTTCTATAAACATTCTTGACTCTATTTCCCTATTAATTATATAAGGTAAACTTTAGAATCAATTTGTCAAGTTTTTGAAAAATTTCTTTTTGGAATGTTTATTGTTATTGACTTAAAGTCTATGAATCAATTTGAGAAAAAGGGAATTTTCACAAAACTGAGTTTTGGTATTCAAGATTACTATTCCATTCTCTATTTACTCAAACTCCCCTCTCACCTGTTTATGTACCCATGGAACTTGCTTCAGCAATTATAATCCCTCTGGTACCAAACCTGACCATGAGACAAATAGAACCAGACACAAGATCTTTCATTTCTTTTTCTTTCTTCCAACCTAAGTCCAGAAGACTTTGGCTTCACATAGTCCTTGAAAAATATGTGATAGTTGATCACATCCGGTATCAACTTGGATGTATATGTTACATTTGTACACATGTAATTTAAAATAAATTTCCAAATAATTTTTTTCCAGAACCCACAGTCTTTCAGAGCCATATGATATTGGGGTAGATTATACCGAGAGTTTAGCTGTGATTTCAATTCTCACTTTTTACTTCACAGTGTTAGCATGAGAAACATGACAGGGTCTCGCTTTCTAAAACCTATCTATGTCACAAAGTTGCTATTAACTCTTAGCAGACAAATTTTGTGAATCTCTTGGATCTCCATCTTAGTCTTTTCCTCATCTTATTCTTATAGTAACACCTCCATCCAGTTGCCCCAGATACATTGGTTCTGACTGAAAGTCCTTACTGGCTACTACTGTACAGACCAGGAAAAGACAAAGAAAACAGCAACATGATTACAAAAGAGGTTACTTACCATCTGACAATGGACTTCAACAATTATAACTTGTACTAGGATGAAGGGATTGGAAGTAAAATGAAAACATTATCCAAGCTTAAATTGAGGAGGGTTGTGAAAAGGTTCAGTATGTAATTCTTTACAAAATCCTGTAGCACTGAACTTAAGGGGAAACCCTTGAAGCCTGAAAGGGTAGTCTTAAAAGAAACACAAGAAATGTAGGAAAAAAAACATGTGTTTCATTAAGTAAAAACACTAATTGTCAAGAAACAGATTAAACTTCGGTAAAAGTTAGAAAGGTTCTTAATTTCTAGTGTGAAGTTATGTACAGGAAACATCTGACATGCCATCAAAATTTAACTTGGAAAAAAAGCCAGGAACCTGTGTCAATATTTCTCCATTTGCAACCAGGGATCCTGAAGTTCTCAAGGCTAATAAATTTCCCTTATATTTTCAAGGAAATAAATCACTAAAATAATCAATCAATAAAATGTTAGAGCCAATCCTATAAAATGCTCAGAATTTTTCAAAATAGAGAGAGACTGTGCGTGTGTGTGTATCTCCAAGTGTACGCTGGGGGAGATGAGGATCATTCCCCTAAAAATATAGTACTGTCCTCAGGAGAATTACAATGGAGTAAATAAAATGGCATAATATAATTAATTAGAGAACACCAGAAGCAAATAAGTGCTAAATTATATTTGTTATTTGTTTTTTTGGTTTTTTGTTTTTTTTAAAGGCTTATACTAGAGAAAGGAAAACAAATGAGTAAATACCGTACTAGCCTGGAAGGAACTAATGAAAATAGTAGTATTCAGAGAAGTAGAACTTGAATAATTGCAGGAAAATGAGAAAGGACTCTGCTTTGAGTTAGAAGAGTAGAATAGGCCGGGCGCAGTGGCTCAAGCCTGTAATCCTAGCACTCTGGGAGGCCGAGGCGGGAGGATCACTCGACGTCAGGAGTTCGAGACCAGCATGACCAAGAGTGAGACCCCGTCTCTAGTAAAAAACAGAAAGAAATTAGCTGGACTAAAAATGTATAGAAAAAATTAGCCAGGCATGGTGGGCCATGCCTGTAGTCCCAGCTACTCGGGAGGCTGAAGCAGAAGGATTGCTTAAGCCCAGGAGTTTGAGGTTGCTGTGAGCTAGGCTGACACCATGGCACCCCAGCTCGGGCAAAAGAGCGAGACCCTGTCTCCAAAATAAAGAAAGAAAGAAAGAAAGAAGAGTAGAATAGAAGGATTTTCAGTTTTATACAGATCTTTTCAGGAGTACGTTTCATGTATATTACTCGGTCAAGTAATATGTCTCTATAATGGGCAATGAATAATTCATTTATACTATAAATTGCTATATTAATGTTAATTACTAAAGCATATTAGAAATGTATATATTCATCCTATTTTTAATGAATACTTGAGAATAAGATTCTACAATAATCTACACATCCCATTCCCATAACTGACATGGTAAAACGACTTGCATTCTGGAACAAAACTTTGCATGCTCTATTATCATTGTTCATTCAATTTGAATATGGCAATGACTTCTACCAGTGTAGATAAAATTAAAACCAAATGACAGCTCATTTGAAAAGGTAAACGAAATTTGTAAGTAGAAAATAACCTTCCCCTACCTATTAGGGAAAACAGACATAAATACACAGCAAAATATATACAATTAGTAATATATTTAATTTTAAACTTAATTTATATTACTTGTGCCGATGCTCAGAACACAATACACCATAGTAGGGTACTTTGGCATGCTGTGTACTTTGAACTGAACGATGTTAGAAAGGACCTCGAAAGCAAGGCCTTTCTAACCTTCCCTTGTCTACCTGGTCTCTGGGTCCTGTGCTTCCCCTAAAGCAAGTCATAGATACCAGAATTCCTCTTCCCGAAGGCTAATCACAGAAACCAGAACTTCCCTCCTCCACAGCAAGATATAAAATCTAGAAAGGTCACTCTCTCCCCTTCTCCCTTGAAGACCCTCATTCTAGGGGTCCTCTTGTGTATCCTGGGGGAAGGAATGCTGCACACAGAGGCCAAGAAGAATCTGAACAGAGAGGCCTTGCTGGGTTTCCCCATCCAGTCTATTATCATTAGATCCTATTCTCTTGTCCAATCACATTTCTGCAAGACTTTCCATTCCTCATCAAACCTTAGCATATTAGTTTCCCTGGGTGTTTGCGTCTTCATTTCTGAAGGCTCCCACTGTCATGCAGAACTTTGACTAAATTTGATATGCTTTCTCCTGTTAACCTCTCTTGTTATAGGAGTGTTGGTTGTGACTCTCATGACGGATAAGAAAAAGCATCACATCTTTCTATCCCTTCAGTTGCTTGTTCTAAATATGTACAACAATAACGTCTCATTTCTTTGACATTAATTTTCAAGACTGCACCCTTCACATAAAATTTTCTTCTTCCACATGACTGTGTTCATTTTATCTAATTGCCATCAAAATTGGCATCAGTTAGAATGTCAGATTTTGCAATCTAGTGAATGAAATTTCTAGGTATAATATAATAACATCTCTTCAATTTTCTGAGTACTCTCCAACCTGTATTTACTACTGAGTAAAAGATTAACTCCATGGCTGTTGCCCAATGACAGATTAAAATATATACTTTTTCTCATTCATTTCTATTGAAGCCTCAGGAAACAGATTTTTTTAAACAGAACACACTGAAACCATTTGGTAATCAGAGAATACAGAGGATATAACTAGGTATTAATTTGAGTTTATTCATTTCGTTATAATTCAATTTAAATATAAAGTTTTTAAGCTTCAATCCTTTCTTTACCATGAAACTGGCAAAAGTATGAATTAATGTAACAGGTGGGCTTGTATGGTTTCAATAGCACTGAAATATAATCAACTGTCTTGTATCATATTTCCAGGAAAGCAAGAGGCATTTAGATCTACACGTGATCCTTAGGCAACCCTACCATTGGCATTAAAGTGTCCAAACTCCCCACAGGGGCCATTTATCTTCTGGTCTTGGGTTTAATTGAAACTCTAAACAAAATATATTACTTATTTAATGCAGCTGAACTGGATACTGGCCTTTGTAGTGTATAGACTAATGCCTCGCAAATTAACGTCTGTAACCATAGTACATAATGTAAAGATATCAAGCGTGAAAGGTAAAAGAATAAAAATAAACCACTGCAGTTTTATAATGAGAAATGAACTTTTAGGAGAAAAATTTATAGTGCTTGGCTCATAAATTTTATATATTCATTCTTTTTGATACACAGCCAAAAGTTCACAAATTCCTTATCTTGTTGGCTGCATATCTTACCAAGTGTACTTCTAAAATCTCTCGAATCTACATTTTGCCTTTCTGAAATAGTAAACTCTACACACCCAGCATTGGTCTCGTGGTTTTGTTCTTTCTGGTGATGGGAAAATGAAGGTGAAGTGAAGAGACTTGTCTTAAAAATTAGAAGTTAATATTCTTTTTGGAGTTACACAGCTTAATGACTAATCCAGTTATATGGTCATATTCATATTTGCAGGACTGACTCATTGATTTTCTAGAGTGCCAATGGAAGCAATCATAGGAAAATCACCAGAACTCAAAATAGGGGAAGCAGGTGGTATAAAAAGCTTAACACTACTGGAGTGTTAATGCTTCCACACTTGAAAGATGTGAAAGTTCAAATCTCACATTTAAAAACCATCTCTTTCACAGGTGGCATGTTAAATTCACTGAACAACGAATTATAGAAGAAATGTTAAGCATGTAAACCATCACATTAAAAGTTTACTCTGAATATTTCCACTCTAAATATACTCTGAAACAAGGTGAGGTAAACACACACACACACACACACACACACACACACAGATTAATCCAACAAAAATAAATAAATCAGCTAAAACACAATATAGAAGACTGATAAAGAGACTTCTTTTATACTCATTCAATCAACTGAACTCAGCACAATATTACATATTTCAAGTAGAGTTCAAATTTACAAGTGAGGATTTTTGCATTTTGTTTTCACAATGTGCATTTGGAATCTTGTTGGTCAGTTCTTCTTACCCAAATAATAGTAAGAGATCTAAAGATCACTGGTGGCTATTTATGATACTTAACTCTCTCACTCCTTAAGTTTCTTCTCAAAAATACAAGTCTAAGTTTGCACAAGTTTTTTACACCAAAAATTGCTTTAATAAATTTTGTTTCCCATTCATTGTTTTTCTCATTCTCTGTGAATAGTCCAATAAAAATGGGGAAAAAAATCTCATAAACAGCTATTTTAAAGAGCTAAAAATCAAATCAAAAGATTCCTGGCTTATTGGAGAATGTAAGGAGAAAACCTTTTTCAAAATTTTGAAGTAAAAGATTTGTTAGCTAAAGGCTAATGAAGGAAAATATATTTTCCAATATTGAGCTGGGATTTAAGAGTAAAAGGGATATAAAAATGAACAAGGAATTATCAGAAGAGAATCAAAACAGTATGCTAATAATAAAAGCAAATAGGGCAATAAAAAACAAAGGGTCACGACTACACAATCCTCCTCTAAAAAAGAATGTAATCTCTCTCTAAGATAAATGTACGTTACCCACCATAAACACATTTTTTAGAGAATGGAAAAACATGAATATATGAACAAATTGTGACAGTAGTATCACTTTAGAATTAAAAAGCTTGACTTCTTTTTGTTTATTTTGTTTGGTCTAGTCAACATAGTACTGCCTACATAGTTATAGACAAAACACTCTTAAGGTTAGAGTAATAATTTTCCATTTTATTTACAGGTACTTATTAAGGAGAGGAACTCAAGAGCTCTGGACCAACTGTGAAATCTCCCAACAAGTTCTGTGAGAGCCAGAGCCATATTCATTATTTATATTTCACATGACCATCACCTCTGTACTCTTCACTCAGCGCTCATGGCTTCAAAAAACAATTTTCTTATTGTTTTTGCACACAGAGGTTATTCTGAACAGAGATTACAGACTGCAATGACAAGTCAAGTAGCCCTAAGTTCTTTTTTAATCCATGTAACACATTATGCCCCTTGGTTCTTAAGATACATTACCAAGATGATATGGCCTAAATTGCTTGTGTAATTAAACCCGACAATTACTTTGCATTGAGAAAGTCAAGTCATTTTATTTTAAATAGTAAATAGGCTTAAAATGACCTCTGGGATCAGAAGAGCTCAAACTGATAAAAATAATTGGAAGTTACAGCTTAATTTAGTTTCCTATAATCCCTTAGGATTATTCAAAAGCAATGGTTATGTAGAGATAATAAGAGAAATACACAATTACAGAGAAAGAGAAGAAAAACTGAGGGTGTTCAAAACTTATCCTGCATTTAAAAAAAAATTAAAATATCTTGTATATTTAACATATCTGTATAAAACCACAATCTTTTAGGTGCATTATTCTCTGTAGTTAAACTGAAGAGGTTTTTATATATTTTATTTTTTGATTATTAAATGTGTAAAGAGAAGCTATTTTGATATAGTAAAGAACACACCAGTGTTGGTAACACAGAAGGACTAAGTAGAAAAAGCACTTGAATTTATGTCAGGAAACTATGCTCCTGGGTCTAACACAAACTGTGTATTCCTGAACAGGTCAGCTTAATTCTTTGGGTGTTAATCTTCTATCTTGTAAAATAAGAGATGTTGTATGGGCTTTTAAGATCCGGATTTCTCATCTCTAACATTCTATAATTCTAAAATACATCTATAATTTGAGGAAAAAAGGAGAAATTCAGAGGTGTTTATTACACTTCTGAGAGTTAGAATAAAGAATAATTTTGACTAAGATTAAAAGAAAAATAACATCATGACAGAAAGAGGGGAAGAGACTCTAACCTAAATATGACCATTTTAATTTGGCGGACACACTCTAATGAAACCAAGTTAATTGGCATTAACAGAATATGCTGTTTCACTTTTGGTTATTACAGCTAACAGTTAAAGAAGAATTTTGACTGAATTGCTGAGAAAAAAAGGAGAAATGAGCCTGGAGAGAAAACACAGCAATTCCAGATAGGATAGAACTAAACAGAATCCCAACAGAACTTTGGTGACTACAAGCCCATTACTGTGACAAAAGTTTTAGCTATAGTTTAATCATATTTACATTGCTAAATACAAAAAGAACTGACAGATAACATAAATCAATTTTTGGAGTTTAAAAGCCCACAAAGATTATGGTGATTACAGTGGAAGATCATGTTATAAAACACTTGTCAGGTTAGGCATTGGGCCAATATGCTTCACCCTCATTATTTTAATCAGTCCTCAAACTGATGCTGCTATTATCAAAATCTCATGGATGGGAAAACTGAGGCTTCTATTAAGTAATTTTCTCAAGGATTCTCAGCTAGAAAGTGTCAAAGCTGTAACTTGAACCCAGGCTATCTGACTTCAGGGACCACACTATACTGCATTGCCATTTAATCCAAACTGTCCTCTCAGGAAGAAACTGAGGCCCACAGAATTAAAGTCAAAACTGTGCAGGAGCAATTTTAATACTTACTGTGTGACTGGTCCCTTAATATTTCATGTATTCTCACACCTTTCTAATTATAAGAACCTAGGGGAAAGTTTAATTTTTGTTTATAAAATATTTAGTATCTGTTTATCATTCATGTAATTCTGAATGGAAAGATATTTCTCTATTGTTATTCAGATATGTTGGTCCTATGAATTAAGAGATTAATGAGAATATATTTTTAAATATTTTGTAAAATTTACTTACGAACTGTCACAATAAACAGTTTTAAAATAAAATATGGAAAATTTAAGTAGAAAAGTAAATCAATCAAACTTGTTATTTACTATTAATGGGAAAAAAACATTCATTTGATGTTCTGGATAAGTTGATTGACACAAAGCATATTGTCATGTAATTTATTTGTAAAATGTTCAAAGGGATAGAAAATGAAAAGTATAGAGAGCTTTTTTAAAAAAAGCAATTGCAGTGAATTTAGTTATTAAACTAATAACAACATTGAAATATAATTGTATTTATCCACATACATTCCTTAATTTCTCCTAACCGCTAAAGAAAAAAAAAATTGAATGGAAAAAAATATGTTTGTGTATTATATATACATACAAGTGCATGGGGGTAGTGGTCGTGAAGGGGTAAATAGATGAGACATGAGAAGAATGAGCACTTCAGGCAAAGTCTATCCAGACATTATAATCCATCACTGATCCCCAAAGGGCACTAATAATATGTAAATGTGTGAATTAGAAAACACATTCAAGGCTGTTGATAAACTTGATAGGATAATCAGCACATGCTGACAGGCTAATGAAACTGATGAACTGACAGGGCAGCTTATCTCCTGGGCCATTTTTTTTTCTTGTCAAATGGAGGCTAATCAAAATGTATTTGGAGTTAAAGCAAACACTTGGGGGATTTAACCCATTTGATTAGGAGGTGAACTCACTCTGAGAAAATTATAGTTTCCTAAACAAGTGAAACTATAAAACCTGATCAGCTAACGGACCTTCACATAAAATTAAGCAGAAAGCAGCCACCATAATTATAAAAGAAATCTGGTATTTTAAATTATAGTAGCGTCTTTCCTTCGAAAATTGTTAGGATGATTTTCAGAGTCTGGGCAAAGCGACCATCTCCTTCTATCATGGAAAATAAGACAAAGGACTAAGCAATAACCCCCAGGGACACACTTATCTTTTGCTGCCTGTGTGTGCTCAGCATGTGTGTAATCATGTGAGAGACAGATCCAGATACCAGCTGAATTTTCAAATTTATTAACATAAAATAATTGAATGAATTTTCTGAAATCACTAACTATAGTGAATACCACCACTTCTCGTTAAAAATAGTTACCACATGCAGTCTGTTGCCAAGGATCTCAGAGCCCTATTCTGATTTAAAGAGAGATGTCTTGCTTGATAGCTGAGGAAAACTGGGAATAAGGCTTTTGCAAGCACTAGCACTGCAGTTAAGAATAAAATCATAAACTAAAATCGCTGTGCCTCTTGAGACAAAGCTAGAGAAAGCAATCCTTTCAGTATTTATTTTGACTTGGAAAACATCCAGCATTAAAGTAGAAAAGCTAATTTAACTGATAAATCTACACATTCTAGGCACATACTTCACGGACATGTACATTTCATTGGTATAGATAGGTTGATGTTAAAATGCTGGACAGTAAAAGGCATTGTTTTAATTCATAAAACTTAAAGAGCAAAAGCACATTTTACGAACCTAGATTTTACCTTTTAGTAACTATACAAAGAAAAAACTAAAAAATACTGCAGTGTCCTTTTTTAATACGATCATTAAATCACTCTACTGGGGCTAGGATTCCCAGAGACACAGAATGAATATTTTAACCTCTTCCAAATACAGATTTTTTTCTGTTTACTGACCTGTGCCCCATTCTATCTCTAACCTATTTCTAAATTTTCTGTCACTTGGAAAATAAAGAATGTGAGTGTTCTTTCTAGGTGTGTATTTTGTAGTTCGGGAGGTTTGGGATTTGTGTGTGTGTGTGTATGTGTGTGTGTGCTCAAGCCATACAGCTACTATCAAGTTCCTCAAATCATGAAATATAGGAGCGGAAAATAATCCTGGAGGTCATATAGTCTAATCCCACTTATTTTATATGCATGAGAGAATCCTAGAAATATTAAACTTAACCAGGTTTAATAAAAAGGTAAAATCTCAGTGTGCAATTTGTGCTTTGGAAAAAAACATCTGAGGATAAAAGCAAGCCCTTTTCTTCTCTTATCTTGAAACAGCACCATTGATCAATCAGCAGGGCATTTTAAACTTCAGAGATTTTTTTCCCCCCAAAAGTCACATGCTTAATTTGTGGTTTTCAGTTGTGTCCACCATCACACAGTTGTGGTAACAATTTACTACAAGGCAGGCAGGGATCAACCACTGGTGACAGGGAGATGTTAGAAATATCTGGTTCTTGACTTCTTGTATAGAAAAATTCATGCCTTAGATGTATATACTTTCTAATAAAAGAATTAAGCTAATTATTCAACATAGAAGAATAATCGTAGTAGCACAGTTAGTCTGCACAATTTTATTTTTATTCTAAAATGTTACTCTGAAAAGATCTATTGAGCTCCAAGGCCTGATCTATCAAAACCATACAAGTTGGCTTTTATAAGCATCAAAGTTCATGAATTTCTACATCACAGCATGTTCACTTTTGAGAATCTTTTGATTAAGAAAATAACATGATCAAAATTATCATGAATTTGATAAACTCATTAAAAAATGTGCACTTGCTTCATCTCTAAACATACTTGAAAATTTTACACATATGTACAAGATATTACTTTTGCAGTCTCTAGAGTCTAGCTCATACTATAATGCCCAGTTTTGAGAGCCCCTTCCAACAATTCTGGGATCCGACCAACATACTGGGAATCAGTTTTTAACACATTTATTTGCTCATATCAGAACAAGTATGTTCTGTTAGAATTTGAATATGACACTCAATTGTGAAATAAGGTTTGTGAGGATTAATATGATTCATTAGAATCTCATTTAACACAAGCATGTTTTAATTTCTCCAGAAGTCTCTGAAATATCAATTTAAAATATTAATGTTTTACTTACCCATCATGTTGTACAAGCTCTGTGGGGCAAATTGCCTTGGCATTTTCTGAATTGCTTCTTTGTATACACTAAGGGCTTCCTAATTTATAAGAAATAAAGAAAATATGAATTATCACTAAAGTTCAGCGATGTTCACTGAAAGTAAGATAATATTCTTCCAAAGTTAAAAAAATCAACTGCTATTTCTAAACGGATCACTAGAGGAAAATAATAGAGCTGTCCTTTGATAGCATGCTATCTCAATTTCACGTATGCAAGTACTCAGCCAGTCAGTAAAGAATGCCATAGTTCAATAACAAGTTAAATGTTAGCAATGCTATTTTTTTTTTTTTTTTTTTGAGACAGAGTCTCGCTCTGTTGCCCAGGCTAGAGTGCTGTGGTGTCAGCCTAGCTCACAGCAACCTCAAACTCCTGGGCTTAAGCGATCCTCCTGCCTCAGCCTCCCGAGTAGCTGGGACTACAGGCATGCGCCACCATGCCTGGCTCATTTTTCTGTATATATTTTTAGCTGTCCATATGATTTCTTTCTATTTTTAGTAGAGATGGGGTCTCACTCTTGCTCAGGCTGGTCTCAAACTCCTGAGCTCAAACAATCTGCCCGCCTTAGCCTCCCAGAGTGCTAGGATTACGGGCGTGAGCCACCGCGCCTGGCCAGCAATGCTCTATTAATATAAATTTTACAGTTCACACAGATCAATTAAAAAAACTTAAGAAAATCATATTTGGAAGTTACTCATAATTACTTTAAGTCAGGAAACCTGGTGGGATCTAAATAAAATACCCACTAACAAACCTTCTGACTACAGAGATTCACTGAAGCTATTAAATGCAATTACTTTAAAGGCTGTATCTTAATCCTTCCATTTCAGTCTTAATGTATTGTGTAAGAGTATGTGAGTTAGGAGACAAAGAGAGGGGAAATAAAATTAGGAACCCATGCAAGCATGCTTCCTCCAAGAGAAAGGCAGGACAAGCCTGGGTCACCTCCTAACTTACTATACAACATCCTTTTATGCCTCTTTTCCCTTCCCCTCAATTAAAAAATAATATAATTAAATTTTATTTCATTATAATTTCTGAGAGAGTTAAGAGATATAGGTAGAATTAACATCAAATCACTGTCCTAATACTCAGAGTACAAACAATATATTTTTTATGATATCAAACACTGGGTAAAGGTAACAATTCTAGAAACTATGTCTTGGATCATTACATCAAAGAAAATGGGAGCAAAAGAGCTTGAGAAACATCACCTGTTATCTCCCTCTCTTGAATAGTCACAATACATATTGATATAATTGCTCTGAGAAACTCACGGGAAAGAAATTTATTTAGTTTTTATTCAGAAGAAGTTTTTTCCAAACAAATTTGATCATAAAACCCTTTTAATATGAACACATTAGTTTTTCAAAGGACAGCAGTTTGATGTGTACATATGTAAGTTTTTTTAAAACACAACAGGCCCTGCAAGCATGTGGGTTAGAAAACATTGAGACTGAATGAGAACAAGGGGGAAGGAAAAGGTAGCACAAGTATTGGCCGACCTCATAGTGTCCCTGCTCATGATAGAGTTTTCCCAGGTTGTACAGACAGCTGGTAACAGAGCTCTTGTGTGCGTGAGGGTCTTTCAGGTTTTCATCTGGGATCTCAGAACACTTTAAGAATGTACGTCTGGCTTCTTCTGTCTTTCCTTGGTTCATTAGAA
Source organism: Eulemur rufifrons (assembly GCF_041146395.1). Lineage (NCBI taxonomy): Eukaryota > Metazoa > Chordata > Mammalia > Primates > Lemuridae > Eulemur > Eulemur rufifrons. Next base: position 64,238,554 of record NC_090998.1, on the reverse strand, counting down.
TAATACCGGTGTTTAAATATGCAGCTGAGGGGGGAAAAATATAAACAGAATTGGGAGAAGTGTGAGAAGATGATATACACTGTGGATAAAATAAAGTTACCTTTGCTTCAGTTTAGTTTCTATGGATTATTTCTCATTTAAAAAAAAAACATTCTTATAGGATCAATAATGGTTGTATGAACTGTGGTATCACTGCAAAATATATAAAATAGTGTCTATCCTCGAGGAATTCCAATAATTTTGAGTTTACAATCTGGTTTAGTAAAAGTTACAGCTACCATAATATTTTTTAAATTATCAAGGACATCAAAATATGAATCAAATGAGATACAAGTGTTAGAAGTTCATAATTTGAGCAGCAAGTATTCAGAAATAGAAGCAATTAGTGTTTTCTCTGTGATGCTGCAAATCACAGAGATCATTTTCAAGAATGAAAAGAGGTATTAAAAAAAATTCCAAATATTACTTACAAGCCAGGGTAGGCCTGCTCCCGATGGCCAACTTATAATAATGCAGTGCTTCTGCAAACCTGCTGTTCTCCTGTAGAAGTAACCCTCTGCATGAGGAAAACAGAAATTTAGAGACAGGACTGTATTACTACATAGAAAACCACAAATTTTTATTTTATATTCCCAAAATAAAAATGGTTAACAGCACAATAAAATGCTAACCTGTTATAAAAATAAATTCTAAATAGAAGGAAATGATTCCTCAGGAGAGAAAATACTGGATCGGTATCAGTTGCATTTAGGCTGCATTAGAAAGGATTAAGTAGTATTTTCAAAAAGCCTTTTACCACCACTGAACTTTCCCCTTTTCTAGCTGTCTTTTCTCTCCCACTAGAATTACCAACCACCTGCATTTCTTCTCGGAGCACGCATATTTTCCCATCACTTCAGAAAGAAAACTTGTGTAAGACAGTGATATATGGAAACATGAGATGCCTCTCTCACTAGCTGTGTTGCTTGGGAAATATTGGTCTGTGATTGCCCCAAAGGCCCAAGGTAGTCTGGGTGAACAGCAAAAATAGTCAGAATTTAATCAGATACCATAAAGAAATCAAGAAAAAGACTGAAGCTATTCATATTGTTATTTCCTTGCTATCTGGAGTTAGCCAAATAAGCTTGAATTTCAGAACGCTGTGCAAATTTCAGCTCACTGATCTGAAAAACACCTTTCTCTGCAGACTCCAAGACTCCATAGGTCTTCCTAGGAGGCTCCTTAGGTACTGTCTACATGCAATATCCCAGCCATTCCAGACCCCACCCTCATGGCCTAAATGAAAATCAATTACAATCATGTCTATGAAAATAAGGTGTCAGGGAATAGAACCAAGTTCAAAAAGCTCTTAGAGGGCTTTTTTGGCCTATTCCCACTCTCTTGCAATCAGTAAGTATCTTGCAGACATTCTGCACATCTATTGAGCCTGAGTACTGCTGTTATCACCTCAAATTGCAGATTTAACTTGGCAGCTGCTGAGTCCTTTCAAAGGCTGGTAAAATAGAGGTCAGAGAAAAGAGAAGGCCACTGATAAAAGCTTATTTTGTGGAGTATTTAAATACTCAGATTATTTCATGAGCATCTTGAGAAAATCTTTGAAGTTGAATGCTTATTTGTGTCATTAGTGTATATTAACATTATTTTTTAATATTTGCTAAAAAGTCATTTGAATCAAGAATTTCCAAACACATTAAGATCATTTTCATATATATAAATGTACATTTAATTTCTATTAAGAACTTTTGAGTGACAATTAATTTGATCATGAAATTGATAGACTGTGTTGTAGAATGTACTTTTCAGTTGCTGGGAACAAGAAAAAAACAAAGCTTCCTGCAGAAGTCAAGTGTTTGTAAAAATGATCAGTTGTATTTAAAAGTGGATAAAAAGCAAGAACACATTTTTCAAAAAGAAATATTCTTTTAAACAATTTTATTGATATGCTTTCCAGTTAACTAAACTCACATATATTATCTAATTTCTGAAACTTAGCTACAACCTTATCTGTCTTAATTGCCTTCCTTTCAAATTCAAATAAAGAAGTGCTTCTCCTTTGATACAAAGCTAAGGATGTAAGAGGAAAAATAACATCCAGATATTTATTTTTTCCAGCTTCTTTAGAAATTAAAATTCTTCAATTAGTCTCCATTTGTCCAATATCTTCCATTTTTTTTCCAGCTTTCTTTCCCTTAAGACTAGAAAAATGTTCATGGGCCTCTTAAAAATAGGGGAAGAGAATACCCCTACAATCTTTACCCATTCCTGTATCCACCTCTAACTACTGCTTACTATTGTTCTTCCATTTGAACTCAGATTTCCTTTAAGAATGGTCTAGGAGGCATATGTCCAAAGTCTTAGATCCCATTTACCCCTAAATACAGGTTAGGCTCTATTCCCAGAATTCCTCTGAAATGTCCTATCAAATTTCTACTAGTTATCAAACCCAAACATAGTTCATTTATGTGAACGGCCCACTCTAGTATTGCACTTGAAGTTACTGAATTCACCTTCCTTCCTGAAACTCTGTTTCCTTGGCTCCTGGGAGACCAGTCTTTCTCAGGTCTCTTCCATTCTTGAGATCATCCTACGTAGAATGAAAATGAAAGTGGCTCTTCATTCATACACTCCCTTAAAAGGAGCTGGTGTTTCAAAGGATTTTGTCTGTGTCTCTTCTCTTGATAAATACAGTCTCTGCCTGACATCATGCAAAAATGTGGCTCATGTATATGCTGACTGCTCTCAATTCTGAAGTAATGATCTTTCTTGTGACATCCAGATTTGGATGAGGTTCACTGGAATTTCAAAATCAACACATCTAAAACTTGAAAACAATATCTCCCACCTAAAAATAAATGAAAGCAAGGAAATAGAAGGAAAACATCTCTTTCATAATCAACATCATCATTCACTCCAGTTTGGTAAAATCAGAAACTTGATTTATCACTCTTAATTCTTTACCTATCCCCATAATTCCATGTTTTGTGAAGTCTCCAAAAAGCCCACCAATTCTTATTTTCTAAGGATCTTTATTCTGTGCCTCAAGGTTTATCTTTATGGCCATGTCAGAGCTCTTTTATCTTTTCTGTCATCTGAATGAATGCAATAGTCCACTAATTAGTCTCCACATAATTACATTTCTAAAGGGCAACTATGCTATTAGGCTAGATGGAATGAATATGAAGGGGATGAGCACGTACCTTTGACAATGTGCCTAAAGCTCATAAACCTTGAAAACTGATGTACTTAGCCTCATGGGATCCCCAATGCTGATATACTATATTCCCGTCATTTTCCAATTCACAAAATATACAAAGAGGAAAAAATGATGAATAGCATAATAACCATCCCTAGACAATTGTGTCCTGCCTGCCTTATTTTTTGCAGGGTCCTAGTTACATGGAGTCATGCGGCAGGCAAGTTTCCAGGATTATATCTAATGTGCCTCTCTGAATTAGAATATCATCCTCTACATCATCTGAATAACGTTAGCAATGGAGTGAGTCCAAGTTAGATGGCTATTGTGACTGATTTCTCATGGGCTCAGAATTTAATTGAGCATTAACTATGCCCTAGTATGGACACTGCACATGTGAAGACAGATGCAGTCGCCTATGGATACACCATCTACTGGGAGAGACAAATAAGAAAACAAACGGTGTGGAAAATTACAATACTAGAGGACAGAGGACCAACACTGCCCAGCCCAGGAATAGACAAAGAAAGGTCCACAGAGTCCAAATGACATTGGCAGAGCCTTGAAAATACTCAGCAGTAAAAAGTTTTATCATCAGCTCCACGTTACTCAGGAAGAAAGAGAAGTTTTGAGAATTAATCAACTAACTTTAGTTTTTGTGGTTAATAAGAGGCAAAGCCAGAATTGAAACAGTTTCTCTGAAACTAAATCCCATGCTCTTTCAGAAGGAAAAGAGGAAAGAGATAAAATAATTCAATTCTGGGTACATATGTACTAGGTTATGTTTCTTTTTGCTCTAAGAGTCTCCAGATTTTGCATAACATTAACTTGCACTGATATCCTGAAAAGGAATCAAGTGACATTTTGGAAGTTAGGATGAATCTGGGTCAATTCTAGCACCATTATGACCAGGCTTTTGTTACTGCTGTTTTCCACATCGATAAAATATATTCTTTTTTTTTTTCTTAAGATATGATAAAAGGATCCAAAATCCTTCACATTGCAATGGTTACAATAATATTAAAACCAATAGCAGCTAAACTTACTCATCACTTACAATGTGTGCAGCACTTTACATATATTGATTTATTACTCAATAATAATCTTATGAGATAGGTTTTACTTGCTCCGTTTTTCAGGTGAAGAACCTTGGCCAAGAAAAAGTTAGGTAACATGCCAAAGGTCACACAATTAGTAAGAAGTATGTCAAAATTCAAGCCTGGAAGTTGGGCTATAAATGAAGATCTGTACTTTTAATAGACCACTCATACAAAAGGCTTTCCCATGACTGTTTAAAAATGACAACATAGTTTTTTTACATGCTAATCATGTTAAAATTTTCTGGTTTCTTCTATGCATATTAAAAACAAGAATGCATCTTAATATGCCATAAAACTAGAATCTAATTAGAAATAATTTTATCTATATTACATGAAGTTGCCTTAAAGTTAAGAAAGCCAGCCCGTGGTATGGTATGAATATGGTATGAATATGAAGAAATTGAAAACAATGTCACTGATCTCTAATTTATAAATGGTAGGGTCAATTTTATGTATCTGTGTGTAAGTGAATATATTATAGCATTTTTTAAAGAATATTTTACTTCTCAGATTTCTCCTTTCATGATTTATTTTTCAGAGCAACAGTCATTGAAATTAAGCAGCCAACGATGAAGAATATAAATTGGAAAAAGAATAGTTGTTCTCATCAAAGAAAGAAAATACATCTGGACATAAAAGCTACTACCACTCATTTTAACATCTAAATTCTAGAAAATCACTTTACGTCAAGAAAAAAAAATAACAAAATGTTCTCCCTTAAATTCTTTTAGCTTTTTTCTTCTTGATTTTGATTATCCGTTTTAGGATTTACCATTGCATGTGCAGAATTTCTTTTCCCTGTGAAAGTTCTTCCCATCTTATCCCCAGTCCCCCCAACCACCTTTGTCTAAAATACCATTTTTAAAAATCACAATCTAGACACTTGATTAATGAAAACCAGCCAAACCCAAGATAACAGTGGGTTGGACAGAGCCTTACACGATCATTAAATGTAAACAGGCATACAGATGCCTAGCTGACTCTCAACATTGACAGAGACAGAAGGGGAACATTTATTAGCACAGTGGTTCTCAACAAGGGGTGACTTTTCCCTTCAGGGGATATTTGGCAATGTCTGGAGACATTCATGATTGTCACAACTGGGGGGATGTGACTGGCATCCAGTGGGTACAGGCCAGGGATGCTGTTAAACATCTTACAAGGCACAGAACAGCCTTTCACAGCAAAGAATAACCCAGCCCAATATGTCAATAGTGAAGTTCAGAAAACCACTATTAGAATTTCATATCAACTAACTGTAGCACATTTCTTCACAAAATAAGGTCTTTATGTCCCTTCCATTCATGCACATGAACTATACAAAGGAGACAGAATATAGGAAGGCAAATTAAATGAATTGTTTTTCAATAAAAATCGAACCTACCATTTCTACTGACTGCTTTTACAAAAAAGCAGAAGAAAAAATATTTCTAAAAATTAAAAAGAAAAAGCATGCCCTTCCCCACTTCTGTCAATACTTCTGTGCAAATTGTCAGTGCCTCTTTTTTGCCATTGAGATGGAACTGTTAAAACATCCAAATCGTTTAATAAAGTGGCCTCCTGCCTCTGCCTCTAACAAAGGTCTTTAAAAGGGTCGAAATCTGAGGCCTCCAAGTGTTAGTATGAATAAAGCACATCAGGACACAAAAAGTATACTTTTCAAGACTATGTATTAAACCAACAAAGGTGACATACATATAAAATGTGGGGGAGGCCAGGCGCAATGGCTCACACCTGTAATCCTAGCACTCTGGGAGGCCGAGGCGGGTAGATCGCTCGAGGTCAGGAGTTCAAGACCAGCCTGAGCAAGAACGAGACCCCCGTCTCTACTAAAAAAAAAAAAAAAAAAAAGAAATTATCTGGCCAACTAAAAATATATATAGAAAAAATTAGCCGGGCATGGTGGCACATGCCTGTAGTCCCAGCTACTCGGGAGGCTGAGACAGGAGGATCCCTTGAGCTCAGGAGTTTGAGGTTGCTGTGAGCTAGGCTGACGCCACAGCACTCACTCTAACCCAGGCAACTAAGTGAGAGTCTGTCTCAAAAAAAAAAAAAAAAATGCGGGGGAATTGGGATCCTGCTTACAGAGAGCCATGCACCTTCGAAACCAGGGAGATAATAAAGGATAGAAAGCTTATTTGTGGCTCTACTATAATACATTCAACATTGACAATAAGATTACCAAACAATGAATATTTTTGAATGGATTGTCTCATGGCGAAGACAGACAAGCAAACAATCACAACACTGTGTAGAAAGTACCATGGTAAAGTATAAGGCGCTTTGGGAACCCACAAAGGAACACCCACCCAAGATAACAGGTCAGGTGAAATTTCTAGAGAAGACAAGAAACAAATGACCAGATCAAGAATGCAGAAAACAGCATTCCAGACTGATCAAGCCATGCATATGAGAACACAAAGTTACAGAACATAGCATTTTTAACCTAACAATAGCAATAATGACAGGCTTCATAGACATAATCTATGTAGGAAGCATTTGGGAAACTGAAAAGCTAAGACAACTTAAAATTGAGATTGAGAATGGGGTTCAGTAATAAATAATCTTGCTATTCCCTGGGCAAAAAATACTTAGAGGTCAAAATGAGTCAGATAGTATTTACAGTCAATGTGTCACAGAACATTTTATAATCTCTAATGCCCACTTATCAAGAAAAATATCATTTTCATCTTATTTTTCTGAATTTTATTTCATTTCATCATCCTATAGCACATGTATGAACTTTGAAACTAAGATTTTTTGTTTCCTCAGAGATAAAGTATCAATTTTAGATGGTTTTCCTAAGGTATTTAGGCATTTGAAATTTCCAAACTGAAATTAACATTGGTCAGAGTCATATTTGAACTTTGTGTTAATGCAAATTTCCTCATCAAATTTGCTAATGACTCTAACAATGAGAGTTTACATAATCTAACTGTGAAATGGGATTACAGATTCATTTCCTGTCTTTTCAAGATTTATGCTTAGTTTTAGGCAATGTTTATAATAGGACACTTGAAAAAAATAAATCTTTAATCTCTATCATCAAATGGACAGGATAATTTAACAGCATGGTGCGCACATAAATATAAATGCCCCCAAATCTTGCTTGATAAAACAGATAGGACTGAAAGTGACTACACTACCAATAAATGGGAGCAAACTCAAAATCCTTTGTAAATTCAGATACTATAAATAAGTTACTACTACTTGAATTAGTTACAGTAATTCCAAAATTTAGAGTGACACAAGAGTTTAGCTATTAAGTACCTCACATATACTACTAGCCACTTTGTCAAATACTGAAAACATAAAAAGATCGGTGATCAATCACGCAGCATAGTTTAGTTATGTGACTAAACTCTGTGCAATGAGATGAAAGCACAAGTTTTCTGCTCTGCTCTGGAAATGTCCTTAAAGAGAAGGGAGTTTGTCCTCCCGTACTGCTCGTTTTTCCTGCTGGCTATAAGGCAGAACTCCTGTGCTGAGGATGGTAGACAGTAAACTAAAATAAGCCCAGGAAACTGAGCCACTTATGCAACTGTTCAACCACCCAGGGACTATACACCTCTGGACTTCCTTTCTGTAAGACAAATAATAAAACTGTAACTAGTTTAAGAAACTTATTTTGGATTTCTTATCACTTGCCAACCAAACTTCTCAACAAACACAATGCCATATGCACTACTTATGGTTTTTTAAAAACTATATAAAGCTATAAAGTATGTAACATCAAATACAGCTCTCAGAGAATTTTAAGGAAAACGTCATTTAATTATATTTGAATGAATACGAAGTATGAGTTGTCTGGTTTTCAGTGATAACCAGACGAGGCAACTGCCAAGTATAAAAACTGGAATTAAAACATTTAATTAAAATTATATAATTTAAGAGTGTAATGAGTGCAATGCATGAAATTGGAACTCTTGAGTTAAGCTCCTAGACATCTGAGTGGTTAGAGTTATCACCCTTTGCCCAAAAGAGTAATGACATTAGCAATAGTTTTGTTTTTTTCAAAGCATGTCAATTAATTCTGTGAATATCCAAATACTAGAAAGAAGGAAGCTCACTAGACTAGAAATAGGTAGGATTTTCTTCTCAGAAAAATAATTCAGTGAGATATATGTGATTGAATTTGAGCTCCAAGGGAGATACCAGAGACGAAACTGTATTTTCTGTTCTCACATGGCATTTCTGTGGCTTTTAGGTTATCCTACTATAATTGACTTTATAGTTGAGGACCAAGAAAAGACTTTTCCTTACTCATTTTTTGACTCTCAAATCATATACTCTATTTCTCTCCCTCTCTTTTCTCTAATTAAGCTATTTTAAATAATGGTAAAAATGACATTTTTACAAAGACTGCTTTGAGTAGAAAAACAGTAATAGAGAACGTAAATGATTAACTTTTTATTTAAAACAGATAACTTCAACTTATTATAATAATACTTAATATATCTGTTACAAAAGCATGATTTAATTGGATACTTATTTTAAACTACTAAGTTGTTATACATGATTTTTACATACCATGTGTACTGCAAAAAAACTAAAGGCTAAATTCCAGTGGGAAGGGTAATGGGTAAGTTGTTTCCCTGCTTTGTACGTTCACTGCATGAAGAAGAATGGGAAAAAAAGGAGATGGAGAGACAAACCACCATGTCACATGAACTAGACAGATGAGGGCACATGATTCTATTACGCAGCTCCCTAAAGCTGAAACCTGTTTCAGAGTGTGTCACTTCCAAGTGTCACAAAACTGCCAAATAGGTTTCAGTAAATCCAGTTAAGCCTCCTCTCTGGTATCTTTTTATTGACACAGACCTATTTATTCGTCCTAAATTGAATTTTGCTTAGCCTCTGACAACTGAATAAAGTACAATAATGCCATCCTATTTCATAAAGATGTATTTTTTATTGCAACTTGTCAGATATGAAGCAGCAGTCATGTGATCAAAATGACCTTTGTATTTCAAATGCATTACCAAAAAACTTATCAAGTAATATTAGGAGAAAAACAAATAGAAGTTTTTAAAAATAATTTTTATATTATTGTTTCCTTAGCATCTAAAGAAAGAAACTTACCCTCCCTATAGAATCATGTCTTTAAAAATCTGTAAAGTCTCAATTAAATGGAGAATTCCCTACAAATGTGCTTCTCCTGAGGTAGAACTTGGACTGTGATAGCTAAACAAGACTTTCTATCCCATATTAGTCCATTTTTACTCTGTGACAGGTTCTGATGTGATGTTGTATTATTTTATGAACCCATAATAGTATCATCCCGGTTTAAAATGAGGAGTTCAAAGATCAGAATGGTTAGGCAATTTAAATCTACATAGCTAATTATTGCTAGATCTAGGATTCACAAAATTACATTATTTATTACTATATGTATAATCTACTTGATACTTGTCTTCTAAATACATAACTAACACTATTTTTTCCTTTACATATCAAAATAATAGGCGTGAACACATTTTCCTAGTTAAAAACAATATTCAATAGGAAGAAAGAATACTTGGTGGCTTTTTTATAATTTTTGATATTATTTCTTTCCATCCTTACACTTAGCAATAGAAAATATTATTACACTTTTTACTTTAGAGATATGAAAATGGTGAGAGCGAAGTTAAGTAACTTGTCCACCATAACACAGCTGGCAAGACTCAAGATGAGATTCAGATTCAGAGCCACCAGGCTTCAAATCACACTGTTTTTCCATTGTTCCCCACTGGGAATGTTTACCTGTTCTCAGCTGAAGCATGAATAATTGCCCCCTCTCGCCTGGCTCATATACTCAATGCTTCATCATCTGTGTCAACAAATTTCTCTTCTCTTTCCTTATTTATACATGCCCTACCCAACATGTAAACATCTTGGATTTACATCGTGTGAATAAACTGCGGCCTCCAATGACAACTTCTATTTTACCAAGAAATGCATCATAACCAGTACTCTTTTAAATGGGCTTTCTTGAGTTACTCTTCTGCCCTGGACTCTTTCTTCTTCGTGGAAATGTTTGCCAGTGAGTGTGGGCAGATCCCCATAAAGGCAGAGCCAGAGAACATTTAGAAATGGAATAAAATTAACAGCTAACAAACTCTTTACTTTTTATTATTATATAATTATATCAAGTTTCTAGGCATCACTTTATTTAATCCTTCCATAATAACACTAACATAGCCCAATTTTGCAGATGAGAAATGAAGGATTAAGCAATTTGCCTAAAGTCAGTCTCAGGACCAATAAATGGACGATTTGAAGCCAAGTCTGTTTAAGGCCAAAGCCCATGCACTGAAGTATTTCACTAAGCTGCCTCCAAGGTACCAAGAGTGCCAGAGAATTTCATTTTCAGAAAAGGAAACTTTTCCTTCTTCCTCATCCCCCTCCCCATGAAAACAAATACTATTCTGGTAAGCCCCTATTTTTTTTCTGGAATTACAGTCAAATCTCTTTCAAGTATATCCTTCATCCTCGAAGAGAATTTTGTGATTTGAAACAAACAAAATTAAGAACTGGAAAACATCTAACACAAACTAAAGCCATTAACCACCAATGATTTAACTTTCAACCTATATAGATAGTGATTTGCTACTTATTCTTTGCTATTTACAGGGGCTATGCAACATGGATGTCTCATCATTATGTGACGTCTGGGAGGAGAAACACTTTTCAGTCAGATAGCGTGCCATTGCTGAAGAAGAATCTCTAATCTGGGATACAAGCATAGGCCAAACCCTGGCCTGCTCAGTACAACTCAGTATAATTAGATTGGTTTGTTTGTTCATTCATTCAAAATACATTTTGAAAGTACCATTATGGAGGTATAATGACTAGCAGAAAAGATAAATTATTTAAAACGCAGTAACAAAGCTGGTTCAAGGATACTATGACATAGTATAATATGATACACTGTGGAAGTCCATAGTGAGAAAACCTAACTTAAACCAGTTTGTTCAGGCATAGGGAAAAAAACCTAACATTTGTGAATTCCACAGGAATCAACACACAAAAAAAATCACAAATAAAAACCTTCAGGGCCCGATTCCATCACAGATATGGTTATAATTTGGGTTGGAGATGTCCCCACGGGCTCACAGTGATTTAGTGCAATGTACTCACTTTAAACATAAATGTTCAACAAAGTGGGTGTTTTCTTTGTCCCTTAACAGCAGTGCTCTAACGAAAGTCTGCTGTTAAAGCAATAAATTATGAAAGGGGAAAAGGTATCATGTATCTTACGGACCAGCAGGAATAGGTGTTAGGTCATACAAGCAGTTTCTAACTTAACAATAAGAAAGATGAGTTCCAAAACTGGAAGTTTAAGGCTATGATTTTTGCTTGGAATAGGTTTAACAACCTAGAAACAATTTACTCACAGGCCTATCCTGAAGTACTTGAAGAACAGAAGGAAAACACTATTTATAACAATCTTTCTAAAGCTGCATTCATTGCTTTAATTTTGATGTGGGGAAGGAAGGTCCTTTCACCCAGCTCAAGGGACAAAGAGAACAAGGATGAATTCATGGCCACAGTCACCACTTACAGGTTCTAGTGGTGAGGGCAGGAGGCAAGTTGGTTGACAAGGCTGGGGAATGGAGAAAAAGCACTGAGAGATGTAGATAGAATGATGCAAGATTGGGGATCATGGTGCCAAATGCAGAAAAAAAATGGTGAATATTTTCAGCAGTACTTGCTTTCATTCTCTTTTCTTTTTTATTCACTCCATCCTATGTTCTATAGCGGTACTTCCCTTACCTCCCTTGACTTTTTGGTTTTCTTTTTTTTTAGAATTAGCCAACTTGTTTGTCTAAGACATCAATTGTTGACTTTGATCAAAGCTGCTCTCTTTTCTCCAACCCTAACTTTCAGGAGACTCAGTATATCCAGGTTTGTACCCAGGGCTAAATCTAGTCTTTGAAGATGTAGAAATTTGTCTACAGATTTTTATTTCAAATAGGCAAATGTACAAGAGACACATACATGAACATGTTTTTTTTTAAGGTTGTTCTTAGAATATAAAGGGTGTTAAAGCCAAGTCTCCCTTTAGACTTCAGGACATCTTGGATTATTCGCTTAACGTGGAATTCCTGTCTAAGAAAGTGCCTTTCGTTTTCTGAGTCTGCTGATGAGATGTGGTTATAATAACCAGGGAGGATTTGGCCCTCTCACCAGACTGTTGGTGGACATTTCCTTACACTGTCCTTCTTATCATCAGAACAGCAAGATGGGATCACTTTCATCCAAGCCTGTGCCATGTAACACCCTCGGCTAATCTCTAACAATAAGGGTCCCTAGGGCCAAAGTGAAATGCGGGGGCATAAAAAGCAATGGAGATGTGTTGCAAAAAGGGCATCCTTAAATGATCTTTGATTCTGCAGAGGGAAATGGCAGAGAGGAAGAGGGAAGGAAAGATTCTAAAGTATGGTATGGTACCTCCTTCACATAAGAGAAATTTAAGAAAAATGTATGTGTCTAAATCGATATGCAGTGAACAAATATTTATTGAAAATGTAGTGTGTGCTAAGCATTATTCTAGGCACTTGGAAAAAATACAAAAATAATGTTTTCATGAAGCTTCATTTTAGCAATATACAAAATAAACTATAAATTTGTGTTTATTTGAATATCAATTATACATAATAACTTACATAGTTCACTAGAAGACAATAAATGCAAAGTTAAAAAATAGGACTAAAGCAAAGGGGAACAGGAACGTGAGAGTGGTGGAGCAGGGGTTGCTCATTTAAATTAAGATCAGCTTAGTGGCCTCATTCAGGGTCGGAAGTTGAAGCAAAGAATTAAAAGTAGTGAGTGATACGAGATATTTAACCAGAGAAATATTATTTGGTATATGTCATACATAAGAGAAAAAACAAGCAGATGACATACTAACTTTTAAAATTCATTATCATCTGAACATCCGTATGTCCTCAAACTTCACGTTATACTTCAAGCAACTTTTCCATCACATAGGCAAAATCATAGTTAGGTTTTGTATAGAGAGAAAGTAAATTAAGTGGGAGACAATATTACTATGTTTCCTGGTGTGTCTAGGAAATAATTCTTAACTCACAGTAATTGGAAATCTGCAGAGGACTGATTGGGACTACACAAATAAATTTACATCTGTTCATTTTTCTTCAGGAGCAGAGAAAAAAGGCACTTTTTTTTTCATAATGCAAAACCTCCTTCTGAGAAAAGTGAAATTAATTTACTTGAAATTCTGCTGCAAGTCAGCCTACACTTTCCATGCGAGCATAATTTTAGGAATAACAGCAGCAGACAGCTTCTGGCCATTTAAGCAACTTTCAATCAGTTTTAAAGTTAAACCAAACAAAAGGCATTAAAACAGGATGCCATTATGAACTTCTTCATAAACCTTTTATGGGCTCTCTAATATATGTCCTCAAATTTACCTACAGTGTTCTGGATGAAAATGACTATAAAATTAAAGGTTTTTTAATGAGATTTCAGAAAAATGCCTTTTACCATTTTTCCAACATGGAAAATAGTTTAAGTCACTCTACACAGTTAATCTTGAATGAATATTTCCATATAGTACTATTTTGCAACTACATTTGTAATAGAAAACCTATAGTGCAAATGATCATGGGAATGACTCAATCTTTTTTCTCTTGCCAGGCAGGCTCCAGTTCCTAAAAGGATTCTGATTTCCCCCACTTTGCTTTGGGGTAGGGTGGGGAGGACAAAGCTTAAAAGTTAGTCCAACAGGCAACTGTGGACATGACACAAATACTACAATGTGTAGTTTCCATTGCTATAAGGGGAATGAGTGTGAAATTAGTTGGTTTGATTCTATTTGAAACCATTTGCTAAACACCAAAGAAGTGCCAAGGACCTCACTATGTACCAGAAACAAATGCATAATTTACATTCCCAGCCACCAGGGAGCTCCTAAGTGTGAATCTCAGTTCACACTTGGGTCACTGTGTCCATGTATTTTATAAGATAAAATCATTCTCTGGGATATCCTATAGCTTTGTGGTAGCAAAATGCTATCTCTGAATATGCAAAAGTGAATAATATTTCTAATAATATTTCTAAGACCCTGGATATATGCTATTATTTTTTTCCCCATGGGGCCACAAAACCCCATAGAAATATTTACTGTCTTTTATAGTACATATTCTATCGATCATTTTCTTCCTTCTTACTGTCCTATCCAACAACTTCAATGGCATTACACACTTTGGTCTTTTTTCCTACTCCTTGAGCTTACTTTAGGGTTCTACTTTTTCTACCAAGCTCCTTAAATGTTGGTATTTCCCAGGGTTCCACCCGTGGTCCTTCTTTAGTTTACCCTTATTATATAGTATACACAAACATTATTTAAACTCAGTTTTAATTAACATAGTTATGTCATTATGACCTCAAAATCTATATCTTCTAGCTCAGAATGCTCTCATGAACTACAGGAATACATTCCGGATGCCTAGTGGATGTCCAATAGTCATGTCAAACTTACACAGCTAAAATGCAACAGTTTTTCTCCCAAACCACCCTATTCACTTGTCTTTCTAGTCTGACTCCTCTACTCTTTTTTTTCTTCTTGTCGAGGCTAAGTCAAGTCTCTTCATGTATCTTCCCACAATAACGTAAGCACATCACTCAGAAAATTGTGCTTTCATTACTTACATATTTTTAAATCCAGACTTCAAGCTGCTTGAGAGCAGAAACTACACTTTGTCAGCTTATTCCCAGCTTCTAATACAATGTCTGTCACTCTCAAGGTACTCAGTACTTGTTGACTAAATTAATGGATCCTTATTTCAAAAATGTAAATTTGCAAATGTGCTCATATTTATAAATATACTCAAGAGACATAATCGGTCTTGACTGAACTCTACAATTGGTCATTCTTTCTCAGAATTGTGTGAATACTAGTGATGTCTGAAATAGGTGTTATAAGAATCGGGAATTTTAGAGTGGCAGGAAGAGAGATCTCACCTTGAGAACTAAACTGTAAAATCAACTCACAATGAATCAGCAAACAGGTGTGCAAAATCAGCAGCAAAAAAAAGATGGCTCCTAAACTAGCATGTATGAAGTGTAACTCACCTGACCACATCAAAGCAACAAGTGTGTACAAAATGTAAAAGTATATGGAAGAGGTGGTGAGATTTAGAAAGCTCTGTGGAAGGAAATTTACAGAGGCAAAATTCAATAGTAATTATTCTAGCACTTTCTAGGAAAGGAGGAGCTTCAGCCAAGAAGTTTCATAGCATCAGGCTGTCTTAGACTAATGGCATTATAAATTTATTCATGGAATACTCCTTAGATCGAAGCTCCTATAAATTAAAAGTGTCCAACACACCAATTGATATATCTGCCAAATAAATTTGTGATTCCCAACGTAGACTTGCCTGAACTTTGAGTCATTCTAGTGACTGCGATAATATAATGGGGGGTGGGGGAGAACCCCATGAAAACACTGACACACAAGGACTTCTGTGTGTTTTTGTTTACACAATTAAATCTCTCCAGGACTGATCATCACAGGCAACTAAGCACCAGAGGCTGAAGAGATCCAACTTCTTCCCTAAGACCACCTGTAGGAACTTTAACTAGATACAACTAAAGGCTACAAGATTAACTTTCATGTTGTATACAATTTATAGTTTTAACTAATAATCACGCATTATTTGACATCATAAAACCCACAACTGAAAATTTTTCATCTTATGTTTTATTAAAAAAATTAAACTCGGTGTATTTTAATTCCAGCTTTTCCATAAAATCTTTTCTGACTTCCCCTTCACCATACTGCAGACTTCCAGGTCATAATATAGTAATTCCCTTGCCTTAATCCGCGTCTGGCATCTTGACAAGACAGACTTAGCTAAATTTCTTAAATATAGTATTTCTTGGCCAAAACTCAAGAACGGATAACTTAAAGCTAAAATATACTCAAGAATTTATATGCACAAATGCATATCTGGTTGATGAAATCATTAAACATGGTCAATTTGCCCTAGTTTCAAATCATTACTAATTTTTACTTTCAAAAATTTTTTCAATAAAGACTAGACTTATATTCTTATCAGATATATTTCTCCTATAGAAATTATTATTACAGTATCTCTACCAATTTGAATTAAAAATTACAAAATGACAAATTTAAACAATGTGCTTCAATGAAAAGTCAGTTATATAGCCACTTATACCTCAAGTAGGATTTTGAAGAAGCTACTGATATTTTAAAAACCATGTAACATCTTATCATCCCATATATAATAAATCAGGAAGCATATATTTCATTATTTACTATTTAATTTTTTCTGATTAAAAAATTGAACTATATACACGTGTTTTGTTGAAACATCCTTTGGGGCTGGTTATCCATTTAAGTAACATATTCGTTACATTTTCCTAACAATTCTTAAAAAAAAAAAAAAAAAAAGATTTTTAAATGTGTTTGTAATGAAGAAAATATTTCCAGGGTTTGTGGGAGAAAGGGAAAGGGAACTCAAGCCTTGACGTTAGAGTTTGTGAGAATATATTCCAGAATCATTATCCCACATCAGTATATTTACAATAACCATGGTCTCTAGGAGGGAATTTTACTGCTCTTACACTTTGTGTTTTCATAGACATATGAAAGAAAAAAAGCTGTGGAATAAATCAACTTGGAGAATCAGATCAGTAAATATGGACAGTAAGACAGGATAGGAAAGAAATGGATCAGACAGCATCATGGGCAGGACATCGGGTCAGCAAACTTGAACTTATTTCCATTCATGAGATTATTCATTAGTGTATTAATCATCTCATTAATTAACTGATTATGTTACTAATCAGCATATGCATGGTTTAATTCATTAGTTTGTTAATTCATTCATTAGTTTGTTAACCAACATACACAGTGTTTAAAGCCCAGGGGCCTAGCATTGCACTCAGTGCTGGTAAAAGAATGGTACCTAAGCATACCCTGCCCTTAAAGGGAAAACGATGGAAGTAACAGGAACATGGTATCACAAATGCAAAAATGATCCAGACTAAAAAGAGCCAAGTGTTAGTTGCTCTGTGAGACTTGGATGGGATACCTATCTCCAAATCTGAAAGTGGGAGACGTATCTGGAAACGCCCCTCAGGGAAGTGTCACTTGAGCTGAGAAATAAAAGATGTAGGTATAAGCCAGGCAAAAAAGGTGGCAATAGGGAGGAGAGAGGTCAGAAGGGGAGGAAAAAGGGGAGAACGTTGCAGGCAGAACAAACAGTATGTGCATAGACCTCCCAGAGAATAAAAACAGAGCATATTTGGGAAAACTTTGAGAAAGAACCTTTGACTAGAAATCAGATACATGATAAAACAAAAAACCCCTGAAATCAGATATATATAAAAAAATAAAATCTAAACAACCAGGAATAACCAGTTTAAAATACAATGAGAAAAAGATCTAGTTCACATTAGTCAAAATAATTTTTAAAAAACTAAGAATAAATCAACCTCAAATATGTGAAACCTTTGTGAACAAAATATAAAATTTTAATAAAATTGAAAAAATATAGAAATACATCTATCTGTAAGAAAAAATTCACAGGTATAACAATGCCAGGTCTCAGACTTTATGAAGTCACTGCAAAACCAGTGAAAACTTCAGCTGAACTTCTAATGCAATTTAACATGGCTGATCAAGGTAACATTAAAGATAACACACAGGGATAATAAAAAAATGTAGGAAACAGTAAGGACAAGAAACCTGCCTTTTAAAGTATAAATTTACTAGAAGTTATAAATGAAATTTGTTCTTGGCAAGGTTACCAATTGACCAGAATAGTGTCTACAACAATGAACCCACGTTTATGTTAGAATGCACTCTAGGTAATAAGTAACTATCTAATTAATTATGATGTAAGTATTAGTTTTCATTTGGAAAAAAATTATATTTTAATACAAAAAATAACAAATCCAAGGTAGACTAATAATCTAAACAGAGCAAAAATTCTAAAAATGTTTATATCCAAAATATAGAAATCTTAAAAAGTATTGGACTGCAAATGGTCTTTTTTATAAAGAAACAAAACAGTCATTAAATGAGAGCATTTAGAGAAATTAAAACTATACACAATACAGTTTATTAAAAAAATTATATACAAAGACTAGATGGAAATATATGCAAAATACCTGTTTTTGTGCACACATATGCAAGTGTGGGGGGCATTTTACTTTCAACCCCACAAATCAACAAGAAAAAGCTAGCTAGGCATGGTGGCTCACACCTGTAATCCTAGCACTTTGGGTGGCTGAGGCAGGCGGATCACTTGAGGCCAGGAGTTTGAGACCAGTCTAGGCAATAGTGAGACCCTATGTCTACAAAAATTTAAAAATTTAGCTGAGCGTGGTGGCAGATGCCTGTTGTCCCAGCTACTTAGGAGGCTGAAGCAGGGGTATTGCTTGAGCCCAGGAGTTTGAGGTCGCAGTGAGCTATTATGACACCACTGCACACTAGCCACAGCAACAGAGTGAGACCTAACAAAAACAAACAAGCTCACCCAATAGAAAACTAGGCAAGAAATATGAACAGTTAATTCCCAGGAAAATTACAAAGAGCCAATTAATGTAGGAAAAATTACTCAACTGCACTATAATTAGGGAAATGGAAAATGAAGCAATATACTTTTGAAATCATCCCACTGGGCATTCATTAATGCTGTTGATGTAATAGCTCCAATATAAATAACTTAATGTGAATCAAAAGGGGGCAGGTTGTACAGATTATGACATATTTGCAAACATATAAAGTAAAAAATCAATAATGATTCATACACACACTAAGAAGTGTATATGTATAACTACATGTATAAATGCTTACCAAAAACCTGATTGGCTCTATACTAGAGGAGGAAAAAGGCATACAAGGAATGCAATATAATAGCGATTTCTGTTTTACCCCATATTCTCCAGTACTACTTGCATGTTTCACAAGATTATATTTGTGTATGAATTGTGCAATGAAAAATTATTAACAAAAACAAAACAAAAGTTATGTGACAGGTGTTAGGCCTTGCTCTTGCCTAGGCATGAATAGGCAGATAACTGCAACCTGCCCCCACCTCACTCCAGGAATTAGTAAGAGCCAGCTGAGTTGTGTATTCAGAACACTAGTGACCCCAAGCCAATGGAATTACAATAAAATCTCTCAGTCCCATTCATTTTATGTCAGAAATGTCCAGTCCTTCTAGGCACTCCTGTTTGATAATCTCTCTTAAATTCTCTATTTTGGTAGACCAGTCAGTCTGCTTACCTTGCATCCCCTGAACACCTCCCTCTATTCTCCATTACTCAACACACACACACACACACACACACACACACAGCCCCATGGAAATTGGCAGGAAACCTTGTCCTGAACTACACATTTGGCCAAGGGTTATTTTTCTTTACATTTCCACCAGTCCTCACTTCTCATGGGCCAAGCTCCGTTTTTAAACTCTATGTCAAATATCCTCACCAATTGTATTCTGCAATCTCTGGCCCTTGTAACCTCCCAAACATTCTGAAAACTGGCCCTGAATGTAGAAATACATCTCTTGTACCCTTATTAGGATTGGACCTATGGTAAAAACTCTGTACCCTGCTTTTCCCTCATGATTATATCCTCTAAATTATCTCTCCCTATTTCTTGGCATCCTGAGATTTTATATATGTATACATATATATATATATATATATATATGTATTTTATATATATATATATATGTATTTTATATATATATATATATATATGTATTTTATATACATATATAAACCATTGAAATTTGTACAAAATTTTATCTTCTTAAAGGAGTCTTATTTGCCCTGCTCCCTTACCCTCTCTGTTAAAGACTACTGTCTCGGCCCTATCTCTCTTAAATTGATGCTTCCTAATAGAGAGAGAGGGAGATGTGATAGGTTGAATTGTGTCCTCTTCTTCCTCTACTCAAAAAAAAAAAAAAAAAAAAAAGGTATATTGAAGTCCTAGCCCCCAGTATCTCGTAACGTGACCTTATTTTGAAATAGGATCACTACAGATGTAATTCATTATTATGGATGGATCCCTAACCCAATTAAGATGGCCATGTGAAGACAGAGACACACAAGGACAACACCATGAGATGACAAAAGCAGAGGTTAGAGTCATGTAGCTGCAAAGCCAAGAAATAAACACTGCTAGCAATCCACCAGAAGAGGCAAACAGGGAGTCCTCCCTGCAGGTTTCAGAGGGAACACACCTTGATTTCTGACTTCTAGCCTCTAGACCTGTGAGATCATTGATTTCTATTGTTTTAAGCCACACAGTTTGTGGAACTTTGTTATGGACGCCCTAGGAAACTAATACAAGAGCCAACCCTAATATAAATGTGTTTGTTTCTGCAACTTCAAGAAAATGCAACAACAGATGTCTGATTCGAGAAGGTTTTTTGTAAGCCAGAAATGTTTAGTGATATTCAGAGAATATGGTTATATAATACCCATTGCTAGTCTTACTACTTATCGAAAAATAGGATGTTTCCTGCTCTGATATAGATTTCATAACTCATTTATAAAATCAAAAAATACAGTTAGAAATTCTCTAGGTATGGGGGATACAATAATGAGTGAGAAATTGCCACCACCTCACGAGGCTGAATAGTAATGGAAATGGCTACTAAGCTTCAACATTAATATCTAATTGCTATTAACTTTTGACAGTTATGCTGTATTATGTTATAGAAGTCTATTCATTCCCAGTTTATTATAACCTTATTATATCCAACCACAGACAAAATCATATGATGTAATTTTTAAGATACATATAAAGTGGAATTGTCTAATTAAATAGATTTCTCTTCATTGCAAAGAATAAGCTGTATAAATGCATTTCCTTTTTCTTTGAATCCATGCCTAAAGGGTATCCCCAACAGGTAGGCAACATTTTAACCAGTGGCTGTAGATAAGAGAGAAGACAAGTTCAATAAACAGGTGTTAGTTGTTCACTTTACTTTCTTCCTTAAATATGTATGGAGAACGAGCACCAGAAGAAAACTGGAATCCCATAATACAAGGCAAGAGGCCCCTTTAACATCACTTTACTAGAAAACTGTCACCTTCGGATAGAGAACTGGTCCCTTACCATTCTATTCTAACTCTGGAGGTGCTGTCTCCTGGCCCCTCCTGCACTGCCCGTGTTTTATCCAAGAGAGGACACATCAGCCCAGAAGGGTCAGTCAGAGAACACTGCCCGGGATTAATATGGACACCAAGACAAACAAGTTCTCTTTCCTTCTGTGATTAAGAAGAGTCAGGATGTTACATCCATAAAGGCGCAGGAGTCCCCTTTCCCACTGTCACGGAGAGTCTCCCAGATGATGGGGCCAACCCAGAGGAAGCCAGAACCACCAGATGCAGACAGACTCCTGAAACATAATCAAGCAGCTAGATCTAACTGTGCCTCCATCTAGTCAGCCCCAGGAATGTTCATTTATAGAAGTTAATAAATTCTCTTTTGTGTTTAAGGAAGTTTAAACTAGATTCCTGTTAACTTATAAAACAAAATGTTCTCATAAATATAAGGGACAAAGAAGGCAATTGGATTCACTCTGCACTTATCCACTCACACCTCATTGTACCCGCTAGGATTTTCCATTCAAAAATAGAAACAATTTTCCTCTAGGGAATTTTCTAAAAAGGACATTCTAAACTATTCCATTATCCCAAGCTTGCTGATAATCCTCAGTACCTCTAAAGAGGAAAAAAATAAATAAATAAAAGTAGCATAATGTTACCAACTCTGCTGGTTTAGTATATATTCTATAAATACTTTCACACAAGCAATTTTTTAAAATGGAAGACAACATCTATTAGCAATCAAGGTATCAATTGCATAAGTATCATATATAACAGGCTTATTTTGTGAACCCATCTAAGTATTAATGGAAGAAACTTTAAAAAAATCTACAAGCATTTAAACCAATTTTTATGTTGCATGGCATACTACTTCTAAAAATCTAGCCATAAGACATCAGTACACATGAATATTGATGGTGTAGCCAAAGACAAAGAAATCCCAAATCCCATCCACCAAATAGTTTCAGAGGCATGATTAATGAAAAGACTGTTTCAGTAAAAAAGCTATCCTCATCTCCATTTCCAGCAGTTAAATCAATAGTCCCTCTCACTGCAGGTTTCAAAGATGAATCGAACCAGAGAAAGCGAGGCATACTCACAAATTATAAAGCATGTCAGCCATGTTGCTGCGGTAGTACAAAGCATTTCTATAGGCAGTTTCAGCTTCAGAAATTTTGCTCTGACTCTTCAGAACATTTCCAAGGTTACCCCATGCTGCCAAGAAGAAAAAGAAATATTCAGGCTGAATGTCAATCCAATTATAAATGACATAAGATCAGGCCAACAGGAAGTACCACAGGGAGAGAAAACTTTCATAAAACATTTTTAAGAAGGAAAATTTATTTCCTTTATACTCTAACATTTCAGCAAACCAGGAGATTAAAAAGAATCAAACCTTTAAAAAATTAAAGTAATTATTATGACTCAAAGCTGATATACCTATATAGTTTATCATAAAGCCACGAGCAATGTTATCTTAAGATCACCTAAAAAGACTTTCATATTTCAGCAGGGGTCTTGGTGGTCTGAAATTATTGTATACTTACTGGACCATAAACTTTAAGAAATCATCTTAAAATAAAGATTTAATTCAACCACGAAAAAACTGATAAATGGTATAGATGATCTAGAGATGAAAAGCAAAAAAAAAAAAACAAACAAAAACCTAAACAAGATCAAAGCTATAAAGAAGCTTACTAGGCACCAGAACATATCAGAAAACATTATGCATCTTAAAATACTTCAGTATGCATGGTCTGTTCAGATATAACATTCTTTTATATTCTTTCTACTAATACATTCACTTGTGGGAAAATCAGTATCTTCACACATAATCATGTTGAAAAGTATATATTTTCTGTGCACCCGTTATGTCCCCACATAATTGTGATTTCTCGACATCAAAAAAAACAAAAAGCACAACATCAATAACTGCCCAGAAAGCATGGCTCTTAAACAGATTCAGCCCTCAAACTCAACTGCTTCTCTTCTTTCCTCGCCACCAAGAGGTGGCTTATTGAGTCCTGAAACCAGAGTCCCTCAGAAGGAAGATGGAAATAAGTAGGCGGCTTTTGTGTGTCGAGATATATTTATTTGGGTGATCACTGACTATACACAAAGAATGAAATGGGTTTGGAGAATCAGTTTTTAATGCATACAAAAGTACAGATTCTTTTAATCACAGATTTGCCTATGGGCCTTTAAGTAATATAACACTACCGTGCTTCCGTTTACTCATCTGTAAAATGGGGAAATTAGCATCTCAAGCACTTTGTGATGAGCATTAAATGAGTTGATGCATATAAGCTGTTTAAGACACCGCCTGAAACGTGGTAAACAATAAATACTGGTATTAAAATTAATATTATTGTGGCTGATACTCTTTATAACTTACAATAGTCAAGCACTGGTATTGAAAATACTAAACATGATGCACTTTTAATGCCCTTAAGTTATCTACATGGAACACTAATCCTTCATGTTTGGAAAAGTCTACTTTCTTTGTTTCTGATAGGAAACAGGAGAAAAGCACTGAACTCACAATTATGTAACAGCTAGTTGTGCTACCTACCATGTCACATACTTAACATGTATCTCACTGAGCTCTCATCATAATCCTGTACGTAAGCATTATGCACATTCCATAAATGTGCAAAAAGAGACATTAAGGAACTTACCGAGTTAATACTGAAGTATTAGAGCAAAAATTCCCATCCAAAGCTAAGTATTTCCTAAGTTTTTCTATCCTCCACCTAAGACTTTTATATTACATTTCATCTTTTACTGCAAACCAACATTCACACGTTATAAATTAGAACTTGGCACTGTGAGTCCTTAGAAAATTGTGTCCTTAAATTGAAAGATAGAACAGTTTAAAATATTCAAATATAGTCAAATTGAACTACTAATAAACACAAAATAGAAAGTAGAATGGTAAAATAAATTATATTTATCTTCAAATATAACAAGCATAATACCGCATGTTATTTATTTTATATCTAGCATTCCTCTTCTTCCCCAAATTAATAAGATATGGCTCTATGGAAACTTCTAAAACCCAGGCAATCTTTAAAACTCCTATCCCTCCTAAAGTTCTGTTTTGATAGTGGGATTAGTAAATAAAAATATATTTACGTTGGAATCCATCCAGAGAAACGTATCCAAGTACTAATTTAAGCAGCAGGAAAACATAAAAGCTACCTTATCCAAGCCAGAGTCCTAGCATACAGATATTGGAAAAAAAGTTATGGCAAGGACATACTTTGAATATTTTAAGGGATATTTTCAGAGAAACAAACTGACTTTCATTTTCGGTATTTGTATCTAAATTAAATAATAAACTAACAAGGGCTTCTCTTGTTAACAGATAACAGGCATATACAAGCATACCTCGAAGATATTGTGGTTCAATTTTCTAGACTAACACAATGAAGCAATAAAGTGAGTCATAAATTTCCCAGAGCATACAAAAATTATGTTTCTGTTATACTGTAGTCTATTAAGCATGAAATAGCATGATGTCTGAGAAAAAAATGGACATAGCTTTAATTAAAAATTCTTTATTTCTTAAAAAATGCTAATAATTATCTGAGCCTTCAGTGAGTTATAATCTTTTCGCCGATGGAGGATCTTGCCTTGATGTTGATGACGGCTGACTGATCAGGGTGGTGGCTGCTGAAGGATGGAGTGACTGTGGCAATTTCTCCAAGTAAGACCACAATGAAGTTTGTTGCATCAATTGACTCTTCCTTTCACCGAAGATTTCTCTGTAGCACACTACGCTGTTTGTCAGCGTTTTACCCATAGAACTCTCAAAATTGGAGTCAATGTTCTCAAACCCTGCCACTGCTTTATCAACTAAATTCATGTAATATTCTAAATCCTTTGTTGTCATTTTAACAATATTCACAGCATCTTCACCAAGAGTAGATTCCATCTCAAGAAACCATAAAATCCATAAAAAGCAATTCCTCATCTAAAATTTATGATAAGACTACAGCATTTTAGTCACAATTTCAGGCTCCACTTCTAATTCTAGTTCTCTTACTCTTTTCACATCTGCAGTTACTTTGTCCACTTAAGTTTTGAACTGCTCAAAGTCATCCATGAGGGTAAAAATCTTCTTCCAAATTCCTGTTAAGTGTAATATTTAGACCGCCTCCCATGAATCGCAAATGTTCTTAATGGTATCTAGAATAGTGAATCTTTTCCAGAAGATTTTCTATTCACTTTTCCCAGATCCATCAGAGGAACCATGAACCATGGCAGCTATAGCCTTATGAAATACATTTCTTAAATAAAAAGACTTGAAAGTCAAAATTACTTCTTGATCCACAGGCTGTA
Source organism: Eulemur rufifrons (assembly GCF_041146395.1). Lineage (NCBI taxonomy): Eukaryota > Metazoa > Chordata > Mammalia > Primates > Lemuridae > Eulemur > Eulemur rufifrons. The sequence goes on along the minus strand of NC_090998.1, from coordinate 64,212,805 downwards.
AAACGGATATTGTGTTAGCAGGTGTAAAAACAACATTAATGTCCTTATGCATCTCCATTAGTGCTCTTGGGTGACCAGGTGCATCATCAAAGAACAACAGTATTTTGAAAGGAATTTTTCTGAGCAGTAGGACTCAACACTGGGCTAAAAATATTCACTAAGCAATGCTGTAAACAGATGTGCTGTCACAAGGCTTTGTTGTTGCATTTATAGATTAGATTTTGCACAGTCCTTAGGAGCCCTAGGATTTTCAGGATGGTAAATAAGCATCAGCTAAAACTTAAAGTCACCAGCTGCATTAGCCCTTAATAAGAGAGTTAGCCTGTCTTTTAAAGCCAGGTAATGACTTCTGCTTTCTAGCTATGAAAGTCCTAGATGGCATCATCTTCCATTAGGCTGTTTCATCTACATTGAAGATCTGTTGTTTAGTGTTGCCATCTTTATCAGTGATCTTAGCTAGATCCTCTGGATAACTTGCAGCTTTCTCCATCAGCGCTTAATACTTCACCTTGCACTTTTCTGTTACAGAGACAGCTTCCTTTCCTCCAACATCATGAAAAAAAGTCTGCTAGCTTCACTTCTCTTCTGCAGCTTCCTTACCTCTAAGCTTTCACAGAACTGAACAGAGTTAGAGCCTTGCTCTGGATTAGCCTTTGGCTTAAGGGAATGTTGTGACTGGTTTGATCTTCTATCCCAACCAGTAAAGCTTTCCCCGTATCAGTAAGAAGGCTGTTTTGCTCTTATCATTTGTATGCTCGTTGAAGTAGCACTTTTAATTTCCTTCAGGAACTTTTCCTTTGCATTCTCAACCTGGCTAACAGTTTTGTGCAAGGGGCCTAGCTTTTGGCCCATCTTCCCTTTTGATATGTTTTCATAAGCTTAATCATTTCTAGCTTTTGACTTTAAGTGAAATACCTATGACTCTTCCTTTCACTTGAACACTTACAGGCCACTGGAATATTAGTTGGCCTAATTTCAATATTTCTGTATCTCAGGGAACTGGGAGGAAGGAGAGAGAGAGGGGAAAGGACCAGCCAGTGGAACAGTCAGAACACACAATATTCATCGATTAAGTCTGCCATTTTATGTGGAAGCAGCCACAGTAGCAATACCAAAGATCACTGATCACAGATCACCATAACAGATATAATAATGAAAAAGTTTGAAATATTTTTAGAATTCCCAAAAGGTGACACAGAGACACTAAGTGAGCACAGGCTTTTGGAAAAATGGTGCCAACTTGACTCACGGTTGCCACAAACCCACAATTTGTAAATAACACAGTATCTGGGAAGCACAATAAAGCCAAGTTCAGAAAAATGAGTATGGCTCCTGCAGCCATATCTAGAATATGTTCACTCATTTGGTTGTTTGTCATTCATTGGACAGACATTAAACACTTATTTTGTACTGGAACCTTTATATTAGAGACATTCAGTACTGACCAAAATAGTCAAGCTACCACCTGTGTGGAGCTTATGTTTGAAGGGGGAAGAAAGGTTAGAGAACCTAAGACAAGGTAAGGTGATGTGGATGAGGCTAATTTAGATAGGGACATCACAGAAACAGGGAAATAGGTAGGCTCTCTAAGAACTAAAGGATAAGAAGCCAGTCTGGCAAAGATTGGTAAATTCAGGTAATGGAAATCATTAGAGCAAAGGATCTAAAGCAAGAATGGCTGCAAAATAAAAGCCAAGCTGATGTCACAGAGATAAGCAGGGGTTCTATCCTATAGGGTCTGACAGGCCATGATAAGAATTCTAGGGGTAATGTGATTTGCAGTGTTTAGGGGAAAATATTCAGCAAGGGATTTTTGTGATTTGACACGTTTTCAAAAGATCACTCTAGACTCCTCTATGGAGGAGGTACTTACTGCAAGGGAACAAAATGAGCAACAGGGAAACCAGTAGGAAGGGTAACTGCAGGAGTCCAGGGGGCAAGATCAAGGTGGTTTCCAACAGGATGGCTGGGCAGCAGAGCAGACAGCTATTTCAAAGGGAGAAAACAACTTAGAAATTAAAAATCATCAAACAAGATCAACTGTGGTAAAGTTATAATGTGAAACTAAGTTTCTTGCTTTTTGTCCAAATGAAAATCTCTCATACCATCATCATAAGTCATTTCCCTAGGTGCCTGGGAAAAGTTTAAAAAAAAAAAATCGCCTAATTGGGCATATCTTTTAAAAATAAAATTTTAACTGTTTAAGGATGAGAAAAGGAAGTAAGAGAAAGAAACAGAGATGGGGAGAGATCAGCCCTTGATATCTGTAAGTAATCTGATACCACCAGGCCACTTTGTTCTTCTATTATACATACATAATCTTAAAGAATGCCAGCTTTGGACAAGGTTTATTCTGAGACCGTGATACAATGAAATAAAGAAAGATCACTTCATGATTTTATCTAAATTACCCACAAAATATCAAATTTCCTCCTCCCTTGCTAAATGAATCATTTCTTTATCTAATCATAGAACTGTCTCAGCATCCAAATGGGTATGGCGTGTACCATCTGGGGGATGGACACGCTTGAAGCTCTGACTCAGGTGGGGCAAAGGCAATATATGTAACCTAAACATTTACACCCCTGTAATATGCTGAAATAAAAATAAATACATAAATAAATTTTTAAGAAATCCTATGGACATACAGTGAGATACCCCAGAGTTCTCCAGGGTGTAGTGTTCTCTCTCAGTGCAAGAAATAATTAAACCAACTTCTTTTACTCCAGGTGTGTCCCTGGTAGTCTTTGGATGAAAGGCATTGATAGGGGATTTCATCATACCCAAATACGAGAGCAATTCCTTCTCAAAATCCTGTCTTTCTTAAATAATTGTTCCTCAATGCTGTGTTTACCAAAATACACTTTAGGTTTTCAAAGAGCTGCCATAGCTTTTCATTGCTGATTCTATTGGTTAAATTTTTCTACTGCTTAAATTTGATCATATTAACCAAGTCATCTTTTTTACATCATGTCAATGTTTAAAACTTACTAGTCAAACTATGTGAAAGTATCCAAAGAAAACCTAAAAGAAATGGAGGAATATTCCAAGGCTTGTGATGGGATAATTTAATATTATAAAAATGTCAATTCTCCCCCAAATTAGTCTATAAACTCTATGTAATTTCAATCAATATTTTAGCATCATTTATTAAGGTACTAAAAAACTGTATTCTAACCATGATGTAAGAGAAATGAAATGATTTTTATAACATATTCACTAAATACAAAGGTAAACTCAAGATAATTTTAAAAGTTAAATGTGAGAAAATAAAGCTAACAAGAATACATAGAGTATCTCTGCAGAATGAAAAATGATTTTTTTAAAAAGACCCCCAAATATAATTCAAAAAGTAAAAAATTAATGGATTTGAATATCTCAAAAGGAAGGACTTTTAATGAAAGACACTATGGACAAAGTTAAAAACATATGATATACCAGGAGAAGATATTTCAGACATCTAAACAGAAGGGACTGTACTTAGAAAATAAAAGCAACTCCTACAAAGCAACAAGGAAAAAATAAGGAAACCAACAGGGGGAAAAATGGGCAAAGGACATGAACAAAAATCTACAAAAAGGAAAATCAAAATAAATACCAAGCATTACACTAATATTCAAATTTCTTCGAAACTCCCCCAAAATGCAAATTGTAACAATGAGATATATATTATACCCCGATTGGCAAAAATTTTTAAAATGGAAAAAGCCAAGTACTGGTGGAAATGTAGGGGAAGGATCCTGTTCACTGTTGGTGGCAGTGTGGCCTAGGGGGAGATACTGTCATGCCATCTGACAGTACCAGTCAAATCAACAAATGTAACTAAGTCAAAGATAAGCCCTGTCTGACAATCCCACTCCCAGAGAAATTCTCACCTAAGAAAACATGTAAAAGGGTGCTTAATTCAAGTGCCTTAGTGTTCCGTTGACAGTGGTAAGTAATCAGTATGTCCATCATCAGAGTACAATGGGGAAAATACACTTTATAGATTCCTAAGAAGCAGGTAGGACCAATAAATAACATGTAAATACTGTATGTAACACAAATGGACCATAATAGCCTAAAAAGGATCAAAACACTGAATGCACTATGTCATAACAATGATAAATGTCAGATATTCACACCTAAAACATCACTACATTTTTTTAACAAACATGTAAGTCTAAAGATACAAAGCAAATATGTTAGAACTGTTGCCTATATCACACAGGGAAAATGAAGTTAGGAACAGAGCTTAAAGGGAGTAAATATACACAGAAAAAAGATGAAACTTGCAGGAAGCAACCTGGAAACTGGCCATAAGTCAAGGAATACAACAAATCTAACCCTCTGGAACTAGGGTTGAGGGGAGAGAAGGAGAAGGAAAGGGAAGAGAAGAAAGAAAAGGGGAAAAAAAGAAAATTAAGGTCACATGCCATCTTATGCTATATCTTACTTAAGGAATAAAGAGTTAGCAATTCACTAATAAACTTTCTTGTAGTAAAACAATTCAAAACATATGTTTGGAATTATCTTCAAATTTTCACTTTGGTACTTAAACTTTGGACTGCTAGAACTTAAAAATCTGGTATTTCCATTAATATTTAATATAATTTAAATGTTTTACATTTTAATCTTGTACATTTTATTGATGTGTTTATTTCACATGACTCTTAAAAGTACAGTTTTATTGAACTAAAATACTCAGAGTTCTTCCAAGAAATTATGATGAAGCCTAAGTAACCGTTATCCATGTTTGAAAGTCTGTATTTTAATAGAGGGTATGTACAAATGAACCCAATTCACACTTTAAACTCTGGAGATGACACAAGGCATTTATTTGAAGTTCAGAAAACGCAATTAGTTTGTTCTAAGATCAATGTAATTTTTAAAAGTTTTCACAATAGAGTTTCTGAATATTCAGAGTACTCATTTCATTCCTGTTATACAAAATGAATTTCATAAGAAATCGTTCCAATCTGGGGGGAGGAGACCACCACCCCATCTCATAGCCCTGCCTTGCAACACTAAGACAGCCTTTGTGGAACAGAAGGAAAAGGGAAAAGAGGTGAAGAAGGAATTTTTAAAAATATAATAAAAATAATAACAGTGCTTACTTTATTTAAAGATTACTATATGCTTGACAGTGACCTGAACTCATTTAACCCATAAAAACCTTTGAGGTATACAGTAGTAGTATCCCCATTTTACCAATGCGAAAACTGAGGCTTAGCTCCCTAAATAGCACAGTTAATGACAAGGGAGATTCGGATTTGTTCTCAGGCATCTAAATGTAGTGAGAGGTAAGGCTATCTCACCCTTTTAAAACCGAGTTTGAATACACAGAATAACAATATTATAGTTCTCAATTTTCATATATGTATTTAACTTAGGAACTAGAGTATAATATGAAAATAAGATAAATTATCCAAATGAGTCATCCTTTTAGAACTGCTAGGCAAAAAAAACTAAACAAAAAAACAACAGTTACAAAAGAAAACTATCTGGTACTCCTATTTCATAATATGTTTTTCAGATCAGAAAAAAATTAATGCCAAACAATATATTGTGTTTCACATTTCTTTGGGAACATAATTTTAAATGTCACATTTTCCTGTTAACACACTAGAAACTGAACATACTCTATCTATGTTAACAAATAGGAGCTGCTCGAGATGCTGGGAATTTAGATACATTTATGAAAATCTTAGTGCCCTGAAGTTGCCTTACAAGTGACAGAAATTTAATAAGCATTGTTTAATAAGTACATGACCTATTTCCCTAGATTAAGTTTATATGATTATATTAAGGGGAGCAAACAGAAATCTAGAAATCACTGGATAAGCTCTAGAAAATCTGATCTGTGAAATCATTTTATATTCAAGAAGAAAAATAAATGCTTCTGTTAAAAAAAATCAAGAAGTAAAGCAGGAGTAACTCTTAGCCCTTGAAATACCTCAACGTCTCTTCACACTGATATTCAACTACATCTAAAAGATATTTATTTACTAAGAAACTCAACCTTAATTCACAATGAAAGCACCTCTTGTACTTAGTCCAAAATTAGTCCACAATCTGCCATGGTTTATATTGTGTTCTTTGAAAGCAGAAGAACAATTCAATATTCCCATCTTGCTGATGTTACTCTAAAGAGAGAATCAACTGAGAGATCCCTCTAAAAAGGCTAAGTGATCTGCAGTCATAAATACCTTCAAAACTTTCAGATTCCTCAAATATATGATAGTTCTAAGTTTATAGAATAAATTCAAGTTTATTCTAAAGTAATTTCATATCTCTGAAATATTTCAGGATTTCACATCTCTGCAATTTCATATCTCTGATACATTTCACAAAAATAAGGGAGATTTTTAACTATTTTTTCAAGATTCTATGTTAGTAATTTGAAGAAACTATATATATTCATCATAAAAAGTTTTAATAATTTTCTCATGATTTGACATACACCACTCTTTGAAAAACTGGTAAAATGATAAATGAATCTCTTAATATTTAACTTTTAGATACTCAACATTCAGGCCTATATGTTCTTTGGGTTATCATATTGCATTTTCATTTCCCTCATACATTGAACACAGCCACCAAACACAGTAAAAGACTCCATTTTTGTTTCTTGCTTTCTCTGAGCTATAATTTATTTTTACCTTAGAATTTATGTCTTCAGTCTCTATATAAAAATCCTGAGTTCCATGTTAAAAATATGCCAAAACTGAAGCAATTAACTGCATTAAATAAGGGGATAAATCCTAAATTTTACTTTGTTCAATTTTGATTTACTTGCAATTAGAACATCACTCCCAAAGAGGTAAAAATTATAATCTTGCCAGTTATCCATGCCAGATCAACTGCAAAAGAAACTGTATAATTTATTTGTGCTTAATTAATAATTACAGAAATTAGATAATATCCAGTTAATTTTCTTGTTTCCTTACTTTTGGTCACTTCAGATAGACCTGAAACAAAATTTATCCTAATAAAGAAAAAAAGCATTAAAAATGAAAAGACAAAATTTGGTATCTCAGTAACATATTAACACTGTTAGTCTTGTCAGCACTGTTAGTCATCCATGGCATCTATGTGCATATTGTAATATCCTCATGTAGAATCCAGTGCCTGTGTTTTGTGTTAATACATCTAGGGTTGTTCCTCAGCATTTCGCCATCTGTAATCTCTACCATATTCTTGACTCTGACTATGAGCCACTCCAATATCCATAGCCCAGGTCTGCTGCAAATACCACCCACAGTACTTGATGTTGGGTTTTACCTGTACTTACCTTCACCCATTAAATTCTCATCTATGCAGAAGTTTTTCTCATGGCTTCTCCATCAAAACTTACCTGCCCTATGTCTCTAATTGCAATGTGCTCTCTGCAAAGTTTCTGATCAACTAACCCACAGTACTATTTATATTAAGACAGTTAAAATAATTACGTTTTCAAATATAATGACTGGCCAAAGCAGAAGAATTTGGGAGCACCAACACTGGAGGCTCTCCATGAATCATACCAACACACACTTTTTTCCGATCACACTGTTGAAATGTAATAAACACTTGGTGAATACATACACTGGAATGCCATAAGTATCTACCCTATTTACCTAATAGCCATACGGACTGAGTAAAGGCTTTTTAGAAATTCCTCATATATAGCTGATCTCACAGTCCATGAAGTCATCCAACTAGTACCTTTAGATTGGTGTTATATTCTCAAGAGTATTTGAGTTGCCCGTGAGTTCATACCAGGAATAGAATTGTCCCAAAGAAGCCTTTACAGTTTGCTTCTATCACATTGGGATCATTTAAGTTTGGCTCAGGTCTCAAAGCTGAAGAACCCTTAGAAAGACCAAGAGTTCTTAGACAAGAACACAGTATTCTGATTTCTAACCAACTCCTGGGGAAGCAAGGAGAATCCATTTTTTCCCTAAATTCCCTTTGTTCTTTTATAATCCAGTCTCATCTACTTTATTTTACAGTGGGTCCTCCGATCATTTGAGTGGGTTCCTGCCACCTAACAGCCCCCAGGTTGGTGTCCTACTTTGTGTCACTGAAGAAACTTTGATGTAGAAACGTAAAACAAAATGTCCAAAACCTAAATTTTAGTACTCGTCCTGTTACCAATTAGATTTGGGTACACTCAAGTTACCTAACTCTTCTACTTCTTATCAGCAATAAGTTAGTAAATATGTCATGTGAGCCCAACCCTGGGCTACGTATGCTACACATACATACACCACGAGGTGGTATTGCTGTGCCCACTACACAGATGAGCAACTTAAACCTCAGAGAGGTCGTGATGATAACACTATGAGGAAAATGGTAACAGCTAGTAATGGCCTGAGTTATAATTAGTATCCACATCTGCCTTACTGCAAAGTTTGGCATCTTCACCGCGCTGTTTTTCCTTAAGCATCTTGCCTCTCTTAGTTTCTCATCTGTACAAATGGTTGCAATAATCCTTGCCTAAACTAAATTCCAGGGTCACTGACAAGATTGAACAAGAGATGTATAACTCTCTGAAAAGTACATTTTTATGGAAAAGGTATATTTGATTAGTAACTACATACAAGTATAACCAGTTAGATATATACTTTTATAGTATACCTCCTCCATTATCTATGGGCATGCTATTGAGAATTTCATTGCCTACCAAATCCAGGCCAACAAAAACACAGCTCAAAGCAATATTAAAAACTCTAGAAGCCAATTTTAAGATTAAAAAAATAATGAAAATCCTAAAGATTTTATTAAAATCTGCTTCTAAGATATATATAGGACATCTCAAATACCAAGACAGTTTCCAAGGCTAACTTCTATATATTCATTTTAGCAGTCACTTTGATCAATTCAGCAGCTACTGTTGAACAAGGCAAAAGCAGAGTTAATACTAGAGAAAAGGGAATTTTTAAAAAGAAATGACATGTAAAAATGCAAATAAGATATTTACACGAGCAGAAAAATATTTACATGTGCCAATAAGAACAATTATTTGTAAATAAGTGTATGAGATTTCTAAAAATAGAAATTACCTTTGCTATATGCACACATCTTGGGCAAGTATCATTTTAAGGCATTTTTGTCTGTAATTTCAGTTGACTTCAGAAAAAAAGGGGGAGGTTAATTTTCTTTGCAGGAACAAGCCAAGCACATAAGGATTATTGAAATACTATGAAGAAAATGCAATAGGCTCTTGAATGACACAGGTTTGAATTACACAAATCCACCTGTGTGGATTTTTTTTTTTTTTAAACCAAACGCAGATTAAAAGTACAGTATTTGCAGGCTGTGAAACCAACATATATGGAGAGTTGACTTTTCATGTACTCAAGTTCTGCAGGGCCAACTCTGGGACTGGAGTATGGACAGACTGGGCTAAACAGGGGCAGTCCAGAACCAATCCCCCGGGTATACTGAGGAAAGACTGTACCCGAGTATGAGACATTTTTGCATGAATTGAAAAACATGATGCCGAAACAAAGAATGCTATGAGTCATTTAACTGTCTTAAATATACAAGAAAGTTCTACTTCCAAGTAGTGAAAAGAACCTAGAATGTAGAGGGTTAAATAATAGAAAGGAAAAAAATCAGAAGAGTCAATCTACTAAAATGATATCATGCCATCAATTGAGCAGTATAGGAAAGAGAAAGGTGATTCACTCTCTTGCAGCTACAATCTTAACTAGCTTGGATCCCAACATGGAATTACCACATGCCATTAAAGGATCTTTTTGCACGTATCAACTGGATGCATATTTCTAAGTGATTAATCAATATGACGAACTAAATTATGATTACATATGTGGTCTTAGAGATATAAATCCATATATTCCATTCATGAGTCTTAAATAATGTTATCAGACTATTTATATATCTGGATGATTAAAATCCACGAAGAAGCCACATTTTTCTATCAAATAATCAGAATAGGGGTTAGGATATACTTTTTTTTTTTTTTTTTTTTGAAACAGGATCTCTCTCTCTCTGTGTTGCTGGGGCTAGAGTGCAGTGGTGCCATCAGAGCTCACTACAACCCTAAACTCTTGGACTCAAGCAATCCTCCTGCCTCAGCTTCCCAAGATGGGACTAAAGGTGCATGCCACCTGGATAATTTTTCTATTTTTTGTAGAGATACGGTTTTGTTATGTTGCCCAGGGTGGTCTCAAACTCCTGGCCCCAAGAGAGCCTCCTGCCTCAGCCTCCCAAAGTGCTAGGATCACAGGCATGAGCCACTGCTCATAGACAGCATATATAATACTTCTTTAAACCTAACTTTTTAACTTAAAAAGAAAATATCCATTCCAATTGAATATGAATTAACTGAGAACCAGCAATGGCTATAACCAAAACATGACTGTTCTCTGACCAACGCACAGTACAGTCTTCGGTTGCTAGAATTGCACTAGAGAGAGTGGAGGCATGGCCCTAGAAGGGATTCAGTGACTGCATCAATTGCCTCAAACAGCATCTCAAAATCACTGTGCTAAAGTGTAACAGCAAAAGAAATTTTAAAATCCTGTATTGTTGCTTCTGAATAGAATTTCAAGAGCAAAATTTTAAATATATCATTGTGATTGGAAATGAATGCAGAATAAACTTTTGTACAGTATCAGTAGTTGACATGCTAATGTTTTCATTACACAAGCACAGGAACTCATTTCTACCTTAAAATTATTTTCAGTATTTACATGGATACGGACAATGCCATTCAATCTTAACCATTATAGTGAATGTAACTTGAAGGCATCCTTGGAAAATATTCAGATTATTCAAAAACAGAGGAAATAGAGATATGAGGTATTCAACACCAATATATATTGCAAAACACCAAAACTTATTTGTAAAGCTCAAAGAGATAAAGTACAACAGAAAGTATCACAAAATATCTTAGACCTTGTGGTCTTCTGCAGGTAGTCTCAAGACACACAAGTGTGAGGAATTTACTCTTATCCCAAGGAAAGAGAAGGAAAGAAGAGCAGAAAAAAAAATATCACATTTCTTTATAATACAAGCTGAGTTCCTATACACAGAGCCCCATACATTACAAGACTGTTGTTTCCTTGCCATTCCAGGCAAATTAAGAAAACATTGTGCTTTGACACCTCAGTAATCTGTTCCTTGTCAAAACTTGACTCTCAGCTGATGTATTACATTTCTAACCCAGTTCCTCCTTCCTACACTTAAGATTTCTAGAGAGAAATTGTTCATAATTAAAATGTATTCCTATAAAGCTTCTAAATAAGATGATAATTCTGATATTTTACTATAATATCTTATAGATATTATATTCAGTTCACAAAGGAACTGAATTATGCTGTTTAAAACTGAAAGAATGTTCAGAATGGCAGCTAGTATAACTGGGAGCTGGAATCCTTAAATACAAGACACAATAAAGCCTCTAATATAGTTCTCCCACAAGAAGGTTTGTTTTTGTTAATTTGTTTCCCTCTACTACTTAACCAAGTCTGAGTATGGTTTCTTAAACATTATCATCATTTTTGAAAGTAAGAACCTTTAATACGTGTGATCATTATTTTTAGTAAGCACACAACGTGTATGTCCACCCTAGATCCCCTTGGATGATAATGTCCCTATTTTTAAAATTACAAATAAATTTAGCACTGAGAAGCAAAGTAAAATGATGAGATTTCTAATTTAACACTCACATGCAGAAAAATAAAAATGGGGCTCACAGAGTTATAAACATTCTTCTACATCAACCTTCTTTTCAATAATTATAACTTGAACATCTCACATATTTCCATAATCCCTTCAGACTTATTTGGAATTTTCTTTTAAATCTATGATCACCAGTAATAGGGACAAGTATGTAATAAAGCTAAAACTAAAAGACATGCTGTATTTGTCTCGATAATCTGTTCTGTGACACTATCAGCAATTATATTTATATTATGGCAAGAAATGAACATTTTACCCTTCCGAGCTTTATAAGGGTCAAATACCTGTAATTTGATTTTGCACGATAGTGCTCTTACATACTTTGTAGCTTACTTAAAGGGCTTGTTTCTCTTTTGCGGAAGGAAATTAAAAATTTCAAAAATAGCAGCTATGCTCTTAACTCTATTCTCAAGTATAACTTAACATAGCTAACCATTCATTAATTGATGTCAGATTTGAAGATATTTCTTACGTCTCTCTTTCTGGTAGTATGGTGAAACTCAATGTCCAAAGAATCCCTCCTTGTGGAGGCCCATAAAAAATACTAGATAAAAAAAAATATTTTTAAATAAATGCATTAATTGGTGGGAAACTAAGGGTAATCCTGAAGTCTAAAAACTGCATGAATGCAGGAATCCAGACAGGTGAACAAGCTCTGAAGGTGGTATTCACCCTGCATATGCTGTTATCTGCCAAACTAGGATGAACCAGGGTTTGGGCTTTAATGGGATTCAAGTGGGAGCTCAGCTGCAGAAGCCCATAAACTCTGGCTCCTTGAAAGGAAACAGCCTGAGGGGTGAACTAGACACAAAATACTCAGAATGAGAAGGGGAATGTATTGTCTGTCCAGTGTATTTAGACAAACAGAAAAAAGTTTCCCTAGGCAATCTTATACATAAATTAACCTTCACAAAGTTTGCAACAATACTACATTTGTTGCCCAAAGACTCTGAGAGCAAAAACAATTTTTAAACTACAATTGTAGCAGAAATTTCAAAAAAAATTGAGAATATTACGTATAATTTTGTAAAAATAAATATAAAGCTCAAGTTAAACTGAATAAAATCCAGGAAAAAAAGTTACTACAACTGATCCCAAAGTAAATTTGATTATTTCCAAAAGCTATGAAAGAAATTAAATAGAGAAAAAATTCATCCATAAACAAAACATTAAGCCTAGCTAGTTTTATAGGTAAATTCTACCTAATATAGACAAATGTTAATTCTAACTTCACATAAGATCTTTTAGAGAACAAAAAATAAGTAATACTCCCAAACTGATTCTACAAAGTCAAGGTCAACTGATTTTAAAATCAGAATTTGACACCACAGGACAGGAACTGAATCAAACACTCAGAAACACAGGTGAAAAACAAATTTAGAACTTAGAAATTGTAATACATTATAACCAATTGCTGGGATTATTCCAGAAATGCCAAATATGTTCAACATTAGAAAATCAATTAATGCAATTCAAAGTAACAGAATGGGGAAAATCTATCATCAATATTAATTCATAAAAAATTCTTAAATTAGAAATAAGAAAAAACTGATAAAAGTTATTTACAGAAAAACCTATAAAGTATACATAATTCATGATGAAATATTAAAAACATTTTTTAAAACAGTAAGAAACCAAATAACCTGCTATCATCACCTCTGTTTAACATTGTAATGGAGAATCTAGTACAAAAAAAATGAATTGAAAGAAACAAAATTGTGCAATAAGAAAAGGTATGGGAGAAGTCTTCAAAGATACTGGTAATACTGCTTTTTAAAGTTGCAAAATAGATATTTGTTTTAGATTTTTTAAATTACACAAATATATATTTTTCTAAGAATGATTTATTTCATGTATATTTAGTAAAGGCAAAGAAATGTTAGAGCATTTTTTCTAAGAATGATTTATTTATGTATATTTAGTAAAGGCAAAGAAATGTTAGAGCATTTTTAAGAAACACAAAAGTAATATGGAAATCAAATTGATTTAACTTCATGCTTATTTTCAAATGTTAGTCTCTATTGTTCTGGAGTATAAACCCTGATGAATATAATCTAAAACAACACTAGTTTTTTCAAAAGCCCATGAAGATCCTAAAAGTTTTGTTATGAGTAATATCAAAGACAGTCAGCAGTATGTCACTGCTTCATCTATAACATATCATAGTACTATTTGCATTGAATCTGTTGTGTTTTTTTCTCCCACAAAACTGTACTTACAGTCATTACAGCTGGACAACAAAAAAATTATGTGCCACTTCATTCTTAAAGGCATTTGAATTCCTGTGACTACTCCATCTCAATGCAAAAGCAACCATATTTGATTTCTTCAAGAATATTTTAAAAGGGCCTTCAATTAACAATTTGGCAAATTTGCTTTCTAAAATATTTTAGCATAGTTTGATTAATGAGACATTTTCATCTTATTCTTGTCAGCCCCATTATTTTTTGTCTTTTCTCTACTCAATAGAGAAGAGATGGATTGAGAAGACAAAACAATTTCTTTACCCTATGGAAGCCTAAGTTAACTTCCTACTGTTTACTTCTCAATCAGCCTTTACCAGTGCTTTTAGCTAGTTTTCTCCTACCAAGTCTCTTTTAAAATGAAAACCTGTTTTATAGCTTCTTAACTCAAGCCAGTCAGTCTTATACTGTACCACAAAACACTATAGTGCTTCCTCGTCTTGACTTAACTGTTAAGTTCTGTGTTTTATAGAAATCTGAACCTCCTTTGAAAAATTTTTATCTTACCTTAGAAGTGGCTTTACAGATTATCAAAGAAATATAACAGAATTTATTACACACTTCCAAAAGCTAACTGGTTAACTACAACTAACCATAGTTAAAGAGGATGCTCAATTATAGGTAAATAAGACTTAGACCATAAAATCCAAAATGAATTAGCCCATTTTCACACAGCTTAAAGGTTTAGGTCTCACTTAAATTTAGTTGTGAATTAGTATTTGAGGGAATACTAAATAAAATGGTATTCCCTCAAAATACTTGTTTCTTGAAATTTAATGCCATGTAAAATTGAAATAGAACTATCAATTTTACAGCAATCCAGGAAGGAAGAAAAATTATCAGGTAATACAGAGCTGAAACAACAGTGGTGTCTGTTATTTTATATCTAAACAGGTAGTATTTGTCATTTTCATGAGGGAGGGTGAATGTGGAATGCTTAATCACCTTGGGAATTCCAAATATATACACACATCATTTACATCTTTCATATCTGTCATTTTACATATTTATGTTAGAAACAGGCATGTAAAAACCTTGTTTTCTTCAGATTAACCCTGCTTAATTGTTAGCTATTTTTTAAGAAATTGTTTTCAAACAATTAAAAACCACAGTCACATGTTCTTTGAAGCCACATGACAGTGAATAAAACATCCTCAGAAGTCATTTGATTTTAAATGGATAATGTAATTTTTAAATGCCCTTTAGCCAACCAGATATGCTGTCATATATGCAATCATTCTTTATGTTTATGTGTTCACTGATCTGTTTAACTTTAGTAATTTTGTTAGTCTGTGATTATGACCCTAATACAAAAGTTTGCAAGGGGGTGTTTTTAGGGAAGAAAGGTGATGAGTTTGAGAGGCTGGCAGCTTACCCAGGTGGGTAAGTGCCTCACAGACGTGAGATCATGGAGAGCATAACTTAAAATTGTAATGACACATTTATTGAGCCCCTACTATATATCAAGCAATGTTCTAGATACCATAAAGGAAAAATAAAGGCAGCTTTCGGACAGAACCTTGAGGAATGCATCAAGTTAGGGAGGGGGCAAAGCCATAGACAAGCAAGCTATGGGAAATGAGAAAGATAGCAAAAATTGCATACTGCCTTGAAAGCCATAGTAGCAGAGATCAATGGTGCCAAACTCTATAAGAGCTAAAGACACATGGGGATTCAGATGAGGTCAGAGGCCGGCAAAAGGTGTGATCATACATTTAACTGCTTTGTAATTAATCAAGAAATGCTTTCTTCAAGCAAATACTAATCAATATGGCTCATATAATGTGTGGTTTCAAAGAGGGGGAAATCCTTTCAAATCTAATGTGGCTTGCTCATTAAGGCAGAGAAAATTTCCTCTTTCCTAAGCACAAAAATGCAAAGAATCATTGTGAAATCAGCAAACTACAGTAATCAACTCTGTCTAGTATTTTCCTGACATTATCAACCACATAATGAGAGAGGACTTGTGGTTTACATAGTCCAAATCAGCTATCATTTCTCCACCATCCAGATTTAAACCATAAATTAGCAGCACAGTCGCTATGACAGGCTTTATTCATCATCATTTGCATCCAATCAGTTAATGACTGGCAGCTGTCTACAAGACCCATTACTGAAGGCAGCAGTTTTAATGTATAACGCTTCATGAGGCTTAAAATCATATTCCATTAAACGCACATGGTATACTGAAGTACTCCAAAATTTGGAAAGGCTTTCAAAGGAAGGGAAAAAAATCTAACTCCATCTGTAATCTCAGAAAACCTTATGAAAGACCGGCTTTAAAGAGTTTCTAATCTTTTGCTTAGGCTCAAATGACATAATAGACTAAGAAAAACCTGCCTTAAGGAGGATTACTGCCAGTCTCATAATTGCTAAGGAGGTAACTGTAGCCAGAATTATTATTAGCATGTTATGAATAGAAAAAAAAATAAGGAACCTGGATTGAAAGAGTTTTGTCTTGTATCAAAATGGAAGCATATGTCACAGATGGCAGTCACGGAATCCAAAACGGACTCCGCTCTCACTTCTAGTCTCCTTATTATGAAACATCCCTCAGTACCTGGTATAGCAACAGCATAATTATTTCATACTTTTGCCTTATTTCATGCAGTGTATTCTGTCTCTAAACAGGTTACAAACTCCTTAAGGAGACTGACTATAGCATTTATTATTCAATGTATCTATTACTGAATGCCTTCATTCCACCAAGCACTGTCCTCATTGCTGTCTATGTGGCATTTAAAAAAATGCAATAACCCCTGCCTTCTACCACTGTACATTCTAATGTATGCTGATAATACATTCAGACAATAAGCGCATAAATATAGCATATCAAATAGTGAGAGATACTATGAGAAAAATGAAGCAAGAAAAGAGGACAGGGAATGCTGGATAAGGCAGAGGAGCGGATGTAATTTTTAACAAGGTAGTCAGCTTTACGTAAAGCATCTTAATATTGGACCAGAGACCTAAAGGAAGTGAGGGAGACCTCAATGAGCATATTTGGGAGGACACATTCTAGGAATAAGCAATGACAAGGGCAACAGCTTTGCAGCAGGAGCTCACCTGGCATATAGAAGGCACATCAAAGAGGCCAGAAGGGCTGGAGTCCAATAAGGGAAGGCAAGGCTGATGGATCTTTAGGGTCTTATCTGTGACTGTGTTCTTTCAAGTTTGAGAAAAACAGAGACTGAGGAAGACTGGGGCAGTGGAATGCTGTACCATGACTTCTGTTTCAAAAGGGGTCACTAGGTTTCTGGTTAAGCAGAGACTTGAAGGATGTAAAAACAGAAGCAGGGTTTCAGCTCAGACATTAAAGAGCTTGGAAGCTGTCACTCCTGTCCTCACAACAAGAAACAGCTAAACAGACTGAAAATCAATAACTTGTCTGGGAAGCCTCAGTGAACTGTGGTCACGGGCCAACTACCAACCTCAAATCTGGAGAGACAGGCAAATCCAGAGAGTCACAGCAGAGGTAAGCTTACCTGGAGCAGAAGCTGCTGGAGACAGAAACTGCTAGACGCAATTAACTGGTAATTTTGACAAGGTGCTGGAGGCCTAGTGTGGACTAGCTTGAGAGTGAGAGACTTTTGAGTGCAGCCATCTTAGGGGACCACTCCCCTACTTTTATGGGTTTTATCTCCAGGGACCCCAGCAGATTGTCACTGGGAAGAGCCAAGAAAGATGTTCTGGCTCTGGCAGGGGAGGGAAGAATAAGCCTTAGGAAATCTACCCAGAGCGTTCTCCACAGCAAAGGCCTACTTACTCTCTAAGGCAAAGACCTTCCCGAAGCCTTGTCCCAGAGCTTTGGAGAAGGGTATTCCTCTCATTCCAGTCCCCTCTAGCCTTCCTGTCTCAGCTGGAGTGAGACAAAAGGAAAGTTAAGTAACATTTGTATAGATCGTACCCCAGAGAGGCTAAGATTTAGTCATAATAGAACATTTTTCCTTCCCCACATCTTACTACAACATCAGCGGGCTCCAGTATAATAGTAGATTACAGCTGCAAGAGAAGCAAAATAAATTGTATCTGAATCCTTAGGAAAGCCCAAAGACGATAGGGGAGACAAAAACCGAGGGCACCAGCAGAATGTGACATCCCTGAAACTTATGGCTATGGCAAACATTAAATACAATCCAACTCCTTGCAGAATTAACATAAAACCTCACACTAACGCCCATTTACCTCAGTTCTTATTACTCAATGTATCGGGGTTGACTAGAAACACACAAGTACAAGACATGCAAAAGGCAAGAAAATAGAAGCTGAGAGACCAGGTCAGAGTCTTTTAATAATATTCCAGACGAAAGATGGAGTCTTGGTCTGTGATGGTAACAGTGGTGGTGGTAAAAAGCGGTCAAGGCTCTGCATTTTTGAAGACAGGGTGAAGAGGACTTGCTGATGAAGTGGATGTGGGGTGTGAAAAGAAGAGGGGTGGCAGGAATAACTTCAAGTTTGTCGGCCAGAGCTGCCGGAAAAATGGAGACACCATCAACTAAGATGGTAAAGGCTGCACGTAAAGCAGGTGGCTGGGGCATGGGTGGAAAGATGGGTTTTGGAAATTCAGTGTTTCATGTCTCAAAGGATTCGTCATAATAGTGGTCAGTCATACATTCATTTAAGTAGCAATATTTTCAAGTGCCTAAGTTACTACAGCACTTCTCAAGTATTGTTAGTAAGGAGACATGGAAATATGATGGAAAGCAAGGAAGTGTTTAATAATTCTTTTATTAAGTGAATGGATGAAGAAAAATATTTTAACCATGTCATCAAAATATCTTATTCAGAATCATAACTGTCAGCAATCATAGTGGTTAATGCTGAAGAATACTGAAGAGTTTACAAAATACTTTCACCTATGGGACAGAGTCTGCTACTTATACCCTTATCTGAGTATCTGCCTTCCCTTTTCCCAGTATAATAAAATTTGGCTGAGTACTTGGCTTTCCAGAATAAAGATAACATTTCCCAGCCTTCCCTGTGGCTAGGTGTGGCCAATGGTCTGTGAGCAACCACGGGTGTGTGCAATTTCTGTGATATGCTGTTGGAGAAAATGGGTACACCCATCATTTGCCCTTTCTCCCCCTCTTCCTGTCAGCTGAAGTGCTGATGTGATAATGAGCCATCTTGGACCATATGGACAGGGTGACACCACAGAGATGGCAAGGGAACAAAAGAGAAGAAGCATGGATCTTGAAAACCCATGGCGCCATCTTATCAGCTCTGGTCTGCACATACTTAGATTGTTACATGAAAGAACAAAGCTTCTATCTTATTTAAGCCTCTGTTATCTCAGCTGCTTATAACGGTAGCTTAGCCTGAAACTTAACCAATAAATTTAATAAATCCTCGGAACAACACTATGATGCAACTAATATGCTGGGGATTTTTGTTTTAATTCCTTACCAAATATCTCTGTTAAATAGCAGGAAAATAAATTGACAACGTAGCCTTGTTCTATATACTTATGTCTGCCAGTGAAGAAAAACTAGCTGAAAAGCATTCTGTAAAAACTAATTGTAACAATTTTTACAGCAAGATTCCTATTCAGACATTCGATAAAACTGCAGTACTCACTACCTAGAAAAGCCACATGGTAATGATTTTTCAAAGAGAATCGAGGAATTACATGGTATGCGGTAGCGCAACTTTAAAGCTGCAACTTTTCATTAAAATCCCTGAGATCTATTAAGCATTTTAAGTACCAACAATTAGTTCCTTGGCTAAAAGAAATGTATAGTTGCTCACTCTTGACTTGTATTCTTAACTTAATTTGTGCTAATCAGATAAAGATGCCAAAGTTGCTTCTACGGTATCTAGATCTTTGGAAATATATATGTATTAAGCCATTTTCATACACTTGGAATAGTTTCACACATTCAATATTTGAATCCTGGTACAGAATTGTGTTGTCAAGACAAGAAAAACCCCAGTTCAAATACTACACAAGCAACCACATAATTTACAGAATACTTAAAATGGCTTATAAAAAAGTATTGGTCACTATTTACACTATATATTTCTGTACTAAAAATGTACACTTATTTTTATCCAATTGTTCTCTAGGTTCCATTACATTTAATTACCTAAATCAAAGCAATCCACCGTAACAGCTTTTGATTGTTCACTTCTGTTTTAAAGGAAACTACTTTCTATATTCTAGCTATCGATGGTGTGATTTGCTAAAATAATTTTCTAAAGCAAAAGCAAGAATGAAAGATATAATCAATGTTCTCATTGTGTAGTAAAAAGTTTTTTTTCCCTTAAATAAGAACTCTTAAATAAAAGGGTCTAACGGCCTGGCAACATCATTTTATTCAGCCTCTGCAAAGCTAAGGGTGCTCGGACCTGCGTGTGTACACACTGACATCTACAGACATAATTCCAAGATTCAGAGGTAGTTGTTATCTCCAAAATTTTAAAGGTGTCAGTGTAAGCCTTGTGGTATTTCCTCAGGCGATGCTTAGAAAACACAAGAGGTAAAATTTACTTAAGTAGGATAACCTGGCTCTTAGTACATGATGAAAGATGTCTGTACCAGTGTGTTAAAATGTACAAACCAAGCCTTTTCCTAAATTCTTGTAACAGTCAATATTTTTACACAGCAGGAGCTCTAGTTCTTCTGGACAAACATAGTCAGGAATACAGGTAAATATGTCCCTGGAAAATGCTGGCTATGTCTCTAAATTGGTTGTACTGCCTATCTCTTTAAAAAAAAAAAAAAATGTAAGAAGGAAAGATATGGGTATTGCATGAAAGGACCTCTTCCTCAACACTGTATTTTAAGGCAAGAAGCAAAGATATACAAAAAGGCCAAAGTATAAACTGCCCAAGCAAAAGCATAAAATAAAATATTACCTTTAGCTGGGTTTACTTTTATCCCTGACCTATACAGCATTTCCTCATTCTGCCAGTCTCCATTCCTGATTGCAGTCTTGAGTCCATAGAAAACAATTAATGTTGCTGTAGCATAAAAAATCAAGGTCTTGAGAAACCGCTTTTGGACTTTGACATAAAGGGCTCTGGCACCCACTGTAATCAGGAGGCAGAAGCCCATACTAGGAATATATAATACTCGCTCTGCAATTACAAAGCCGACATAGAAAAACAAGTTCGTGGCAGGAACAAAGGGTATTATTAACAAAGATAAAGACAGAATAACAATGTTCTCAGTAGAAGGAAGTTGCGTTCTCTGTGATACATCATTTTTAATGCCATTTTCTATTTTGGATGCAAAGCTGGGCTTAATCTCTGAGTCCCGGTACTCCACATCTGAAAGGCAGTTATGTCCATTTGCATTCTGCTTGCCATTTGTTACAGCTTTCCCATTGCATTCTCTTTCTATGCTTGGGCTCTTCAAACCGTAGTAGGCAAGGAGGAGGAGTCCAGTATAGAAGGCCACAGTGTGTAGGTTTCTCCAATCACAAATTGTTTTGAGCAGAGGCACGGCATCCATCGACCAATCAAAACTGAGTGTATCTGGGCATAGCAACAGCCAGAGGTTCTTGGTTGGCAAGTAGAAGAACGTGAGCGTGCGGGCAAGGAGGCTATCTGAATCAGCAGCTGGGTTGTCAGAGTTGGAAAAGCTTGGTGGTTTGTTTCCCATCCAGTATAACCGGGCACCCAAAAGGGAGGTCCCCCAGAAAGTTAACAAACTAATGCTGAGAAAAAGAGACAAGTTCTTCCTCTGAAACCAAAAGAGAAGGGGGGAGAAATTAAGATCATTATCAACATAGCATGGGAACATTTCACTTAACATTTAGAGATGAAATCCATTTTTAAATGCACAGGTAAAAACAGCATTGTGTTTCAAAAACATGACTTTGTTTCCATCTCCTTTTAAACGTGCTTAAAGAAAGTTTAACTTCAAAACAATTGAATGTGTAATCCTACTTTGTAGATGACTTCCAATGAGTATCTTATTTTTCACCTCTAAATTACCAATAACTAAAGATTTAATTTCTTGACCTCTATAAACTGGGTTCAATACATTTCCCTCTCGGAATTGGTGTCAGGTCAAAATAGGACCACAGTGTAAAAGAACTTAGCACTCTGCATAAGATATAGTAGGCACCTGATAACTGTCTTCTTTAATTTTATAGTTTAGATTTTGGAGAAAAACAAAATGCAGTCATGGCAAAAAAAATATGTGGTATGACAAGACTCTTTGCTCAGCACTAAAGTAGTAAAAGCATTTAGCTATGGTCTAAGCCAGTCCCCATTTCGTTGTCTTGAAGCATTCTGCCCTTGCAGAATTTATAAACCAGGCTTTCATCTGCGGCCCCATGCTGTCACTGACATCAGTGACATCCAACATTTAACAACACACCTCATGAATCCCAGATTTTTCATGTTGATGACAACTTTTAAAAATAAAATGACTTTAGCAATGAACTAACATTTCAAGAGAAAGACAAAAAATTATGAGAGGAAGGCCAAAGGGCATCCGTGTTAATGAGAATTTTCTGGAAAAGTCCTTCAGCCTGAGCAAGAACTTAGTGACATTTAACAATCTAAGTCCTGAAGAGGCAGTGGTGGGGGAGAAAGGATGGGCACCATATCCTAACATTCGTGGTTCACTGGTGATGCAGTCTCTTAGGGCAAACATTCTGGCATACTAAAAAACTGTGTTACTCAATGACACTCAGAATGCTGCTTAGAATCTTACAAAAAATATGACGAATATTTAGTGTAACAATCCACAAAGCTCAATATGTATTAAGCATGCACAACTTCTATTAAAATGGTCTCTGTGTATTGTATAAAACTGTCATACAGCACTCCTCCTCAAACTCTTCATCCACCCCAACTTTAACTGCTGGAAGCCACAGCACTGCTCAGGGATCCTTTCTTCCATCTCCACTCTCAACCTGATGATCTCAGCAAGGTTCATGATTTTAAACATTAATCTATGCTACTGACTCTACCTTCACCTTCCTTCACTTCCCTTCATCTCCACAATCATTTAATCCTTCACCTCCATCATCATTTATTCAATTGCCTATTGAGTATATTCATTTAGGTACCTCAAACTTAAAATGCCCCCAACAGAACTCTCGACTCATACCTTCCCCAAGCTAAATAAAACAGCACCCCCTTCACTCACTCATCCTCAGAAATTGGTAATACTATGTAACCCGTTTCTTCTTCACAATCTCTTTCCTTCCCTCCACAGTCCATCCAATACCAAGTTTTCTAAATTTCTACTTCAAAATATATCCCCAATCTGTCCATTTTTCTCCATCTCTTCTGCCATCACTAGTCCCAAATTTCAACACTGAGATATCCACAGTCATCACCTCACTGGTGGCGTGGTCCTTATTACAGATTACATTATTCCCAAATTTTAAACTCATTGATACGATCTTACTTTTAAGATCTTGGAATTTTTTTAATCTCTAACAAAACAAAAAGTAATTCACTGAGGGCTTCCCTTCCACACACTTTTTGGTGATATGCCCATTTTTACATTACAAAAGCATTTGGAAAAAATTATCTTTAAATTTAAAAAGGGGTAATTCTGTGTATAAGAGAGTAGCAAAAGGATAGGTGGTTAAAAGTCAAAAAGTTCAGAATAAGGAAAATGAAAAGCAGCCAGGTGGAAACAGCAACCAGACAGAAATTATGGAAAATGTAAGAGGTAGAATTGTTCATTAATATCAGATCACACTAATACTAAATTCGCAGCATTAACTGCCTCATTGTTTTTTTAAAACATCTGTGCCAGACTTTTGCTCAAGATCAATGCATGTAATGCTGCATGGAATTTTTAATGGTAAGGTGAGTAGTCATGTTCAGCCTCACCAATCTTTAACCGTCAACTGGCAAAATGAGATAGTTCAAAGCCTGATTGTCATCCAAGAATAACTTTTTCAAGCCATTCCATTGTTCTTCTGGAATTCTACCCAGCAAAAAACTGTAAAGTTTGATTCTAGGAAAAAAAATAAAACACAAAACCATACCTGAAAACTTGTAATAACTTGATCCATCAATCATATAATTGAGTACTCTTAGATTAACAGGGGAGAAACACACCATTTGACAAAGATAAATGAGACAAGATATCATGGATAAAGAATACTGATCTTGAAAAACAACTGAATCTTGAATTTGTACCAAAATCCCATTCTTAAAGTGTGACCAAGACCATTCTGTTACAATGTCTTACGGTGAGAGTGACTGGGGAGGTGGGGAGGCAGAGAGAAAGCATTACAGAAACAGCTATAACCAGCCAAGAAGAGAAGCCGCAGGGCAAGAGAGCTACAGGAGGGAGGGAAATGCGATCAGGTTTCTTTGCTAGTCACGAAGCTCCAGAAGTAGTCAGCCTTGGCAGTGACATAATTATATCTTATTTCTGAAGACAGAAATGGCATAATAAGGCAAAACCATCTCATTCATTCATTAATTCTTAATAAAGTATCATTAATAATTTAATAACTCTTAATTATCCAAATCAAATATTGAGATTACAGAAGTGAGCAAAATCATTGCATTGAACTGAAAGACTAAACAATGAATTATAAGGATGTGCGTAATGAAAATTATTGAACGTTAAATATGCAAAGCCTACGTATAAAAAAGTGACAAAAATGAAAAGACAAATAAAATGCCAATATTAATTTATGTAGTACTTCATATTTTAAAGCATTTTCAGATAGTCTCCCATTTAAACAACTGACATAATAACTAAGATCAAGAGATACCAAAGTTCTGAACTGAGATGCCCTCTTACACTCACTCTAACTCAATGGTGAGGTCCCTAAGGGCTAAGTAAGTGACTATTAAATGGAAATTGAATCAATCAACTGAACTTGATATTGAAATGTTTAAAGCGGAAGAATTTCTAATGCCTTGCGGGATTTGCTATGACTTAAGTATCAACCTAGGTTTGAAATTGCAATTTAAGTGTCTTTAATGCTTTCTCATAGAATTTTGTTAAAAATTATCAACTATAAAAATGGGATTTTGATAAAAACCAAACCTCTCTTCTAATCCCATTCACTGTTCCTATGGAGATGGCCTCAAAAACAAAGGGAAAAAAACAAAGTATGGAAAAGCTAAATTAATTTCTACTTTAGTCCTTATGTTCTGGTTCACAGATTACATCAAATTAGCAAATTCTACTGAGCTATGACACAGAGCCAAGTGACCACACAATTAGCCTTAACGTTTCTGTGTCTTGGCCTTGGTGTATCAAACTTATTCAACATTGGTATTTCTGAGGTGCAGATATGTAAGGTATGAATGCTCCAATGAGTGGTTACTAAAGATGTAAAAGCTAAAACTAGCAAAAATCCAAGGAAGATGACACTCCAAAGTGTGGGAAATTTAAACATTACCTTAGTATAATCTTTGACAGGGAGCATTAGAAAAGGATTGCAATTTAGTAGCTAAAACATGATCATTTCATCCAACACATTATTAAGGTGCTGTATGTGGCAAGCATTCTTCTACACACTGGATATACACTAGTCATAAGATGAGAGACCCTGGTTTCTTGGAGCTTCACATTTTCTACTACTCTTTCCAGAAAAACATTTTGAGAGGAGAAGAGTCATAGTGCCTTAAAGCAGTGGTCCCCAACCTTTTTGGCACCAGGGACCAGTTTCATGGAAGACAATTTTTCCACAGAAGGTTCGGGGGAGGCAGAGCTCAGGCGGTGATGCCAGCAGTAGGGAGCAACTGTAAATACAGATGAAGCTTTGCTGGCTTGCAACTCACCTCCTGGTAAAAACAATTTTTCTGGGGCGTGGGGAGGTGTGAGCCAGAGCTCAGGCAATGATGTGCGGCCCGTGGTTCCTAACCAGCCAGGGACAAGCTACAAAGGAGTTAATACACTTAAAATAAGTAGAATTCAAGGTTGAAATTTCAAGTTTTGTTGCAACATGCAGAAGACAGAATTTGTTCCCAGAATTTTAGGAAAAAATAGTAGTATGAACCACAAAAGGCAAACTCAATAGAAAAAATGGATTAAAAATATACACAGGAAATTTAAAGACAAATAATCTGAAGATATTCAATCTCGGTTATTAAAGTGAAATGAATATATTTCAAATAAATCAAAGTAAAATTAAAGATAATTGGATGTAACATCACTGTATTATATTGAAATGGGCACAATCACACATTATTTGGAAAATATAAGTTGTATCGTTTTGTGTAAAATTTGGAAGTACGCATGAAAATTAATTTGTATCATCTTTGATTTGGTAGTATGTCCTTACGAACATATACTTACAAAACCTCTTAGATCTAAGTACAAGGATATCTAATGAAGCAGTATTTATAAAAGGAAAAGGAAATAACTACAAATTTTAATAGGAAATATGGAAATACACTACAGTATAGCCATCTAATCTGGATCCATGTGGCAAATAAAATAAATAAACCATGTGTATTATATAGAGAGACATATGTTTTTATAAATGCATGCATATATATCAACATATTATATAGCAATTAGGACAAATTAACCAAATTATATAGCAGCATGATTAGTGAAATATCATATTGCAAATATGTATATTATAGAATCATAAAAGTCATTCAGAAAAAAATCCATATATTAAATATTTTTTCACCAATATACCTACATACGCAAGGTCCACTTTTTCCCCCCAAGTCTAGGAATATTTATACTAAATGTGAGGAGAGGAAACCTCTGGGGTGGGGAGATGGGTCCATGGATAACAGACAAAAAAATTACTTCAAATCTCTGAATGGTTCCTATTTATCCACAGATTCAAAAAATTTACTCAAAAAAAGAAAATCAAAAGGTTTGACAACCTGATATGCCTAAATTTACATTTATTAGTTTAAAAATATACAAATAATATGCTAACAAATCTAAATTCTGGTTGTGGGTACACAGATGTCTGATGTGGTAAGTTCCTGTACTTTTCTTTATTATTTGTTGCAGCTATTATGACGACATTAATTTTTCCCCATATCCCAATATAGTCTATTGATAATTATTTTGTGATCCTTAATTTTGCTAGAAAATCTCTTAAATTCACAAGAAATTATAAAAACAAAATGCACACCAGTTGGGACACAAAATTACAGTAGTATCAAAAAACTTTTAGGGCTGAGCTAGAAAAAGTGACATCTCTGAATCCCCAGAGGGTAACACAGAGGCTGACATTTGTAGGAATTCAAATAAATGATTGTTTAACTCTCACCTTCCAACTTTTACAAGTCAGTTTCTACCTATTTTTCTCCCACACATTTTAAGTATTGTTATGGTGAATCCTAACACACCCTAGGAAGGCTCATAAAGCCAATAGTATTCACTAGGTGCAGTAGTGAGCACCTTTATTACAAACTACTTAGGAGACCTAGGTAGGAGGATTGCTTGCTTGAGCTCAGGAGTTCAAGCCCCACCTGGGAAACACAGAGAGACACTGTCTCAAAAAAAAAAAAAAAGGCAACAATATTGTACTCAACTCCAAGGCACCATTTTAAATAACTTTGTTGTCACCACATACAGAAACTTGGCCTTTTACCTTTATGTTACCAAGTTTTCTGCCCCCCCCTCTCTTCATAAAAAGTACATGTAAAAGTAATAGCATGCATTCTGTGGAAACATTTTCCTGACTAAACTTCATCATAAAAGTAGAAATATAAATGGGACATTTACTGCATCCTTACAAACAAAAAATTCGCATCAGACACATGTCATACTATTTAGTGAAGAAGGGCAGCCACATTTTCTCATGTTTTAATTCACCTATTTGTTCACAAAATAAGGATCTGCTTTATCAAAGTCTAATTTTTCTTCAAGTTCAAATATGTTCATTTCGTTTAAATTTCTTTATCATAAAATGGCAAATCAGCTCTAATATCCATTTTATTGATAAAAATATATTTTAATTATAAAATTTTTAGGGGGAGGTTTCTGAAACCGCCAGGCATAGAAAATCATAGAATGGAAATCAGTCAATAATGTAAGCTTCACGGCTGACAACTTTCTCTCTCGTCTTTTGACACATTAATGAACAAAACAACATAGCTATAGCTTACTGAACAAATAACATGAAATTCATAAAATGCCAAATCACCTGAAATATGAGGGAGAAGCTAATGAGAAGACTTATGTTAATTAGTGGAAATGCCTTTATAGAAGCCCTGTGGTAAAATTATTTTCTTCTATGGGAGTCTCTGAATAAAGAAAAACAAAAGTGAAGCAAAATTCAACTATAACAGCTCCCCTCTCTATTTAAGAAAAACTGCCATTGGTGATGGCAGCTTCAATACTGTCTTCCAATCTCAGATTTTCAGGGACATAAATGAAACCAAAAAGGAATGTTTTAGTCTCAGTGAAAGAAAAATGTAAACATTCTGCCTTGGAGTATTGAAACTATCATGAGACTCACTTTTTGGCAAACTAATGAGAATAAATTACTTAAGCATAAGGCTCATTTAATTCCAAATTAAGCCCTTGGCAATGATAGTACTTGTAATAATAAAGCAGATAAAAATCAGTATCTGAAAGTTACAAGAATGACAGAAAAGGCTATCCAGACATAACAAAAATCTAGCATCCTCTATTTTGTATTCACCATTCATCATTGAAGTCATAAGCTTTTCTCGTATCAGTAATATAGGAATTCTCTTAGCTTTCCTCCCCTTCCCAAAATCATTCTCACTATTCACTCTGAAACATGAATATAAAAGCATAATTTCTGAACATGTGATGAAAAAGAATGTGTGGCTCAAAGTATAATTACAAAATGTTTCTAGACCACATCTATGTGATTAATCAAGTTTCGCCATAATCAAGTTGTCAGGGTAGTTCTGTATCCCTTTAAAAGAAAAATGGGTTCCCTTATTAATAATTACCCTCCAGGCCAGATTATAAACCTTTCCCCCCCCCCCCCCCCCCCGCCACATCAACAAGTGATAAGATAAAAGATTTTAATGCTTGGCATTTCAGAAGATATTAACAGGTTCAATGAATGAGCATACCAAGTGTTTGTGAGAAAAGAGTTTAAAGATTGGGGGCATTAAAAAGTATAAGATATTTAGCATTTTGGATCATAAAGAATTTTTTTCATTTATTTAAGTTGACTCCATTAATATGATATACCATAATATTTCACACAAAGTTCAAACTTCCATCAGAAAGCATTTTAGTGAATCTAAATACATTATATTTAACCAAAGTTTAAAATCAGACATTTTTGCATTAATTTGGTAGCAAAAGGTCACCAGGGACAATCAGGGTTTTGTTTTTTTTTTTTACTTATATTACAAACATAATTATTAGCCTATTTGGAATTCCTCATAATCTGTATTCATAACATCTGCTATGGGCAACAATGCCCATTTAGAAAAGTAATAAAGAAAAGTGAATGTAAAGAGAAGACGCCTGAGATGATCATGTGTTCTTTTCACTTAATCGTACCTGAAAAAGATTTTTCTTAATTTCGCTTAAAAACTTGCTTTGTTTATTCTTTAAATGATTGTTACTAGCATCCAGATCTTTGTTTCTATTACCATTTTCCAAGAAAAGGAACCAGGTGTCCTTGGAGAAATGGTCTGATGTTAAGGACTGGGCTGGAAATATACAAGATGAGCCTGGAGTACAGAAAAGTAAGAAAGTGCTGAACACACACATACAGGTACACTGATGGGGATATATTAAAATGTCAAAGGGACACAGGAACCCACTTAAAGAACTCCCAGTGGCCAAAGCTAGAACCATTTGAGCACCAAAAACAATGTAGTATTGGATTATAATCCAAAGTATGAAATGAATATTTATGATTCCATGCTAAGCAATACAATAAATGAAAGAGAAAAGACACTGCCTTTGCAGAAAAATTCTAAATAATTTATGTTTATTCTCTGCCCTCAAAAATGGGGAGAATAATTCCCACTCCTTAATTGTGGTCTGTGCATAGTGATTTCCTTCCTAACAGCACAGGATGGAAAAGGTGGGGATGCATAGAGAAGGAGTAACTTTACAGTGGAGACACCTGAAAAATACTATCTCTGGCAGATGATGGTCAACAGTAATAGTGACAAGTCATGTTGATAATATGTATCTTTGTTACAAAGTAATGAAAATGTCATTTTACATCTGTGTTCTTCCTCTCAAAATCCGTAACCCAAGCCTAATCATTTAAAAATTATTAATAATCAGACAAACTCCAACAGAAACAGTCTACAAAATATCTAATTGGGAATTCTCAAAACTGTCAAGGTCATTAAAACAAGGTCTGCAGAAACTTGTCACAATCAAGAGCCTAAGGAGACATGACAAACATAATGTGCTATCCTGATAGCATCCTGGCACAGAAAAAGGGTATTAGGCAAAAACTAAAGAAATGTCCATACACTATGGATTTAAGTTAATAATGTATCAGCACTGGTTGATTAAATGCAACAAATGTATAATACTAATGCAAGATGTTAATAGGGGCAACTTGGTGTGAAGTATATAGGAACTCTCTTACGTTTTGGATTTTTCTGCAAATTTAAAACTATTCTAAAAAATGAAGTCTATTTAAAAAAACGGTTGTTACCACAGTAAAATAAAAGCTCTTAGAAATCAAATGAAATGAAATAGATGGGATTTGATGGATCAATATCTGAAAGTTTCTAGAAAATAAAAATTAACAATTGAAAATTAAGACCAACATAAGTATATATTAACCTTTTTACTGCCTTTACAAATTAATTTTTAGAAGATTTAACAATACAATGAAGTAAAATTCAGGTTAAATGACTACAGTTGCTTTATGTACTGTATGAGATGACATATTGATTTCAAATCCTATTTGGCTTTTGTCTGACGCGCTATGGCATTTGTAGTATATTATAAACCCCTGAATGGGAAGCAAATAACAAGGGAAGGATGCTTCTAAACCCATTGCTATGGTGTTTTGGTTGGCATGGTGACCCATTCTTCCTCATTAAGCTAACATGGGGAAATCAAGCAGTTAGCAATTTCTTGCTTATCCACGGCAAGCCCCTCCTAGAGCTAACTATTAGAAACTGAAGTTCCCAAAGAGTTCAATTAGTGGAACCGCAAGGGGTGTGCCACAGCCCCTAACCCATTAGGCTAAAAGCAAGCGCCTGAATGCCAGCCTTCAGAGTAATCTTGTTTAGCTTAAAATAAGAGGTTTAACACTTCCCACCAGGCAGTGTGCTATGGTCAAATCAGGTTAGGCACAAAACAATCCAGCTTTTATAAAGAAAATATGTGAAGAAAATATCCTTTGCAATCTAAGAAACAATTTTTTAAAAGTTTTAAATAAAAGCAAAAAAGACACTCTCTTAACTATCAAAACACTTTGGAGTTTATTGAACTATCTTCACTGTACTTCAAGAATATACCAAATGAGAAGAGAAATAAAATTCAATGAGCTCAAAATGAATTGAATTTGGAAAAGGAACTTTTTTCTATCCATCTCTCCTCAACTGGGCAGCCGCATTGCAAATGCATTTCCTGCGCCAATGGATTAAACTGCAACATTCTTTTTAACTCTGTGTGGCTTTGTTACTACAAACCAGCCATTATGAGATGCGTTCCAGTCTCATTAATGAGTTAAGCATGTGAGCCCAGCATTTTGGAAACATAAAGAGACAAATTATAATGGGACTTCACTCAGTGGGGAGGCTAAGATACAGCATCTTCTCTAAAGATATCATAACAGACAACTATTTAATGAGTGTGGGAGTTTTCCTATCAAAAGACACCAATAAGAAAAAAGATTTCATATATACAAATAGAACTTATAGATACCTTATATTCATTAATAAGAGCATAATTTCACTGTTTTAAGTTTTTATATGGGAATATGCTCCAACACCATAATTACACTTATGTCTTATGCTAAATATAAAGAGTAAATTCAATGCCAACTGTACAAATGATTACTGTTTCTCACAGATAAAAATGCAGCCGTTTATCTAGACATACTGCAGGAAGACTGTCTTTTTTTCTAAATGCCACACTGATTTATAAAATAGCACTCATTTTCTTGACTGGGCAACTAAGGCAGAGTAAGTTCTCCCATGAGAAGGCATCCATCAATTTTATAATTCTTCTTTCAATATTCAGTGATTTCAACTATTCAGAAATTCCCAGATGACACTATGGCACTCATGTGGTGGGCATTATAACTATTAGTCATTCGGGGCAGAATCAAACAAACAGAACTAGAATCCTCACTAGGCCAGCTGCCTAGGACACGACATCCTGGGTTTACTGAGCAAGCAGTGGGATCATCCCCTATTCCCCTACCCCGACCTGAAAGAATACAGAATAAATGAACAGCCTCGCCCATTTTTCAAGTAGATCAGAGTAGCCAGTGGAGTTATGGTTACCAGAACCTAGTACAGAAAAAACTCCCAAATCTTTGTTGGTTTGGACTATTTGGTTTGCTATTTTTAATAGAGGAAGATATATAAGAAGTGGCAAAGTAGTGATAAACAGAACCCTAAGGCTAGTTATTTGAAAGTATCTTAAAAATAAAAATTAAATCTGGGGACAGGTGATATAGGAAAAGATGAAAAATATAATTTGAGTTCTAATGAAGAGACACTTTTCAGGCATCTGCATCTTATCACGCTGAAGGTGAACTTTTTAAAAGTAAAGTAGTAAACCTAGATTATAATATTTATTATAAATACATGGAATAACTTTTCTAAAAGCACAAATTAATATTTGCACAATCAAGTAAGCACTTCTTAAATGCCCTTATTAGCTGGAATGAATCATCAAAAGGGTGACCTTCAAATTATACTTAGTTTACATATAATAAACTAGTTGCATCTTTCATGTTATACGGACACAAAAATTATTAATGTAGCTGCCATGTGGTGATAAGCCAGTTTTTTAAAAACAAATGTAAATACTAAAAAGTTTTTCAGTTCAGTCAGGTTCTCTTCTGACAGCCTCTCCAAAAATGTCTTCTTGCCAAAAGCAACTTGGCAATATGCAATTTTTGGAGCCAGTTGGTGGTGGCTACCAATCTAAACAGATGAAATCTTTGTTTAGTTCTAATCTAATTTTTTCCCTCTTTTAATATGAAATTTGAGACCAAATTTTAATCATATACTAACTTCCAAAGACCACATAAGGAAATTGAGATGTTCAGAAAGTTCATAGCCAACTTCACAGGAAGATTTTGAAACAGAAAAGCAAACTGTGAAAACCATATTGTCATTGCAGTATTTGTTTTCCATTTCAATGAGCCTTCAATGCAACCCAAAAGTTTGATCTTACTTCAAATTAAAGAATTCTGCATTTATTATTATAAATACCTATTGAGGGCTATTAAAACACTCCCATTAATCTTTCTAAGCATGCCTAGCCTTTGTAGCTATCATTAAAGTACTATCTTGCAAATCATTTCAGATTGAGTTAAATCTGTTTTTTAAATTAACATGTGTATCTTTGATTTTTAGCATTATCAATAAAAAAGCTCTAGACTTAAGATTTATTAGAAAAATCTGAGTCTTCAAAACATATTTGGATAATTCTTTCAGCCCAACACAGCTCCAATTAGCATTAATCATTGCCATGCCCTAATTATGTAAAATTAAACTGAACTTACACATGCAAACATTTTGCAATTCACCCCGCATCCACTTCTCTTTTCAAGTTAACTCTTAAGATTAGACAACTTGTTTTAATAGATTATTATCATTGGATTAGGTCCAAAAAGCATTCATCTAATGGGAATTCTGTCTGCTTTAACATTGTGGTTTTAGCAAACTCTGACTGAACTGTCAATCATTTTTTGACTGGCTCATGGCCCTGGGAACCCTGCTGGGAGACAAGCAAAAAGTTTTTGCCAAGTGCATGACTGGCACTCAGTAAATTGAGACTGAGTGAAGGGGAAGTTAAAGGGATTGGTTAACCAGCTGGAACCTCTAGCTTCTTACTCCCTATTTAAATGTGTCCTAGTTCTAATGTACTGGCTGTCCCTGTTCCCTTGTGTGGTGTTTGCTAGGCACATTCAGTGCAGCAGGTCAAACATTAATAAAAACAAACGTTGAAAAATCTTGACACTATGTTCTAAAATGATTACCAGGTAATAAAAATTACAGGATGCACTAGAGTCTTTATTTAGACTCTAACTCAAAATTACTTTTTAAGTAGTATCAGGAAATTCCATTCTTGAATAGGTTTCCATAATAACTCCTAAACTAAGCACAGGAGAAATTTTACAGTAAGGATCAATTTTCTCAATAAATCCATTTTTGTTCTATTTTGTACCATATCACAAATAAAGCCATGTGTCTTGTTCCTTCAACAATTTAAATAAATGCAGGTCATCCAAATAATAAAGTGAGTGCAAATTAAGCTCCATTATATTTTTCTGTGAGAGATCAGATATTACGAGGAAAAAGAATTGTGTATAATTGCCTAATGAATTCAAACACCTGTGAAGTCATTTTATTCCTCCCAGATGAGGTCCTGGCATCTAGTGGATAGAGCAGTGCCTAGAAAACGTTCTATTCTGTTATATTTCACTTTGGGATATACAGGAAATCATTTATGGGTAGTAACACTAATTATGAATGTTGATTAAACATTTTACAGAGTGTCTTTACATGTATTATTTCAAGTAGTTCTTACTAAAATGTTGTAAACCTTGTCAACTGGATTCTACAAAAAGGCAGGTAGAACTCAGAAAGGTTAAATGTGTTATTCAGTATCCCACAGCTAATGAGTAGAAGAGTTAGGACCCAAAGCCATGTCCTTTGATTGTAAGTCCAGGGTTCCATGCCCTAAACCACTCTAAACCACACAGTACCCACTTCATACCTAAATCTCCAGTTCTTCAGTCGTCAGTTCCTCAAACTGCTCTCACTCTCTCACCTCAGGTTGGTATCTGACATAAAAGACCACTAACTCCTACTGCAAAGTCTCAAAAACCACAGATTGTTAAATGCTAGAAGAGATGTAGAGATCAAAAATTTACATGTTTATAAAATCCAGAACATTGGAGGAACATCTCCTCAATGTTTGTTTTGCAGTGAGGAAACTGGTATCTACAGAGGTTACATGGTTCTCCAAGAAACAAATCTATTCAGTCATAGTCAGGACTAGAAAGTCCATCTTCCTTTCCTTTGATGGAATGGTACTTTACCATTCATTTTTTTAGCTTTTTAATTTTAGATTTTTTTTTTCAAGAGACAATTTTTTGCTATGTTGCCCAGGCTGGCTTTGAACTCCTGGGCTCAAAGGATCCTCCTACCTCAGCCTCCTGAACAGATTGGACTACATGTGCATACCACCATGCCTGGCTCATTAGGTGTATGTGTGTGTATATAAATACATACATATATATATATTTTTTTTTTTTTTTTGAGACAGTCTCCCTCTGTTGCCCCAGCTAGAATGCAGTGGTGTCATCATAGCACACCACAACTTCAAACTCCTGGGCTCAAGCAATCCTCCTGCCTCAGACTCCCGAGTAGCTGGGACTACAGTCACGCCACTATGCCTGGCTAATTTTTCTATTTTTTGTAGAGATAGGGTCTCGCTCTTGCTCAAGCTGGTCTCAAACTCCTGAGCTCAAGTGATCCTCCTACCCTCAGCCTCCCAGAGTGCTAGGATTCCAGGTGTGAGCCACCACACCCAGCCCATTTATATTTTGAATCACTACTCCTTGTTCAGAATCTGTAATAATTCTCTAAAGCAAGAACATTTAGATTCCAATGCCCTCAGCCTAGTATTCAAAACTGTCCAAAGTTTGGCCCATCTTTATCTAAATTTCAAAATCCCCTAAGTCATATTGATATCTTTACTGTTGGAAACTTCAAAATCCCCTCAGTGGTATCATTCTCATCATTCTAGATTCAAACCAATTTCAAATCCATCTTCCTAACGGCACCACTATTTTAAATGATCCTCTTCGCCTCCAGCTTAAATTGTGATTCCTCCATAAGACTTCCCCAATTTATCCAGGCCTCATTAATCCCTTCCTTCTCAAAGCTCTCCAGTCTTACACCTTGTACTATATATGAAAGATATCACATATTGTAAAGGTCAAGTATGAAGCTGTTAAGGCCCAAAGTGATACTGAAAGTATACAGTCTTAACATTACCACTTTCACAGACAAGAGGCTCACTGGTCCCACAAGAATACCAGCTCTGGAAGGACAGGGACCTGTCTGGTCTGCTCACTGATTTACACTATCCACAGCAACCAGACCAGCACGTGGCATAGAGAAGACACTCCATATGGGTGAATGGGTACATGAATGATTGAGCAAATGACTGAGAGAATGAACAAAAGAAAAATTAACCAAGAGAGTAGTCTAAGAAGGGGGCTGTGGGC
Organism: Eulemur rufifrons; assembly: GCF_041146395.1. Classification (NCBI taxonomy): domain Eukaryota; kingdom Metazoa; phylum Chordata; class Mammalia; order Primates; family Lemuridae; genus Eulemur; species Eulemur rufifrons. The sequence continues at coordinate 64,176,585 of NC_090998.1, read as the reverse complement.
GGTTTTATATATACCAGAATCTTGATATAATGATCATACAGGCCCACCTGTTGTAGTCTATGTTCCTATACAGAATACAGAGCAGAGGTTCTGGCTGAGTGGTAACTGCAGCTCTGTTTAACTTCCATATTTTATGGTGTCCCTAGTTTTGTTAATAATTTGATTTTTTTCCCCCTAGTGAATACTGTATTAATTTGAGTGTCAAAACAACAGTAAAACATTTAAAGCCCCTTTGGCAAATAAGGACTATCCTTTCCTGTAGAAATAATTTGTAAGTATTTTAAATATACCTGAACTATGAAGCCAGGTCAAGCTCCTTACCCTAAGGGCTATTTTTAAGTAAATGAAGAAAAAAATGCACTGTCTTAAGGAAGGAAAGAAGAAAAAGACGGAAAACAGGAGGAAGAGGTGACAGGAAGACTAGACTTTTAATCATTAGACTTGCGAGTTCACCTGAACAAGATGACAGTAAGAAAATTACCTAATTCCTCTGGGCATCTCCAGCTCTAAATGAAGGGCCTTAAAAATACTCACTTCACTTCCTGGGGCCTTTAGGAGATGAGGTGAGGTGTTAGGAAGATTTGTAAAAAAATACAGCCCTACATAAATGTTACTGATAGGAGAGACAGGATAATCTTGAAACAGCAACTGTCAGTTCCTTAAAAAGAATGCAATTGTGGGATTTGAGAAACTTGTATGTAATTGCATAGTTCTGTGACTTGAGACTGTGGTTCCAGGATGAAAGTTATTTTTATATACCTTTTCTTGAAAATATCTATTAAAAATCTCATTCTTAAGTGTCTGTTAAAAATCCAGTGACTTCCTAGTTTAATGTTATAGGGAATAACAAAATTTAACACTGATGAATTTAAAAATAGACTAATGTATCCTTGCAATGTTATATAAGAGTATTCACATTTATTGCAATTTCTCTAATGAACTCTGACTTCTAAAAATATTAGTATCAGGGACAGACAAACATGGTCTTCATGGCAAATATTTGTAAATCAGCCCATCTGCAGAGATGGTGAGCATCTTAAAATAGATAAAAATAAAAATGGCCCACATTAATTGAGCACTTACTATGTGCTATGCACTTAAGAGATTTCTATATATTAACTTATCTAATCCTCAAGAAATGCTAGATTTAAGATGTGGATACGGAGGTACAAAGAATAAAAATCAGGATCCCCAGGTCATGCTGCTGTTAAACCAGCAGGCATCGTATCACCTCATGCAGCAGCCGCCTGATTAAGAAAGGGAAGAAAATATTATGAAGCCTTGGTAAAAAACAAAACAAAAACAAAAGTTGAAATAACTCTGAAAAGGGCCAAATATTTAGTTACACTTAAAAAAAAAACCAATTAAACAATACCTATTAGAATGTATTTACAGAGTATTTAAGATTTGAGATTTTGGCCTGATGAGTTTGCAAAAACTGAGGGGAACTACCAAATTGACATGGACTTTTACAGATTTGTTATCTTGCATTTTCTTAATTCAGAACCAGTAATGCTAATGCTCTTCAACTGCCCTATGTCATTTGGACAGAATAAAATGATTTTCAGAGACATGATAAGAGATATTACACAGTAAATATATTAAATTTTCTGCTTCCTCCCAGCTGAAACGCCGTAACCACCAATATACTTATCACAAAAATTTTTTAAAGACGTATAATCACTGCCAAAGTCAATCACTTCATATCTACCTGGAACGAAAACGCTGTAAGAAACACACTACCCACTATCCTACCACCACCACCTCTGGTCAAGGAAAAAGACACTGAGCTGGCATAAGATTTACTTCTCTATGTTTTTCCAGTGACAGCTCTCCTCTGTGATAGAAGTGCCTTTTGGCCTTTGTACTAAGAACAATAAGCAAACACGTTCAATATATCAAAGTACTGGAGGGAGAGAGAAATCAAAAGAAAAAAATTTGAGCACTCATACTACAAGCTAAATTACAACTGAAGATATTTTTACAGCTGCTATGAACTTCTAGAGGCGGTTATTCTTGGAAATCACCTTCTGCTTACTTGGGCTTCCTTTACAGGGGACTTGTTACCAAAGTTTACTTTCTCTGATTATTTTGAATGGATTCAGTATCCAGAGAATGGTCATAATGCTAAGTTTGGACTTTACTTTCAAAATTTTAGGGTATAGAAGATTCCACTAACACAAAATAGGATCAGAGATACCTGCTCGGTGTGCTCATTGGTACTCTGATGTGATATGAAGTAGGAAAACAGAGTAAAGATCTTGTGTTCTTAGGGTCAGCCTGGGAAGATTACACTGCTCTAAGTATTGGCTTCCTCAACTGTACAACTAAAAAAAAAAAAAAAAAAAATTAATAAAATTAAATAGATTCTTACAACGTAAATGTTAAAAAATATACAGGTAGAAGTACAAATGAACATAAACCCCTTTGTAAAATGAATGCAACTTGTATGAAATGGAATGATTCATATTTTTACAAGTATACTGTACTAAACTTAATCTCTTTAGAGAAGCTGAATTACTTACATACATATGAGTCTACCAACTATTTAATAAATTACTAGAAAGATCAGGAGCCAGCAGACTACAGCCCAGAACATAGCCACACCCATTTGTCTGCAGTACACAAACAGCAGAGCTGTGTAGCTGTGACAGAGTCCATAGGCCCTAGTGGCAGAAAACATTTATTATCCGGCCCTTTACAGAGAAAATATGCAGACCTCTGAGATCAAGGACAACTAGGCTGAGTTTGACACTTGATAATATTTCTTTAGGTCTTTTCAAAATTCCTCTGTGGAGGACGGCAAATTAATTTCAGTATTTAAGGAAAACATGCTATTTTTCTTGCATAGAACAAGGAATCAAAGTCAATTTCTGATTATATACATAAGGTAATAGCACAGCTAATGTAAAAATGGCATCACTCTCTATTTCAGGCTACATTAAGAAATTAGAGAGTTAGGAATGACTCATGAGACACTCCATCTTAGATAATCAAGTGTCAACTGAATTTAAGTTTAAAAGATAATGAAAAAGATAACTTCATCATAGAAAAAGAGAATAAGTATATTATTTTAAATACAAATAGATTCCTCTGAAATATGAAACATAAACATATAGCCCACTAATTTGCAATAAATACTTGCCCTCAAAAAAAAAAAAAAAATTCAAAGCACCTTGGGATCTAATTTTTGTTTCCTGAAAATGAATGAGGAACTTAGTATCTGCACAAGAAATGCTTCTTTCTAATCTGATTTCAAAGACAAGAAAATTATGATTTTATAAAAAAAAATTAGCAGTATAACCATTTTTTAAATTTTTGATTGAAATAGAATGCTGTAATTTGATCCTTGAAGCATCCTCAGGAAAGCCCATATTAGGAAAAACTCCTGGAGAGGTTAAATGACTTTGCCCACAATTACATTACTCGGTAGTGGCAAAACCCATGTGAGAACCCAGGCCTCCTGATTAGAACTGCAGGGTTTATGTCATTACGCCATATGGCCATACTTTTCACAGCATGTTCCCTTTATCTCTGAAATCACAACTTCTCTCAAATGTCTAACATTTTTCAGAGGCTTTCACATAATTAATCTAGAAAAAGGCTACCAGCTGGACACAAAGGTGCAGGTTCAAACAACCTTTATATAAATCTGATGTAAATCAGCAAATGTCTTAATGGCATATTAAATTTTTATAGAATCGTTCTCCCGTAATTAACTTTATGTTATTGCTCCCTTTAAGTTGCTCAGTAGTGAATTTGCCTCTAGGAAGTAATAAGCTGGGCATGTTTTAGGATGGCTACTTCTTTAAAGAGATCAAAGAAATATTCCAAATTCAGTCCCTTATTTAAATATGTTTCGTTTGCCTAAAAACGTGTTTCCTTTTTTCAAATAAGGAATGGAATAGAAATTGGGCTTTTACAAACACTTTTACACTTTGATAAAATTCCTGGTCAAAGCTAAGAAAAAGCCAATTCTACATTTTAAATACAACCTAATTATTGCTGCATAAGACATACGTAAAACACTGACAGGCAAATATATGGGAAAAAGTAAGTGTCCAGGTTCATATTTACATTGTAAACCACTGTTCTTCATTCAAAAATCAAAAGCTGTGTGTACCAACACACAGCCAAGAAAGCAATCAAATACTGACATAAGATGCTAACTCCAGAAAATTGCCCTACAATTTACCACAGTTTTGAGAAAGCAAGTTAAGGATCTGAGCATTCTGACCCATACGTAACTCCAAATAAGATAGCCTGACTACCCAAACTGTATCACCAACTTGTTAAACAGTAAGCAAGGCAGCTAAGCAGATTAAAGGCACTGGTGAAAACACTCAGGGGGCTTCACTACCTTAACCAGCTTCACTGACCCACATGGTTCAAGGTCAAAAATTTTTCCTACATATCCTGTTAAACTTGAAAACAAATGCCTAAGTCTTTGAAAAAAGGCAAGCTAGAGGTTGAAAATCCCTATCTAAAATTCTAAAATATGGAATTAAGATTATGATGTAGTTGAAAAACTCTGAATACACTCAAAACCAATAAACCGTACACCTTAAATGGGCCAATTTTATAACATATGAATCATATCTTCATAAAACTATTAAAAAGACATCAAACTCTAACTTGAACCAACATGAGGCAGTTTGTTGTTTATTCTATTTGCTAAAAATATTTATGTGTTTCCCTGCAGAAATATTAAACATTTCTTATTATGAAGTGCTACCATGTTAGGAGTATTACGTAATGCAGGGTTCATATACCCTATTACATTTGAATAATTCTGAATAATATTGAATCATATCTGGCCTCATGGGTTTTGGATGCTGAATCAGGGAATGTGCAGCCCTTTTCTGTATAAATAGAGGAAAAGATTTCAGAAGTAATTTTTACAATCCACACCAAATACATGTAGTTTAGGACTCCCTAAGACATGAAGACACTCTTTGGCAGCATAACATTGCCAATTAGTCTAAGCAATTTTGCATTTTTAATGAAATTTTCAGGAATAAGTTTTTTTTTTCTTTTCTTTTTTTTTTTTTTTTTTTAAGACAGAGCTCACTCTTCTTGCCTGGGCTAGAGTGCTGTGGCATCAGCCTAGCTCACAGCAACCTCAAACTCCTGGGCTCAAGCAATCCTCCTGTCTCAGCCTCCCAGGTATCTGGGACTACAGGCACGTGCCACCATGCCCGGCTAATTTTTTCTATTTTTTTTTTTTTTTTTTTTAGTTGTTTGGCTAATTTCTTTCTATTTATAGTAGAGATGGAGTCTCGCTCTTGCTCAGGCTGGTCTCAAACTCCTGAACTCAAGCAATCCTCCTGCTTCGGCCTCCCAGAGTGCTAGGATTACAGGCGTGAGCCATCGCGCCCCGGCCAATAAGGTTTTTTTTTAATCTGAATTACAAAGCAACCTCTATAGGGCAGACTCATTCTTCCCCATATAAAACAATTAGGAATGCACTGTCTGTCAACAATACACTAATAAGTTAATATGGTTGATTAGTAATTATGCAGCAATATGAAATTCAGAGACAAACCAAATGCTCCAATTGTCAACTGACTTCAGAGAATTCTTTTTTACATGCTTTTGAGAAGCACCATGCATTTCAGAGGACACAGAGAATTTAATAGCAACTTAAGAGGCAAACCTACCCAAGTCCAACCTCAAGGATATATGCATAAAGCCTCGCCTTCAAATCTGGCAAATGCAGGGCAAGGACATACTGGAAATGGTATGTCCCTGCAGGACAATGTGATGTTCAAGCTCAGAATAACCAAGATCTCAGTGCCTTGGCCCCTTCTGGGACAAGGGGATGCAAAAGAAAAAATCTATCCAGTCATTGGTCTCAAGGAGGTTTCCAAACCAACCAGAGCCTATACACATATATTACTACTCATTTACCATCTTAAGCAATCATACTACTTTTTACTTTGAAACTAAGTCTCACTGCATGCTGAGCTATTTGAAAGGAGTTCGTTAAACTTCTTCGTAAAATGGGGTAAAAATAACAAACCCACAGAGTTATCGTGACAGTTGTTAGAAAATAAATGTAAATTCCAAGAGTGTGGGTGTTTGTCTATTTTCTTTACTACTTTATCCTCATTATCTAGGAGCATGCCTTGTACCTAAAAGATACTCAGTACAAATGTGTTAACAAATGAACAAAAAAGCATCTAGCATATTTCTTGTCACATGAGAGGCACAGAGGAAAAAAAGATGGAAGTTGATATTGACTCTCAACCTAAATGAAATGCCCAAATATGAAATGGTGTTTTAGAAAAAGAAGGACGAGCTGAGCTATTTAGATGCCACTATCTTTCTGTCACTCCCTGACTTTTCCCTAACCAGGCGAAATTAATTTATTTGGCATTTATGCTTCTCAAGCATTTTATATGGAATTCTATTAGCACTCAGTACGCAGTAATACAGTTATTGTATGTGTCTGCTACTTCACAGGGGCTGAAAGAAAATATGATCCATCTGTATTTTTAGCACCCATAAAACTAGCTGTTGCACATGGAAGTCCAGATTATTTATATTTAAAGTTATTCTAGGTAAAGAGCATTGGTCCCAAAGCAATGTGGGGGGGAAAAAGAAAAGTTTCTTTCATAACACTATTTGGATCTTTCATTTTCACTAAAATTGGATAAAAATAGTATAATAGGAAGACCATGAGCTCTGGAGTCACACATGTTGGATGAGATCCCCTCTCTGCTATATACTTTCTGAATCCTTGGGCAAATTATTTCATTTCCATAAGAGTCAGTTTATCCTATCATCTGTAAATGAGGCTAATACCCACTCTCATAGAATGGAGCATAATAGTGCACACTTTGCTAGCACACACTAAGCCTTGATAAATGGTGGTTACCATTACCACCAGCTCTGTGTATATGCAAATGAAAGCTAATGAATTCAGATGGGTTATTTCTCTTCCTCTTTGAACAATATGGAAGTCAGTACAGCCATGGAGAAGATTATACTGCAGAATGCAAGAGAATCAGAGACTACAAATTATCCTGTCCAAGAACCAGAAGCTTCAGGCTGCTGCTTTGACAACTTAAATTCAACCCTTTTCTCACTGAGCCAGCCCATTTTTCAATTGGCACCTCCACATTTTCTACTTCCCTTGCTATTTTCCCTCTGATATGTTCATTTTTGGAATTGTTCTCACTTTTTCCATTAGGGTTGTAATCCATTCAAATATCCACCAGACAGCAAGAAACAAGTCATATTCTGAGGTCACAGAAACTTTAAGGCTCTAGTGGTGGCATATTTTAAAATCCCACCACCTTCCTAATTTACAAGTAACAGAATGAAAGATTGCACACCCCAGCCGATGTGTCTACGGCTAATGTCTACAATACTCCTTGAGGCCGGGCACGGTGGCTCACGCCTGTAATCCTAACACTCTGGGAGGCCGAGGCGGGCGGATTGCTGGAGCTCAGGAGTTCGAGACCAGCCTGAGCAAGAGCGAGACCCCCGTCTCTACTAAAAATAGAAAGAAATTATCTGGCCAACTAAAAATATATACAGAAAAAAATTAGCTGGGCATGGTGGCGTATGCCTGTAGTCCCAGCTACTTGGGAGGCTGAGGCAGTAGGATCGCTTCAGCCCAGGAGTTTGAGGTTGCTGTGAGCTAGGCTGATGCCATGGCACTCACTCTAGCCCGGGCAACAGAGCAAGACTCTGTCTCAAAAAAATAATAATAAAAAAAATAATAAAATACTCCTTGTTGCTGAGTCTGTGCAGTGGTTCCTTGAAGAGTAGGAAGAAAGTAGAGAAGAGCTGCCCTACTATCTATTTCTCCAGTTGAAGGCCAATCTTAAGCTCAGCAGAGAGAAACAGGGGTAACCTATGTCAACAGTGGCACAGTGTTAGTAAAGGAAATTAACCAAATTAGGAAGAAAAACACATTGTGATTTTACTCCATGTTAAGCTTGTGGTTCCTACAGAAGCAAGTATTCCATCTGAATGTGGCCATCTGAATCAAGCTGGAGCACTAGGATGACAAAACACATAATGAAACCCCAAGCAGAAGCTAGTTTGGTTGGGTGGAAGAAAAAGGTCAGCTTGGGAGGAGGGAAAAAAAACAACTTAATTTCAAGAGGAAGTTTGTAATTATTAATAGGAAAAGAGAACCTAGGATGAAATACAAAGAGCAGAATCATAATTAGTGATAAACTGGAGTGATGGGTATATGATGGTTACTAGTCTCTAGTCTAATTGAAATCCAACTGGGCAATTAAAAATTTCCATAATAACAAGTTTTAAAAAATCGAGGGATGGGAGACAATGTGTACAGTGATAAATGAGTTAGACCCAGAATTCAAAGCCTAGAGTATACTGCTCTCTCTATTCTCAACTAATCATGTGCCTAATTTCTGTGGACCTCAAATTCTAAACAGGTGGTACTATGTAGGTGGATAGATGGTTTCTAATATACTTTTCCGGCTACAAAATCTTGTGTTTTTGTGAGTATTTTATAATATTTAATGACATTGTATGAGAGAATCAGATTCTCAATGTACATCAGTGAATCCCAGACCTAGCTGCTCATCAAAATCACTGGGAGAGCTTTTAAAAAAAAGGTTCACTCCTTCCACCTCTCCACCAGCTCACTCTCAACCCCTGAAACGCAAACAAAAAGTAAACAGACAAAAATGTTCTTATTTGGTAGCTTCCAGTTCTGTGCTATCATCTCTAGTTTAAAATAGTTTCCCCAAGAGGGGCTGATGATTGCCCAAGTTTGGTATGTTCAAAAAAAACTCATGATGAATACTGAAGCTTTTTAAGTCAATGATCACCCCATCCACTCACCCCTTGTATCATCTGTCAGTTAAATCAGATTCTTAAATATTGGATTTTCTGAAATCGAAAACCAATTTTATCTATAGATTTGTCTCAGCAAGTCAAAGTTACTAAGATTTAAGTTTCTGTAAAAATAATTTGTTCTGAATGTTATTCAGGTGTCCAAATAGTCTATGAAATTTTTTTGGCAGCCAGAAAATAGTATTGCTTTAAAGACAAAACTTTCTGCCTTCTATTCTCTCTCTAGGAGGTAGGGAAATAAACTGAACCATTGAACAACAACAAAAACAGACTCAATGTTTCCCTGTAAAGGTTTGTTATAATAGAGATTCTGGAATCAGGTGCAACAATATTGCCTGCCAGGTTGAGGAAGAATAGGAGAAGGAAAGATATTAACATTCACCCTTAGATGGTAACAGTGCTGCTTCTTTCTCACACACACACACACACACACACAAAAAAGAGAGAGAGAGAGAGAGAGAGACTTTAATGCTGTAAGATATTGCAGCTACTGAACTAATTTTCTTTACTATAAACCTGGCTAAAAGGAAATATATAGGAAAGAGGGTAGTGGTGGGAGAATAGCAAAGCTTGTCTCCCCCTCAACTTTCAGATACATAAGCAACAGCACCCTCCTGAGCCCAAAAGGGGAAAAAAACAGGATATAGAAGTATGAGATGACAAGATATTAGCAACAGACATATACTTGGTTTCAATCAAGCAAAACGATAAATGATCAAATCATGCTGTTTAGAAGAATTATCCTTGAGAAAGACTTTTCCTGAGCTGTCTTTTAATTATCAGCGCTAGTGAACAGGATGCCAAGCATTCCATTCTTTGTTGATTGACATTTCATCTTGCAGCCATTAACTAGTCAAGAATAGCCACAGTCATGCTAATTGAGTGGTCCACAAAATGACAGATAGAAGTTCACTATTATTAAAATGCTGCAGAAATGCAGTGAAATGCTGATGACAGTGATGATACCCACTGTAAGCAAGGAACTTGACTGAAGAGTGTACACGTTAACTACATTCATACCTAACACCACCCAGTAAATATTATATTTCTGATTTTACAGATCATGTAACTGATGTTCCAAGAAATTTAGTAATTTTCCCAAGGTTACACAGCTAGAGAATGACCAAATTTCTATTTAAACCTTTATCTGCAGGCTCTGATCTAATGGCTTTTCCATAACGGCCATATGTGCACCTCTGCATGAAAAGATTAGCCAAATACCAAATGGCTATTCAAAGTAAACACTAGTTCTTTTCACAGTATTATCACCGTATGTCACAAGGACTTAAGAAAAAAGAAAGTACATGCAATTCAAACTGGCAAATTTCACCAGAATCTTCAAATTAGGAGAAATAATAATTCCACGTACTTTGGAGTTTTCTATTTTCATTAAAGTTATGGAAATGCACTCAACTCATTCATGTAAAGCCTTGGTATAATCTGACTGTTATATATGCTTGTATTCATGCTGTTTGCTCTGACAGAACACACTCACACATAAACCCTATTTTGAGAGAAGAGAACTTAGTGTTTGTACATAAAAAGTAAGATAATGCCCTCAAAAGGCTGGTTGGTCTGCTAACAGGCATAACAACTCAATTCACAAAATTAAAATGCTGAGTTTCTTTTTTTAGTCTTTAAATATACAACCTGTATTTATTTTTAAACACCCACAATTGATATTGCATATCAGAGTCTTAATTAAATGTACTTGGTATATGGTTTATGTTTAGCAATATTTTAATGGAAGTTCTGGCTACAGTTTCCATGTCTTCAATTACTAAAAACTAACTCATTTTTTTAAATGTCCTTCATTTTTCCCATGTTGGTCCTGCTGTTTTCTTTGAACCTTAAATTATAAGCAAAGTGACAACCACATACTAAAACAAAGGCATTGCAGACCCGAACCTATCAAGGAGTATTATGATCTTTGCATTTTATTGGATTTCCTGAAATTAAATGAATAAACATGTAGAGAAAGAAAGAAATTGTCCTTTGAACGCAAACACTGAGTTCACTAATCAAGGCCACAATTACTGAAGAAACATGTATTAAATTCTGAATTCATGCTATTTCGCTTGATGCAAGAGTTATAATCAGACCAACAGAGCATAGAGGAGCCATCTGGGTGCTGCTGTGGCACTGTAGAGACAAGGGCACACTGACCTTCCTACCACAAAACCACCACAGACTGGCATTGGAAGATGCTGTTCTTCCCTTTCGATTTCTTATTACCCCTTTTGAAGAAAGGAATGCTATGATTAATAGTTACGATACTTGAACGTTTAAAAGAAAAATTAAACTTACAACACTATGCAACTCTGCCATAGTCACCTCTCACATGTATTTTAACTATCAATGCATTTAACAATTTTATCCACCCTACTCCATTCATGTCTTTTAAGGCATCTCTGATGTACTCATGGAATCTGGCTTTCTATAGCTAAAATTTCATTTAAGAAATCAACATTAAATTATCATTTCCATTGTTCTAGGCATTTAAAGACAGGAATCTGGCTTCTAGGCAACGACAATGGATTTCAAATTTGTGCAAACCACATCATTTTCTGTGAAACTAACAGTACCTAGCCGAGTATGAGTAACCTGATAGCCAAGGGATCCCCCTCGGTCAATTTGATTCCTCCGAGGCAGCAGGTTATCGAAAATTGAGCCGAGTGATGTAATATGCATCCCAGACATAGTGTTATGAGAACAGCATAGAAGATTTCAATGAGATTCATTATTTATTCATCACAAGATCCAATTTGCGTGTCATTTTCACTGACAGAGTATTGAGTTAACTGGTTGAAATTCCGTGCTGATAGAGTATTTTATTTTGTACTGTAAAAAGGAGCCTTTTAATTTTTTTTTTCTTTCTGTACAAAGAAGGATTTTGTACTTGTGGCCATTCATGGTAATATCTGAACATTGTTAAGCAATGTTGGAAAAATGGACACAGGAGAAAGCCCTGAAGGACTCCTTGCTTCTCAATAAGACTGCATAGTATTATGCCAAATATTACTCAGTAAGAAATTACTAACCTATTACTAACCTTCAGAAAATGCTTTTTATTTAATGCTAAAGAATGACATACACACTGATGTGAGACACACTCACTGAATGTGATATAAACTTCAATTCCTGTATCTCATTCTGTCTCATCACCAAAGGAACCCTTCCCTCAGGTTTAGGGCACAGAAAGGACAGTCCCCACAGGTGGCTAGATGGAGCCATCCTGAATATTCCTTCCTAGGCTGCTTCTATAGACCAAAGTGCAAGCACATTTAAAAACCATGCATTGTCACCCAACAGTTTGGGAGCTACGATATGCCTTAAAAAGACTCCTACATCACTATACATACTAAGTGGTCTCAATCTACCTCTGACTCATTTTCCTCTATGAACTATAGGCACTCTACATACTCAGTAGTCCCCAGTAGCTTGCTATAAGTTTCCCTCTGTGTATTGCTCATGCTGCATCTTGTACTCTTCCCTCACGTCTCCAATTGATAAATCCCTATATCTTAAACTCTCCTTTGAGGCCCTGCTCAAATGTCTCTGTTCTATAAGGCTTTCCTTAATCTCCTCAGCTGAGAGCACCTCTGCTTCCTCTCAACTCCCCCAGCACATCCCTTATTTCCCTCGCCACTTTCCAGCCTGAATTTTGCTTCTACATTTATACGCACCATTCTCAACTTCATACTACTCCATCAAAGTCCTTATGGGCATGTTCTCATCAATTCATCTTTGAATCCCCACATCACCTAATACTGTGCCTGGCACAAAGATGAATATTTAATTTTTTAAATGATAATTTGTGATTAGATCACTGTTCCAAGCATTAACACTGTAATGCAAGCTTTCTAGATGCCTGCAATGGTGTCAGCTTCCCAAGTCTGAATTACTCAACTTGAGCCTAAACTGCACAGAACACAGAATCATCTTAAATCAGCAGAGCAAAGGAGCCAACCTGAAGGAATAAAATACTTTATTTATCTATGACTCTATGAACTGTAAAATATTTTTGAGCCTTAACTTTGCGGTATTATCTGGTTAGCAGTGTTGGCAGCTGTTCAAAGTTTTATAGTACTACAGGTCATGAACATGAAATGCAACAAGTTTACTGGGAGGAAATCCAAATTCATTTGTAAGTGCATGACAAATAGCCCTACAGTTTCAATAAAGCTAGGAAATACTGTGATCAGAATCAGAGTATCTTGCTATGTCTGGATTCTCACAAAGTCAAGTGTAAGGCAAATGAAGGGAACGAAGATCATAAAGTAGTAATACTACTTGGAGTGGCACAGATGTTGATTGAAGAAAATCAGAAATGGCAAATACATCATATTTCATTCTGTGCAATCAATATGAGGGTCACAACTGGAACAAAACCACAACCTAATCTAGAAACAAAGGGACAAAGCCATAAATGATAACAGATTCCATCAATGTCATCCCCAGCAGCTCATCAAATAAAAAAGCACATGTGGATTCAATATGCAAATACCTGCAGGCTAAGCGTCTCCTTTTTCATGCTCTTCTATACATAGAGTCACACAAAATAGTCAGAAGTACAGAAGCACCACATTTAATATCTGTAGTGCTCAGATAGTGATGAACCAAAAACCTTTAACAGAACAAACAGCCACCCTCAGAAATCATTCTTGAGATAAACCCAGTAAATGATTTGGTAATACGGGGTATTTGTTAGTTTTGGTCTGATCACCATATCTTAATATAGAATCAAGCTTAAGCAAAACTCAAGACAAAGGTCAACTTCATTCACCATGAGCAATTTCCATCATTCACACCCTGCTTTGCATTAAAAAATCTGTTTCTAGAAAGAGATGACCTGTTTTTTTCAAAAGTGACAATGCCTCCCATTTTCCTTTATAATAAAATAGCCTTATCTTGTTTATGTGAAAGAGGCACACAATTTAATTTTAAGAAGAGTTTACCCAGATAATGCACATCGTGGAAGCAATTATAGCAAAACAAAGGTAGTCATCTTTAGAGAAATTTTGAAAAGATCAAACCAAAAGGGTTTCGTTTTTCCAAATTATCCAAATTATTAGACTTGCTATGTTGACTTTCAGATTTCCTTGTTTTTAAATTTTCCACCTGTAACTGAAAAAGTGATTATGAGGCTAATAAAGGGGGAAAAGATGTTTCCACATTAAAACAGTTAACAGATGTTAAATAAGCACAGAAAATGGCCAGTAGGCAAGCCACGACTGATGTTGAGTAAGAAAAATGTTGCTTTTACTGATTTTATTACCCATGTACCTCCTGGGGTCATGGGAGGCTTGTAAAAAATTTTGTGGGGAGATAAAAGTCTAATATTTATTTGTAAGGCTAGTTTAAGTGTATTTCAAGGGTTCCACCCCCACTCTTTTTTTTTTTTTTTTTGACCACATAAAACTAAGTAAGTGAAAGTAATCTAAGGAACGCTAAAACAATCATTTGGTCAGAGGTCAAGAAAATTTATTTTTCTGACATGCATGTTTTCCAATCCCACCTTCCAGACTCTGCTAACCCGGGAATGAAATTCCCATTGTACAGGATTTCACTTTAACATTTCAGGCGCATACTTTTAAAAATGTAAATCTTAAGTAAGTGTGAATTCAATAATTTACTAAGTATCTACTAGATGCCAGATGGTATGCTAGAGGCCAGGGATAATGTAGGAAACACATTAAACAGAATCCTGGGGCTAAGAGTTATTTTAAAACACTGATTTTTGTTCATACATATTTCTGAAGGTTTTATATATTTAGTGTTTTCTGATAAATCTTTCTTACTACTGACAAAATTATTGTTTGTCAGCATTCAACCATATTATTTCGTAAGTCGTATTACTTCTCTCAAGAAGCAGCTAAATGTGTTAACATTTTTAGCACACTAAGAACAGTGCCTGGAAGATATGAACACTGTTCATTAAATACTAAATATCTACTATATGCCAGGTACTTATCTTTCCCGTTCACTTTACCAAAGAAAAACATGGCTTCCACATTTCCTTTGCAGAACTGCAAAAGCCCGACACATAATGTGGACATGTGCATCGTTTGTGTGAGTCTTATAATAGGAGTCCAAACTGGCCAAATTTAGCCAGCTCAAAGATTTTGTCTGGCCCAAATGAGGTTTATTTGTTTTTTAATTAGTAACCAGTATTTAAAAAAAAAAAAAAAAAAAAAACCCACGTACACAGAAAAATTCAGATTTCTGTCTTCTTTAAAAACAAAACAAAAACAACAAAAAAACTTAAGCTCTATCAGACGTTGCATTCTCTTAGTACAATAATAGAGTAGAGAGGACAGTGGCAGGGCAGAACTTCCCAGTTCCCCATAGTCCCTTTCTGCATGGCCCTGGTAGGCATGTGAGTTTGGGAGCCAGTGTCTGATTGAAATAAGAGTTATAGACCCCAAACCACCCACACTGTGAAAAAAGAAGCCGAGTGTAACTGGTATGTATGACAAAAACATTACTGACCGAAGTAGAAAAATGGAGAGCCTTGCCCCTCTGGTCCTAACCCTTTTGAGCTTTAAGACGACCACCATTTTTAGGTTTTAAGTATTTGGTTGGTTCTCTAATTTGCATAATAGAGTTAAACATTTGTGTGGAGTTTCCTGTTTCTATATGAGTTTTATTTTGATATGGCAAGGAAGTTTATTTAACCTGGCAAATGATGATAACTATGATGCAGAGTTGGTAAGATATTATGATTATTCTTTTAAAGATGACAAGGACCTTCTTAAGTCTTTCAGTCTACTTTCTTCAGAAAGAATTTCCTCTAACTCACCCCAAGCACAGGAATCTGTGTATCTTGCAGATAGAATATGGAATTTTCCATAACTTCCATATGCAATTTATGCCAATTGTGAGATTCTAAATGAAGGTTTGTGCTTCGATCTGCTTACTTCAGCTTTAGTCAATTCCTAAGCAGCCCTTACTTCATATGCTTTTGAACACCGTATGTGTAAAAACAACTAGACGTTTATCTTAAGAAAGCAAAGGTTAAAAGATAAAGAATTACAATTTCCATCAATATTTCTACTCCCTTCAACTAATACATATTAGGTGCTGTCCAAATACAGAACACCCCAGCTCACACTGAACACCCCACAATTTCACATAATCCTCATAACACTAGGTGAGAACAATAACTGCCTCCATTTTTAGATAAAGAAATCAGATCGTAAAATTAGCCCATATTACTCAGCCTCTATGGGTTAAGACTCTGTTCAACGTTATTTTCCTTTCTACTGTGTAGTCATTTGACTTCACATCTGTTTGTTCTAATTCACACTTTCAGAGTGTAGCAAAGAGATCACTGGACGGTCAGAAATGTGTGTTCTAGTCCTAGTGATTCTACCATTTTCTGAGTAACCTATACCTCTCTCTGGCTCTCTACACCTCAGCTGGAAATTAGGGGAGTGGCAAAGATGATCTCTACAGTTCCTTACAAATCTATAAAGTCTGTTATCGCAATCGCAATGTGTTTATTAAGTTCACTGGCCCCAAACCTAAGCATGACAGAAAGAGCTAAGATGAGACAGCAACTCTCAGAGGAAGGGTCTTGCTCCTCCCCTACTCTCCTTGCTGCTGCTCAGCTCTGCAAGCGGTGGTTGCCAGGAGAGCCCGGGCAAGTATCCATTTATAAACATCTCAGGACCCAACTTTCAACAGTATTAAGTTCTCTCTCATAGCACAGAGAACTTCACACTCTCTACTCTTAGAAATTCCTTTCCTAGTGCCAGTTCTTATTTTCTTAAGCAGCAGTTACATGAGTTAAGGTTGCCAGATAAAATACAGGATGCCCAGATAAATTTTAATTTCAGATAAACAATGAATAATTTTTTATTATAAGTATGTCCCAAATATTGTATAGAACATACTTAGAACAGGAGCTCTATAATAAGCAACTCTGCCCTTGAAAACAATATGCTTAGAAAACTGAAAATGTCTTGGAAGAGAACTTCAAAAGATCCTAAAAGCAAGTCCTGAATAGACATAGCAAAACAATTTTCTAATTCATGAGATGGTAAAATGGAAATTCTGTATAAGAAACCACAATGTTTCACAGGCTACCAGCAGGAGGTCCTGACACAGCCACTGAGCCTGTCTCCTCAAATAGATCACAATCTTCATAAGGACAAGGACATGAATTATACTTATCCTATTTGTATTTCCAGTAAAACAAGAAAGTTTGTTACTACTGATGACACTGTTTTAGAAGAAAACAATTTACTCTTAAGTCTCCTTGAAATACTGAAATAATTAAAATTGATTTGAAATTAAGAGCTTGACTTTCAAACCATATGTTGTTTTCAAGCATCAGACTCTAACCATAGTTTTCTTGTAAAGTTTCAGAATTTAATTGCAATCACAAAAGAACTTCATTAAGCCCTTGATACTTGAATTCTAAGCAGAAAAAGGTTAGGCTTCCTGCCGAGCAAAAGCACTGCAATGATTACTCTGTCTACTAAGTGAAAAAAAAAAAATCTCAATTTTTAAAAATAAATGTTCGCTTTTCTATTTTTCTCAATTTTTCTTTCATTTCTTCCCAATTCAATTTTAGATAAAATTGGTACTTGAGGGGAGAAAGAGTAGTCAAAACTAGGAAAACTTAACAGTTTCCCCACATCCAGTATAATTCCTTCCTTGCGTCCAAAAGAAAGGTGGGAGCTTGCCTAAAACAGGGCCAAGGTTTGGGAACCCTGGGCCAAGTTCAGTCTTTACACTTAAAGTCAAAGCGAGGGTAAGTTTCAGCTGAGTGAAGGAGGATGGGGAGATGGGAAAGTAGGCAGTTTCTCAAGATGCTCAGTCCCCTCAATGTCTCTCCTTAATATTCTAGCAGGAAACTGCTCATTCTCTTTAAGTGTATGGGGATCCTAAAATGCTTCTGTGACCTTCAAATAACACTGCATTGGAAACCACTAAGGGAATATTAAGCCCTGAGGCAAAGGTCTTAGTTGGCCTCTGGGCAAAACACTTAATAATAACCACTTTTTATTTTGACTCTTCTATTCTTATACACTACAACAAGGAAAAGGTGAATATGATTCATTGTTTAAGAATTTGACTTCCCAGTGCACTACAGAGAAGGGTTGTTTTCCAAAGTCAACTCAGGAAGAGTAATATTAACAAATGGCAAAGGATTTCCCCTCTACAGAGTCTTCTAGCATCTAACTTCTATTATCAGCTGTGTTAATTTTACAAATACACATTAATAACAATTTATTGGATCAAAGAGAATTTGGGCAAAAACAGGATAAAAAAAGATGCGTACTCTTTACATGGCAAAATTATTCTTTTACCACCTTTGAAATTATGAAAATAAGAAATCTGAGAAATACAACATTCAGCGACTGAAACCCTGCTTAGTAGAGAAAGGTCAAGAAGGACACTTCCACTTACCGAAGATCAAAAAGGAACTTATTTTAAATTCTGCTTGAAGAGGAACAAATTTGCTTTTTAAATGGTGGCAAAGGACAAAGCAAGTAGATTACTCAGTAATCCAATGCTCAAGAGCCAACAATCACTTACTTTGTAAATGGTAGGTAATATCTGTTTCATTTTCAGCCTGTGAAAGACAAAGACATCATAAACTGCCGAAACCGCGAGAACAGTCACTCCTTGTTCCTTCCACAACATGCTGCATCCTGCACACAGTCCCGTCCCCAGGAACCAGCCCCAAGTCGTGGCTGAGTAGCCTCTTGTAGAACAGTGTTTAATGTAGCAGAGCAAGGACAGGAGAAAGAAGAGACTGGCCCCGACATCAGCTCGTCCCACGATTCCGGCCACTGCCTCTGTGTGAATGGGGTGTGAGGCAAACATCAAGCCAGCCATGAAGGTCCAGTATCCATCACCAAAGAGGATCTTGGAGAAGCTTGTGAAGAGACCAGTGACTGCTGCATGCAACAGGACATTGACAAGATGGTAGCTCCAGGGATTCAACCCTCCAATGGCATGGTTCAGGCGAAAGGAAAGAGTGCAGAGTGGCCGGTACGACTTGTGGCTGCCACTGTGGGTTAGAAGAGTCCCCCAAAAATCATTGTAGAAAATGTGCGTCCATGGAGTTTCTGGGAGAAGATCCTGATTAGTCTTGATAGCACGGCTAAAAAACAAAATGTTACAAAAAAAAGAAATCAAATGTAAAATACAAAAAGAAAAAAAAAGAAAAAATGACATTGCTAAGATATGGCCTTCCTAGGAAGCTTTGTTATTATGTGGCCTTGTGATGGGGGACTCCGGGCACATATAGTTGAATTCAGGTCCTCCCATTAATGCTTACTAACAGCACAATGAGGGCTGTCTTTCATTTCCTTACAGACCTTCTTCTTCATTGGAATGCAAATACTTATGAAGAATAAAGGCAGAGTCTCCATCAATTGGTTTAAGCCTTAGAGTAGCAGTTGCCAAACAAATGCCCTAAAAATCACATGCACACTGCCTAAGAATGCATATTCCAGGTCCCAGGCTGATGTGAGGCCTGAAAATCCCCATGTCTAAGCAGCAAGACCCAGGTGATACCGGTACAGGGTACACACTTAGAGCCAGAACCAGCTGCCTACTTGAAATAAGTTTTAGATAGGATATCAGTGCCCAGAGCAGGGCTTCTCATACATACAAATCACCTGAAGATCCTGTTAAAAGGAAACCTGGTTCAACAGGCTTGGGGAGAAGCCAGAGATGCTATGTTTCTAACAAGCTCCCAAGTGATGCTGATCCGTGGACCACATGTTGTGTAGCAAGGGCCAGGAGAGCCGGAGAGGCTAGGAAGAACAGCTCTCCGCCTATCCAGTGTTTCCCTTCCTCCTTCATTCTAGTAAACTTCAGCCCTTTCCCATTTCTGACCTGACACACAACTTACTATCGTCTATGGAAATCATTATGGTACTTCACCGTCTCCTGCTTTTGAGAATGAATAGTTACAGTTTGTGTGCCTGGTATTTCCAGACTTCAAGAAGAAAGGACATTTGCTGAGCACTTGCTACACTGTCAAGCACTGTGCTAGTCTCCTTGGCTATCCCTTTTCACTTAACCCAGAGAACAACTCTGATGAGGTAGATATTATTATTCACACCTCTCGGGTCAGGAAGTTATGGCTGAGAGATTAATTAATAACCAGTCCAAAATCACAAGTTGAGCAATGTAGAACTTCATGGATCATGCTCATTCCACAATTCTGGGCTTCCCAAAATGTCATCCAGCAACTCTAGGGGCATGTGAAAAGACAGACACACCCCATAAAAATTAATAGTTATGTTTATTTTGACATATATTTGGAAGAAAATGTAATTATCCCATCAAAGCTGGATTTCATAGATATCTGAGCAGAATGAAGCTGTTAAAATTTCAAAGTCAATGTACAGATTAAGGAACCAATAGTACTGGTATATGCAGGTAGGGTACAAATGTTGAAGGTGTCATGTAAATGATTTAGTTTGGAAGATCCCTGCCTTATGTCATTATACTTCCCAGAAAACAGGTGAACATCTGGAGTCTCCTATATTCCTAGTCTCCCTCCTATTTCTTTATTTACAGAACACAGAAGAGGCACATGAGTTAGGAGGAAGAAGGAATGAGAAGTTCTAGAACTAGAACACTCTTGCCTAGTTTGATATAAAGGCTTTTTAAGGAGCTGTGGGCATTTGTGTGGCTGAAAAATATGTAATGGCATATTCTAATGTCATTCACCTTTAGCCTCTCCACCAGCTCTGCCTCTGTTTCAAGGCAGGTGCGATCAGAGGATCTTCCATATGAATATTACCAAAAAGCAGGTTAGAAAAGCCCTGGATTGAAAGGAAATATTCCTGAATCCAGCTCTCTCATTTATTGCCTAACTGCAAAAACAAGAGATTCACACAGATTAAGAAAGTCATCTAAGGTGACATAAACCAGTAAAAATGCAGAGTTAGTATTCTAGCTGGGATCAAATGACTGGGCATGGTTTTCAACTGCTTCTCTAAATTATTTCTCTATTAACCTCTCTGAGCTTCAGTTTCTGAGATAACAGTTTTACCTTGAAATCATTTAACCAACACATGTAATTGTTAATTTATCTTCTATATAGAGAAACAGAACACTGCTTTGCAGATACAGAGTGTTCTGAACACCCTGGTACAAATGATCTCTCTGCCCTGTTAGCTGCTGCTATTATTATACAAAGACTGGTGTATGATCTACAAAATGTCCCTTATTAAAGTCTGCTTGACCAATAACCTATGACGTTAGGTGCCTTTGGGGGTTAGAACTAAAATAGATTGATCAGGAGTTGATGATTTTGTACTATGTGCCAAACACCATGCTAGTCCTTTTACATACCATAGATGTTAATACTTGTGAGAACTATTGACTATTCTAGATGATCAATAAAAAGGCAAAAAGATCTGTTAAAAATCATGTCTTGAAAATTACTCTATGTGGCAAGGATGATTCATCATTCTCCAGTATCTAGTCTCCCCTTTTTCAATATCTAATAGAACTCCAATTTTTAACCCGGCACAGGGTCATCTAGAAAAAAGTTACCTATTTTCCCTTGATGCCAGATATGGTTGTAAGAATAATTTTTGTCTACTACTTCCAGAAAGTGTCCTTAAAAGGAAAAGCTTAGCCTTCTTCCCCTCTACCCCCACCCTCCTCCTTCCTGCTGGGTGGAGCACAGATGTAACAGTCAGAATTCCAGCAGCCATATTGGCCCATAAGGTGTCCTTAGGAATAGAAATCATGCATAATAGTAGAGCAATAAAGACTGAAGGAAACGGAGTCCCTGTCACAGTAGACCATACCAGCCTTGGGCAAACTACTTCCCATTTCTTGAGTATGAAAAATAAATTGCTATCTTTTCTAAACTATGATATTTTGAGTGGTAAGTACTGACAGCCGAACTTAGTCCTGAGCAAAATCCTTTGTTAACAGAAGACCCACTACATCACAATGAATTGATTTTCCATTTTGACTTTGATTTTTGCACGTCTCCGTGTATTGACTGTGTATTAAATGAATTTCCATATAAATTGGCTTTTAAAATATTAGAACCAGATGTTATTCTGGATCTATTAAATTAAAACACCCTGCTATGACATTCATCAAGAATCTAACCCAGAAGTAATTGCTTAAGACTTGATAGGTTATAATTAAAATTTAAAAGACATATGAAAAACTGCCAAACAGTGTTGTGAGAGAGTGCTGATTTCAAGCAATTCAGAACAAAAACCCAAGGGGCTTCGACTAGACATTCGCCTCGATATTGACGTGAATATCTCTAATATCAGTGCGGAAACCCTCATACCAGAGTGAGGGCAGCGGAGACTCAATGGCAGAGCATTCTGGGATGAGGCTTTGTCAAAGCAATGAGGAAAGCCCGAAAGGAAATTTTGCTGAGGACAATAATTCACCCTTTCAGTGGCAGATCCATAAAGGACAGGGAACCGTCTTCCCCAAACCAGGTTTTCTACATGCTATTAGTTCAGCATCATAACCAATTCTGTAAGGCTTTTTGAGGACTGTTACATACTTTTAAAAAGCTGTTCAAAGCTACTGGAATTTATCTTTATAGCAATAAACCAAGTAACCTACAACAGCCATAAGATATACTACACCCAACTCACAAAATAGGGGTTTCAAAACACAATTAACAAATCTCATAATTTCACTGTGAGAAAAAACTATAACACACCCCTAGATTTACATGGTAGGAAAAAAAGCTTAAAGGACATTATTAGTAAAACAAAAATGGAAGAGCGAGGGAGTATCTCAGCCATGTGCAAAACATGCTATACTAAGGGAGACTTTATTTAATATGATAAAATTCCCTGACGGTTGTTATCTACTTAAGCAGGTTTTTATTTAACTGATGATTATGGCAAAAGAATATGGAATAAGACTAAATTGTACTGGGCTTTAATTTATGTCACGTCACACATGCAAGTCAGTGATAAGGGATACATTACTCCACCTCAACATCGTATTAAGAAAGATACAGACCAAAAGAGCCTTAATGGAATCGGAGTAATCTGCTGGCAAAATGAGAAGTAAAGACAGTTGTTCAACACTAAGCATAATAGATTTTGACCCATTTGCATTTTCTTCTATGAATCCAAAATATAAATAGTAAGACCTCCTCTGCTATTTATTTCACAACTAATGAAACACCTTAACTCAAAGCAAAATTCCATGCTGATATAATTTGAAGTTGCTTCTGTGAATTGGTGTTGAAAATTCAGAAAGATGCTAAGGAATTAGGCAATTTTCCACCCTAAGAAAGGTGGAGAAAATCAGAGCAGCAGACACGAAAAAGGAACAGTCTTAGGAAGAATTTTCCAGAGAATACAGGACTTTGCTTTGAAACAAAAAGACAATCTGTCAAGTCTTCAAGGAGGTCTTAACCTGTTTCCAGTCTTGTTCATTTGTGGCTCTTTGTTTTTGCTGCTTTATGATTTTTCCTTCAGAAAATGTTGACAAAGGCCAACACTACTGTAAAACTGAAGAATGATGTGATACTGCCACCCAAACTGCCCTAGTGTTTCTCTTACTGCTATTTTTGTCTATTGACGTTTCAGTGACAAATACCCACATAAATGATGACCATTAGTCCTTCAGAACAGGAATGATGCTTAGATTCCTCCAACATCAGATGGCACACTTTTCTGACACACTTTCAATTATTCTATTTGAAAATCAAGTCCAAACTTAAAAAAAAAAAAAAAAATGTTAACAATGGGTTAAAATTTGTTTTGCAAGAAAAAAAAGACAGCATTTGTTAATCTGCTCTGTTCCAGTGCTACCCAGACATGCCTGTGTATGCTCAGGTTGGGCAGTGAAATACAGTTAAGCAGACTGATTCGGTAGCAAATTGAACACATTCAGCTTGTGAGAGGGTGGACAGAGTTATTTCACCTCTCTGCACCTTACTTTCCTCATTTGTAAAATGCACATCACTGTACTCGCCCTTTAGGAACATTGTGAGGAGTAAATGAGTTAGGCAGCAAAAGGTACATTCTTATATGTAATATGATATGTAACATATGTTAACTTCTATTACTACCATCAACACCAAACAACTGATGCTAACCATCAGCAAACAGTGTAGTTTTTATCCTGTCTATAACCTTCAAAATCTGTGGACCATGGTCATGAATCTTTCACTTAAAATTCCCTTAAGCTTTAATGACATTTTGAAAACAAGAAAATAAGCATTTATGAAGTGTTACCTTTGGCTTTTAGCTCATTACTCTTCCCATTCTCCTTTCTTTTTGACTACCTCTTACTATCTCTCCTTGGCTAACATCCCTTTTATACATTTATCCTCCCAAATGTGGATGATTCTCTCCTGGTTCTGCCCCCCTGACCACCTTTCCCTCTATAATTTTGACCTCTGTGGTCATCATCTCCAACAACTGCCACTCAAGGGCTGACTTCCCCATCCATCCTTCTATTCTGGGTCTTGCTCACAACCTACACTTCTAAGTGCCCAGGTGACATCCACATCTGAATGGAATAAAGAGTGATGGAATCCTGATTCCTCTACTAAAACCAGCTGCGCTGCCTTCAGCCAGTTAGCCTCTCTGAAGCTCCACTTCGCCTATGCTTTGCAGATAATTTTAACACTTTTCATAAAATGTCATGTTAAGGATCCAATGAGGCAATGTTAACTTAAAATGTTTGAAAATTACATAGCCGTGTGTAATGAACACCTGCTGTTTTTACAGACCCCCTACTTCTAGTAACAGGTCCTGGTTTTCTTTTTGAGAATGGCCCACATCTACCCTCTGTCCATCTGGGTACAATGAGGTTGCCCTGACCCTTTGATGAAAGTCATATGATTTGGCCAATGAGGGTATCATGTAAACCCCTCTATCCTGGCCACACAAGTGATGTAGGGGCAAGCAAGGCCAATCAGAGTCCACATGGCACCAATAATCTACTGAGAAAGGGCATCTTCTCTTGAGATGAGATGAAGTCTTAGGGCTGCTAGAGCAGTGGTCGCCAACCTTTCTGGCACCAGGGACTGGTTTTATGAAGACAATTTTTCCACAGACCCAGGGGACTGGACGGGGAAGGTGCAGTGTGTGGTGTGGAACTCAGGTAGTGATACATGGCCCATTTCATTTTTTTTTTTAAATGCCAGGGGAGAGCATGAATGCACCTCTCCCACCTCCACAAATTATGCAGTCAAGCTTCCCCATATGGGGAAATCGCAGGGGTCAGCACATCTGGAATGCAATGGATAAGCCTCGCCCTGGGAAAACCACCTTCGTGATCATGGTAACTCCTCTGCCAGGTAAGTATTGTGGCCCATTTCCCAGAGCACAGGGTCTGCCTGATAGTGAACCCAACATAAAAGAACCCATATCAAGGGACAAAGAGGCAATTCCTAATGTAGCTGGATCCAATCATGCCTGAAGCCAATTCTACACTGTTTAAATAAGGCAATAAATGCCCCTTAGTCAGAAACTAGTTTGAGTTGCTATTCTGACATCTCCCACCAAAGTAGTGTTAAATAACACAGGGCTATGTAATCACCATGTAACATTGCTCGGTGCCCTCTCAGTACCTTAAGCTTAGTAAGTCTAAATCTGAACTCATTGTCCCCACAAATGTTCCCCTTCTCATACAAGCCCTTCATCCAGTACCATCATTCTTCCATCATTCAAATTGAGGTTGTACACAAGGGCTCCTTCTCTCTTTGTTCTTACATCTATTTTTAAGTTGGTTAAAGACATTTTAAAGCTGTCCAGGACCTCGAACAATCCAGCGCATGAGCTTCCCTTGAATCTTCCTCTACCTTCCCTTTTCTCCTACTTCCTTCAGGCCTGCATTATTTTCTGCCTGGACTGCACAGCATGCTTACTAAAATTACCTGATCATTTTTCTCCTTGCTTCATTAGGCCACAGGTCCCCTCAGGAAAGGAATTATGTCTTTTCTCCCAGTACCTAACACATCTTAGGCACAGAATAAATATTGTTAAACTGAAATAGCTATCCCTGCCTGCCTTCATTCCCCCTGTGATCTATTATGCTTGCTATGGCTAGAAAAACTTCCTGAAAAATAACTCTACCACCACCACTCCCCTGCACAAAAGTCCCTCCTCATGCCCTATTTCTTATCATAATAAACACCCTCCACAGCTCAGCATTTGCAGCCTTCCCCTTTTATGACCTCGAGGCCAATCTCCCATTACTTCTCCGTGTGCAGCTAATGTCAGCCATACGTCTCAGACTCTATGTCTCGGCGCAAATCATTTCTTCCCTCCCTCTGCCTGGATTGCTGTCCTTCAACCATTACATCTTTCCAAATATGCTTCAACCCCCCAATGCTTGTTTGCAAAGCCACTGTGCCCCCAAAGCCTTCCCTAGTTATTGTTGCAGAAGTGCTTGATTGACTCTGAGTCACACATCCCCATTACCACTGACTGCTCACTACAAATACCACTGATCTCTCGAATGGGCTGATATGTGAGGGATATTTCAGAAGGATTAGGAAGAAATCTATGCTTTGAAAATGGCACACTGGTGATTTTAATATTCCCTCATCCATACCTATTGAAAAATCATTGCCCAATAATATGGAGTGATTCTGTTACATGGGAAGTATTCACTCATTCATTCATTCATTAATGGGCTAGGCCCTATGAAGGGCTATGCAGATAGAATGGTGAGCAAAATAGATTCCCTGACACAGAGAAACACTCAGCCTAGTAAAGGAGGCAAATAAGCGTACAGGGAATTTCACTGCAGTATGATGAATACTACTCTAACACAAATCCTGTCTGCTGTGGGAGAAACAAGACAGACTCCTAACATCTTAGAGGGTCAAAAGCCCCCAGGAGGAATGCATGCCAGGAGTTAACTGAAGGAGTAAGGGAGTCGTGGAGATGTTTCCAGGCCAACAGTCAATATTTTCTAAGGCCATGGGGCAGGGGAGAGTGTTGAAAGTTAGGGATCTGAAAATACAATAGGTTAGTTTGGCTGAAATGAAGTTTGAGGGACGAGTGGCAGGAATAACTGCTATTACTCTGTCATGTAACTATTGTCCTTCATGGGATGGAGAGGAATTTGGCTGGACATGGAGCTCATCAATGATTTTCAGGTTTAATTCACTTATTGCCTTGAAACTTATCTCCCAACACACTGTTAACTCCTTAGAAGTACTTAGGTTATTAAGTACAAAATGTCCAATTTCCTTAAGTACTAAGCTTGACAGCTGATATCTCTAACACTCCACTTTCACATTTCTTGTTTTATTTTTATCATGAAGGTACATAGTCTTTCAAATGCAACTTTTGGCTTGTGATTATCTTTCACATTTTTTAGAGCAACTTTTGGGAAACCATGGATAAGTCAAAAATTCATGTTATTTTAGAATGAGTTCCGTTGTGGAACCAATGCAGCACAGACAGCTCGGGATATCAACAAAGAGTTTGGAAAGGACGTGGCTAATGAACGCACAGTACATCGGTGGTTTGAGAAGTTCCATTTTGGTGCTTTTAATCTTGAAAATGAGCCATGTGGGTGACCTGAGACCAAGGCGGATAATGATGAGGTAAAAACTATAGTGAAAGAAAACCTATCTAAACCTATGTGTGAATTAGCACCAAGGTTTGACCTTACTATTTCAACAGTGGACCATTTGAAACAAATCGGCAAGGTAAAGAAGCTGAGCAGATGGATACTGCATGAATTAAATGAGCACTGAAAAGACTTCATCTTGAAGATTGCCTTTGATGTCACGACATAAAGGCAAACCATTTCTACACCATACTATGAAGAAAAATGGATTCTTTTTGACAATTCCAAGCATTCTGCACAATTGTTCAATAAAGATGAAGTGACAAAGCACAGTCCAAAGCTGAATATTCATCAAAAAAAGCTAATGGTGGTCCACTGCCGGTATTATCCACTGCAGCTTCATGAAGCCTGGTCAATTGATTACAGCAGATGTCTACTGCAACCAGTTGGACCACACGATGAAGATGCTGAGATTGATCAACATAGACAGGCCAATGGTCTTGCAAGACAATGCTTGACCACATGTTGCACAAACGATGCTGCTCAAACTACAGAAGCTGGACTTGGAAACTCTGTCACCCACTGCATTCACCAGACACTGCACCAAAACTGACTACCACTTCTTCCAGGCTTTGGACCATTTCTTGGTCTGAAGGAAAAACTTCAGTTCTCAACAAGCCATGGAAAATGCCTTTCACGATTTCATCGCCACTTACTCTCCAGGCTTCTTTGCTGCAGGCATAAGCAGGCTACCATTAAGATGACAAAACTGTGTTGCTAGTTTAGGTACATACTTTGATTAATTGTACTGCTTCTTGTTTGAGATATAATAAACTACACTTCTGATTCTGAATCAGACATTTCATATTTAATGGCCTAATATAAAAAGCATCTTAATACTGATAAGCTGCATTCACCTTCTGGGAAAATTCTAGATTGTTTTGAGTATGTAGGGAATTATCACTTTCATCTAAAACTAGTTCACTCACTCTGGGCACTAACCTCTGCTCACTCAATGATAATTAACTGTGAAAAACCATGAGGTTAGCTGGCTTACTCAAATGTCTCTGGCACTCATTTGCCACTTAACCCATAATCCCTTCATTAGAGTCCCTCTTTAGGGATAAGCCATTATATTTAGAAAGCTCCAGTTAATATGCAAATACTTGACTACCAGGGTAGGAGAATGGGGGAAATACTATGACATTTAAAGTCTGTCTTATTTTGAGGATGAGCAATGTATTTCAGATTCCTACAGAAACCTAAGATAGGGCAAGTAAGTTTCAGTGCTGGGTTGTTGGGGGCAGTGTTAGGTTTCTAGGTCCTCAGGCAATGGAAAGCACCATGCTTTAGACATGCCTTTATCATTACACCTGCAACACTTTAGTGAGTGTGATTGTTTCCATCTTGATCCCCTCCCACTGGATTGTAAACCCTTCAAGGACAGAAATGACGACTTTGTAAGCATCTGGTAGTTAATAAACTGTCACCATGTAGACGTTGAATGAAAAGAGGCCACAGTAAGAGCAAGCCTGCTGTCAGACATCCAAGGGACAGAGCCCCAAGTAACTGCTTATTTGGTGAAAAGTCTAAGCATGCCAAACCTTGAGAGTAAAGGAACATTCTTAGGGGATGCTTCTTCCATCCCTTTTGGAGTTTTTATGATAAGCAATAAAGGAGTTTTCTGAGCTGTAACTGCACAGCAATCCACCCCAACCCCAGCTCGCCCCCAGGAAAAACGTCAACTTCTGATGTAAAGATGACCCCAAGTGCAGCTGAACTAAGCCGCCAAACTGTTGGAGATTCACTCTCATAATGCTTCCAAAAGTTTGCTCAGACACTCTTTCCTCTTAGGAGAAATGAGGAGGTGAAACTTTGGCTAAATATTTTTAAAGTATCTTTAGTTCCCCAGATAGTGTAGTGCTGCCATTTTCATAATTTCTACAAGATATACCCAAGAAAAATGTTTTGACCATAGAAACAAATTAATAATCATTTAAAACAAACCTTATTTATAATTAAAACTTTAGTTACCTAAAGCTGTTTTCAAATGTGACTTACATGGAAAGCATTTTGCAAGACTGAAGCAAAAACTAACAGCACAAAAGTATCATGAATACCATAGTCCAAGCATTTAATTTCACTGATTAAAAGAATCCTCTACCTTAGTATCGCTTCTTAACAGCTTGAAGCATTTCTCACTGTCTTGCAATTCGCATTATGGAAAACAATATTAGTATTTTCTATATGATTATTTGGTCACTATGCCCATATGACATTCTTACATAAAATAATTCAATATACTTTGTCTCCTTCTCACTGTACTACAATGGATCAGAATCCCAATTTAAGAGCTTAATGAAAATAACTTCTCCCTAATTTTCCAAATTTGAATTTAGTAACCACTAGAAGTGGCACTATGAGGCCTATTCACACTTAAAACTTAAATCAAGTACTTCATGTGAAGCACTTTAACACACTAGTTTATATAACTTACAAATTACCATTTGTTTTGTAGGTTTTCATAAATTCATAGCTATATAAAAAAGTTTATCTTTACATATAATGCTATGTTTCACTTACAATAAGGTCTTGGGCATTTGTGATATGTTGTGACGCGCAACTATTCCTTATAGTTTTCCTGTATTAAAAACATAACAAATGTTTGACTTTAGGAGATGACGTGAATATCAAACTATACTTTTGTGAAGTTTAATGCTTTCAAAAATGAATGGCTCTTTGGGATACCATATTCTAAGAGAGAGAATGATATAAGAGTAACTATCAGATTCTAAGAACATCTATTTTGTGCATGGTTTTGTTCTATGTGCTTTTACAGAACAAAAGAAGATGTAATCTTTGTGCTTAAAGATTTGATTATGCAAATGCACTCTCTAAATAGGTAGGCACGGCAAGCTGAGAATACACCTAGTCAAAAATACTTACCTTCATACATAAGTGTGCTATGTAAGTTTCAGAACAGATACACTAAAGTATGTGGTAATTCTCCCAACTACTCAAGTATTACTTTAAAAAAAAAATTGGCATCCTTGAAGAGTCACAATCCTCCCCCCTAAGGTAAATAGGAAGTATCCCCTCTGGCTATCCCACTGCTTGTGAATACCTTAAGAGTCCTCAGCCTGAACACTGCCAGACCATGAAAGTCAAGGGGGAAATTTTTTAAAGGAGAAACTAATGGGCTCTAAGGAAAGATACACTGGGGGTGGGAAGACATTCATGTTGCATTATCCAGATGTTTGGCTTATCTGTTCACCTAACCCCTGTCTTCCCTGAATTGAGTCTTAACCAAATAACCTTTCTTTATCCACACCTCTCCTTCAGCCATACAGAAGAGCCAAACAGCTCATCTTAGCCAAATGTTTGCAGTGATCCTTCCCCTTTTCTACTTAAGATTTTCCACATGTTGCCAATGTATTCTTCACTGTTATTACCCTTCTAATACCACCTTGTATTTGTATCATCCTTTTACAGTTTACAGAACATACTCATGTTCATGATCTTCTTCAATCCTCATCAAGTCTCTTTTGAGATCTTACCCAAGACTATGGGATCAGTAAAGATCAGAGCTCCACACACTAGAATTTAAGTCACAGCTCTTTGTCTACTTTTCTCCCTGTAGTGAAAAGAACTGTGTTGCCCAGCCCCCCCAATTCATATGTTGAAATCCCAACCCCCAGGAACTCAGAATGTGACTGTATTTGGAGACAGGATCTTTAAAGTGGTGATTAAGTTAAAATGAGGCCTTGAGAGTGGGTCCTGATCCAATCTGACTGGTGTCCAGGTAAAAGGAAATTTGAATACACAAAGAGGCACCAGGAATGCACATGGAGAAAAGAGACCATATCTCTGCAAGTCAAGGAGACAGTCATCAGCAGAAACCGAATCTGCTGACACCTTGACCTTGATTTCCAGCCTCCAGAATTTGTAAGGAAATTTCTATTGTTTGCACTCCCCAGTCTATTTTGTTACAGCAGCCCTAGCAAACTAATACACCCCATTCTACCACAGAGATAGTCGATTTCATTACATACACTATCTATTGTTTATCTTTCAGAGTTTCAGGGAAATTACATTTTACACAGAAGCCGTATTTCTCCATTATGTGTACTATGTATGATGCTCCATTTTTGATGAAGGGTTGAATTGCTTTGTGAGAATAAATAGGGTTTTTAGAGGTATTTTATTTTCAGTTCTGCCAGAATTTGTCTAGATTCTCTATCAGAGGAAAATAAAAGCCTGATCGTGGCAATGGTGCTAATACATTAAGGCACTAATGCTGACTGAACAGACATGATAAAACACTAGTGCTACCTTGTATTTACACTGAGATTGACGAAGTTTACAAAGCACTCACATTATCTCATTTTATCTTCAATAATGCTACAAACTAGGAAACTGAAGCTGGAGGGGTTAAGTTAATTAAAGAAGGGCACACACTTAATAAGAGGCAGAAAGGTCTTGAACACTGTTCTCCAAACTACTCCATTTAACCTTCAAAGCAGCCTCTGTTCCTCCACATGTACAATAAATCTCCAGCGAGAAGTGTTTGCAAGATGATTTGAAAGTAAAATCCTGGTCTATTATTGCATTTTGTCTGGAATCCATATATCTGCCCTCAAGACTCAATAAAGCTATAAAAAACACTTTTGAGCCATATTCTTTTAATTTCTGCATTTCAAAAAGAAAGTCTTCTTTTAATACTAAGGCATCTTGGAAAACGTGAGTCAAAGGAAGGTGTTACTTATCTTCCAGTGACGGGTGAAAAAGGCAGCTCTATGAAAGCCAAAAACTAACCTATAATTTCATATTACAAGATTTAATAGAAAACATATTCTGGCAGAAATTTTGCTGCCCACATCCCTTTTCAGCTATAAAATAGTTATACACACACACATCTGAGAAAGATCAGACTTTGAACATATTGTAGCAACACACACGCAAAACATGGGAAGCTTCACCAGGGCTGCCTGTGATGATAGGATACACAGACATCCCTACATTAAAATCAGCCTCACAGCTAAATCAGAGAGTCTTTTTGGACACAAGAATATACGAGCTCTGATGTAAAACAGATAGGCAAGGAGGAAAACACTCTAATTTAAAACTAACACAGACGAGCCTACACAAAGTACCCAAACATTTGGTCCACAAACCACCAGCAACTCTCTCATTTGTCATGGAAGGCAAGAGATACTTCATCCAAGAATGAAGAAAGAGATAGTAACTCCACCATTAAAATTTATCAGCAGTCTAATATATACTGTAGTACTTTCTGAACTTCATGTCATTCATGGACCAAACCTTAATAATCAAGAAATAAATTTCAGGGAGCTCTGGCACTTTTTGCTTTGTAGCCCTTTAAATAAATTACATGGCAGGCACTTAATATAGATATGCTCAATGGCATGTGAGAGCTATCAGCTCTTTCAGATCTCATATTACAAATTATGAAGCACCAACATGTCCCTCTAACAATGGAATCGTAAGCATAGCATATTTTACCCTTTTGTTGACTTGGAATTCGCATATCTGAACAGGTGGATGTGACCATTGCCCTTTCTTTAGCACTCTGTATGACCGCTGTATCAGCTACCCTCCATTAGGACTGGAAATCCCAAACCTAGGATCCTGAGATCATTTTTATTCAATCTTGACCATCACTGCCATCAATAAACATAATTTGTCAACTTAGCCATTTCCAATAAAATATTTTTTCTACATACAAGTAGACATGCTAATTAAATAAATTCACAAGGCATAAAATGAACAAGAAGTATGTAAGAATGGAAGATGGTATTCAATCAGAGGAATCTAAGCACAATAGATCTAATTTTTCACTCCAATCTGTGAAGAAAAAAGTCTACATTTATCTTTTATTAAAGCAACTCCTAAAATCCACGTTGTGTTAGACACTCACATTCATACTTTGGACTTAGCCACAATTTGATTGAATAATTCCTCTTGGACTTACTAGCTGTATGATTCAGTTTTCTCATCTACAAACTGCCATTCATGGTGAAGGTTAAATAACTAGGTTAATGCCAGTGTTTGGCACATAGTAGATGCTTAACAAATCACTGTTTCAGGTATACTGATTTGCTTCCCCTTTCTGGATGCCATAGAAGAGCACTTTTTTCTGAAATGTTGGCCCATACTACTACATCTAGCATTCAGTTACTGGTCATTTATCTTTTGTCTTAGCATATTCTTAGGACTTGCTCCCCTCTCCCACTGCACCCATCTAACACTGTGCTTGTATTAATCAAAAGTTAAGCCCATTCGCCAATCTAAGGGCACAAGAACGATGTTCACAGCAGTCTCACTCAGCTGGAAGGACAGATGACAGCAAGGTTAAGTGAGGTCATCAAAAAAAAAAAAAAACATAAAATAAAAAGTCACCGGACTTATTGTTCACAACCTAATCAGGATATTCTGGGAAGCAGCCCCATTGGAAGGATGACAGTTGCACGTGACCAAAGAAGCTGGGCTTGGGTACATCTTCTTAAGATCACCCCTTTTCATAAAACCATAATGTGCTTTGTGAACAATTTTTTTAAGCCATAAACCCAAGGCCTATTTTCTCTTGCATGAAGTAGGAAAAGAATTAGTTGAGGTGTTTCCAGTCATTCACGTATCTATTACATTTTCAAAGATGGCCATTTCTAAACGACAGGACATCTGTGTTAAACCCATTCTATCTTCTCTAATTAGAAAAAGGTTAACATAATATTTGAAATTGTCTTTTTACACTCTTCATAGATGCCAACCCTACACAGGTAGACAGTAAATGGGCTATGATTTGTGATGGCCTGGAATACAACCCAGAAGAGTTTAAGATCAGAAATGTGATCACCTTGTGGGAGAAAAGCAATGTCATGCACTCTGCCATGGCCATTCCACTCAGAGTGGATAGATTTTCATGTTGAAAAACATTAAAAGTTGCCTTGGGGAGGATAACAGAACAGGATGCCCAAATGCTATATCGGTCCTGTCTACTAATGGTTTCCTTTCTGAGGGCATCCTGGGGAGAAGTTCAATCTTTCTAATGGGAATAAAAAGTATACTGCAACTCTCCAAGGGCATTTACCACTTTAAAAATGAACTCCAAACTCTGCTGTCTTTAAAAGGCAGTAGGTCATTGGGAAAAGTCATTTTTCAAAGCTCTGCTGAACTGGCACTCAGCTTTTAGCTAGCCACAGAGATAAGGAGTGCAGACTCAGTAACAGAATCGCCTTTAATTTTTAATGCCCATCCATTTCACGGCTCCCAAGAGGAATCAATGACTTACTTATGGCATCATAAATGGCTTGCACTGGGAATATGCATGTGTTTTCACAAAGCAGAAAGGAAAATCATCCATCAACTATTCACTTTAGATGAACATTTGATAAAGTTTACAAAAGTGTAACAAAGGCATCTTCTCACTCATCTCCAAAAAAAATAAAAATAAAAATAAAAAATAACTTCATCGTTGTCACCCTGAAAAAGAATTTAAGTGAAAGTAAACTCCTAAAGGGACACATGTTTTTTATTTCCAATTCTTACAGCGCACACAGGTATAGCATGTTCAAATAGCAATGGTTTCATCTGGAATGTAAAAGACCGTGGGGTTCACACATATAAAGATCAACAGTTGTTTTAGAAATTAACTACACATCTTATACTTCTACATAAGTTCTAAACTGATCCAGGTGTTATCGTCAGGGTAGAAACAGATGCAGTGTTAGCACATTAAACTGTGAATCCAGCTCCAACACCACTTAATGGGCTCCACATGCTGAAAACGACCATCATGATAGGAAGTACACTCAATCCAAAGCCTAACTCTCCAACAAAACAAGAGTTTCGTTATCCTCATTATGCTCACAAACAACTATTCTGGGACTACCATTGCTTTTACATTCATTATGGTGCATTAGTTTTGAGGAAGGGAAGTGATAGAGTAATTCAACATCAGAACAACAAAGCCACAGTTGTCACAAGGGTGTTGACACCATGACACCAATACTGTCTTCACAATAAAGGCAGCACTGGTTGCACCAGCCTGCTTTATCTTGTGATCCCATCTGGACCCCCAAAGTGGCTAAGGGAGGAGAGAAGAATGATGGAGAAGTTTGTATAATAACCATTACTTAATATATGTGTAGAACTTTCTAGTTTCCAAAGTATTTTTTATATACATCATGTGATCTCACAAATGCTTTTCTCATCTTTTTAGTGATGAAAATAAAGACTCTCATGTAAGATTTCATGGTGAATAAGCAGAATTATGAAAAAACTGCATCTCTGGACTGGTGTTCTAGTGCTGCTCTGCCACTCCATAGGCTCTCCAGACATGCCAGCCCGCGATCCCGGCACTGGGAGGCCATTTGCTTATAATTTACTGATTAATACACACACACACACACACACACACACACACACACTTCTAGAATAAAAATGCACAATAAAACAGCACAACTGTTTCAGTCAATTCCTTTTAGTCCATTTCTTTTGCAACTAGTGGTACTAAAAAAATCTAGATGATGCTACATTAGCGTAACATACTGGAAAGCTGTCTGGAATGGAAGGGATTCCACCATGGAGCATTCTGCATTTGTTGACTTTTCTATTGACCAAAAGCCTTACAATCTTTAAATAACTTCAAAAACAGATAAATAAAATAATGCCAAACTAGTCTTCATATTTTTAGTACTTCCAGAATTCAACTCTGATGAAAATTAATTGAATATCTTAACTTTGAGAGATCACTATTGCATATTGTTTGAAAGGAGGAGAAAAGGAAAAGGAGGAGAAAGGAAGAAAAAAACACCATCTGGTTACGTTGTCCAGGCTGGACTTGAACTCCTGGGCTGAAGGCATACTCCCACTTCATTCCCCATCTCCCAAGGAGCTGGAACTACAGGCATGTGCCACCATACCACCCATCGTATATTTCTTGAATCAAGTCATTTAATTTATAAATCCATCCTCACTTCCTGACCTTCAGCCTTATTACTTGTTTTGCATCAAGTAGTTGGTTAAACCCATGGCAAGCCAGCTTCCAGTATCACTCATGCTAGGAACAATAGCTGGTGTTACGACAAGTAGACCATCTGTCCAAACGACATCTCAAAGAGGGGTTTTAAGAATAGGTATCAGAGTTTTTCTCAAAAGATCCTTCTGAAACCTAGGCTATTTTTAATCTAACATGGGCTTATTTTGTCCTTGTTGACTAACGTATATGTCATACAGATTAGAAACTAAGTGAATTAGAGGATGAAAAGGAAGAAAAAATGACAGATTAGTAGAAAATTTGGGGAAATTTTGGGAGGCTTGAGGGAAGAGAAGTCCTAAGCCTTCCTGTCTCAGCAAAGATGAAGGAATGAAGGCAAGTCAAGTTATTTTGTTTCTTCTTTCCTCTCACTCGTAGTTATGGTTAGAAAAACAAAAGCTAGATAATCTTAATTACTGGCAAAAGGGATCAATTAAACCTCAAAGACAGATACTGATCTGTATTAGTTTCCTATTATTACTGCAACAAATTACCATATACTTAGTGGCTAAACACTCAAGTTTATTATCCACCATTCTCTAGGTCATAAATCCAAAATGGGTTTCACTGATTAAAAAACAAACAAACAAAAAAATCAAGGTGTCAGCAGGATTGTGCTCCTTCTGGAGACTCTAGGGGAGAATTTGGTTCCTTGCCTTTTCCAGCTTATAGAAGCCACCTGAATCCCTTCACTCAGCCTCTCTCTCCATCTTCAAAGACACCCATTTCTTCCATCATTCCAACCACTACCCTCCATTGTTACTTCTTTGACTCTCCTGCCTTCCTCTTTTCCTTATAAGAATCCTTATGATTGCACTGGGCCCACCCAGATAATCCAGGATAATCTATTTGACGATCCTTAATCACATCTGCTAAGTCCCTTTTGCCATATAAGATAACATATCCACAGGTGCTAGGATACAGATGTCGATATATTTGGGAGGCCGCTAAATGTTCCACTTAGCTTAACCAAGCCTACTCCAAGATTATTAAAATCATTTCCTGGCTAAAATACACAAGATACTCCATTCTCCAGAGGCAATTCAGAAACAAGACTCAACAGTTCATATGTGCAATAAATGAATAAAAGTTACCATTGCTTCTTATTTTCTACTGTATTACTAAAGGGAAACATGACACAAGGTGTTAGAGCCCCACGTAGACCGGACTTCACACATATTATGTTACACCCTGGCATGTTATTCAAATATTAACAACTAGCACAGAATGGGCACTGATCATAGCAACAGAGCAGGGTTTTACAGAGCCTCTGCTATGCTCAGCATTAAACTTTAAGTAGCTGGACCATGAGGAATTTATGTGATATCAGGTGAAGGCACAAGAAGGGCAAAGAAGAGGAGAGTCTCTGGGGGGCGGAGAGGTGGGCCTGCCTAATTTGGGGAAAAAAATGTGTCGATGCCATTTTAAGCAGGGAGGAATGACCATGTTAGCAGAGGGCAGTATCCAAAGAGATCCTGACCGAAAGAAATGAGCAACTGAAGTAAACAAACCTAGGAATAAGGATTAGATCCCAAGAGCTAAAACTGGATCCAAATCCAGCAGCTACAGGATGGGAAGATGTGAGTAAGCAGCACATGCATGGAAAAGTACTTGGAGATTTTAGGGAAAAGGAAGAGTCAATAAGTCAGTGAGATGTGGCCAACAACAAAAAACAAATGAAAACATAGACTTCAATAAAAACAAGTACAATACATAATCAAAAGGTTATATTGTCTACAATAAACTCAAAATATTTTCCTCAGCATTGTTATGTATTATATTTAGCTATTGTTATTTGTCTATTATGTATACTAACAACTAAGATGATGATGATGACAGACATCTATTAGTTACAGTTTATGTGACGTGTGGTCTAACAGAAGTCAAATTCACTGTCTACTTCACTGCGTTTGTGAGAATTAAATTCTTATCCTCCTTTTCAGAATGACTAAGTAAATTATCGAAGGTCTCCAAATGTTAGGGAACCCCCAACATTTTATCTTAAAATTAGGAAGCATTCAAAGAAGCAACCAAGATGACGTAGGTATCTCAGAACCATGTCACTTTGACAACTATCCAGTAAAAAGTGACTTGGAAAAGGGAAGATAAATTTCTCCAAATTATTTACATTGTATTACATTGAAGGATTATTCTATACATATTAAGTAAGACTGAGATCTTGGAATTGCTTGCAGCTAAATGTTGAGCTACATGGAAGAACAGATAAAATTCTTAACTGTTAGATAGATTTATCTAGTGATGAAACAGCCCACCTCAGAACTCAGTGAGTTATCCATCACTGGAACTTCAAAAACAGAGGCTATGTGGTTATGAGGGCTACACTAAAAATTTCAAGTGCACACAAAATGTTAAGACTGAACATTTTTTACATCTTTGTAGGATACCACTTCTAAAAGATATTCACAACCCAGTGTTTCAAGTATTATTCGTATAAAGCCTCCATGATTTCTGCCACATTCATGGGCTAATTGTGTTATTAATTTACTTAATATTTCCTTTAAGTTGTCTCATTTTTGTTTTCATTACTATGTCTTACCTTGTTCTTAGCAATATTCATAGACAATTTGACATGCTAATTATATTTTTAGTAACTCTTAATTAAAAATGTGTGTATAACCCCTAAATCAGTAGCACACATACTACACTTTGAATGCAATTATAACTTTTTCATTACCAAAGTGCCTATTTTTAATTAGATATTTTTCCAAAATCTTTAAGCTTTGAAAATCACCTTCAAGAGATCTAGTGGATAATTATCATATTTTAGTATAGACCTAGTATTGATGTTGTGTTTGTTTTGTTTAAGAGAGGACAGTAGAAAAACATTCCCCAGGCCTCCTACTTACTTGGCTATATTTGCCTCATGTTTTGGAAACCAATTATTCATATAATGAATAACAGCCTTGAGTGTCAAGATAGAACTCTCGTCAACATTATAGTTTCTTAAAGTTGAGCTCAAAAATCTTGAATACATTACTGAATTTGTCAATATTCCAATTAGCTAACAGATTAACAGCTGTATATTTGGCAGATTTGTTTGGGATTTTCATTTTCCTTACAGATTTGTTTGGCAATATACCACATATTTTGTGAGAGTGAATCAACTGAATGAATAAAAAAATATTTTCAGGAAAAGGAATAGATCTTTTTAATTGCTTTTTCCCCCACAACCTCTTCAAGAAACAACCTCAACAAAGAGTGGAGACTTGTCAGAGCCCAAATTGCTTAAGTTTTAAAACATAGACACTTTTAGTTGACTTTTAGTTGACACTACTTTGTAGCCTCACAAGTTATTTTGAAAATATCTGCCATAAACTGAAACAAGGCTCTTAACACATGATCAAGCTTCATACTGGGATTTCTCTCCTGGCTTCAGAACCTACTTTAGTTGATAAATGTTTGTCCAGCTGGTTTTATTGGTTTATTACACTGTGGTGAAACAAAATATTTTCCATCTTGCTACCTTAACAAGTAAACAATTTTGTTACTAAAACACTCCAGAAAATATGGCAACATTACATGTTCTACTCCATAAAGTTTATGGACATTTTGCAAAAGATGACAAAAATGTATCAGGAGAAAGAAACTCTCCACTTAGAGAAAGCAGCCATGCCTAACTACAATTAGACTGACTTTGTGCTAGTCTGAAGCCATCTTGGATAGTATTCGGGTAGTACTAAATCTCTTGGATGGTGCCTTCCTCAGGCATGGCCTAAACTTTACGTTACATTTCCATAGGAGGTGGGAGCAACAGGGAACTGGGACTGCAAATCTGGATCTAAAATATTTGTTTCCCAAGACTGGTCTATTATTAATACATTTCTGCTTCCAATCTCTTTTTCTTCCTTTAAAAAAAATTTGTTTCATTGCTTTGGATGACAAATTACATTAAAGCTACAATTCAGAGAATTTAAAAACTTTCTGTTAGAATTCCAAAGCTGCTTTGAATTAGTAGCTGCCACTGGCACGCAATTTATTTGTAGTGAAAACTTGTGCCTTTTGGTGGTTTTCTTTCCTTTTTTTGGCTAAGCCTTATAAATTAATAAGAGTTTAATGAAACCTCACCAATCTTTGCAAAACAAGCTTTATCAGGATTAGAGAAGTTATACCCCAGGCAATAATGTAGGACAAATTATTACACAGGACAAAACATAGAGGTACTTCAAGCTCCTCATACAGACAACAATTTATACTATAATTAACTGATGAAATAGTCCACAGTAGTATTTTATTTATTTAGCCTGAAAATTTGTAGAAGTTCCTCTCGTAAAACAATTGCATACATAATTAAAAACAGCAACTAGAGCTAAAAAAAAAAAAAAAAAAAAAGTCTAGCCATGGTAAGGGAAGAGGGAATGAAGCAAATTTAGCAAGAAATTTTACTACATAACCACATGGCTTGCAAAGTTATATTATATATATATATGTGTATATATATATATATATATATGTGTATATATATATATATATATTAACTTCCAGCTGAATTCATTTGGTTTTGAAGGCCAGTACATGAAATAATCAGACATCAAGTATGTTTGAGTCCATAAAAAGTGGTTATTAATCAATCTGGTTCTCTAGCTTGAAAAGCTCTCCCAGTTCTTCAGGTCACTTCAAAACGGTAATGGTTGGATAATTCACAGATAAAACATTCTGTATAACCCATTTCTCATCAATTATCAAGGCAAGACTGAGCCATGAGAGTCCAACTTTAGTCAAGTGTTGACATAATATTAAGGGATGAAAAAAGGACTTCTATACTTCAAGAACTTCTCGTAGCACGTCTTTCAGCCTGTCCAAAAGTTCCTAGTACAATCCTGTAGGAAATTCACCACGCTCTATGGTCTTTGAAAAGGAACATACACTAAGAGAGCAAGCATTGGAGCATTAATCAAGGACTCAGAGTTCCAATGTCAGCAGTGCCACAACCTGTTTGAACATCTACTTCCTCATCTGGGAAAAATTAAAGGATTGAGACTAGTGATCAATCAGCTCTCTTTTGATTTAAAAAAAAAAAAACAATCTATGAAAACTTCTAACCTAAGTATTAGAGACCATTTCAGTAAAAGTATTAACACAACAGCATCAGAGACTTTGGTCTGAAGATGAAGGCCACACACAAATCCAGACATCACAGAACAATCTTGACAATCCCATTCCCTTTGCCAAAGACATACCCATTTGTCAAATACTTATTAAGCACCTATTATCTGCCAGGCCCTAAACTACAAGTAGACTCAGCTGAGGCTCCGATCAGTGAGACAAAATGGACTGCTTTGCAAAATATTTTCGCACTGGTAAGAGAGGAGTGCTCTCACCCTTTCTCCTTCCCACCTTGGGTGACTCCCTATGAGAATTTAATACTGAGAGCTGCAGCCACCTTGCAAATATGAGAGAAACTGCTGACACACAAGATGGCACAGACCATGAATCCTTGGTATCATTAGAGGTCATCAAATGAGATGGTGTAAGACTGCCTTTCTCTTAACTTCTTGTTAATAATAACCTTATTATAGTTTAAGCCATTTTTAATCAGCTGTTATATGACAAAGTCAAAGAAATTGACAACACCCTTGGTTTCTATTCATTTGATATTTCACATATACTACCCACCACCCAGAACAAATATCCATTTTTGTGGTATTATAGCTATGGTTTTCTTTCAGAAATGAGGTATATCTACTGTTTAACCTTCCTCTAATCCTATTCCTCATGTTCCCTTGCAAAAGTTACCACCAACTTGAAGTTGGTATGACTCTGTACCCAATGATTTCTTATTTTTACGAGTTAAATATTTTTCCATGTAAAATATGATATTGTTTTGTATATATTTAAAACTTACTGAAATATATCATAAGATAAGTATCATTATGAAACTTGCATTTTTATTCAACAGGTTTCTGAGATTTATCCATATTTATATACCTTTTTCGTTATTGTTTTTCATTAACTGCTATACAGGATTCCATTGACTGAAGATTCTACAATCTATTCCCCTGACATTTAGATTGTTGCCAATTTTTTACTTGACATACTTTTTAACACATAAAACTAAAAGCTATTGCTTGGTCATTTAATTATACACTAAATACAAAAATAATTAAAACTGAAGACACATAG
Source organism: Eulemur rufifrons (assembly GCF_041146395.1). NCBI lineage: Eukaryota > Metazoa > Chordata > Mammalia > Primates > Lemuridae > Eulemur > Eulemur rufifrons. The sequence continues at coordinate 64,134,032 of NC_090998.1, read as the reverse complement.
CACATTTCCTAGGAGACCATGGTAAGAAGAAAAGGCTACCAGAACACACTCTTCACCATTGATATCTGATATTCTAATATCATATCCAGCTATTTGTAAATTAGCATCAGCAACACCCATAAATTACTCTCAACACTACAGGGCAAGATACAATGTGCATCAATGGGGCCCTAAAATAGCTAGTTCACCTACACTGCAGAGACATTTATAGTAGGCTAAGGTAAGACTAAGGATTTGTTTAAGGATCAATAAACATTTTAAGGCTACTGTGTCAAACAGAGACACAAAGGTACAATTATAAAAACACAGTAAAATTCAATTTGAGACAAAGCATCTTAATTTGTGAAAATGCTGTTTTAAACCTTATGGTTCGCATTCAATGTTTAAAAACCAAATGAATTCCCCTTTAGAGGGGGAAAAACCCTAAAACTATCAGGTTACTTGCTCAGTGAACTGGCAAACCTCATCTTGTAACTCCATTCTTAAAGTATTTGTAAGTGCATGCCATTGCTCTTGGGACAAAAAAGAAAACCTTTACTACTGTCAGCATAGTTCAGGATCATCTGGCCTCTGCTCACCAATCTGGCTGCATCTGAGGCCACTTCTCCCTTAATATCAAACCTCCAGCCACATAAGACTTTTTTCCTTCCCCTGAAGGCTACAGAGCTCTTACCTCCCCCTCTGTATCTCTGTAAAAAGCCTCTAAAGCTATTTCCTTCCATCTCAATCCCACCCACCTTTCCTAGCTCCCTCTCATCCTTCAAAGTTTAGCTTCAAAGTGACATCAGAAGCCCTCCTGAGATTTCTGAGTGCATAAGGTCTCCTTGGTTTACCTCACGGCACCTATCACAATAATAATATGTAATGATTGTCCTCCACTACACTCAAAGGGCTACAAGGGCAGGGATCACGCTGTTTTTCTACCATTACACAGATTCCTAAAACTGGAAGGGTGCCTCTAACATAGTAAGTGCTCAAACAACTTCTCACAAATAAAAAAAAAAAAAAAGTGATGTACAACAAACTGTCATAGAATTTGACACACATTAAACACTACATAAATTCGGCTGAATGAACAAATCTCAAATACCAAACACCAAATAGGAGGCAATTTGAAATCCAAATGACAGACGTGGCACCTACACACCGTACAAATACAGGGGGACACATTCTGATCTTTTCTTCCTTAGGAACATAACATTATGACAATCATCATTAAAAAAAATGACTTACAAATACTCACAGACCTAACTGTTCTTTAATTATTCTTTCCTGACATATGCACAGTCTATATTTCCATTGACATCTGCTTTCTATCTTCAAAATAACATCAGTTGAAAGAAAATAAATGGGGCAGAATAAAGGTGAAGGGTAACTATATTTTAAAAGATCAATGTGATTTAATATTTATAAATTACATTTTTCAATTTGACAATTCAGAATATTGAGATTTTAAAAATTTTTCTCACCATCTCTTCTCCCTTGAAGAACTAGAAAACATAGACCACGCATCACTATTATATACTTAATATTTACTTATTTAGCATTTTTATAGCCCATGGTATATGCCAAATACTGTTCTAAGGACTTCATATATGAATCCATGTAATCTTAAGGTTTACTAAGTTGGACAAGAAAAGCAAAAATAGTTATATATACACAGCATTAAGTTGTTTTGTGTAATTTTCTAAAGTAATATGGATTAATCAGGGGTGGCATTTGCCAAAATTTGTTAATAGCATGTTTATTAGTACTAATTTATATTAGGATAGAGCTGGGATTACTTTGATGTCTCTTTTCAAGTCAAAGATCTCTTCACTGTAAATTATTTTTAATATACCCGCAAAACCAAAAACTTGGATGGTGTAAATACCCTTTTAAATGAAAATAAAAAGCCACTCTAAAAACAAAATTCAAACAAACAAAACTTTAATAGATAATCTCAGATTTGCTACTCACAAGCTGTGTAGGAAATGATCTTCCTCCATCTATAAGTTTAAAGAGGTAAGGGCAAATGATTTTGAGTGTCCTTCAAATTTTAACACTCTGTTTCTGTAGTGCTATTATGAAAATAATTCCAGCACTAGAAAGGAGATTTAGTTCTGACTGTGGATTTTTGTGAGGACTCCTAAAGCTTTCTGAGTCAATTATGTTTCTCGTTCCTCAACTGTAAACAAAACAAAAACTAAAAAGCAACTGAAAAAACTTTAGCATGCTGAGAAAATTGAAAGTGTTTAAGATTTACTGTCTAACATGGACAATCCTGCTACCACCTAGAAAATCATTGGTTATTTTGATCTACACATTAAACACTTTATTATTCAAAGTACTCACATTCTATGACAGTGTCTAATTACCTTTCCCATTTTTTGATTCTCTGAATTATACTGAGAATATTACTTTTCAATAAATACTTTTATTTACATTCAGTCACTATATTAAGTAAAATGTCACTTTCCAAATTATTGCCCCTGAAAATAACAACTTCCTGAATTTCAGTCTTTTTGTAACATTAACATCTAAATGTGTAGGTTTTTCCCTTAAGTCACACAACATCTATAATCTGTGCAGTACAGTACCCAGTTTACCAATTGTTCAGGTACTATGAATATGGTCCAAGGGTTTTATGAGCGTTAATTGTACACCCCCATAAAATTGCAAACATTTTAAGGACAGAAACCCCTTATGATGTTTCTTTTTCCTCTAAACAACCCAGCAAAGCCATCACTCATAGTAAATGCTTAAGTATTTTCCTGTTTTACATCGAATATCTCTTGAGCGTATATCAAGATCATACAGAGTTGAGAGCATTTAAGATGTTCATCCCTGCACTATATTGAGCATGGACACGGTTACTAGTTGATCCTGCCCCATAAAAAGCTTCTTCACCTTCTCATGAAACTCTAGATCTCTGATCTGTCCTCTCATAATGTGCTAGAAGAAAGTTTAACCTGGGTTATTCAAACTCCACAAAAATGGCAGAGATGTTTCCCCCTTATATTTAAAAGGCAATCATTTGATGCAAGTAACAATAAAAGTTTTAAATGCCAGCAAGTATGAGTCTTGTCCCAGCTAGGCCTCTTACTAATTATGTGAATTTGGGCTATTTCCTTCACTTCTTTGAGTCCCATTTTCCCCAACTGCTTGACAAGGTGTTTAGTTAATGTGACTTACCTTTCTCTTACTCTACTTATGTAACAGAGGAAAGAAATATTGCACCCTTAAGTTTTTTTAACTCTACACAAAACAAGACCAGTTTACTATGGTTACTTAATTCAGATATCATGGTTAGCTAATTTTCAATGCTTCTGTTTTCTCTTATTCCTACTATTCCTTTTGATGATTTATTTATATTAGACCTAGCTACAGAATTTCACCACATAGAGAGCTAGATTCAAGTTATAATATCAGCAATTTTAAGAATTACTTTATGCAAATCATTTAATTTCATTAACTTCTAATATCTACATCAATAAAATAAAGGAATTAAAGCCCCCTAAAAATCTTCTCTAGCTTTAACATAGATATTTAAAACTTAATATTTAACATGTTGATCTAATAAGTAAATTTTCAGAGATAAAAGGACAAAGTTTCAGACTCTAATATTTCACAAATATGGACAGGGCTCCAGGTACCAGGCTTGAAAGCTTCTCACAGTTATCACCAACAAAACATTCCAATCCCCAGTAATCAAGAGTACAGGTTACATGGCCATGTCACAGAGAATTTCAAATAGCTCATCAAGAAGGCCACGTACATTCAACCTGGGTGGGAAGAGGTGGGGGGGAGAGTCAGTCCAGCCAGTAATTAAGAAATACTTTCTACCCCCAAACATGTGCAATGATTTGAAGTAAATGTTACTACATAATTATATATGAACATAATTGAGGCTCTCCATCTCCGCAAGTCCTTTTATGTGAGTAAATGATTGAAAATGGAATGCAAAATTTAAAATCTCTCTTTTAGCACACCATTAAAATTATACTTTGGACTTTAAAACTTAGCAGGGAACAAGAAAAATCTTCAGAGGCATGGAATAAAAAGATGAAAAAGTAGCACAAAGTGAAAAATCAGAAGACCACGTGTAGAGCAAAGTCATTATCGGGACATCAGCATGGTATTCTTGGGTTCTAACCTATGAAAATAGCCTGGCAGTGCGTTCCCACATATACCTTTATAACAACTGCCCTTTTAATCTAAAATCTCCGTAAGGAGGAAGAATACACCAGGGTGAGTACAGGATACACACTACTGCTATGAAAGCTCCAACCACAGTGAAGCGTGTGCTCATTTACCAATTTCTTTCACTGGATTAAAAAAACATTTAAATTATATGTCAGGAAAGATTGGTGAATTTACCTAAACATTTTTTTTTTAAATAAAGTCTGGAGATCAACTTGATATGTATGAATTTATCCAAATCCAGCAACACCTGCTTGTTTCCCCTCTACTTACAACAACCGTCATTCTGACATTAAGTTTTTGAAACTACGGCAAAACTTTCAGTTCTTTATTATTTGTGTATACTCTTTTACTGGTATGGAAGAAATTCGGTTATCTCCAGCAACCTGGTAGGCTTTTTGTGGGTTTTGTTTTCCTATTTCAGTGTGAACAAATTGGGAAGACATTACGGAAAGGTAACAACATCATAAAACCTCACACAAGCAGAAAAAAAAAAAAATTCTTAAGCTAGGAAAATTTTTATCTCTTGAAGTTCAGTCTTTTACAAAAATCCCATTTCTTTGAATAATGATGTTTATATAGCATATGTAAATACATTACACATATTTGAGAGAATCCTTTTTAATATATAATAGACTTTCCTCATCCTTCCAGGTTGCAGAAATAGACTGTGTAGAAGAGAAGGGATTAGAAAAAGAAGCAATTACCTATGAAATGTATGAAAAGCAGAAAAGGTAGCGCCAGTGACAGGAAACTACCCGTGGAAAAACTGAAAACACGTTGCTGAATTGAGAAATCGAAGCTACTTTAAAACAGCCTCATTGTCCTGGCAGGTCTCTAGGCTCTCCACCCTGCCCTCCGCTCAGGTTCAGCAGGAATAGAAAACAATTAACACCCCACATCACACTCCCAACTGTTTTTTCCCCATGATAAATACTTGTATTTCCAGTGCTATTCACAGTTCAACAATTTTTTTTTTTTTTTGCAATAAAACTGACTTTAGATGTTAATCGGAATCAGTTTAAGGAAGTCCTCTTAGTTTCCTCTCTCTCCTGTCAAAGGAGGAGCTAAATCACAATGAAACATACACAGTGGCTTCTTAACTGCTTAGGTATCTTTTTAGTAGATTTTCTTGAAAGTAATCCTATGGATAATTAGCCTCCTCCTTATTTAACTAGAAAGTTTAAAATTCCAATACTTATTTCAATGATCCCAAATCATTGCATCTACGGCATTTGTTTCTAACCTTTTAGTAAACAGCTATTTCCCAGGCCATTTAACTTTACTAAGTTTTATAAGCATTAAATTCCTACTAACTTCTTTGTCATTCATTCTGTATCTTTTCTTACGTAAAATACTGGCATCACACCTTTTTTTTGCATACACTGCTATGTGATATAAACTAATTTTCATCTCAACAGTATAAGTAACATTTCATTCCTATTCATTCAACACATTTTTATCGAGTGCTTGCTATCTGCTGGACACTCAGTGAGTTATAGAACAATCCTGAACTAAATTATAATAGTGTAAATTTTTATTAATGTATCAAAACCTCATTCTGACCTTGCCTAGCCACCAAACCATATGGGCTTAAAGAGGGCTCTGGACTCAAGCTAAGGAACTCAGCCTGTTGCATAAACTGTATCCTCTCTTCAGAGTTCAAGTCTCTGTTATATAGCTTGTAAGACCCAGACAAAAATACCTGTTAGAGACAGAACAACAGCTAACACCTAGACTGGGATGTAATACACATTTTTTTGTTTGTTTCTGAGGAAGAGGTGGTGAACAGAGGGGAAAGATAAGTTAAGTGCAAGGAAAAGTACAAGAGACTCTGGACTAGAACACAAGGCCAAAATAAGAAATAGCTATTCATTTCCCCCCTGGGGAGCAGGGCTACCTGGGGATTTTTTTCCCCCTGTGAATATAATGAACGACAGCCAACATTAACAGTAAGAATTACCAAAAGGTCCACATCCTAAAACAGTTGTATATTCTCCAACCATAGATATTTTTGCCTACCCTTCTTTGAGCTGAGGAAAATATCTATGACAATGTTCTACTCACACTTAGAAATGCTAATAAGCTAAACACTTTGATTTTTCATTCCAAAGCAAATTAGATTTAACAAATTATTATGGAATGTGGGAAAGCCTAGGACCATTAAGAACAGCAAAAAGTAACGCCTGGCAGAGTAATTGTGAAAGAAAAAAAATCAAAGCTATTGTTTAAAATACTGAAATATAACTAACAGCCTGCAGCTATTTCATTTAGGGAGAAAGTTTCCTACACATATAACACACTCCTGAATGTCTACATGTTACAGCAAAATACAATGTTTAATGATCCGATGATAGTACAGAGTCCTGTGAAAGGATAAATCCAACACACTTCAATTATGAAGGTAAATATGAAATACATTTTAGAAAGATTTCCCACTAGCTTATTTAATCAAATATTTCAGAATATGAAGTAATATGTAGTTAATAAGAGAATTAATTTCTGGTCCATATCATTTCTCAGAAACAACAGAAGTGCCACAGGTTAATTTCAGTCCCATTAAACAATGAAGATAAAAATGCGAGAATACTCTAGGCTCTCTTTTACTACCATTTCAAAGGAGTCTTTTTGAACACCCTCTGTCTTCTTTTTTGCCTTTTTCTGACATTTTCTCCTGCACCTGCCTCCACACTGTGGATCAGTCCCAAGCTGTGTAAAGATTAGGAGGATAACTGGATTCATCACAGATAGACCACCATGGGAAAAATGAAGACCACCACACACTGCAATATGCCCAGCTGTTCTAAGGACAGAATGACTATACCGCAGCAGGACAGTCACAAGCATTTTTACAAAACTATTTCAGGAAAATACCACCTATTTTTAGTAATATTGTCAAATTCTCCATTTGCTACTCGGAATTTGAAGGAAGTGGTCACTGAAAAAAATCAGATTCGTCTCAAAATTACCCAAAGAACATTTTACTTGGTATTATAGGCTGGTAAGGTGAGACTATACCAGGAGAATACCCTGCTATGGGCACTTGAGCTTTAGTTTGGTATTTCATAAGGCCCTGATGATCTTTGTAGATCTCCCATCCCCCAAAATGGGAGAAATATAGAATATATAAGAATACACTTTTAACAGAAATTTTTAGAGCACTATGAGGTTCACAGTAAAACTTTGCAGAAAGTACAGAGCGTTTCCATGTACTCCCTGCCCTGTACATGCACAACCTCTTCCACTGTGGACAATCTGAACCGCAGTAGTAAATTTGTTACAATCGATGAACCTACAATGACACATCATTATCATCCTCATCCAAAGTCCACAGTTTACCTTATGGTTCACTCTGTGTTGCACATTCTATATGTTTGGGTACAATGACATGTGTACACCATCGTAATATCATACAGAGTGGTTTCCACTGCCCTAAAAATCCTCTGTGCTCTGCTGAGTCATCCCTCCTTCTCACCAAACTCCTCCCAACCACTGATTTTTTACTACTTCCGTAGTTTTGCCTTTTCCAGAATGTTATCTATTAATATTAATACTTAGAATCATACAGTAGGTAGTCTTTTCAGATTGGCTTCTTTCATTTAGTAATATGCATGTAAGGTTCCTCCATGTCTTCTCATGGCTTGATAGTTCACTTCTTTATGGCACTGAATAATATTCCATTGTAACAGGGTACTTTTAAGGAAATTTTATAGCAGTTTGCAAGAGGTACAAGGCAGGGGCCACATCTATCTTTTTAAAAAAACTTCCATGAACCTATCCCATAGCAGGTATCCAGTAAATAACTTGTGGAATGAATATATTATTTAATAAATGAACATACAAATGAAGTTGCTTAATCTTTCTAAGCCTCATTTTTCTCATCTGTAAAATGAGACCAACAGCTTCCTCATAATACTATTAATACATGAGAATTGGAAGACTGTATTTTAAAAAGAGCTATTATCAATAGTCACTATTACTGTGAATCGATAATTGTATAGTATATTCAACTTAGCTTCATAAATATTTTAGTTCCAGGAAAATAAGAATGGTGAAAGAACAGTAGGGCCAGAACTTTTGTGAGATGCCTACAGTATGAAATTGATGGAGGCACTTACTCCCTTTTTTGCCATGTCAAGATTCAAAAAGTTTTCAATAGACTAGTAAAAAGGACCAGAACAAGCAAGGTGATATGTAGCTTACATGATTATAAAAACCTAGAATCCAGGTCTACAAATCAATTGCACCAGTAAAGACTCTGGCTTAATAGGAAACATTAGTGCTTTAATTATTCACACTATTAAGGATCAATATTGTATATGGAAATAGTTAAATACAAATTTAGGGTGAATATAAAATTAAACATAGTTCTCCTAGAAAGTAATAAGGTCATCAGCAGTGTCTAGTTCTGAATATCCCATTTCAAAAGGAACCATGATAAACTGGAAATTACCTAGAATATCAAGAGAAAAAAGGATCTCAGACCACGTTATCTAAACGGTTAGAGGAGAAATGTTAAATCTGATAAAGAGTCACCACATTATTAGAGCAATCAGGCAGCTGAAAGTGACAAGGAAAACAAACTATCTTCCAATTGAAAGAAACTGTTCTGATAATTAGAATTGTTCAAGAACGAAAGAAATTGTGTCCTAAACTAGTAGTCTTCCTTTCAAAGGAAACATTCAAACAGGGGCTGGATGGCCATTTCTAAGCAATACTGAAGATGTTTAAGTCTAGAATTTTCTTCACATCTAGAATGTATATAAATAATTCTAAAACCTAAATGAAACACTACTTAACCCCTGTAGAATGCCCATTAGACCAATTCTTGGGAAAAGTCAGATCATAACTTCGTACCACCTACTGTGAATTTGGTCCATAAGTTTATCTTTACTCAGCAAAATTAACAGCAAATGTGTAACAGTAGTAAGAAAGTTTATCCGCTACAACTCTTGGATTTGAGAAGTTATTAATATCTATGCCTGCCCATTTAGCTTTCAAATGACATAGTATTTTTATATTAAATTAACTTATAATTAGCCTGTAGTTCATGAGATTCAAAACAGATCTGTTTCTAGAACAAGCCCTAGGTCAACATAAAATTCTAACAAGCTGAGCCGGAGGAAGTAAATGATGGTTAAAAACTATTTAACATTGCTGAGTATTCATTAAACAACTATGAGTGAGCACTGCCATGCTAAGAAACAGATTCAGAGGCCTCAAAACACCCGCAATCAAACCAGGAAATGCTTCTCTCTTGATATGTTTACACATGAAATAAACACACATACTTTACCTACATTCATGTTCATTGTTACCAAAGACCTGGAGAACCTTGCAATTAACCTTTCCACTGGATCATGGTCTATGGCATGTGGCCAAGTGCACGGAAAGAGGCAACATTTTTTTTATGTATTTGTGTGAAAAGGATGCAAGCATTAAAGTCGAGTCATCCATCACTTTTCAGACCTCCCACAAATAAGAAACAGTTTTAATTTTGCAAAGACTTACTATGGAAAACTTACATTGAGAGGAAAAGACTACAATACGAGCAAGAACAAAAGAAATTACTTTTTTATAATATATATCATCTGGAAGTATTTGGAATTCTATTTTTTCATTGATTACTTTAAAATGTTAAAAAATATAGTCAGTCATCAGTTCTATGGGAATTACAATAAAGAAATAAAATGTTAAGTGCAGGAAGTCTTAAATGTTAAGCCTCCATGTCTAACAAATGCAAAGCCATTTTTATGTAGAAAAGATGAGATATGAGCACTGAGTTATAAGATACATAGGGGTGTGGGGGAATCAGGGGTTATTCTCATCTTAAAAATCACAGCTCCGGCTCATTTCTTCCTTAAAGGGATAATGAAGTAAAACATGCTGCTGCTTGGTACTATGGAGAAAATGTCACCCAAAATAGCAGAGACAGAAATTAGAGTCCTAAAATTTTCCACTATCACAAAGGTCAACCTACACATCCAAAAATGAATTGTGCGTGCTACCAAGCTTGAGCTTGCCACCAAGAAAATAAAGGAAGGCTAAAAGCAACCGATCTGAATAACAGTTATTAGGGTCATCTAATCGACTGGGTTTCATTTTGGGAGTAGGGAACTCCAGATCATGGAGTCAATGAAGTATCAGTTCATCTCTTATGGTCTCACTGTCTCTCACTGAAGAATGAGACAAAGTTCAATGACTAAAGACACAAATGACCTAACGAGTAACAGTGAAGAATATGATTCAAACAAGTCACCAGTAATAAATACGGACACACACACACAGTGATCTTTTTATTCTTTTGCCAAGGGCAACAGATTGTAACAGCACAAATGGCCTTCTGTCATTCCACTTACAGAAATACATTCAAGAATTATTACAGGATATAGGCCTAACTGTATCAAAAAGAACTCAACTACAGGCTCAACTCATGAAAGAATATAACAATAAAATAAACACAAAATGGCTTTAGGCAAAGTAGAAAACTTCTTGGATACCAGGTAAAAAATTAAAAAGTAGACTTTCAAAGAAAAAAGAAAAATTCTTGGTTCTTACGAGCTTTGTTCCTATGTTCATATACTATATCTATTTCAACAATTCAACCTAAACTATTTCTGGAGTATGGATTGGAGTATGCAGAAGAGTTTTATTTGCTCAGACAAATTTTATCAAGTCTTCCTTCCAATGTAGGATCTAATTTTTCTAATCTCTACTAAGTACTTCAAGTAGAAATTTATTAACAAGCCTGTCCTTTCCATTTTTAGAGACCACTACAGGCCAAGAAAAAAGCCTCTCCTTCTAATCTTGGCCTAAAATTATTTAAAGTAAAAATAGCAGATTTTTGGTGGTCCCAAGGTAATGGAGACACCTTCCACCTACACTCTGGAAGATGATGGAAGTCTCATGTACTGGACACATAACTTTATCTTACACAAACTCATGCTGTGTCTCAGAGGCCACAACATTTTAAAAACATCATCTGGGCACCATTTAACCATAAGATTTATGGAGGCTTCTTGGCTGTCTCTTAACTGTGGCCCCCAAAGAATAACAAGTATTAAAGTAGGCTGATTCTAGGGTGATGTACAGAGGTGGCACTGAAAGCATTAACTTGATACATATGTACAATTCTAAATGAATTTTTCACAAGTGAAGCTTCATTTCACTGAATAAATTTTAGTTACTGTTATGTTTGGTCATTTTGACATGATTTAGGTTTTCCTAAGGTCCTGAGGTTCACATATTTTACACCAAGTAGAATGGTCTCTGAATGGAAACCTTCACTGCTCATTTGTAAAATGAAGAATCAGAAAAATAGCACATTCAACTCAACAAAAATTCTAAATGGGCAAACTTCTTCTTAGACAAAGTTTGCTCATTCATGCATTTACATATTATTTAACACATATCTATTACAATACCAAGTACTATGCTCCATTATAGAAATACAAAGATAAGCACAACCTGCTTACAGAGAGAAGAAATGTGAAGCTAAATAGGTCTATCAGAATACTTAGGAAGCGGAGAAGGAAAAAATTTCCTCAGACTAAACCACTCCACTCCCTCTCTCCACTCTCAACCCATGTACCTGTGAAGAATCATCCTGTATAATAAAAGTTAATGAAGGCCATTATTCTATCCTGGGGATGGACAGTATTATCTTGCAGATTGATTCAACCTGTCAATCTGAAGCATTTCGGTTCTTTAAATTTGCTGGGTCACATTTTCACTGTGTAGTTAATTAAATGTTTTGGCCTACAAAGTTTCTACTCTTGCTTCTTCCTGGGATAAAGTAAAAAATGTATTTATCTTCAGCAGAACAGATGTCAACATCAATAAAGCTCAAAGGAGAGATTTCCATGAACAAACCACAATGGAATCGACTGCTATGATCCCTTTAGAATTCAAGGATAAAAGAGAACTCAATTCTTGACCCTAAATGTCAGAAGAGCTATACTTACCCCTCCAATGTTAAATGTAAGGTCAGATCAAGCCCCAGGGGAATTATTATTTGTTTCCTTAACATTTGTAAAATTAAAGCATGGTATTTAAAAGAAGATGATTTTGAATATCTTCAAATATAATAACCTGACCACTTATCAGTACAAATTTAATCAGTTGCCAGAGGCATGTTAGGCTATGGCTTTCTAAGACTCTGACAACCACACAGGAAACCCCAAAGAAATCATTACCAAATAATAAAAAAATCAAGACACATTGTGCTACTACTGATAAACTGCAATGCTTTAGAGCAACCTCAATGAAATCAGTAGATGTGGGTACCTGCTAGTGAAGCATAGGTAGGATTGTGGGCCACAGGCTGCTAACTAGATAAGGAACTTTAAAAATATGCATAAGAAATAGTGAAATTTATAGGTTCAGAGAAATGACCATGAAAAATTTAGGCCAAGTGATGAAAGGAATGAAAATAAGACAAGGATCTGGTTGTTAAAGTAAATCTAAAACTTTGGCAGAGATAATGGATTTAGCATCTGGTTTTAGAAATAAAGTGTTTGAGGTTGACCCACTCATGGAATGGAGCATAAAAATTTAAAAAATGCATGAACAAAGAGCTTAAATTAAAATTGTACACAAAATCCTTAAGAAAATAGTCAAGCCAATGTCCATCACACAGTACTTTCAGCAAACACTTTTGGTCATCTCTAAGCCTCAATCCTCAAGCAGCATCTCCAACAATCCCTCCATCGCTCATGCCCTATGGGTTATGCCAGCCTCTCTCCTCTAGCACCTTTATCTTTACTTCTGTATGTATCTCAACTCTCCTCTCAACACATCTAATACTCAGCTCTAATACTCCATTCCAAACTTTCTCTTGAGCCACAGCACTGATTCTCACATTGCCCATTAGGTAACTGCATCTGAATGCTGCAGTACTTCAAACTCAACATTGTTAAAGGTCAGCTCCTCATCTCCCTAAAAGAAGTTCCTCAACCACATCTGACTATTTCTGTTAGCAGCATCTTCATATTCAGCTACACTTCTTGCTTATTCCAATGTCCATTTGATTTCAAAGTCAAACAATTTAAGCAATTCCCTGTCTTTTGTATCTATCCTTTTTGTCCCTTCTATTAATAACTGATAATTCTGGTTCTCATTCCCTCCTAGTTTGGTTACTTGAAATAGCCCCTAATTTGTTTATCATCTGCTTCTGCTATGCTTCCTTTCTAATCTTCCCTGAATACTGCTGCAAGATTACAATTTTAAGGCAAGAGATGACTATGTAACATTCCTGCTCAAAAACCTTTCATGATTTCCTATTATTTACCAACAAAATAGATTCATTTTGTCATGACATTTGGAGTCCTCACCAATATGTCAGTCTCTTTTTCCTAACTATATTCTTCAACATGTCTTGTGTATAAGTCCCATTATAGCCTAACTATACAAATAGGATTATCCCCTAGTGCTTAATACTTTTCCAGCCTAGTGTGCCTCTTCCTGGTGATAGTTTTCTCTTCCCAAAAGCCCATTTCCTCCGGGAAGTCATCATCATTCATCTGAAAAACTTCTTCCCTTACTTAACTTTCTCTAACACCTTGTCTCTTTCTTAACAGAATAGTTAATGAAGTAGGCTTTGCTGGAAGATCATTTAGATTCTAATGCCAGCTCTGGCACACACTACCTCACCATGAGCAAATTTCTTTATCTCTGTAAACTGGGGTTTCTTTATCTGAAAAATGGGAACAATAATAGTACCTGTACCTTAAGGATTGTTGTGAGGGCTAAATATGCCAGCACCTGGTAAGCACTCTGTAATCACCAGCTGTCATCACCACCACCACTCCCTATTCCCTCTGATGGTATCATCAATGTGACTTAACACCAGAGGAAATACAAAGTTTGGTACTCCATCTTGATCACCTAGGAACTCAATTAAGTTATTTGCTGAAATCATAGATAAATGAATGAATCCATGGATATGAGATCAACAGGCACACTTAAAGGACTTAAAAATATTACTGTATATGAAAAAGATAAAGGAAATACAGATTAAAAGAGTAGGAGGGTATGCAAGGCATTTCCCAAGCCCAGTAACATACACTGGCTGCCAGAAAAGCTTATGAAACTGTAGAAGTACAGTTTCTAAATCAAGGAAGGAAGGAGGCTCATAGTGGTACTCAGTTTAGAAACAGATTTTAAATGTGGCATTGATCAAATGGCATGTGTCAAGAGGCGCGTGAACTGAATGCTTAATAAGGCTAAATAAGAATTTGTGTTCAAAAGAAATGGAATATTTAACCTCCCACCGCCCCCCCCCCCAAAAAAAAACTAAAGTGGGGATAGGACCATTTCCTTAAAATATGTGAAAGGTTGTCACTTCATAAAGAGAATAGCTGACTTCTGTGTGGCTTCACAAAGATTAATAACAAAAAATGTAAAAGGAAGATCATTTTAACTCACTATGACAGGACTATTGAAGATGCCCAGGAACATAACAGGATACTTGTTGGAGTAGTGAGTCCCCCATGAACATAAGCATTCAAGCAGAAACTAGGTAGCATCTGCCACAGATGCCAGGAGATTTAAAAATATACATATTGCCATAAGTATTGCATCGTTGAGTTAACATACATTAAAAGAAAAAGATACTGGTAAACATTGCTGTGAGGTGAGGAATATATATGAATGTACTGGTCTGATATATTTGTAAAAATTTGAATCATAAAATTAAAATTTTATTGTATGATAGCAAATAAATATTATATTTAACTAGTTTGTATACTTATCAAAATGAAAACTGCTATTCTAGGGATAAAGGTTAAGTGATTTCACTATTTTTTAATTTGTCTTTAATCCTAAGAAATGTTTTAAGATCAGTCACATTTCTTACATAAAAGAAATACCTATTTCAGTAATTTTCTATTGGCTTAATAGATTTACGTAAAAGAAACAAGAAGGATGAAAGGAAAAAGGAAGGCAGAGGGAGAGAAACAGATAAAGGCAGTCAGGAATTACCATCTAATGTGTTCAATGATTTCAATAAACCTACAGAGACAACCTTGTATCACATATAAAAAATGGCCCCCATAGCTCTGTCTTAACTGTCTTTGATGTAGCTATTCAACATGATACAAAAATATACAATAGATTAACTTAATAAAACTCCATTTTAGTTCTATCTACATTTCAAATTGATTAGATGTCACCTTAAATACCCCTTTCACTCTAAAGAGTTGGTTAAGTCCATTGACACTTTCTATTAAATGGACAAATTGTACTACATGTAGATTTCCAGTATAGGCCATTACTTTAAAATAAATTCCTATGGGATTTTTTTAAACTCCCAAGGAACCTAAGGATTCATTAATCAATCTTCTTTATACAATCACTATTACAGAAAGAAGCAGTTGAAACAACATCCAAGGACAGCTAGTCTGAGACAACTACAATAACTGATCTTACCTCTAGTATATATCAGAAAGTGAGACGTAGTAGATAGTGAGAAAAAATAAGGCACTTACACTCTCCTAGAATTCAGATGTTAAGATATCTTAGGAAGCAGATTAATACTATAGAAAATTTCAAATAAACAAAAAGATGCACTAGCTTTACCTATAAGCAAGGATCAAATATTAACACTTTTCAAGGTTCATTCAGAAAAATGTGCATTAGCTCTTACTATAATTTAAACAATTATATTTTCAGTCTCTAAAATAATTTATAAATATATGAAACTTCATATCTGTCCTTTGTTTGAAAATAAAGCTTCAAACAATTTTTTCCCAGATTCCTTATAACATATATATAATACCATTGATTCTTCCTGATTTTATGAAACAATTTGTGTCTTAAAAAACCTTGTTGGACAACGTGAAACTTACCATGCTTGAAATAAGACCTTATAGATTTGGGAGTTTATGCTTTGTGTGTAAAATGTTTGTTTTGTTTTCTAATAATTCTGTTATTAGTGAAAATTATAACTAATTTCCATATTGTTTAAAACTAAAACAGCTTGTAATGTGGAATGCATAAATACGGTACCCTTGTCTTTTAGGTGAAAAGCACATTTAAAGACCATCCACTATGTTGTAAAGAAAATCAAAATCTAACATTTGACAGTAATCTGTATGTGTCCTTTGACCACAACAGAGGAAAAAATAAAATACACTTTTTCTATGCTTTTAAACAAAGTGGTGTGTAAAACAAACTGATCAATCACACCTCATTAAGCATGTATAGATTCTAATTAAGAACATTTTCTCTCCATATCCAAAACAAAAGTAAATATCATTACGCATGACCCAAGCATTCGAGTTTCTTCAGAGGCAGATTTTTTGTATGAATTCTGAGCATTTCACCTGCTTCAAAATGGAAGAAGATTGAGGCGATATGCACAGAAAGGACTAGCCTAATTAATGTCAGGAATATTGAGATTATACAACCCCATATTACAAGCATTTCTATCAAATATAAAAGGCTTGGCATTGTGGCTCAGGCATGTAATTTTAGCACTTTGAGAAAACCCGGTGGGAGTATTGCCTGAGGCCAGGAGTTCAAGTTCAAACCAGCCTGAGCAACATAGCCAGACTTCATCTCTACAAAAAAATAAAAATAAAAAATAAAGACAAGTGATGAAATACTGAATATCTCAAGTATGATACTCCCGTGTTTCGCTCTGAATCACTAGTCCAGGGAAAATAGTAAGAAAGGCTTATTTCTTGTATGTCAGTCACCCCTGATGTGAATCCCAACTCACCCTCACAGCCTAGTCCCCAAACCACTGGGCTGCAGGCAACTGGCAAGGACTTATCACACGTACAAAATCTACTCCCGCCTCCAACCTGAGAGCATAGGTTCAGAATAATAAGAAAATATTACGGATGAATAATTAGGTATTTGTGCGAATGTCTAAAAGCAATAGGATTTTTAAAAATGTATTTATAACCATTTTTGTATTTTCATACTATATAATTTTCACACTATGTTTTTAAATTCTGGAGTACCCTCTCAAAATGTCCATTTCCTCTGCAGAAATCTTCTCATCCTTTAAGGTGAGTTCTAATGCCAGTTTCTCCTTTAACTTACCAAAACTGCACCCAGACAATTGAAGCATTCCTTCTTCTGTACAGTCAAGGAAGTCTGTTGCATTTATTTCATTCCACTTTGTAATGTAGCTATTATTAGTAATCCTTCCCAACCAGGTTATAGTCACATGCAAAGATCTGTGGCTTTCTTGTTTTTCTATCTGACATGAACCTACCATAATACTCAGTAAGCAATCAAAAATTTACTGAACTGGATTTGAAATATTCTTCCTATGACCAATGCATATTATTAGCTATAATATTCATTTTTTTTTTTTTTTTTGAGACAGAGTCTTGCTCTGTTGCCCGGGGTAGAGTGCAGTGGCGTCATCATAGCTCACTGCAACCTCAAACTCCTGGGCTCAAGCAATCCTCCTGCCTCAGCTTCCCAAGTAGGTGGGACTACAGGCATGCGCCACCATGCCCAGCAATTTTTCTATTTTTAGTAGATACAAGGTCTAGCTCTTGCTCAGGCTGGTTTCCAACTCCTAAGCTCAAGCAATCCTCCCTCCTTGGCCTCCCAGAGTGCTAGGATGATAAGCATGAACCACCGTGCCTGGCCAATATCCCTTATTTCTTTATCATGGATGCTTTTATTTACTATTTCTAAATACTGGTAGATTTATGAGTAATTTCTGAATCTTATATTTTTGTTTCACTCAGGATAAAAAGTCAGCTGAGATAGTTTTTAATTAAAAAAATCAGTAATGGATTAAAAAGAGTAAGAAATCATGAAAGAAGGGGGCTAATACCAAGTGGAGAAAAACCATACAAGAATTTAACTGTAATTTGATACAGTAATGGGCAAAATTTTTGGCTAATAAAAATTTACATTTTTAACAAAAGACTGATTCTAGAAAATCTATACATAAAAATGTTAGCAGAAAAATTACAAAATGAAAATTAATTTCAAACTCTGCCTAATAAAAAAGCATATCATGAGAGATTAAATTATTATTCTAAACTGAATCTGAGATGCAGCAAATAGTAATAGAGGAAGAGCACCGAACTAGAAATTGAAAGACCTAAATTTTGTCTCCAATACCAATAAAGGGCCCCGTGGTATATAGAGGGTGATCAATAAATATCTTAATAAATAATGAACAAATGCATGAAGTGAGAGTTTATAATGCTTGATAATTAATGTTTTAGTTCAGTTTCTATATCTACAAATTGACAGCAATAATTCTTTCACTACCTAGTTAAAAATTAAGATTATAAACAGATAAGAGCTTTTAAAATTACAAAGCATTATATAAATAAAAAATTTTACTGTGATTAACATCTTGTATACAGTGTAAAAATAAATTATATTGCCAACTATTTTTAAAGCAAGTATAATAAAAATTCAAGAAAAATTTAAAAAGATACAAGTAAACTATATTACTGTATACTTTTTCTAAAACATTTCCAAAAAGTTCATACTGGTTTTAGGTAATTTAGTTAATTTCTACTGGGAGGTAACTGGAGTTACAATAGAATTTTGGTTCAATTTCTATTAATATTTTCTATTGCTTTTTAATCCCCAGAGAAGCAGCCAAACAGTTTACAAACTGACTCTAGAGAGGCCAATTTCTGCATCCAATTAAGATTCATCCCAGTCATTATTAAGCAGTCTTAAAAAAAACTTGAAAGTTTTTAAAGCCCATTATAAATTAAGAAAGGCTTAATAATTTCCAGGTAGCTACAAATATAAATTGGATAATTCTGTTTTAAATCAAATATTAATTTTTTTTTTTTTTTAGAGTTTTACATTCATTTCACTTACTTGTAAATTCTCTTTAATTCAGATGATTCCAGCCTAGATCTGAACTGAAATCAATCTAGTTGGAATACTTCACCTACTGTACTAACATTCTGTCACTGGACCATGTATGCTGCCCCAGAGTAAGTTAGTCTGGATACTTAGTGTTGGTTAGCTCTTCCTGTAACAGAGGCTTTTGCCTCACATGATGTGCCCGCGTTCAATTTGGCAGCACATTCAAAGACCATATACGGTTTACCCAAGATACAGACACAGACTTCGGAATATTATTTACATCAGTCATAGAAACATGCATTGTCTCACAGATTATTTTTCTGATGTATCGAGGTGTATATTTGGTGCATTATGTCAGGGCTGAAACTTACACTGAACTCCTTTATTTCACAGAGGTAACACCCATACATGAAATGAAATGGAATAATATTTTCCCGACAATCAACATTGAATCATAGGAAACTAGTTATCCTTTTTGCTCCCCTATAAACAATAAAATGTAGAGGCTTGTTCTAGCACTCTGGCTTAAGCTCTCTGCCTCTCCAGTCTTCTGTCAAGGAGTTAATGGTCTGGAAACTGACACTTAAATGCACAGGGTAAACTACCTTATTAAAGGAACCCTGGGTGAATCCTTTATAAAGTGAAGCATCATTTGGCAATGAACACAATCACCTCCTTATATGCCTATTTTACAGGATCAAAAATCATATTGACTGAGGTGGCACATTAGTACCCTGGAATATCTCCAAATATTTGCATTAATTATTTAGAATTCAAAGATCTTTGATTGTCATTAAGATTCTAAAAACAAAAAAAAGGAACTAGAATTTGAAGATACACATACTCATTCTTATTTGCTTTAACAGCCTCTCAATCAGACATATTAGGTACCTATTTTGAACAGAACAGGGTTCTGTGCTAGGAGTCATAAAATTATGGGTAGATTCCTAAGAGTGGATAAAACATACACAATCCATGTACTTAAGAATGGTGTGTCTACAATACACCCTGGAACAGTAACAGTGCAGGTCCACCTACACACAGATTCTCTTTAGCCTGAGACAGCAAGACCAAAACCAAACCCTCCCCAGCTTCCACCAGCACCACCCCCTCCTCGGCAGGAAGATGATGAGGCGGAAGACTTTTATGATGATCCCCTTCCATTTAAAGAGCAGTAAATGTATTTCCTCTCATGATTTTCTTAATAAAACTTTTCTCTAGCTTACTTTACTGTAAAAGAATACAGTATTAACATATGTAACATACAAAATATATTAATAAACTATTTACGTTATTGGTAAGGCTATGAGTAAAGTTTTCGGGAAGTCAAAATTTACGCTTCAACTTTTGACCACATATGGGTCAGTGCCCTTAACCCATGCATTATTCAAGGGTCAACTCTACATCCACATTCCATATCCCCCTACCCTGCCACCAGAAAATAAAACAGAAAGGCCAATTACCAAGGATAAACTAAAAACAAACGCCAAATACTGTCATTTGATTATTTGGCTCTTGTGGGCAAGTCAGAGAGAACTTTAACTGTAGTTATTACCATAGGATATCACAGTCATAACACCTAACTACTTAAGTAATTTTTTTTATTGTACTTGTTTGACTAACTGAGGTGTTTTTCCATTTGTTAAAAAAAAAAAAATGCTGTCAGAGTTGCCAGAATATAGTAAAAGAAATGGAATTTTCTGAATCATTTATCATTTGTGAACCACTAAGTTTGTTGCCATCCAACAATGTTTAACTCAACTCACAAAATGCCTGGTGCTTTCCTTCCCTCTATGTGCTCCCACAGCCCTGTGTTCATATCCTACAGTGGCTGAATTTTGATATATCTGTTTACTTCTCTGCTTCCCCCACTAAAGTGCACATGCCTCGAGGATAGGAGGCATTTATCTCCGTATTCCCAGAACCAGCAGAGTAGCCAGCACCAAAAAGACTCTCAATAAAGGCTTGATGAGTTAATTTTTTTTTTTTTTTTGATACAGACTCTTGCTCTTTCACCCTCGCTAGAGTGCAGTAACATCATCATAGCTCACTGCAACCTCAAACTCCTGGGCTCAAGCAATCCTCTTGCCTCAGCCTCTCGAGTAGCTGGGACTACAGGTGCATGTCACCAAGCCCAGCTAATGTTTCTACCTTTCCTAGAGACGGGATCTCACTCTTGCTCAGGCTGGTCTCAAACACCTGAGCTCAAGTGATTCTCCTGCATCAGCCTTGCAGAGTGCTGGGATTACAGGGGTGAGCCACTGTGCCCGGCCTTGATGAGTTAATTTTGAAAAAGAAACATCTTAATGTAGTATCATTGATGAAAGCAATGGAAGGTACAGACAGGGCTAAAACAGAAAATGGAAAAGCAAGTTCAATAAAGGGCAACCTGCTGTGTTAACACAGGGCCCATGCTCAGTGACAGTCAGGTCCACCTGTTATATGCTGACGGTTGGGAAGGGCAACTTCCAGGACCTTCAAATGCAGCATCTCTTGTGAACACTGAGTTCCACTTAAAGAAATTTGTAGGTAACAAAGCCTCATTACCTTATTCATTGTTGGAATAAGTTACTCCTTCTAAAAATTGACGTTTCAATTTTTAATCGGTATCAGTTGATCGATAAGCATTTATTGAGCCCTTTGTAAAAAGCCCTTTTATATTTAAGGGACATGGCACTTCCAAAGTGCCATTTGAAAAATACTTAAGCACTTGTTTTGTCCCTTGCATGCCTGCCCTTTGTTCTTAAAACCAAAATTTAATCATCACTGCTTTAAAGTTCCCAGGGACAAAGAATAGCCCTTCCACTAAAAGCATAAAGATTTATCTTTCAGAAACAGTTTCTAGGTAACAAAAAATACACGATTTTCAAAGAAATTCCAGAAATTTTCAGAGAAAAAAGTCAGTAAAAGCAGTTTCCACTTTTTGAACACCCATAGACTCCTTAAAACTTCATTCACTTTCATCTAGACCCCCAAGTTCTCAGCCAAAACTCTTTTCCAAATGGTGACCAACCTCCTTAATCTCACAAAAACACTTTTACACTATCAACTACTGATCTCCTTCTTATATATCCTGTCGTCTACTATTCTGTGAGGCTGCACTCCTCTTTTCTCTGAAGCTCATTTTCTTTCCTTTTCTGTTTCCACTTTCTTCTCCAGATCCTAAAGTTTTAAACTCTATTGGTTTCTTCTAAATAACATCCATCCCACAGAGCTCAGCTGTCTTGTCAGTGAGAATGAATCCAATATCTGTTCCTCTAAGTCTCTTCCACATTTCTAACTGTCTTGTTAGGTGCATCCACCTGGATACCATGATGTCACCCTGTCCACTCAACATGAACATATCCAAAATTTAACATCTTTCTGTGTTCTTTACATTTGCTAACGTCATCCAGTCTTCTCAGGTAACCCGGATCAAAACAGAGTAGCCACCTTTGATTCCCTCTCATGTTCTAACATGCATTGTTTTACTGATAATACTTTTCCAGTATTCTTATATCTTGTCATTCTCTCTACATTCTAATTTTCAATTGGGGCCCTCAGGACTGCAAACCAGGAATACTACAGAAGCTCCTTAAAGGCTGTCCTCGTCACCAGACCATCTTCTCTAAGTATCCTACACTTCCAGACTGGCCTTCCTACTGTAGAGCCTGCTCAAAGCAGTTGCTCCTAATTTTCTACCACCAGTTGTAAACCCCTTAGCCTGCCATTACAAACCTTCTACAACTGATTCTCATTCTGTCTTTCCAACATTATCTCTAAACTTTATTCATCAGACAGGTAATTAATTTTTGTACATGCCATGCCTTTTACTTGGAATTTCCTCCTTCATACTATTTTGTCAAAAATCAATTTTAGTTTTCAAGGAGGAAAACTTAAGTTTTCCTTAAATTCAGAAATCAGTGATACTCCTTTACATGCCTTTACCCAGCTGCCCATGTCCCTTGTTATGTTGGAAGCTTCTCTCATCTCTACTCAGTGCCTTAAATCCTCCCATGGTACCTAGGGTACAAACTCGCACATAAGTGATCCTTAAAAATGACGGCAAAGTATTTTGGAAGTTGCCAAAAGCCCTTGCCTCTCTTTTTAAAGGTTTATAAATAAATACAGCTGATAAACAAATACATAAAAGTTACAAAAATATAGCCTAGTATCCTCAGCTACCATTAGCATGTCTTCTTAGCATGCCAACGTGTGTTTCTGATTTAACCCCCTCTTTGTTGTTTAATAATGATCTACAACCAACAAGGACAGCTCTAATCCACAAACACATTCCATATTTCCAAGTAAATGCTAACAGGAAAAACGTGTTTGTATAGGATTTGACTGCATCAGTTGAAAACCAACAAGGACAAACCCTGTGTTCTCCCTGCCCCCTGCAAAAAAAATGTGGACATGACAATTTTATTATTTCAATGAGAATAAATCATACATTTTCAAATTCAAAAGTGTGGAAACACTAAAACTACTCAAATTTGGGAGGCAGGTGGAGGTATTAACTAGCATTTATTACTTTAGGAGCTTAAGCAAATTCACCTTTCTCCCCCCTTTTCTCCTCCAATAATGTACTCTAATGACAAAAATACGAGCCCTGCTCTGAAACACAATAAATGAAACAGCTTGGAAGAAAAGAAAGCAGTCTGGTGTCCAGCTGGGTCCCGAGATCAACTGTCCAGACACAAAAGTTGCATAGAGCAGGAAGCATGGCAGAGTCAGAGTTACAGCAGCCACGGGTGAGCCACACGGCACGGTCATGAGCCAGATGTTTCCCCCAGCTCTGATAGGGGCCTGCTTCTCAGTGTCTGCAAGGAGCAGCAGGACTGCTTGTTTGCCTTCTTGTTAACTGCCATTTAGCACGCTCACACACAGGCCAGCCACTGTGGGTATTATCTTATTTATTCCACAAGCAATCCCCCGAGACAGATACTGTCATTACCTCCAGTTGAAAGATGATGAAATTGAGACCGCAGAGGTTTAAGTGCCATGCCCAAGGTCACAAGAGCTAGGAGAGCCAGGATTCGAAACCAGGTCAGATTCCAGAGCCTAAATTCTTAACCTCTGATTCCTATCTACAAATATATGAAACGGGTTTATGTTCATTTACTTTGTATCGTATTATTTATTCTGACGTATTCTCACTAGAGGCCAGAGAACGTGACAGTGCCTAAGACCCTTGACAAAGACACAGTACCCGCCGGCACCTGTGCTGGTGAAAGCTTCACGATGCTGTCCCTCCCCGCTCCTTGCTGGTCAAAGTCACAATACCACAGTGAGCAACTCTGGGAGGTTCACCAGCAAGACCCCTATTATGGGTTAAACTGTGTCCCCCACAAAAAAGATATGTTGAAGTCTTAGTCCCCAGTACCTCAGAATATGACCTTATTTAAAGACAGGGATTTTACAGAGGTAATCAAGTTCAAATGAGGTCATGAAGGTCGGGGCCTAATTCAATATGACTGCTGTCCTTATAAAAAGGGAAAATTTGAGCCAGTTGTGGTGGCTCACGCCTGTAATCCCAGCACTTTGGGAGGCCGAGGCAGGAAGATTGCTTGAGGCCAAGAGTTCGAGACCAGCCTGAGCAAGAGTGAGACTCCATCTCTACAAAAAATAGAAAAATTATCCGGTCATGGTGGGCCATGCCTGTAGTCCCAACTACTTGGGTGGCGGAGGCAGAAGGATTCCTCAAACCCAGGAGTTTGGGGCTGTAGTGAGCTATGTTCCTGCAATATGAAGGTTAGAAGTAAGACAGCCAAGTGATTCCCCGCTGAAGGCAGGCCTTTGCACCATCAGTCCGTAACAACCTGATGTCTGGTTTGTAGCATTGAGTACATTCTTCAGCACTGAGCATAATGTTTTAAATTATTACAAGAGTACAATAATTCAAGGTAAGTTTTAAAATTATAGGTAGCTACTACAGGTAATTCCTTGGTAGTAATTCTCCCATGAAAATATTTTATAGTAAGAATGTCAGCTAGACTGATGCACAGACTGGTAGAAGGGAGTGACTTTATATCATACAGGGAGGAATGGTATCTTTTGCTGGAGTTACAAATGCAACATTTTCTGACTGCATCAACTACAGCTTATTGATCTTGAAAGCAAAATTTTTCCTGCCAATGTCATCACTGTTTGGATTTGTTTCAGAAGAATATTTTTTCTTACCTCTGACTGTTCATTAATCAATTTCTCTAGCAAGTCTTTACATTTTTTAAAATAAAAATATAATTATTTTAAAATAGTTACTGTAAACAATTTATTAATTTTAAAAACAATCACTCTAAAAAAAAAAAAAACAAAAAAACTGCTCTGCAAACAAAATTTTATAGCCAATCATGGTACCCAGGAATAGTAAGCTTTATAACATTTTACATAAATCGCATGATCCAATCTTCCCACATGAGCCTAAAATGCCTTAATATCGTCCTGGTTCTGTCTACATAAAACCTTTCAACAACATGCACTGAATATATAAATAAGCCAGCAAACTACTGTCAGATAATTCAAAGGCTGATAAACCACAGCCTATCATCTTTGGAACTGATTTACTATATAATTCACAGAATGTAGAAAATAATCAGAGATACAGAGGTTTGTTTCAGCGTGATTTCTGATGTGACTTTGTCTGTCTAGACCTTATTTCACACAGCAACCAACATATATTGTGATACTTGAAAAAAACAGAACTTCCTAAAATACCACATGCAGATACCACAGGAGAGGTGGTACATGGTCACTTCTATGAAAAATTTTTCACTTTTACATATACTTCTCTGAAGTACATGAGTGACTGATTCATTATACTATAAAAAGTATAATGATTGTCCTGGTGAATAAAACAGTGAATAAGAAGAGAGACTCTTGCCCTTTTTATTAAAATTATAATTAGCAATATATTCCTTCACAGTAGCACCTAGGCTATATGGGAAATATTTCAAATTATTTTCTAGTGGGTTAAATAAGAACTTCAGAATCACTTGCAAAACACCCACAATGTTATTAAAAATGGCAATCAGTGTTGCAGAAAGCAAGGCAGGGAAGATAATGATACTATGAATCTAAAGTATGAACAGTATAGTATAAATAACTTGCATTTGAAAGGCAACTAAACACTTACTTCAGATCCTCTGACAAATCAGACCATGAACATTTAGTCTTGTATTACCGACACATTTTAAGTAAGTTTTATTACAGCTAACTTTTATTTTGAGCTGATTATATCT
Source organism: Eulemur rufifrons (assembly GCF_041146395.1). Lineage (NCBI taxonomy): Eukaryota > Metazoa > Chordata > Mammalia > Primates > Lemuridae > Eulemur > Eulemur rufifrons. The sequence goes on along the minus strand of NC_090998.1, from coordinate 64,107,822 downwards.
ACTCATAAGACGATTTCAATAAAATTTCACAAAAGCATAAGGTAGAACTTTTATTTCCCCATTTTACAGATATGGAAACTGAGGCTTAGAGGAGCTGAGTGACCCAACCAAGGTCATAACCAGTAGCTGGCAAGTTACAGAGCCTGCACTTACATCCCAGTCAGACTCCCAAGACAACTTGCTCTTGGGAGACCACTCTATAGTGAGCTCTATTAAGAACTATACTTCTAGGCTGGGTGCAGTGGCCTGAGCCTGTAATCCTAGCACTCTGGGAAGCTGAGGCGGGAGGGCTGCTTGAAGCCAGGAGTTTGAGAGTAGCAAGAGCAAGACCCTGTCTCTACAAAAAATAGGAAAAAATCAGCCAGGCATGGTGGCATACACCTGTAGTCCCAGCTACTCAGGAGGCTGAGGCAGGAGGATTGCTAGAGGTTGTAGTGAGTTCTGATGATGCCACTGCACTCTAGCCCAGGTGACAGAGTGAGAACCTGTCTAAAAAAAAGAAAGAAAGGGAAAAAAAAAAAAAAAAGAGAGCTCTTAACAGAACCAGTCTGAGAAGAAAGTGGCTTGGGCAGAAGCTTCAGCCCATGTTCAGCCAAACAAGCTCCTGAGGAAGTCGCTCACACCCTCAGATAAGGCTTCTGAAGAAAATGCTGAAACTGATCCTGAGTGGCCTAAGATTCTCTCCTTGACCAAACTCCAGCCAGGCTCTGCTGAGCCCTCTTCTCAAGTAGGCCTCAGCCTTGGCCTATAAAGACTAAGCAAACAGGAACATAGTTTCTAACAGCTCAAGGCCACATCCCTAAGATGATCTTAGCCCCCTTTAAAGTGCCTGCCTAAGAAATTCAAGGCTGCCAAAAGAATTTACTGTTTGTTCCGACCAACACCTCAAGGTAGGGCCCTGTTCCCCTGTCTCCATGGGAAGGTAGGAACCTAACTTCCATACGGTCCAGTGAGCTAACACACCAGATGGGTTTCACATGGACCAACCACCCCCTTCCGGAGTTTTGTAGTTTTTCCCCTCCCTGACTCGGCTGAGCTCCCCACTCAGCCCTCTCTCTGTTCACTCATTGTCCCTTTAAATGCTCAGCCACCTACATACAAATCACCATTCAGTTCAGGTCACTCTGGACTCTTCCCTGTTGCAATAGTATTAATATGTTAGCTGATTAAAATCTGTCCTTACTGCATTAACTAGTATCCATCTTTGTTTATCTTTGACAGGCCCTTCTGGCTTAGTTTAACTTTGAACACCTGGGCACCCCCTGAGGTAGCCTCAACACCAACAAGAGGAAGAATCATCCTGAGGTGGGGTCAGCCCGAGACCCCCTAGTACTGCGGTTCCCAACTCCCAGTACTGGCCTGTTAGCAACCAGGCCGCACAGCAGGAGGTGAGCGGTGGGCGAGTGAAGGAAGCCTCATCTGTATTTACAGCTGCTCCCCATCGCTGGAATCACCACCGGAGCCCTGCCACCTCATGGGAAAACCGTCTTCCATGAAACCGGTTCCTGGTGCCAAAAAGGTTGGGGACTGCTGCCCTCATACATGGCAGAAAACTGCAAGGGCAGGACTCCTCCCACACCTTCCAAGTTATTTTTCTATTTCTGGGTAACAAAGTCTTTGACTATCAAGTGGGATGCATATCCTTGGTTAACATAGGTATTTAGCTATATTAAGGGTGGGGGACAAGAAAAGGTGAAAGACTAAAATATATTCAACTTACATCTATTATCTGTACATCTATTAAGCACTCACTAGATGCTAAACATTGTGCAAGGTGCTTTCAAATACACTGTCCAATAGAGGGGAAATAGAAGGAACTTTTACCAGTGATTTCTTTGTGCACTGTGTTGGACAGTTAACAAACGAGAGTACTGAGGTTAATCACATCCCCCAGGGTCACACAGCTACTAAGAAGCAGAGGGTGCACCTAAACCCAGAACTATCTGATTTTCTTACACCACTGTGCCATATTAAGAGAATACAATGATTACCCAGGACATGAAATGACTTTGGAAGATTGTGAGATTTGTTATCCCAGGCACTCTTCATCCCCTTGGCTCCAACTCATGAAATGGCCACAAGAAAATGTTGCATTATTCAAATATACTGCATTAATATGGTCCTAATAAAGGATGAAGAAGGTAAAGCTAAATTATGTAGTTAGTACATTGTTAAAATTAACACAAATAGAACATTTATCACTTTTTGCAAACAAAATTAGTTTGCCATATCAGGTAAATGTATTCTCTTCTAAAATTATTTGCCATGTACTTTTTAACACATTGACTGCCACACTAGGAAAAAAATTTTTTTTCCTTGGAGCCACAATGTTTTGTTGCAATAGAATAAAAACTTTGGAACCTGAACGATCCTTTCTAATTTCATGAAAAATTTGTAATTTTGTATTGTTTTCTGTGCGTGAGTTCTATGCAATTAAATTGTCAATATTAATTGTAACAATAATAACATCAACACGATTTTTCAGGAACCAACTACAGGGTTTTTCCCAGGGGGCCACCCATCATATAACACATACGCTGCAGCATGGCAGCGTGAGTTGCCTGCACACCATGCAGCTCCCGAGGTAAAGAGACGTGTGAGTTACACATGCTTCAGGAGGCCCCAGGCAGAAAACTAGTGTAAATTAAATACAACTCACATGGAAGTTAACGTGTTAAAAATCTACTCTCCAGCGGCTGCACACATTACAAATACCACTTCTCCTTGAAATACTAATTTTATAGGATTATGCCCAACTTGAGAATGACAGAAAGACTGAATTTAATATCTCTTACTTAGAGCAACTTTATTAAATATGCTATGCAGACTACATGGGTTTTTTCCCCTCCACTAGCCACCTTGAAGTTATTCTTAGACCAGCTACTCAACCTGCTGGAAAAGGCTAAAGTTATTTTTATCAATTCTTTTCATCAAAAGATAAAGGAGGCTGCTGTGTAAGTTAAAATATATGGAAAAAACTGGAAATATGCACTCATTATATATTTTGGAGTAAATGCCACTAGCTTTCCTGAAAATAGTTCACTACTAAAACAAGAAGCCAAAGGGCTCAATTTACTATGAAAGCCTTCAGCTGATATAAAACTTATTTTTATAGCAAATAAAAATCACCCTTCACCCTTGCTTCAAGATGCCTTAGTAACCAGCTCTATTTGTTTTTCCTCTGTAGGTCTCGATGATTTTACTGAAATACAAGGCTGCAGTGCATCTGGCCAGATCATCTTGGCCACAAACGCTGTCTCCTCCCAACAACACCCCTGAACCCCATCTTATTAAAATCCAACAACTCAAAAGGTCCATAGGAAGCCTCTCATGCTCATCTCAGATACAAACACTGAATGCCATCTACGTGGAACTACTGTTCTACGTCTCCGGTGTTCAAAACACATCTGGTATTCTAACATCTTATTACCTCTGAAAGGCCAGAATTGCTGGTAACACATAAAACCTAAATCTACAACATAAAAAAAAGCAGGGGAAATCACTTAGTCATGCTTTCCACTGTTGCCTTAGTTTGTTTTGTGCTGCTGTCACAAAATAGCACTGGATAATTTATAAAGCAATTATTTTCTCACAGTTCTGCATGCTGGGAAGTCCAAGATCAAGGCACCGGGAAGTTTGGTTGTCTGGTGACAGCTGCACTCTGCTTCCAAGATGGCACCGTGTTGCTGCATCCTCCGGAAGGGAGGAACATTCTGTCCTCATGTGGTAAAATGCCAGAAGGCAAACCAGCAGAGTGCTGCATGAAGCCTTTCTTATAAGGGCTTTAGTCCCACTCACAAGGGAGGAGCCCGCATGGCTAATCACCTCTTAAAGGCCCTACCTTTTAATACCATCATATTGGCAACACCTGAATTTTAGAAGGGACTCATGCAAATCATAGCACCTGTGAAAACCAATGTTCATTTAAGGCAGCCCATTACCTACCTCTCAGACACAAATACTAGGCTGAATACAAGACAACCATGATATCAGCACATGGGTGAGAGTTTTTCTTTAGTAGATATAATATACAGAATGTACAGACTGCCTCATCATATAATTTTCTCACTTCTCTGGTTCAAGTGATTATGAATGACCTATTCCATATTGACTTACTTTTCCTAGAAATCTGGGCTCCTTTTCTGTATTTTTGCAAAAGGTTACTGTCACTGCTACCTTTTCTTGAGTACCTACTACAAGGCAGAGACTATTACCAGTAGCTTTATATGAATATTCACAAGGATCCCATAATTATGGTCTGTTTTCTACAGATGGAAAAAGTGAAACTTAGAGTAGCTAAGTAACATGCTGAAGTCAAACGGTCAATAACCAAGGCATTTCTCTCTGGCTTCACACACCAATCTCTTAACAAATATACTTTTAAGAGGTAGTTAAATGTTACCTTCTCAAATTCAAAGATCATTTATTATGGTAATTGGAGCACCATTTTAATATGTTTAACAGAAGCTTTTTAAAAGGTAGGAATATGAATACCTCTTTTGACCTAACACAAAATAAAACCATAGATGCTTTTACTGAAGATAAAAAAAAAAAATATATAGCAAAAGTCACAAGATGTACAGTCCTTCACTTGTTTGTGGAATCAAAATTCAGTAGCTACACAAGGCAGGGCTTGGGCTGCTCTGTGAAATGTCACTAACAATATGCCTCAATTTATTTTCTCCAACACAAACCCTTTTTTCTTTGTGAGTGGGTAGATGGAGGGGAACAGGGGAAATATGCATCATTTATACCTTTGGAGAACAAAAGATGAACCACATTCCAAAGACAAGCCATAAATAGAGAGAGGACAAAGGCTGGGAGGAAGAGTTAGAAAGAAGGAGCGCGCCCCAGGAGTCGGCACTAGCTGAACAAATTGCAGGCCTGTGCCCTGTCCCACACGCCGGCTGAGGCCAGCAAGCTGCCCCAGGACCAAATCACATGTGCCCTCTTCTCACGCATCAACAGACCCTGTGCAAATAAGACAACAACTACGAGTGAGTGACTGGAGCACCCTGGAGCCATCAAATTGTAAAGAAGGTTTTCCATCAGAAAGCTGAAAATCAAATATGTGAGGTTTACATTGTGGGTACAAAGCAGCTGACTGTTGAATAACTTCCCTAGAGATCAAGGAAGCATAAAAGTTAAGTCATTTTCCCAAGTCTCATATACAGTAGATAAGCCTATTAAGAACATTGTAAGCTATGCTAATTGGTTCAGAGGTTATATATCTCTTTTGTTTGTTCCAGCGGAGCCTTCACATGCTGCAGTGAATTGGGGAGAAAGACAGTGTAATAAATCTATCTGAAACAAAACAGCATTAGGGTTTGAAAGATGCTAATGAGCTCCAGTGTTCCAACTTGAAAAACTCCCCTTCCCACCCCCACACCATATTACTAACTCCTAAGTCATTTCTAACAAACACAGGAAGAAGGCGTTTAATAATTCTTCAAATCCTCATGCTCTTAATTCTTTATTACAACGTATACTTTTAAAGTTAAATCAAGTGTCATTTAAGATGGTAACACTAATTTAGTCATTTAGAATGAAAGCATGTTCTTCTGCATATAAAATATTAGAGATAAATTGTATTTGCATCATGGCACTGGAAAACTCAATTGACATTAATTAAATAATGCTGTTTAGAACTTAACTACTTTCAGAATAAATCCATACCTAAACTTAGATCTGAAGATGTATTTTAATTAAAAAAGTAAACACAACTGCTTTCTTACCCTGGGATAAAGATTAAATGAGACATGTAAATAAAAGCAGTACAAAATATGCAAAATCCTTTACAAATGCTAAATACTATTTTGAGGCCTTAAGAATCCAAGAGGCAGAAGGTGAAAGAGAGAGGAGTCTAGAAAATAAAATAATGTTCTGCTCTTTGCATCACCAGGAGTTAGATTTATTTAACAGAAATATTTAGGTAGTGAAAACTCTGTGGAAAAGATTCAGAATCAGTAGCCACACTGCTATTGTGTCATTGAACAATGGAGTGGTTGTATGTATTTGTGTGTGTATATCCATTCTAGCAAAAGATGCCCTTCCAAAGTAAAGACAAACACTGTAAGAAACCTCAAAGGAATTATAATGCCTATATAATGTATATTAATTTCATCTGGCAAAAATTAATCATGTTTTGTGGTCTGATTTAGATCTCCAGCAGATTTTAATTTGCCTTCATTAAACTTGAAGTGTATACATACTGCGTGGCAGGCACTGTATAGCTTCAGAAAATCAAAAATAAATAGAAGACTATTCATCTCCAGAATCTCTATCATGTGAGAAGAACATGTGAGGAAACATTGAGCAGGGGAGGAAATGGGAAGTGACTGCTTAATAGATAACAGGGTCTCCTTTGTGGGTGTTGAGATGTTTTGGAACTAGACAGAGGACACAGTTGCTCAACATTGTGAATAATGAATGTCACTGAGTTGGACACTTTAGTAAATTTTAAGTTATTGTGACTCTCAGCTCAAGAAAAATTGTAGTACTGAACTCTATTTGATAGAATATACGATAGTGCTTTACACAGAGCATCCTGCTTTCTGTCTTTACAATGACACTGATGTAGCATTAACCCCATTTTCAGACGAGAAAAGCCAGGTTAAACGTGGACACACATCTGGTAAGTGACAGCAGACAGATTTTAACCCAAACCTCTTCAAACTCTTTCTGCCATACTTTGCTGCTTCTTACTTCTGTGGGCATTCACCAAGCAGGTGGGTAAGAAAGAACACTCTTGATCAAGTCAGCACAGCTTAGCAAAGCACAGCGTATGGAAGTGTATGTCTTGTTCTGAAAATGAAACGAAGCTTTGAACAGTGACAGCTGGGACAGAAGAGGAATGAAGAAAAAGCCTAGAGCAGGGGCTACTGAGGCAGCAGCCTGTCAAAGGCCCTGCATGCCCGGTAAGGAGTCTGGACTCTGTCCCGTTACCTACAGCAGCAGTTCTCAAACTGTGGTGTGTGTAGCAGGATCACTGGAAGGCGTCACAAAACGCAGATTTCTGATTCCCTTGGTCTAGGGTGAGTTCTAAGAATCTGCATTACTAACAAGTTCCCAGGGATGTTAATGTTGCTGATCCAGTGACTATAACTTAAGAACCTCTGGCCTATAGAATAATCAAGAGATTTTTAAGCAAAAGGGCAATGTAATTTTATAAATATACATAAAAGTATGTATAGAATTATATGTATAATTTTATATATAATTTGTGTATATATAAAAAATATAAAACATTTTACTTAAGACTGGTAGCAGAGAATAGAGAAGAGGTTATTCCAATGTCTAAAGTAAAAACACAATGAAAACTTGAACTAGGACAACAATAGGGTTCAGAGGTAGAGAGAATCATAACCTACAGCTGTAACAGTAAAAATAAAACACCCTAACAACATGGAAAGATAAAAAGCTCAAGAATTGGAATTACACAGTATGGGAAGAGACTTTTTCTTAAGTTACTAATTAGGTACTAATTAAAGGGGAAATCATGTAGAAAGAATAGTCAAAGATGAGACAGGGTTTCATAAGTTATGGAACAAACGGTGAAATTAAAACAGGCATGTCTAATTACATCTATTCTCAGACATAAGAATCAGACTTAATACTAACACAAGTGGAAGCTCTCCTCTTTACCATAAGAATAGTGGTACAAAAGTTCTTCCTCCACATAAATATCAACTTCATAAGGGAAGGGATTTAGTGACTTCTCTGCAGGATAACTTTGCTAGGACTATGAAGCTTCTCTACAGTAGAGACACATGTCTCCTAAAAGTGTTTTCTAATTAGAACAATCTAATAATATGTTAGTTTCTATCACTGAATGTGCCTAAAACTGGGAAGGAATATTACTGTGTTATTGAAGTTTAAAAGATACACGCTTGAACAGGACAAAGCACACTCAGGGTGACCAGTGTATGGGGCTGGATTTACAGAGAGCCTTCCAGAGAGGAGCATCCAGTCCTCCGCTACAGAAGCCCAGAGACCAGGCTCGCCCTGTCCATGTCATCCCGGTGGTATGGGTAAACTCATTCAATCACTCTCCTAAATAGGGGTCAAGTAGCAATACAGCACCCGGCAATTATTACATTCTTTTCAAATATATTCAAAAACAAGGGAGAAAGGCAGGGAAGTAAGGAAAAGAAGGGAATTCACAAGAGGAAAAAAAAATGTTATCAAATGACATTTCTGAACCAAAGCAAAACAAACTACTAGCACTAGAGAAATTTCAAAGACTGAGTCTTACCAACATGAACAGTGAACTACAGCCACAGAGAGACCCAAAATGCCTACAGGCCCAACCCATCCCCCAACAATAACAACAGAACCCAGGTCAAAGCCCTGGGCTCAGCATTTAAAAGCACAGGTCTCCAGCCCTGACAGCATAGCCTTAGGCAGTTTACACATCTTTACTGAGAAGTTTCCACCTCTGTAAAATGAAAGATAATATTAACAATATTTGCCTTGCCTACTTCACAGGTTAGATGTCAAAAGCAAATACAATGCAACATAGCAAAACTGAAAGCACAAAGTATAACAAATTCTTATTTCATGTATTTCTACCACGATCTTACAACAGATTCAAGGTTACATTCAAAGAAGGGAAGATGAGTCAAATGCCCATCAGTTAGGATTCTTTCTGTAGTATTAACAGCGTAAGTTTCTATAGATTCCCAAGCTTAGCTGATCACACTGTTTCACCAGAGGTGATCACAGACCAGAGTTGTTTGCATATCCCATAGAGAGCCTGGCTTAGTCAAGATTTCTTTATAATTTTAAATCAGGGGAGGCATTTTACTTCAAATCAATATTGTTCATACTATATACAAACTTTAAGAATCTGTCCATTGCTCATGTTGCTAAATCATCATAGTAATATTTACTCATAGAGTCTATGTGTCCCTGTTTCTGCTTGTTTTCTATTTTAAATGTTTCCTTCAAATATTTACTGCAGCACAATTCACAATGGCAAACATGTGAAATCAACCTAAGTACCCATCAATTCATGAGTGGATTAACTAAATGTGGTATATATATATCATGGAGTACTACTAATTCATAAAAAGAAATGAATTAATGTTTTCTGCAGCAATTTGGATAGAACTAGAGACCATTATCCTAAGTGAAGTATCTCCAGAATGGAAAAATAAATACCACATGTACTTTCTAATACTTTCAAACTAATCGACGGGCACACGTGGGCACGGAGAGAAGTAAAAATCATTGGAAATCAAGAAAGAGGGAGTGGGGAGAAGGGTAGGGATAAAAACCTTCCTAACAGGTACAATGAACACCATTCAGGTGATGGGCACACTAGTAGCCCTGGATTAAGCATTACAAAAGCTATCCATGTAACAAAAACATTTGTGCCCCCTTAGTGTTTTGAAATTCTTTAAAGAAATTCTTAACCATCATAGTATACCTTACTTATTCTTTCATCTTTCTTAATAACCTCTAGTATTCAGCATGTGCACAAATACAGAGCTCACAGGTTGCAATTCTTTTTCCCTGACAGGATTTTTGAAGGTCCTGATTGCTTGGCAAACCCCCACTTCCTACATCTGCCATTCACAAGATTAGAAAACCCATTTAACTTTGTTTATCCCACATTTCAGAAGCTAATTTCAAAAAGACAAAAAGAATGAATCTGAAGACTTGAGGAAGCCATTTGGCAAAAGGAAACGTGTTACCACCTCAAAGGAGCATCCCTTAGTGAGATAGGAACACCTGGTAACACACAAAAAGTAGGTGACAGACTTTCCTTTAAAAGTCAATTCAGAATTTCTTAGTTCTAAAAGTGCAGGTAGAGAAAAACTGCAGAGGTTTAGAAAGTCAGCAATCTGGAAAGAAAGGACATAGAATAGGCCAAGAACCTAAGAGCAGTTAAATCCCTAAGGTGGGTACAAGGAGATGTTAAGGACATAATTATAACCTATTAATACACTCTCTTAGAGATGATGATGTGCCAGCTGGAAAACACCAGGCTATTAATTCTCGAACATGAAAAGGGTCTAGGAAGGTTGTGAGGAAGAGAAAGGTAAGCAATCTAAGCTAGGTGTGCAAGTGGCAGGGCAGGTGGTTAGCCATGAAGGTGGCAGGGCAGGTGACAGGGGGATGTGGTCAAGGGCCAAGGGTCAGGACCAATAAAAACAGAGGAAAAGAAACCACAACAGCAAGAACTTGAGGTTAGGAACTTTTCCTGACCAGGAGCATGTGCAGAAGCTAGGCGTTTATGAGCAAAGACTACCTTTACCTCATTAACATAGTAAAACTCACACCCCCTAGCACCACGACAGTTCCAGAGCCAGACATACAAGAACCAAAAATAGGACGGTATATGATTCTGGGAATCTCCACCCACTCCCCCCAAAATACATGAATATTCCACCCCCAGCTTAACATATTATTAGGGAATAGCATAAAGGACAGACTCTAACCCCAGGATGACACTGTTCCTTATTGGAGCAATCCACTCTCTACTGACCTTGAGAGTGTACTATACTTTCTCTACTCTGTCTTTGAGCTCAGGGTTGTCTCCACGCATGGGGACAGACCTGTTCCTCTCTCTGGAACTTACTTTTTGCTTTGCAATAAAAGCTGCTTTTGTGGAAGTGCTTCGTGTCTGTCATCACTGCAGTGCAATGGCCCTGCTTGCGATTCTTCCAAGCAAGGAGCCAAACAACCAGGAAAACACTCCCTAACCACATTTGATAGTAACTTTTTTTTGCATCATACTAGGAAGACTGCACTAAAGAAACTATAAAAAGGGTAAAGAGACATATGCAAAATACTAATAGAGGGACTGCATAGGGGAGAAGGGACCTATTTAAAATGCCAGCATTGACCAATCCACCACCCAAGCAACACCACTGTGTTCTCACTGCTGTTCCTAGGCTACCAAATGTTGCAGTAAAAATTTAAAAATCATGTACCCGTGAGAATTCAGTAAATTGGTGCCATCTAACCTCAATTTCACTCATAGTTACAGATAGACACAAGGATGTAGAAAGTTTGAATATTTCCTCTGAATTTGTATGAAAATACTTATTTTCCCTTAGTCCAAATATCTTTACAAAGGTTCACAAGCAGTACAGGCATATCATCTCTCTACTCAAATAGTATTGCTATAATAAACTTGTCTCTAAAATAAAAAGCACTCTACCTAAAAGATGCCTAGAAAAGCTTACATAATAAAATATTTTTATCAAATCATATTAAAAATATACTATTAGATATGACTTTTTTTTCTAAAGGAAAACTATAACAGACTTCTTATGAAGAAATCATTTAAACATTGTCAGGACACTGGAAAGTCTACTACTATCTCACACCAAAATGCCGCTTTTGGAAACCACGTTATTTTCTTAAAATAGGACATACGTTGTCAAGATGGAGCAAGGAAAGAAAAATTTTTCCCACTGTTCATCTAAGGACATTTAACTTCCAGTATTTGTTTTTAATCAGCTAAGAAAATTATAGAAACACAAATCCATACTGATATCATAAAATGAAATAGGTCAAAGATAATTGTAAGGTGTAAAGACTTTAAGAAGTAAATCTAGCTTAAGTAATTGTCTGAGAAAGTTCAGCAACTACTTCAGGGAAAAATGTAAGTTCATTTACATATAAATTGATTCTGTATTATTGGAAACCTTTAAACATTATAAACAATTCCTTAAGTATCCCCTTTCCAACACAGAAAGAGTTAAAATAGCAAATAAGCTATTCCACACATAGAATGGAATTCAGAAAATAAGTCCAATAATATTTCATAAATAATGTTCCTTAGCCAACTCATTCTACTCACACCATCTAAAATTAACTCTGGCAGGAAAAAACATGAAATGTAGAAAATGACAAAAACTGCTTTGCCTAGTAAATAGTGAAAATATAAACATGAAAAAGATTTTTTTACCAGTTCCCATTGGGTATGATAATGAAAAAGTACAACCCCAGCCCCCAACCAAAACATCATATTTCTTAGAAACAACTTGATAAAGCTCACTGAACAAACAAAACAGTATTAGAGCGAAACCAAACAGTACCATTACAGAGGCTTCTACATTATGATAAAAGACAAAACAAATTAAGCACTTTTCATTTTCTCTGGCTTGTAATAACAAAATTGGTATGCATGAGGAATTCGTTTTAAAATGCTATATACATAAATCAACTATAGCATAAAGGAAGAGTAAAAATGTTCTTAGAAAGAAAAAAAAAAAAAAAACCTATATAGCAAGATCCCTAGGCCTTGAAGTTGTTACCACTTCAAGGCACTTATTAGCAAAGTCCAAGGAAAATTTGTCATTAAGAGCTCGAAGGGGCTAGAGACACTCTACTGAAAGACACCAGGCCCAGATCACTGTTGAGACAAAAAAGTACCAGTGTTCTAACCAAGGAACTTCCTGTAAATAAGAGTCTGCAAAGTAAACCTTGCAGCTGTCCCCAACCTTTTTGGCACCGGGGACCATTTTCATGGAAGACAATTTTTCCACAGACTGGGGTGGGGGTAAAGGAGTGATGGTTTTGGGATGATTCAAGCACATCGCATTTACTGTGCACTTTATGTCCATTATTATTAAACTGTAATATATAATGAAATAATTATATAACTCACCATAGGTTAGGGACCCCTGCTTTAAAGGATAATTCATCACTGTTACTTCAAAATAATGGCAGATGCTCATTTTTTTACCCAAAATGTAACCAAAGATCTTTTCTCTTTATCAAAAATACCAGCTGGAGAAATAATTCTCAAAGTACAAATTGGAGGAAATTAAGTCAGCAGCACTGATCTCTATGTCAACATTAATAAAGTGACTGCAACAAAAGAAAATCAAATAATCGCCATTACACTTTACTGGGCGATATATAATGGACTATACCTTGTGACGCCTTTCCATTATTATCTGAGTTCGTTATTTAAATTGAGGAGGGGTAATCATTTATCTTTCAAGGTATATATGTCAGTCAATTTCTCAAGTAGATTTTATACTAATTCTTTTGAAGAAGGAAGCTAGAAGGAAAGATGTTTCCTTGCATTTTTTCTAATACTTTGTACACACCTAGATACATATTAGATGATCTGATCTATTGCTTCTTAATAGAAAGGAAATGAAACCTCAGCAAACAGAACACAGGGAAACCAGGAAAACAAAGATACCAGTAAAACGTGAATCAGGTCATCAGGGCAGGTTAACTTTCTAAAAAGTTAAATTCTCACATTCTAGTGGCAGAAGAACATGCCCTGGTTTGTTTTGTTTTGTTTTGATTTGTTTTGTTTTATTTGGTGTGGGAAGTATTTGTTTGCTTGTTTATTTTAGATTAAAAATTAAAATAGCTGATACCAAGAGAAACAATAAGAAGGCACAGGGTTAATCACAGAATAGAGAAATTCCTTCCCAACAGCATTTCCCAATTCTAATGAAATCAAATCAAAATGGAATTTCCCCTCTAAATCTTTCTCATCTAATGTTTTAGTGCTCAATAGATTCCTCAACACCTTCAGGCTCCAAAGAGAGGCTTCAGAGTAAAACTGAATTTTTCCCATGGACATGAATTTTGATGAATCCTCCATATCACTGTATCTTTAAGAGAAGCAAAAACTACTAGAAAGAGAGGGTAAATCTCTTCCCTTCTATGCCAGGTAATATCCTTCAATTATTCACTCTCATTTCCAATTGGAAATTAAAAAAAAAAAAAGACATAAAAATTAAAACCTAGGCTACTTTCTAAAAACTCTAAAGTGGCTAGAACCAAAAAAAAAAAAAAAAAAAAAAAAAACCCCACGCAAGGAAGAGAAATCAATGATACTATAAAAGCTCCAGGGCAGAATTGTGTAATAAAGCTGATGCTCTTCACTAAGGAAATTAATATGCTGTTAACTCCAGCTGAAAATACACTGGGAAAATTAAAAACCAAAAACCAGAATAACGAAGCATGGAATTACCCCGACAAAACACTAATCCCACATATCCTAACCACTTTTGGACTTCAAGACGGAGTCAAAAGGAAGTCAGCCTTCACCTACAGCTGGAGCAATCCTTAAGGTGACTGAAGAAAGAGAAAGGCTAGAAATCTTGCTTCTTTCAATGGCTGTAACTTCAGCCTAGCCACTGGCAGTAAAGCAGGAAATCACTGCCCAGTATCAAACTGCATCCCTCCATTTCCTGACGAGGCAGGAGGACACACCCATATATCAAGCCATGGGAGCACAGCACTTAAGTGAGACCTAACTCTCAACTCCACCTACGAGACATGCTTAACCATAACATGCCAAGTCAATTTTGCATACCCTTTCCACTTACCCAATATGCAGGTTTTCCTACAACACAGCCCGTCTTCTCCAGGACACAATTCCCCACGCCCATGCCTTTTAAAGGGGCTTTCCACACCCCAAAGAAGTAGAGTTGGCATAAAGTAATCAACTTGGGTTATGGGAGAAATATACTGGAACTTCCATTTCTATGTCATTATTTTGGTTAACCATTTTTTTGTAGGCTTATAATATATAAAATATACTACTACAGAATATATGCATATATTTTTAAAATATTTATGTAGTATACATATGTCTTCAAATTTTTTGAAATGATGAAGTAAATTGGTTAAAAAATTTTTAAAAATGAGAAATACTACTCCAGTGAACAAACAAGCCCACTCTACAATCAGAATTCTCATCATCCTTGTGTGTTGCACTCTATAACTTGTAGAGAATTGTTACAAACGTTCTCAGGTATCACAACCTGGTGACACAGCAGGCAGAGGATGTGCAATCCAAGGTTTGTAACAATTGAGGAAACCAAGACTGGGAGGGAACCATTTGAAGCTGATGGCGGCTTCCATCCTCCTCCCCAGCCTGCCCTACTGCTTCTCCATTCATTTCTGCACCTCATTTGCTACAGAAGCTTGTGGCCTTGAGACCACCATCACTCCCAACGGATCCTTCCAGTGGTAGAGAAAACCAGTAAGATAAAGTCTTCATCAATTGTCAACTCAGTAGGGAGCCCTTTTCCCTCAGATTTTCACAACCACATAACCATTCTTCCAGCCAGATTAAAAACCCAGATGAAATCATAGATGTGAGTCCTCCACTTACAAAAATGTGAATTTAGGTATTAAAAAAAAAAAAATCAGTGACCTACTAGAGACAAAAAATCCACAATCAGAATTCTTTAAGTGGGACACATTTGTACTCACTGGGCTACAAAAATTCTCACCCAGATTAATGGCAATGAAAGAGGAGTTCCGCCTCCTTCCAATTCCTTGTTTATATCTGAGACAAGGCTGAGGAACAAGAGGAAAGGGAGGATCCTTAGGAGGGCCTAGAACCACTCAGAGGCTGTGTGTCTGTCTGTCTGTCTCTCTCTCACTTTCTCACTCACGCATAAACACACCCACATACCCAACTTTCTGTAAAAACAGCTGCAAAAAATTATTTAAAGGCTGAAGACCTACCCAATAACGACAACAACAATGCCAAAATAGGTTTATCTTCTAATGTTATGAATTGTTCTAAGGATTTCTACTTAAATGGCCTGCCTTACTTGCTTTTTAGTACCTATTAATTTTCCCCCAAGTCCAGGAAGTTATTCAAAACCATTTAGCATCCAAGCTCATTTGCCCTTAATTGAAGCATTTCTAATCAAAAATTATAATGTACCCTGTTTTCCTTGTAAAAGAAACTGCATAAACAAGTTTATCAAGCAAAGTGGCCTGTCGACATTAGATTTATCATGCCCATGAAAGACCAAATGAAGGCATTTCCCTCTGTAAACTCCCCACTTTCTTTCTGTGCAAAGGGAACAGAATATTTGTTAATTTCATTGCAATAATGTCACGTTATCAAAATTAGGAATAAAGAGACTGCTTAAAAGTAACTCAAAGGTACCGTGCATCACACAAGCCTTGAATCCTGATGCTAAAAGTAGCCATCCCTATCAGACTTAGTTTAGAAAGGGTAGAGAATATCAGTGTCTACAGGACACAGATTTCTTTATATTGTCCTCCTTTCAGAGACAGTGCGGTTCAGTGAGTATGCCCAATGCTGATCTATCTCAAAAGATTCTGTTTCAAAATGTAGCCCTCTGAAGTGATCCTGGGTGAGTTCTTTGACTTGCATTAGCTTTGGTGAACACTCCCATAAGATTAGAATGGCAGTCAACAGACAGTATTGATCAAAGAGGTCTCTTAAATATTCCTGATCCTTGCATTAGCCAAGCACCAGGAGGGCCAGCAAAGCTTTCAACTGAAATGCAGATAAAATGTCTATTGAATAAAGCCTGTAATAAATTCTGGAACTTATATTTACCAAAGTCAGACACATATCATACATGGGGTTTACAGAATTTTTTCCTTTTGTTCAATCAGTTTAATCAAACAGTAAATAACCATACTGTAAATATTTCCTAAAGATGGGGCCATTTAAACTTCCCTCTCTTTTTTAGCACTCTTACCATACCTTTATGCAATGTTCACAGTGGGAGGGGAAACTGAGATGATTTTTTTTTCCAGGACCCCTAAAATTAAGGATTAAAGCAATTTCCTAAGGGGCATCCAGCCATCATTAAGAAGCATCAAGGTCACATATTCAGTTCTTCACTGTTTATTTATTTATATTAACGGTGTGATTGTTACATATTTCTAAATAAAAGGAAATGGTAAGAGGCTTTTCTCTGGGGCTGGGGAGTCTTCAATCCTACTAGTTCAGCTTAAGACCACCAATGTGGTCTTTGGAGAGGGCCTTGCTTTCTAAAGCACACAGTTGTAAACAGCAACTGGTTGAAGGCCTAATTAGCATTAAACAGGCCCCAGGAATGAACAGCAAGATGACAAGGGTCACTAAACAAAAGAGGAGGTCAAGCTACCCCAGCCCCACAGGATAATGCCCAAGGTACCCATGCAAATTAGAGAAGCAGCCCAAGCATGTAGAGATGAGCAGCAGTATGAAAACCTCCAAGCCTCTTTTCACTTTCCTCTCCAAAAAAAAGGAAAAATAAAAGGAAAGAAAGAAAGAGAAAAGAAAACCAAATGGCCTACTTCTTCAGTGCAGTATGATACGTAATTAGTAATCACTTCTGTCCTGGAGAAACAACAAATAAAAGGCAGCTAAGAACATCGCAATGGCAACCAAGAAGCATTACAGAATACAATTAGCATCTGTGTTAAGATGGGCTGCGGTTTTCTCCCACAGCATCCCAGTGTTGCCACCACAAAGAGGAAATCTTTACAACCCACTGCCAACTTGTTGATTTTTTTTTTTCTATTGAAAAAAAATAATAAAGAGCAAACTCCACACACATACTCTATTCAAATGTGACAAAGTACCCTTTTCTTAAAATGTACTATAGGACTGTGGGTTTTTCCATTCTCCTAGCAATAAAAACTCTTCTTTCTGCAAATTACTGTAAGATCATTGCAGAAGTTTGATTTTGAAAAGTTGGAGAGATATATTTTCAGCATTTTGAACCCTATTAACTTTGATCTGATCAACCATAATCCCCTGTCCTGTTTCCATTTGTTTTCCTATTTGTTTTTAAATCTCCCTTTTGTTCTAATCCAATTTCGGAAAAGTTTCAGCCACTCTGAATGAGAAGAGACTTTATTATATCAGCAATCAAGTTATTCAAGGTCAAAAAATATCTAAAATTGCAAAGACAACATTTTTCTGAGATAACTCAAAAGGAACCGAGGTTTAGAAAACTAAAAATCTAACATTCATTATTCTAGCCCTATTTTCTAAAATAGAAAGTTTTCTTTGTAACAAAAACTTCAGATGTAATCCTATTAAAAAAAAACTCTTCCTCCACACTAGACTGCAACTTTATTAAAAACAAAAAATGTTTGCAGCCAAAAAGCCCATTAAGTCTACTTTAAGACAAACAAAATCTTTTAACATGTTGAGAAATCAATGGTATAAAGAGGAAGATAAGATAGAACATTTTAATTTAAATATACAGTTACATTTTGTGCCTCATGCATTATTCAAAATTTGTCTCTGAGAATACAAATACATTTTCACCACAAAACTGAAAGTGTTAGTTCAAATTTCTCAAGAGCCAAACATTTTTTTTGTTTATATTTCTAAGAGATTATTTTAAAGCACAATTCCTAACCTTTCTCTTTTACTTGACTGTTAAGGAGTGTCCAAACTAACTTTGTCACTTCTCTTATATGATGTTACTTATGATTTTTATATATTCATACAAGATATCAATATAATAAAATTTATATTAAATATTCAATAATATCTGCATAACAAACATTCAACAAAAGAAGTGGTTATTGCTGTGAAGATGAAGCACTGGGTTGAATATTTTAGGGAAATTATCACAAACCTATGTACTCCATATTTCTCACAAAACAAAAAAAAGGAATTAAGTATTTCACTGCTGTTTGAAGCTGGAGAAATTATTTTTCCTAGAATGGTCAGTTAACCTCATTTAATAAGGAAAATGAGTTTGAGATTTTCACTCACTATAAGATTATCAAAGGCAGACAAGTAAGCAGCAAGTTTTACATTAGATACTTAAGGTAAAGGTTTC
The DNA here is from genome assembly GCF_041146395.1 of Eulemur rufifrons. Lineage (NCBI taxonomy): Eukaryota > Metazoa > Chordata > Mammalia > Primates > Lemuridae > Eulemur > Eulemur rufifrons. The sequence goes on along the minus strand of NC_090998.1, from coordinate 64,089,271 downwards.
AAAAGCAGATGTGGGCAAAAATCTTATACTGTACTTTGTTCAATGCATTAACAACTCAATTGTACATTGGGTGTGGATGTGCTAAAAGGCAAATAGAAAAGATTGAGAATGGATAATTAATAAAAATAATCTTCCCTGTAATTAAACATTTACAAATAAATGGTACAGAAAGAAACCTACAAAATATCCATCTTTTAAGGAACAACTCCTACTCCTGAAGTAGAAATCTAATCAATGAGTCTCCACTAATGCTAGAACTCATGAGAGTATGACTATTTTGTTTAATAGCTATGCTAAATGGAATTGCAAAAAGATCCCATCTATTATCACGTCTTCAGTATTCTTGATCACAGTTCAACCTATACTTGCTAGTACATACTTTCTGAATAACAGAGATATTAATCACAAGTTTATCCTGATAGGTTTTACAATGTATAGCTGTGCCCTGAATCTCAAGTTTCTAATTATAGTAAGTGTAAATTACAGCTGAAAGGCTTATCACATGAAACATTCTTATTTGCTATCTTATATGAGTGACTACATTGGAATACTCTATTTAATATACCCTACTTAATACCTGACATCCGCTGTCTAAATCCTTCAGTACCTCCCAGTCAGCAAACCCATCAGCATCTGGTCCTTGCCAACCTTTCCCACCTCAGCCCCCACCATTAACAACATCATCATAATCCAGCACTGCGACCACCTCAAATTTACATTTTCCACCCTGCCAGGATGTCAGGATTCTTTGCCTTTGCATATGTTATGTTCTGTCTGGAATGGATGCCTTTACCATACCGTTCGCCCAGACAGCTAGTCATCCTTGAAGTGACAAGCTGTGCAAGAATGCTTAATTGACTGACAACCACAACAAAAAGAACCCTCCAGTTTAATGCTTACCAAGCCTTATTTCAAACGTTTTCAGAAGGATAAAGTTGAAAAAGAGAGAAGGTTCTGGGCAGACCTATAATGCTCAATACTTACATAAATAAGAAATTATTTGCCTCTATGTGCCCATCACATCTGTAGGCATAGCTGGGGAATAATGAAATAAGATACGTTCTCTGCCCTTAAGCTAAGTAGAATATTGTGGGGGGAGGTAAGACTACTGTACATTAAATAATTAGTAGACCCTAATAAAATCTGACCAAAAATAAAAGATTAGAATAATGATGAAGATTTATATAATATTTTACAATTCATACATAGAGTCGTCTCCTATAGTACCAAAATTTAATCCTTGTTTCTGGGTTGAGAAGTGATTCATATTAGACCCAATTTACTGAAAATTAAATTGAGTCACAAGGCTACACAACTAGTCCTGGACATGATTTTACAACATTATTGTAACTCATTATCACTTCACTTTCTCTTACTTGATACAGCCCCATAGAGAAAGCAGTCAGAGACAAGAGGCCTTGATATAAGCTTTGAAGAATGTAAAGCATCTGGACAGGCAGAAAGGGAGAAAATAGAAAGTCATGGTGAAAAACAATGGAAACAAGGCATGAACATGAACAATTTAGAAGCCACTGAAAAGACAGATCTGCAAGAGTGGGAGATGAAGCCAGTATACAGAGAGATGCAAAGCCATTTGGAATAAGGTAGTATATAAAAGTTTGCTACTGGCAGTTTCTGAGCAAGGCAATAGCAAATTTAAAGAATTTAAGAAAGACATTTAATACTCTCCAGAAAATTTTATTGTGAAAAACCTCACTAGGATTCAATATAAGTTTAATAGTTTAGCAGCTGGAGAAACTTGGATGTGGACACATAAAGGAGTGAAACATTCTGAATCCTCTGCAAAGATGGTCAACCTCTCTCCCTGCCCCACCTCCCCCAAGAAAGCATCCTCTAAAGATTTCTTTTAGAAAATAAACAGTATGGAAAGAAAGAATCCTTATTAGTATATTTCATTTTAATTCCTTTGTTTCACTGACTTGCTGTATCAATAGAAAAGCTTATTTAAAGCTACATCAATAACCAACCAGCTTGTATATTGATTGCAACAAGTAGGAGAACCATAATGTGTGTTTTCCCAGGACAGTTTCGGTTCATGTGTGCTATTCTAGTGCAGTTATTACTCCTTTACTCCCCTTTCACTCTCAAAAGGGTTCTGGCTTAGACAACAAATGATAAAGTCATCCTAGCTATAACATACTACAACTAACATAGCAATTTCAAGGCTATGACCAGAGTCTTCATGTTACAATACTCCAAACAGCACCATTCACAACGAAATCTATGAATACAGCACCACCCTACACTGTGCAACACAGAGAAACATGGCATCATGTAGATCAAAGTGTGTTGATTGGCTTCTACTTTCAGGGAAATTTAAGGTAGACTTTTTTAATATAGCAATGACAAAAGTAAATAAATGGAACTTAATTAAATTAAAAAGCTTATGCATAGCCAAGGAAATAACAGAGTAAACAGACAACCTACAGAATGGGAAAAAAATATTCAGACGCAAACTATACATCTGATAAAGGGTTAATATCCAGAATTTACAAAGAACTCCAACAAATCAGCAAGAAAAAAAAAAAACATTAAAAAGTGGGCAAAAGACATGAACAGAAGTATTTCAAAAGAAGACACACAAATGGTCAAACATACGGAAAAATGCCCAACATCATTAATCATCAAGGAAATGCAAATTAAAACCACAATGAGATACCACCTTACTCCTGTCAGAATGGCCACTATTAAAAAACAAATATCAATAGATGCTGATATGGCTGCAGAGAGAAAAGAACACCTGTACACTGTTGGTGGGACTGCAAATTAGTACAACCTCTATGGAAAACAGTACGAAGATTCCCAAAGAAATAAAAGTAGACCTACCATTCAATCCAGTAATCCCACCACTGTGTATCTACCCAAAGGAAAAGAAGTCATTTTCTCAAAATGACCCCGAATGTTTATAGAAGCACAATCCACAATTGCAAAGATGTGGAATTAACCCAAGTGCCCATGAATTCAGGAATAGATAAAGAAAATGTGGAGTATATATACTATGGAGTGCTACTCAGCCATAAAAAGGAATTAAAATAATGTCTTTTGCAGCAATTTGGATGGAACTGGAGACCATTATCCTAAGTATCTCATGAATGGAAAAAGAAACACCACAGGTACTCACTAATAATTTGGAGCTAAATTATGGGTACACACAGGCACAAAGATATGTAAAGGACATTGGAAACCAAGAAAGGGGGATGGTGGGGGAGGGGTAAAAATTTACCTATTTGGTACAATGAACACTATTCTGGCAACAGCATACTAAAAGTGCCAACTTAAGCATTATACAAGTTATACATGTAACAAAAACATTTGTACCCCTTTAATATTTTGAAATTAAAAAAAAGAGAGACAGGATCTTGCTCTGTCACCCAGGCTAGAGTACAGTGGCACAATCATAGCACACTGTAGCCTGAAACTTCTAACTCAAGCCATGCTCCTGCCTCGGCCTTCCCAGTAGTTGGAGTAGCTGAGACTACAGGCACACGTCACCACGCCTGGCTAAACTTTGCTTTAGCATGATATACATTTGCCCAGCAGATTTTAGTGGTCAAACTAAATCCCTAGCAAGAAATGAAATAAAAATAAAATGAATGCACAGGTGACCCCAAAGCCAGCACACACCCAGAGCGGACACAAGATGCTTGGCTACCATTCCTGGAGACTAGTCACAGCATCACACCATCTAGTAATGCCCAGGAACCATCTGGAAGGCCTATGCTGGCCTTTTCCTCTCTTTAGTCCATGCTAAAGTGCTGCACTTTAGGAAAAAGTGCTATGTTGTATTTAGGGGAAAAAAAAAAAAAAAAGACCTAAACATAAAGCAGACACTATTAGAGATATTAACATGAATAAGCCAAGACATTCCAAAGATATGTTAGCTAATATTAATATTTATATTAATAAATTAACTCAATAAAAATTGGTTCAAGTCAATGGGACACTCTATACATATACATAGCTGATTTTCTTGGTAAAACCAGAAATTGGGTTTTATGAGTGCACACATACGGCAATCCATGCATGCACAACTTTGAGAGGAAATTATGTTTCCTCTCAAAACGAAAGAACATGATCCTCTCAAAAAATGAAAATCTGCCAAGCCCTCAACTAGAGACTAAAGAAACTAAAAGATTATAAATGTGTCAGAGAAAAACTCAAACGAAGCATAAAAGGAAAATAGGCTGAATTTTGTCTCCTTCCACTAGATATGAACTGGTACGTTTACTTTCCCTACCACAGTGCTATTGAAAATGGAAGAAATACGAGCATCATTATATATCACAGGCTTTTATTGCTACTGGAGACTAAGGCTGACCTCAAGCAGAACATTTTTATTCTCCAGTAAAAATATTTTTCTTTTTGAGATTGTGAAAAATTTCAGTGACCATTATTAGTTGCTTAGAACTCCACGTATTTCATGGGGCCTAAAATCAGCTATAATTACTTTACACATCCCCTCTTAACTTTCATTTGCACGTTTCACATGGTTTCTTCTCTATGGGCCTCACTCATGACCGATAGAATTAGAATCTTGTTTCTGTCTTTATTTCACAAAGGCCCTTAAAAATAGGCAGCCCCTGCTTTAATTTTTTCCTTGTGGTTAATGTTTTTATTATTATTATTAATAGCATAATAAACCTGGTTTACTGGTGGCATTTTGGTGTCAGTTTTACCAATGGCAAGATCCACAATTGTTTGAAAGTTGAATGGGAATTAAGTTGTCAATTTGTGGCAGAAACAAATAGATTTTTTCCTTTATTCCTTTAAAATAGAACACCCAGTTGGGGCTGAGGACATAAATACCTCAGAAGACTGTTTCTCAGCCTCCCTGGCAGCTGGTTGTGTCCATGTGATCAAAATGTAGCAAATGAGAGACAGGAAAAGTGATTAAACACAACTTCCAGGTCCTGCCTGCAAAGGAAAGTAGGCACCAACACCTCCTCCACCCCCGCACAACCCAGACTGGACACATGCTGGAAGGCATGACAGCCACCTGAGACAGGAGATGAACGCCTGGTCTTGAGGAAGGCTCAAAGGAGACCAGAATTTTTATGTGAGAGAGAAATAAACTTCTATCATATTGAGGCCACTGATATGTTGGCACTTTTTTTAAGCAGCATCAGCCTGTAGACTGATGAATAAATAAATTCTTCATTTCTCTTCACTTCTTAAATAAAATAATAGAGGGAAAAGGTAAAGATATCTTGGATGAGAGAAGTGGTCTTCCTACCCATTGGCAGGGGACTAACAATTCTGAAGAATGTCCACATCTCACATTTAAAAAATACATTTACATAGCTAATACCACAATGAGGGATTACTCATTTCGTGTCAACACAGAAAAATCTTTCCTAAAATTCTCATCTCAGAAACTACCAGGAAAAAAAAGAAAGAAAGAAAGACAGACAGACAGACAGACAGAAAGAAAAGTTTACTTCTGCTTTAAAAAAAATTGGGGGGTGGAGGGAAGGTCTCCAAGCCACTTCAGGGCTCAAGAATTAATATCCTGGCTAAAGAAACAGCCCTTCTCATTTTGCTGTGGATAAATTACATGCTAGACAAATTTTCTTAGTCCTCAGGACATAAACTACTACCCAGGAAACTCCAACAGTCCAAACAATATTCATTATTTCTAACAAATCAACAGATATTTTATCACAAACTATAATACAATCAAAAGAACACTCGGTTGAGCAGTAATAAATCACTGTCAAGCTTTTGACTACATATAATTGGAAACAAGACTCTAAAACTGCCAAAAAGACATAGAAGCTGGTAGTCCCTGGTGACAACCAATATAACTAACTCAGGAATAACTGTAAGGAGAAGAGACATGGGAGAAAGTTTAGAAGCAGCAAAGCAACATATAATATTTTCACTTGGGCTCAATTTTCCATCAAAAAACCAACATAACATATAAATTTTATGAAGAAAAACTATAAACTACATACTCATCAAAATACCAAACCACATCTAAAAACAAACAAGAAACACCATCTTTCAAACCTTTGTAAATAAAGAAGTACAAGGACAATTTTCTGAAGTAATTAAGAATTATCCTGACCCTTTCTTTTATACCTAGAAAACAGATATCTCTCCCCACCCTAACATTGCTTTCCAGTTTGTATCAACAGCTAAATAATTTTACAGATCATTAACTAAAATAAGCAACCAGCATAGAATTTAAATAGTTGTAGAGTTCTAGAATTTTCTTGGAAAAGTAGCATGATTTGGCATAGCTTTTGGTTCCAGGACAAAAAAAAAAAAGAATTAAATTGATTTGGGGGGGGCAGGGGTGGGGCAGGAAGAGGGAGAGTGATTAATTCCCAGAAGTTAACTACTCACTGTTTCCTTTTGCAGAAGTCAAAATTTTTCTATGTCCAGCAATGATGCAAACTGCCATCTATGTGTACCAGTGCTGTTCAGAGAACTCTGCAATAATTTACAATTTCTGGTATGGTAGCCACTAATCATGAGAGTTTACTGGGCTCTTGAAATGTGGTTAGTGTTAAATGAAGATTCAATTCCCTATCTGATTTTAATTAATTTTAATTGTCACATGTGGCTAGTGGCTACCATATTAGATGAAGCAGTACTGCCACAATCTTTCAGGTCTCCATTCAAAATGCTGAGTCCTCTATGAAGTAGTCTCAGATCCTACAGCCTAAGAGTTAAACCTCTCTTCTCGGGCACACCATAGCAATTTTAATATACCCACATAGAGAAGTTGCATGGGGTTCGGTCAGCACACAAGGCAAACACTAATCAAGATTATTCTTAGGGGCCGGGCGAGGTAGCTCAGGCCTGTAATCCTAGCATTCTGGGAGGGCCAGGCGAGTGGATTGTTTGAGCTCAGGAGTTCGAGACCAGCCTGAACAAGAGCGAGACCCCCATCTCTCCTAAAAATAGAAAGAAATTATATGGACAACTAAAAATATATGTAGAAAAAATCAGCCAGGCATGGTGGTGCATGCCTGTAGTCCCAGCTACTTTGGAGGCTGAGGTAGGTGGATCACTTGAGCCCAGGAGTTTGAGGTTGCTGTGAGCTAGGCTGACGCCACAGCACTCTAGCCTGGGCAACAGAGTGAAACTCTGTCTCAAAAAAAAAAAAAAAAAAAAGAAAAGGAAAAAAAAAGATTATTCTTAGGAATCCCTTATGAAAAAAAAAAATAAAAAAAAAACTAGTAACTCCTAAGTCTAGACAGTTTTGCTCCCAAGTTGGAAACAAATTCCAAATTCCTGTTTGTTCAGTTAAATAACACATGCAACAGATTTGCATTTAAGGGCGATAATACAAGAAAAAAAATCACATCTAAATATCCAATTGACAACAGCAGAGGGAGATGTTACTATGAGAGGGGCAAGATAAATGAGACACATAGCAAGAAGGGAAGCTTCCCTTGCCTCGTATCACACTCACTCTAGTACAAATACAGCATGGTATATGAGCAGAACCCATGCAATAGCACCTTCTCTCTCCTTCACCACTGTTCTTCCTTTCTCCATTGCCTGCTTTCCTGCATACCTACCTACTTCCTTTCCTGACCCTTTCTTTATCTCTTTGGCACCCGTCCTAGATATTTCAATTCATGTAAATTAAATATAGGTATGATGGAATTCTACTAAAATAGCACTTAACACTTTCTATTGTTCATGAGTTATTTATGTATAACCTCTCTGTCCTATTCAATTATTTATCTTTGTCTTACATATATATCAACACAATTTATATTATAGTTGTCAAATGTAAAAGCACTACATTTAAGCTACAACATTATTTGATCTTATTTATAATAAACTTAAAGACTGGTTTGAAAGCAAGGGTACCAAACTGAAAAGCCTTCAGTGACCAAGTAGTTTAAAAAAAAATGGGGCCCATCCAATTAATATGGGACAGACATTACCTAGTCTCCGCTGATGGCACCACATGGTAACACAGGGTCAGAGCTGCCAGCTCCTTCCCAGCTCTTTCAAGGGTAGCCAGAATCTCAGGTGATTATTTGTAACACAATTTATAAATGTTTAACTTATTAAATTAAAAGACAAAAAGAATACTGAAGATATCAAACAAATGTGTTCTGGTGAGATATTACAAAGCCACTGATTTCTGACCTCTGCCCAGATGGATAAGGGCTCTAGGCAAATTCACTTTCTTGCATTCAACAACTCTTTACCTCACACCCAGTTAGCAATACTTTGGCCATGATCAAGGCATTTGGTATTAATACTTGCTCTATTACAACTTATGTTTTCATAGGACAAACAGACAAGAAACAAGAAAACATGTTAAAAAGATAATTTTAGTCATAAAGGTTATTTCTAAAGTAGAGCAATATGATAAAAGAGTGACGGGCACATTTAGATTAGGTGCTTAGGGCAAATCAATCTTTCCCTTGGTTCGCCTTATACAAATGAAAGATGAAATTACCTCAGGTATGGCTCAGGGGTGAGGTCAGTAGTTGTGTCTATTAACTTGCTTTGAGGATTAACACATCCTCTTATGCATGCCAGACTCTATCTCTAGGCCTGGAGAGATGACTCATGGACTCATGGCTGTAATACTAGCACTTGGGGAGACAAAGGCAGGAGGATCTCTTGAGACCAGTTCAAGACCTGCCTGAGCAACACAACCAGACCCTGTCTCTACAAAAAATAGAAAAATTACCTGGACATGGTGGCACATGCCTATAGTACCAGCTACTCAGGCTGGGCAGGAGGATCCCCTGACCCCAGGATTTTGAGGGTGCATTGAGCTACAATGATGCCACTGCACTCTAACCTGGGCAACAGAGGGAAAAAAAAAAGATTCTATCGATTTTATCTAAGAAGGTTACTAAACCTTCAAACAGAATGGAAAAAATCTTGCTGAACTAAAATAGAGTACTCAGTTCTTCTAATTTTCTTTAACAGAGTAAAACATATCTGAAAATCTGAAACCGTGAATCTTTGAGATACTTTTATAAACAATGGGCCAAGAGCCACCAGAAGCAAATATGTTCATCAAATGCATATGTTTAAGAAATTTAATTGCCTAACCATTTACTACAGTCATATTATATTAAATGGGACGCTAAATTTCATAGACTGGAAGGTTTATTATTTCCTAGACAAACTCAAGTAAAAGTCACCATTTGACTTGCAGTTACGCATTTTATTAAGGGTATAATAATAAATTACTCAAGACACTTAAATTCTAATATGGCTCACATCTATATACAAAATTAAACTCCATAGTAGAGTTTTATACTTCAGGTAAAATATGTAATTTTCAATAAAAAGTGACTTAGAATATGGGCATCTTGATTCTTCAGGTTTGAGAGAACTGTATTAAAAGAAAACAAAACTCAGATATCCATAAAAAGTAAGTGTCCTTCACATCATTTCTGATTTTTATACTCTAGAAACTTAAAGAAGATGAGGTTTGAATACGGTCAACTCCTAGGTCTTTATTATAACCATTTAGTAGTTGCACTCAACCCTTACATCTCTAGTTGCTATTAAAGTAATACCACCAGATGCTCACAGCCCTCAATTGGTCATGCACAGAGAAAAGGAAAGACGTGCAGGATGGGAGAGCTGGGCATTGTGCTGGCCATGTGGCTCAGTTCCTCCCTGGTGCTCTCTGGGATCTGCCTGCCTGCAGAGAGTGAGTGTTTTGCTGTGCCCTCTGGGCCATGCAGTGGCTACACAGGCTATCTTCTTGGGAGAGAAGGATTCTGATTGGCCATGCTGCTTGTGACTGGGTATGGAGGCCTCATTAAGGAAAATGTATCAGCATGCTCAATTGTCTCAATCTATGCCATGTTCAAAACAGCTTTATCATGAGGAAGCAATATGTGACCCCCATCATTCCTGTATATCTCTCTCTCACTTGTTTCTACCCTAAATGAAAAAAAAAAAAAAATACTACAGGCTCTCAGAACCCCAACTGTAATGATCAATAAGGATACAGCTGTGCAAAAGCCTGCATCAACATTATAAACTACGGAAGCACACCGCCAAGATGCCAGAAACCTTTTGGAATTTCTCCTGGATATATTACATACGGAACCTAATTAAAAAAGACATTGAGAGCCTAAAAACCAGACCCACCACGAGAAAACTACGCGGCTTTGTGAGAAGTAAATAAAAGGTGTTTGGCAGAATTCCACTAAGGCATCTTAATTTGCAGGGCTGAGAGCTGGAAGTGTGGACAGGCCATGGGAGATGGGACATACACTATTTAGCATAACTCAGAGCAGCTGTCCTGGAAGGCCCAACATTCACACAGCCTTTGTCACATGCAGAAAATCAGGAGTGTTCCAGGGCCTTTCCTCTCTATAAAAAGCTTGAGTATAAGAAAGGGGGTTAGACAGAGCCATAGCACAAACCAGGTGCTAAGGTCAAAGCAAAAACACAGACACTCAGTGTGAGGTCTGGCACTATAGATACAACTGCAGAAATAATGACAGCAGACACAGAACTCTTGTGCTAGATTTTGTGCAGCTCCATCTTCCTCTTCATTTTCCCTTTAACTTCTAGAATCTTTAACCTGTAGTACTGGGTAATAGCAACTGGTGCTCCCGCACAAGTTCTGAGGGAAGAGAAGCTTCATGACAATCCTGCAGCACAGGGTGATAAAATCCAGTTCTGAACAGACCTCTCCATGGGCAAAGATGAGTTAGCAGGAAAAAATAAAAAGAAATAACTGTAAAACACAAGATAATATGGAAAAAAACATATTTTTTTAAAAAAAAATTATTTCAGGAGAAGATCAGCTGAGGAAGGAACAGGATTTAAAGGTAGCTGGGTTTCTTGGAGGAAATGGCTTACTAACATTGAAAATTCAATAGCGGAATTTGAATTCTCATAAGAGAAAATAAACAATAGAATCAATCAGCGGAAAACTTCCTCTGTACCGAGGAAAAGATGAAGAAGAAAGAAAAGCTAGGTATGGAAGAGAAGGACAAAACAACCTTCAGATAACCTTGGAAAAGACAGAACTCAAAAGGAAAAAGTATCAAACATTTGTGAGGAAGAAACTTTCACTGGCTGACGAAAAGCTAATCTACAGACCAGAAGAACTCAGGACAAAGCAACAGTCAGTAACAGGCAAAATTAATGAAAACTGACCAAAGTCTAGCCATCCCCTAGTACATCTTAAAAGTATAAGAACTTAAAAAAACAATCTCAAAAGCATCAACAGTGAAATTAGAAAGCTACAAAGGTTGTGGGGGGAATATCAGACTGACTTAAAACTTTGCATAAGTCAAAAAAATAATATTGTAACTCAAGAATTCATAACTAAAACAGAACACTGTGAGAAGTATGCGAGCACCCTTATACAATTGTACGTAAAGACAGTACTCATTCACATACAGAGCCAATATTAAGGGGAAAAAAGGCTATGATAAATCCTGTTATAAAAGAAAATGCAGGAGAGAGAGACAAGATGGCTGAACCAAGACATCAGCTGTCAGATCCTCTCAGAAACAAGAAAAAGTTGTAGAGGAAAAAAACTCAAAGCATAGATCAGGTGTAATTCTGAGGGAAAAGTACCAGAACCTACCAGAGATTCCACAGGAAGTAGATACAGAGCAAAACAAGAAGGAGCAAGATACCAGCAGAGATCAACCCACAAGAGGCTTGCAACCTGGCAAAAAGGGTAGGTGGGAGTGTTTGTTTCTCCCCCACCCCCACATCTCTGGCAGTCACCAGGCTCCCAAGCTGCTGGAGAGCCTTTTCACCCTCATGAGCCCACAAGTGGCTGCCACCAGTGAACTGGGAGCTTCTTGAGGAGAAAACACCAGGCTGCCAGCCCCCTTGGAGTCGCTTCCAGACACCAGAGATAAGAGCAAAGATATCAGGCACCATATTGCTTCTCCAGGCACTGTGCGCTTCTGTCCTCCCTAGGGTGCTTCAGCCCCTCAGTTCTTGTCTCCCTCATTCCCACACAAACATTTTGCAACACTGGCCCAGACTGCCAGTGGATCCTGGGGGATCAGTGTGACCACAGCACCTGGACGTTCCGGGCAGGCTGACTTCTGGAAAGAGGAACAGAGATGAACAGTGTGCTAGCTGTCCTCCATTCAGACTCTTTTCCTTCCCTAATACTTCCCCTGACCAACCCGCAGCTGCCAACAGAGAATACTGAGCCGAGGCTCTCAGAAACAGCTACTTTCCCTTTGTTGGTGCGTTCACAACACAGAGGTTTCCACAGAGAGTGGAGCTTCCGGACAAGGAATCTCTCAGCCCTCAGCACCATTGTGGGGAGCTTGGCCAATCTGGGCTGCTGCCTGCCCACAGATGCAAGGGAAGAGAAGAGCAAAACCCGTTTCGGACAGCCAGATTGTGAATCTTAGATAGCCCTGCCCCCACAAGGAGACTTGCTGGCTTGGTAGGGCACATCAGCCCCTCCCTGGCAGCTTTTCCCACAGACTGGGAGGGACCTGCAACCCCTGCAGAGAAAGCTATCTGACATGGGATTAAAAAGGGAACCAACCACCCCAAACAGTGGCAAACAGCTGGCAGAAGCTCTGCTTTCAATAAAACTCTGTCACTTCTTCAGCTTACTCTGAGTTCGTGAGTTTCATTCTTTGATCCTCAAGAGAACAAGAACCTGGAGTCGGGACTGGATGAGGGTGAAGAAACACTGCTGTAACATTCAAGGTTCTCCCCTCAGAGAGTCCCAGACTGTCCACCACCAAGGGGATGAGCGAAAACCTACCTAATGGCTACAGTGAACACTATTTGGGTGACAGGCACATTTACAGCCATGACTGAAGCATTACAAAAGCGATCCATGTAACCAAAAACATATGTACCCCCTTAATAATTCGAAATAAAAAAAAGAGAATGCAAATAGCACAAGTAATTTCTGAAGAAAAATATACACATATGAAAACATAAAAAGAAATAATATGACGGAGAAACACAGGGAAAAGAGTGGTAAAAGGAAGTAAATACTGTCAATTTTAAAAGAGGATATCAACATATTCTTCATATAATTAAAAATTAATGAACAGGAAAATGTATGTTCATGTTCTCTAAAAATTTAAGGTAGATGTTAGTGAAACTAAAAAAAAAACATGTTTTCCTCTCAAATAACTTAAAAAACAGAAATCCAGCAAAAGCATCAAACTATATGACAGAGAATATATGTGGAGGGATAGGGAAAAGGAGGGTAGGTGAGAGGCACATACATACATAAAACCTTTTCTACTGAACAAATGCAAGGACTGCACCAACAATGTCTAGATTTTGACATTTGAGCATTGCTGAAGTCTGTGGAGTAAACATTATCCCTAAATTGTAAATGAAAAATCTGTAAAGAAGTTTCATGTAGCAAAAAAATAATAAATTAAAATATAAAAGAAAAATAAATGGAGAATCATAATAGAGTAGAAAATATTAATATAACTCATTCTTTTCCCAAACAGCCAAAAGAAAGAAATATACAAAGAATCTGAATACTATAATTAATACATCTTTCATTGTCCTTTTAAAACTAGTCATGTATTATCATGGGAAAAACCCCCACCTTTTAAAAAGAAAAAATATTTATTTATTTACTTTTTTAAAATTTATTGTAGAGTCTTTCTATGTTGCCCAGGCTGGATTCAAAGTCCTGGGCTCAAGTGATATTCCCATCTCAGCCTCCAGAGAAGCTGGGACTATAAGAAATAAAAAACATGACAGAACTGATTAATACATCCAAGAGCAAGTGTTATGAAAAAGAGAACCCTTTAGAGCAGTTCTCAAAATTTATTGCATTTACAGATCAGTTGGGGAAATAATTAAAAAATACTGACTCAACTGTGGGGGTGGTATACAAGACTTTCCACTTCAAACTAGCACCCTAGTGGTTCTGATACCTTACTTACGGTCCAACAACAACCCTTTGAGAATTTGAGAAAAGAGTTTATATCCAGCTTTGGTCTTTTAAAGAGAAATAAATAAACTGAAGAACTCAATAATAAAAAAAAGACACAAACAAAAATACAACAAAGGTTTTTCGAGTTATAAGAAAACATTACCTACTGTTTTATCCTAATAAATTCTAAACACTCAAAGACATGAATGATTCTCTAGCAAAAAAACAATGAAAGATTCAAGAAGAAAAATAAAACTAAACAGATCAATAGCCACAAAAGCAATAGAAAGTTGTCAGTAAAATACCTTTTAAGGAGAATCAGGCCAATATGGTTACATAGATAAATTCACACAAACCCAAGGGACAGAGACTCCTGTCATAGAAAACGTTTCAGAGAACATAAAAGCTTCCCAAATCATTTTATGATGCCAGCATAATCCCAAAAAATACAGCTTAAAAAAAGAAAACCACCATCCAATCTCACTCATGAATACAGGTACAAAAATAAACTACTTGCAAATAGACTCCAATGGTGTATTAATATATCATACTATATTTGTGTTGGTTTTATTCTCCAGTGCAATATTCATTTAGTTATAGGAAAATTATTTGCATAATTCTTTACATCAATATGTGAAAGCAAGAAAACACATACATATATATATATATATATATATGTTTTTTTAAATGGAGGCTTTCTGTTAAAGACAGCAGAGAATGAAATTTACCTTTGCTCTCTCACAAAATCTAACTGAAACATCAATGAAGGGATCTTTTGAAGGGGTATAAATGCTCAAAGACACTTCATCGGAACACCACACTTTGTCCTTATCTAGAACCTTTCTATGTCACAGTATTCAGTCATCCATTCAAGAAATCTGTATCAAATGTTTAGTCTGTGCCATACAGTATGCTGAGTGTTCTCTCCTTCCCCTAGATAGAGTACCAACTCACTAAAACCAGGTATCTTGTTATCAGATTCATCATTTTCTCATTCCAGTGATATCATTAGGACCCAAAAAGTATTTGTTTAAAAAAAAAGAAAAGAATAAAAGAAAAGGAAGAAAGAGTCTATTTATTAAAAGAGAATACTCCAAAAAAGGGATGGATTATCAAATCAGAGTTTTCACGGAACACACTTAAAAATGATCAAGAACTTAATGGGTTCCAGCATTGCTTAGTTTTCACCACACAACCCTGCTTTGGGGTGAGACTGAGAATGTGTATTGTCATTTTTAAGCCAAGGTAAAACACCTTCAGGTCCTGGTTTAGGCTCTGCTGGCCTAGCAGCCCATGACAGCTTTAGAGCTTAAAAGACTCTTGCTGCTTCAGATCCTAAAATCTTAGAAGTTTCTCTGAGTCTGGGTTTTCAGTGTTGATGCTTAAAAAGCTTCACTCTTCTACCTATTTCCAACATCGCCGCAGGGCTCAGTAGGCGTCAGATTTTAGCTGGCCCCCTCCTTCTGCCTTTGGGCTGTGCATTTTCTACTGCAGGCTCCCTGGAACATTGTAACAAATGTATATTCTTATCTGTGACTACAGGCTCTCATTCCTGGGGAGAATACCAATGAACTAAGTTACTGTGTCTCTCCCAGCTTCCTGTTTTTCATCAAGTAAAGGCCCCAAAGAAAGAAGACGGTGTTAACTAAGGGCCTCTTCCTGTGATGACTCTTCCCTAAGCCCAGAAGAGTTGACAAACATCTGCCTGGTGACTGATCACTGGCTGCATTGTTTGGACTTAGTTCCTTCACTGCATTTCCTCCTCCTTAGAGCAACCACAGTTAACAGCAAATCAGTTTTACTGCCATCTGCCCTTCCATAGTTGCTATTTTACCCTACATCTTATAAAGATAATTACTCTAAATCTAGTCTGATGAAAATGTCAAATACAGCGGAGACCCTGAAAATTCAGATTATTGTCCCCTATGTACCAGTCTCCTTCAACAAAAATCCCATTTGCATTGTAGGCAATTCTATTCTTCTAGTCTCCCAGTCTAGAAATTCGGGCCTCATTGTTGATTCTCTCTTCTTCATCCCTTATATTTAAATCTCTGGGGTCTCATCAAAGGAAGTAACGTCTTGAATAACAGGGAGCAGGGAAAAAGGTTAAGTGGCCACAGCATTTCTCTCAGGAAGAAAAGTGTTTGGGGGTAAGGCTGGCATTATGTAGGCGGTGAACACCAGGAAGCTTTCGGACAAAATACTCAAGCAGCTCTGCAGTGGAACTGCACATGCATTTGGGGGAAAGGGAACGAGTGAGTTAGACAGGAGAAAGATGATGCCCAGTAATGTGGCAGAAGGCTGGTACTTGAGCAAAGAAAAATAATCAATGAACATTTCTCAGAGTAGTAATAGTAATTGAGCAGCTATTAAAGGCTGAGATTTCGAAGGGTCTTTTTTAAGTTGTTGCTGTATTTTACTACGAACTCTTCATTTAATCAACCCTTCATTAAGGTCTGGGTACACAACACTAGCATCAATGAGACTCTTGGAAATAAAGAGGTCACTTCAGCCAAGCAGGGTCCCAAGAGTTAGAAAAGAGACACCATAAGCAGGAGATACAATGTATAACAGACATCAAGACCTCAGCAAAACCAGAAATTTATAGTAGGCAGAGGCTTAGCGAAATGTGAGTTTTCTGCAAACTCCTATGGATGGTAAGGCCACAGGGAATTCCACCATATGTGGGACAAGAATTCAAGCTAATACTTACTTGAATCTCTGTGGATTGGATGGCCATGGCTTGGGCTGCATGTATCTCCCTGATGAAACATCTCCATTCCAAGTGGCACTATACTCATCCCAGCCCTCACTGCTCTGCAATTTCTCCTACCTGACCAGCCTTAAGCCTCATAATAACAAACCATTACTGAGCATCATAACATACCAGGCAGAATGGCAATAAGCATGTTGTATCAGTATCTCCTTTAACATTTAGTACAATGCAAAAAGCAATTCGTTCTTTCAGAGGTGAGAAAATGGAGACTCAAGTTAAACTTGCTGAAGATCACAGTGCTGCTGAAGTGGCAAGGATAAAAACTGAACTCATTACTCCGACACTAAACCCCACGCTCCTTACTGTTCACTCTAGCACATTCTCAAGTTAAAGTGTCCCTTTCTGTGGGTGAATGCTTAGCTTCTAACTACAAATTTGCCATTGACAGCTTAAGAAAGAAACCCTGGGCAAGTGCAAACAAAAGCCCAGGAAGGCATAATTTTAGGAGATGATTTAATATTCTCCTAAAACTTAGAAAATAGAATTCATTGAATAAAAATACAAAAACATATGCATTTTTCTGGGTTTCAACAATGACTGTAAACCGAAAGACATGGCCAAATGACTGTCAGAAACACTGCTAGGAAGATGCTTAATCACAAAAGTATGTGTAGAAATTCAATTAAATGAGAGCTTCTCAAAAGTGCTGACTACACATTTTGAAATAAAGATTTAAAAAAATAGCCCCAGCTATTTTCCTTATGTAAATTAGTTACTTCCCAAGTTTACTTGGCTAGTTATTCTAATCCTGAAACTCAACTTTGGACAGAAGTAACAGTATGACTTGAATAACCAAGAAATTTAAAATAGAGAAAGTACAAAAGACAGGAAATAATCCAGTGGCACCACCCATTCATAGGATAATGATTTCAGACATACTGTACTTCTCTAAAAATCCGGTTACTGAGGCAACCCAAAATCTGTTAAAATCATATTGTCTGCAGTTAGCTTAAAGGAATACTAAAGGTTTAACCATGTTCACATATATCCAAATCATTTTATACATCAACTCCTGGGTTTCTAGCCTGGAGGCATTAATCCATCCAAGCTGCAACTCAACGGATATTTGCAATTTATTTACAGTTTACAAACTAGCCTTTGGGCTGTCATTTATAAAAGGGCAGGGCCACTGACTGTTACCAGAGCTTGGAAAAACTGTCAATTATTTTTAACTTTTTACATTTCCAGCTTTCCATAAAGCAAAAGTCAAATGCAGATTTTTAAATTGCTATTATTAAAAGTTTATAATATATTAATCAAGTGCTGGAATTTTGCCCAAAGGCATGAGCTAGAACTCCATGCTTATGTATTAATCACATCAGAGAGCTACTAAATGAGATCAAGACCTCAATGTTACAGTGTATTCTCTTCACATAAAAGTGCTTTTGTACCATTCTTGGGAATTTTCCCATAAAGAGCAAAGAAAGCGCCCAAAATTTACAATTAGAATCTTATCTCTTTCTTAAGATAAGATTTAAACAAGCCATTTGAAGGGGAAAGTTACTTTAAATTCTTATGACAGCTTCTTGGTCATTTTATGTATTGAAATAAAAGCAAGTTTGGGTATTAAGTAGGATTCAAGGCATTCTTTTTAAAAGGCTGTTTTAATATACACTAGGGCACTGGGACACACTCTCTTGATTTATATGTTCAAAAGATGTGAACTAGATTTGCTTCCAAAAGCAGAGTTCTTCAAACAGTGCTGAGAACAATAATAGCAAGCATTTGCCTTGCAGACAGCACTAAATAATTGAGAATATCTTTCCCATATTCTAATTTACTTAAATAGCATATAGCCATGGAGGCAAATCTGATATTATCATCCCTATTTTACCAATGAGGAAACTGGTACTCAGAGATGAAGGTCATATGTATTAAGCCTGAGAGGTGGAGCAGTGTGTCGATGCCAATTCATGACACCCAATCCAGTATGCTTTCCTCATGGCCACACTGCCTCCCACAGTGACCTCTTATATTTATACGGTGCTTTGCATTTGTCAGATCAAGTTCATGTCAAATGTTTAACAAATAGGACTTCTCACTGCATAAATATTTATATCCAACTAATACCTAAACTAACTTAAAATTATTTGATGATACCATTAGGATTTTAATTATGGTTAAAACCTATTCTTATCATAATAGACAATATGATTTGAGTTTAAATTGCTATTTGAATTGAAAATAATTATCCTATAGCTTTATTTGAAGATGAGTGGTATTAGTTACAGGTCATACATCTAACTCTCTTTGCTACACTTACAAAATGAACACTGTTGTGAATAATTTTACAAAATTTATAATTTGAATTTATCACTCTAGATCTAAGATCTATGCCTAGGAATGCAAAGGCATTTACACTCTCACCTGCAACATATAAGAAATCCCACAGATCCACATCAATTCTTGGTAATACAAATAATAATGTAGAATATCATACAGCAATACAAATGAATAAGTTAGAGCTACATACCACAATGAAGATGAGTTTTTAAAATATTATATTGAGTTTTTAAAAAGCAAACAACAGAAGGCTTGATATCAATACCATTTTTATAAGGCTCAAACCCAAACACATCTAAATAAAAAATACACAGATGGTAAAACTACCTTTTTATTATTTTTTTAGAGACAGGGTCTCACTTTGTCATCCAGGCTGGAGTGCAGTGGCCCAACCACAACTCATTGCAACTTCAAACTCCTGGGCTCAATCAATCTTCTCATCTCAGTCTTCTGAAAAACTACTTTTTAAAAACAGGGGTATAATAAACACATTATTCTAGATAGTTTTTCATGGTACAGACAGAAATATGGGCTATCTCAAAGAAGTACACAGAAATTTATATGTTACCTATATTCTTTTTTAGGTATAAAGTAAGTTAATTTTAAGTACAAAATTTTACATATATAAAGAGAGAGTTTTTGAGATGGGGTCTTGCTCTGTTGTCCAGGCTGGGATACCATGTGTGGCCTGATCATAGCTCACTGTAACCTCAAACTCCTGGGCTCAAATGATGCTCCCAACTCAGCCTCCCCAGCAGCTGTGACTATAGGCACACACCACCATGCCTGGCTAATTTGTTTTTTCATTCTTTGTAATGACAGAGCCTCACTAGGTTACTCAGGCTGGTCTTGAACTCCTGGCCTCCAGCAACCCTCCTGCCTCTGCCTCACAAACTGCAGGAATTACAGCCTCCCAAAGTGCTGGGATTATAGACCTGAGCCTCCTCACACAGCCAGTATTTACATTTTTAAAGTAATAACAAAACCATATAAATCTTACTTCATACTTAATTACTATAAAATCTTTAAAAAAATCACTATTTATGCCAAAATAGTCAACGGTTTTGATTTCCCTAGAGTCTTGCATAATCCTTTGATATCTCAATCACACTCCTTTGAAGGGCCTCTCTTGTCATTATCCATGGTGATAACTGCCTGACCCAAACGTGTCATACCACTGTTTGTCTACAGATTTATGAGTTAGATCTTACTGAACAACTTTTGCTGACTTCATGGAATTCTGCATCTTTTGCAAAATGGACAATTTGTGCATTTTGCATTACAAGTAATTTTGAGATAGTCACAGAAGACAGTAAAAGAATTATCAACACTTGATGCCAAAGAGTGATGGAGATGCCGGTAGCATTAAGCAGAGAGGGGCATACAAGTAAAGGAGTAATTTGACAAATCATTAATAAATATTTTCTTGTCTTCAAGAGTAGTCTCAGAACTGCAGGAACTATGATAATAAACACTGCACAAGTTGAATACCTAAAGTACATGCAGTGTATTTCCTAACCTATACAGAGCCTCAGACCTCAATGAACTAACCATGAAGAACATTAGTATCTATTGGCCTGTCAATGTTGCTATATAGATAAGACAGAGAAACCGTATGAAAAACTGTGTAAGCATTCAAGTATATTTAATAATATGTTAATATTTTAAAGAGATTTTATTCATGAGCAAATTGCAAAAGAAAACAACCATACAATATTTATTTTGACTTAGAACCAGATGAACAAAGCACAATGACAAATAATAGAGGAATGCTTCACTAAGCATGTCTCAAAGATCGCTGGGGGAGGCGCTCATTTGCTCCCTAATAGATTCCCAGTGGAACTATTAAACTGCAATCTCTACTACTATGTTTAAAATAGGATCCACTTACTTTCAACTTTATAGGAACATATCTATTAAATAAAGTTAAAGCCATCTACACGTTATAAATCATGACAAAACTGAAACTACTATGGGTTTTTCATGTGTTTTCTTTTTATCCGAGGAAATCAGAGTTCTGTTGCAGGAAAACCACCTGGATTAAAAAAATGCAAGAGGCTTAAAGTACTTCTCAAATAGCAATATTTTTATTCTCACCAGTACAGCACTGATTTAAATTTTCTTCACAGGAAGAAAAAGACCTTGGAGGCAAAGGGCTCAGTGAGAGCCATTTGGGAGAATCCTACCGTAGCTGCGTGAGATTTGGAATCACAGTTGCCCATCTGTGTATACAGCCAGTAGGGCCATCACTTCCACCAGGTGGTGGATATTCTCCAAAAAAATAAATAAATAAAATAAATGCCGCTAGGCAAAAAAAAAAAAAAAAAAAAAAAATCCACAAAAAATGCTATCAAAATCCACAAATGCCTCCACATTCAACAGAGTTGGCTGCTAAATAATTCCCAAAAGGCAAAGCTAGCTGGGTTCTCTATCTATTTGCTTTGTTTATATCTGATCACTGCTCAGGATACTATGCTGACGCTAATTATTCAAAGGCAGGAAGGAGGTCTGTATATTCCTCTGTCCCATGCTGTGATCAAATCTGGAAGCGGTAATACCTGCCAATGCAGTGAGGCCACATCAGTAAGGTAAAACCCTCAGGCAGCTTTACTGGCAGGATGATTGCTCCCAAGCAGATCTAACCTCTCCTTTCATAAAGCAAATGCATGCTTTCCTTTCAGCTCTTCCACACAGATGATAATAACCCAGCTACTCTGCTAATCAAGGTCTTATCTGTCCTTGGAAGTATTTCATCTACTTCAAAGTGCTGATGTTCCTATCTGGGCAAATTTTAAATCATTATAGATGGGAGAATAATTGGGGGAGGGCAAAGGTTATTTCATTTTATTTTCATATTTTTACACGCTTTTCTGAGTAAATAAAGAGAATATGCTAAGCACCCAACTCAAGAAGTGAGGAAAACAGAACAAACCTAACGTAAGGAAACAATAAAGCTATGACTACACAGCTTTACAGAAATTTTACCAAACATTTAAAAAAGAGATAATTCTATTCTTACACAAATTACTTCACAGTATAGAAAAAGTGGAAATGTCTCAATTTATTTTATGAGCTACTGAAACCTTGATTCCCAAACTAGACAAAGGTATCTGATGTCACTTAAAGCATAGATATGAGTTTTGTTCCTAGTGTATCATTTTATACTTAGTAATTTATATTTTTATTGTGATTAAAAAACAGATTATAATTTTTAAGAAAAAATAACTTACTAACCACCACCACCACCACAAAATAAAGCAACGGTACATACACCAAAAGTTAGCTCTGACATTGAACTAATAAGAATGTGTCAGTCAGGTCTATTTCAGTTACAAATGATAGAAACCCAACTCAAACTAGTTTACACAAAGCAAGAGAGTTCACTGGCTGACATCACTAATCAGGTATTCAGACTAGTTTGCCCGGAGTCTGTCTCTACAGCTCCAAGCTCTGCCTTCCTCTCAAAAATGATGGTGGCAAGAGAACTACCAACACCAGCTATCTTGCTTACTATGGCTAGGAAACCCCAAGGAAAAAAAAACTTACAGTCCTCTTTCTAATAATTCCAACAAAAATTCCAGGGATTGGGTCTCATTTGACCAATTTTAACTTAAACATCCATTAGTCACTGTGGGCAACAGATGGGTCCCTTGTCCATTACAGCAGGGGGTGGGGTGTGAGCCGCTCCTACCCCTCATCTGTGTAGGTAGACAACATAGGAGAAGAGATTTCCCAAAGGAAATTCCAGACACTATAAAAAGAACACGGGAATTGAAGATGGAGAGATACTAACAAGAAATACCCACCACAATCAGTTGCTTCTCAATACCTTAAAAGACAAAAGAAAAAATAAACACACTGAGTATCTCAACTCACCTGCCAGCCACCTTCTCTGTAATAAGGTTTTCAGCAATCACCATTTAAATTACATTTGCCTACAACACTGATGAATTTAAGAATTTTTCCTTCAAAATGACTTCAAGTTGGAATGTTGGCAGGCACTCCAAATACAATAGGACAGAGATGAACTTTGATTGTAATCTGTATTTCAAGGAAGCTTTGATTTGTGAAAGCTGCTCACAGCACTTAGAAAATAATTACACCTTGCATAACACCTTTCTCTGAGATGCTTTCTATAGCTCATTTAACCTGTCCTCAAACATTTCTCTTCACAAGATGAGTGCAGTTGTAGTATGCTTTGAGAAAATCAAATATAAGAAAATCCAATTTCCAGGCCACATAAATTCAGAAGTGCTTATTCACATTCCAAAACGATACACTATTGCATGAACTGACTCAACTGAAGTACTTTCTAAAAGCAAGTATCTCTAGCATAATCCAAATGTTTAATTTACAAAGTTTTGGTCTATAAATAAATTATAAGAGCATATCTATTATTTTAACTAAGGGCTGCCTGCTTCTTATGATACAAAGTTTCTAAGAACTAAAACCCACTGGTTTTTCATTTTGTTACGGGGTGTTTTTTTCCTTTGTCTGTTTGTTTTTTTAATAACAGCTTTCTTAACTCCGTGAATTAAACTATTGGTATGAAAATCAGTAACAATATTTGTTTCTAGAAGCCACTAAGAAAGGAGTATATTAAAAACAATGCAATTGCTCTCATTATTCTCTAAGAAATGCCTCAATTTCTTGATGTTCTCTCAACTTATTTCTGATAAATGAAAGGCAGAATAATGGAAATGTTAACAGATGTCATTCCTTTGGGGTATCTCCTAAAAAAGCATCTGGACTTTCAGGCATAAATCTCAATCTCCTGATTCTGATGACATCTCCATTTGTCCTTTCACAGATGTAACTGTAGGATCCCAGAATGCCCCAATGCCTGGCAACACCTGACCTACTAAGACTCCCTAGAGAATCCACTCAATGACGGCTCTAACTCCACCAACATTTTCTAATTAATATAGTAAAATTTATTTTTACCTGTATTTCCCTAGGAGGGCCAATTCCTTTTATCACCATCAGACACAGGCTGACATTTGAAATCAATTAACATATGCAACAAAAAAACTAGAAATGCATTTTAAAAGATCTTTGAAAATTTAAACAGCTTTACGCATTAATCAATTGGTCCTCCCAGAGAATTTATTGTGCCTTTGGCTATCTCATGAGAGAGACCTAAATTGCACAAGTTATATGTAAAGTTCTCATAACTTCTTTGAAAGAAATGAGCTTCTAAAGTTCTATTTTTTATGGATTCCTTCCCAAGTCAGCAAACAGAAGTAAATAACTATTTTCCCAATCAGTTTTCTCCATTTAAAATTATTAAGGTACTCAATATATAAAACATTGGCCCATATGAAAAACTGGTTGGTAATAAACCCTTACTAAAATAGCATCACATTTAAACTTTAGCCCTCCACACAGTAAAACCACAATGAGGAAATGGTTTAAAGAATGTTTATACATGGTCAGCCTTTAAAAAAAAAAAAAAAAAAAAAAACAGAAAACTTACTCCTTCATTAAAGAAAAAAAAGAGACATTTTGTTTTCAGCTAGCATACTGGCCTGATAGTATCAAGGCTGAAGAAATAAATGATTTGATTTTCTTCTTGCACTTTTTTTTTTTTTAAAACGAGGGTCTCACTCTGTCACCTGGGCTAGAGTGCAATGGCATCATCATAGCTCCCTGAAACCTCAAAGTCTTGGGCTCCAGCTATCCTCCTGCCTCAGCCTCCCGAGTAGCTGGGACTACAGGCATGTACCACAACGCCTGGCTGATTTTTCTATTTTTTGTAGAGATGGGGGTCTCACTCTTGGCCAGGGTGGTCTCAAACTCCTGGCCTCAAGCAATCCTCTTGCCTTGGCCTCCCAGAGTGCTAGGATTACAGGCATGAGCCACTGCGCCCAGCTCACCTGGCACATTTTTATAAAATAATTTGGCTAAGTTCACCTATGGAAAATAAGTTGGCTCCTGAGGATAGGAGGGCAAAAGTTTTGTGTAGAAAAGATGAGCAGCTGAAAGGACCACTCATATATCTGGTATCTGTCTGAATGTTCCTTTAACAGAAAAGAAAAGCCACAAGGTCAACAAGGTACATGCCTGTATCTTGCTGGTTTAAGAGAGCGCTGGTCTTTCAAAAAGATAATGAAAAGACTCAGAAAGAAAAGCCCTCACTGCTGCAGCCCTCAAGGTCATCAGGCATAACTGATCCAGGTGACTAGAGCCTAGGGGCCTAATGAAAGCAAGACAGTGACACCTGATGTGAGAGATTTCAGCTGTGCCACTCCACAGCACAGCTAGGAGTGGGAATAAAAAGACAGAGATGTGCTCCATGTATTGCTAAAACTATCCCCCCAAGTCTTGGATTATTATTTACACAATTCATTGCTCCTATTTTAAGGAAAGCCCTAATGCAGCACTTACTTGTCTTTAAAGTTCTGCATCCTAGATGTTTACTCATGTCTACTAAGATATATGATGATATTATGGAGTTATATAGCCCTAATTTAAAATTAATCTGGCCATGTGCAGAGGCGCACACCTATAATCCTAACACTTTGGGACGCCGAGGCTGGAGGATCACTTGAAGCCAGGAGTTTGAGTCCAGCCTGACCAAGAGCCAGACACCATCTCTACTAAAAATAGAAAAATTAGCTGGGGGTGATGGAGTGCACCTATACTCCCAGCTACTTGGGAGTCTGAGGCAGGAGGATCACTGCAGCCCGGGAGTTTGAGGTTGCAGTGAGCTATGATGATGTCACTACACTCTAGCCCAGAGACAGAGCAAGAGCCTGTCCCCCAAAAAATAAAAACTTGCTGGAGGTAGTGGTTGGTCTTTATGAAGTCTCTAAACCAATTTACCAAAGCGATGGCTCGCTGCTCCCCAGTTTATACTGCCAAGAAATAAATAGCTCACCATTAATAACTTAGGATAACTCCAGCCACGAGACTCTTGTAAAGAACTAGAGAGCTTTAAATAAAAAAATTTAAAAAAAGAGAAGTTTTCCATAAATGAAAAAACAGGCACAGTCTGGGGGGTGGAGGGGAGTATCTATTTAGTAACTATTTAGAAAGACGTTTAATGTCTTCAAAAATACAGACTGCAAATTAAAATGGAACACCATTTTTCCCCTACGAAAATGCAATACTTTTGAAAATTAACAGTAATATTGGCCAGAATAAAGTATATGTAGATTGATGCACTCTCATTTTAAATGCCTTAGCATTCTGTTCACCTCTTTAATAGAAAACTGCTTAACTGGGCCTCCCTAAATATGTAAGTACAAAAAACATATTTCAGATTCCATGTGCCATACATGTTCACAATTCAGATACTTTTTCTAAAAGTAAAAGAAAAAAGCATAAGGTAATAGGAATCATAGGAGCTACTTTAAATTTTGAAAATCCAAATGTTAATGATGTATTATTGTTTATGAAATAGTAAATACTAGCAAAATTCACGAAATCTATACCTCCTACTTTCCTTTTTTCAAAAGACTAAAAACATCACTGACTTCACTGACAGCATCATAGAATCTTAGTATATTTATATATGTTCATATAAATATTAATATATCCATATACATTCATATTCTCCCATAAATAAGCAACATTAATATTCTCCATGACTTCAAGATTAGCCACTCTAAACCTTTAAAGCTTTCCCATTAAGAGATGATTTACAATAGTTTCAAAATTCTGAATTTTCCAAAGTAACATTATGCTATACATTTAATTTTAGAAACTTAGGTTGACACATGATTGTGCCTCAGAATTTAACATTATCCCAGAAATTCATTTAAAACAAACAAACAAACCTCTCATAACATAAAGATTACAGGTTCTGAAGTCAAGCTTGCCTGAGTGTAAAATCCCAGTTCATTACGTGAACTTGGGCAAGTTACATAATTTCTCTTCATTTAACAGTTTACTTATCTGGAAAAAATGGGAATTTGTTCATTCAATGGCCATTTACTAGGCACCTACCATGCACCAGGTACTATACTAGGTGCTGTCCTAGATTTCTTCAGAAGAAGAAAACAAAGTCATAGCCCTCATACAGCTTATATTCTGGTGGCATAATACTTCAAAAGACTGTGGTGAGGAATTAGAAAAATAATCCATACAAAGAACTTTGTGCAGTGTCTGAAACAAGGATAAACAACAGGAAAAGTCACAGAATTAATAACAGTTATTAACTCACAGGACTGATGATAGCAATTATTACCTCAGAGTATTGTGAAAATTAAATGAACTAGTTCTTATAAAGCACTTAGCTTTAGGTTAAAAAAAAAACCCCCTCTATACATACCAGCTATTATTATAAAATAATTATCAGGATTCTTTCTGTTGTAATAGCTACTACCTGGAGGTGGTAGGTGGGGAGAATGGAGTGAAGAATGCCAATAAGATCCTTGCAGTCCTTTAAGACATGGCAAAGCCCAGGCTGTTTCAGGTCAGCTCACAAAAACATGAGGAAAAGATATTCCGGGTCATCTCTTCCCTGCATCTTCATTGTGCACACTGGTTTCTAACCTGCTTGATTTGGTCAACATTATAGGAGGTATTTAAAGTCAATCGCTCTTTGTTTAAAAAATAGTTTTAACGTTTATAGTTCAACAGTATAAAACTGAAGAGGAACTTCAAAACACGAACTAATACTATTAAAGGGATGGGGGGAAAATGCAAATAAGTATGTTTAACAGCCATCACACACTCATCTAAATTGGCCACTGTATGTTTTTCTGTAAGAACTATCTTTAAAAACTGCTTTTAAAACAAATGGTTTCTATCCATTAGCACAATCTCTATCCTCTTTCCTGACGCAGTATATCTGCTCCAAGGGACAACAGAACAAGTGGGACTGCAAGAGATGAAGAGAATTGGAGCCCACCTGGACAAGAGGGATGGAGACGTTCAGTTCCTTGTGCTGAGGCTGGGCCTCACAGTCAGGAGTTCGGCTATTATGCCAGAAAAGCACCAAATCTGTAAGATGAAGCTGTGTCCAAATCTTTAGACGCAGGTGAGAGAGGCCAAGCAAGTAGAAAGTTGTTTGTTGCCCATGTCTCCCAGCAGAATGTAGCTCTAGGAGGACAAGGCTTTTGTTTTCCTACTACGTAAATACCAAAGCATGACTATTTTTTTCTAAAGTAGAAACAGTCCAAATTAAAAGAGTTTGGCAAGCTCAGGAGAAGCCAGAGAGATTATGAGGTAACAGGGGTCCCCAAGGCAGGAACAAAACACTCTATCCGCCTCCAATTGTTCAGCAAACATGCTGGACAGCCATCAAGGAGGCTCCACACAGATTGACAATAAACAGGCAAAGGATAAGATTCACCGGGGAATTCTATTTCTTGGGTTCAAATAAAATGAGAAGCTACCCCTACTCATCAAACCTGAACATATCATTTAACTACCATTAAAAATAAACATTTTAAAAACCAAACCAGGCTTAAATACAAACTATGCACTAGGGCTTATATATAAGAGCTTTACACACTAGTATAATTTAATCTACTCCCTTCATTCATGTATTAAGTACTTTTTACATGACGGGCATAAAGTTAATACTATTACTCTCCATTTTCCACATAAAGAAACTGAGGTCTGCAGAGGTTAAGTAACTTGCCCGTGATCACACAACTAGCAAGTTGTCAAGTCAGGATTCAATTCCCTACAAAGCACATGTTCTATTTAACTACTAATCAGAAGAACAAGGATGCTCACTCCAGTCATGCCAACATTGCTCCAAATTACTTCTAAACTTTTTTAAAAACTATGGTGAGTCAGATTTAATTTAGTTAACAAATAGGAAAATCCATCTTAATACTTTATACCAGTATTTTCTTTTTATTATATTAATATTACCCAACCCAATTTTTTTATATATTACCCAGACTGATTTTTACTATATTATTCAGACTCATCACCAAATCGGCTTCATCAGATTAGAAAGCAGTTGGGAAATAATATCAAATTAACTCTCAAGGGTATAGTTACTATCACTGTGGACACTCAAAAGAAAGTACTAAATGTATTTAAGTAAAAAGCTACTCCCGTAATACTCTAAGTAACAGCAGTATCATTAGAAGAATTTAGAGTGAGTCAACTTGGAATGGAATTATCCTCCACTGAATCTATCAATGCTTTCATGCTGGCTAACGAGTCACAGCAAGGTACGCCACACCTTATTGCATGCTTTAAAGTCTTTAGATAAAAAATAACAATGCTCTCCTGAAATTGTCTTTTTTTTTTTTTTTTTAACCATTCCTTTCCTTCTTTACATTTGGCATTATGACAGAGAAATTGCCATTATTTGGCTTTTTTACACTCTGGTTCCAATTTAAAGCTAGAATTTATTTTGTACCATAGTGAGATATTAGACAATTGAAAAAATAATGAACCTTGAATCAGGAGGCAAACTCCTATCCCAGATCTGCTACTAGGCAGACCCATAATCTTGGACAAAACCTTAGCTTCTCTGAACTTCTACTTCCTCATGTGTAAACTAAGGATACAGGCTGGGCGCAGTGGCTGATTGCCTGTAATCCCAGCACTTTGGAAGGCCAAGGCACAAGAATTGCTTGAGGCCAGGAGAGTTTGAGACTGGCTTAGGCAACACAGTGAGACCCCATCTCTACAAAAAATAAAAAAAAATTAGCTGGGCATGGTGGCACGTGCCTATAGTCCTAGCTACTTGGAAGGCTGAGGCAGAAGGACTGCTTGAGCCCAGGAATTCTAGGTTGTAGTGAGCTATGATTGTACCACTTCACTCCACCCTAGGTGAAAGAATGAGACACTATCTCCAAAAAACAAACAAACAAAAAAAAGAGGATATTGACAGTAAATCTAAAATTCTTAAACTTTTTTCTTTTTGGTCCCAATTATTGAAATTAATTTAGTGCTTTTCACATTTCCTGGTACAGAGGAAATGACCACTCTGTATGCACGTATTAGTTTTCTATTGTTGCGTAATAAATAACCAGAAAGGTAGAGGCAGGGCAAATGTATTAGCTCATCATTCAGTAGGTCAGAAATTCAGCATGACTCAGCTAGGCTCCCTCCTTAGGGTCTAACAATGCCAAAATCAAGGTAATGGCAGACTGAGCTTTTATCCAGAGGCCCTAGAAAAGAATCCACTTCCACGTTCATTCAGGTTTTTAGGCAAATTCCATTTCCTTGTTACTCCAAGGCTGGAATCCACTCTCAGCTTCTAGAGGCCATCCACATTCCTTTCCATTTGGCCCCCTTTATCTTCAAGCTAGCAATGACCAACTGAGTAGAGTCCCTCTCAGGCTTTGACTCTCTCTGGCTTCCTCTTCTGCCACTGCTAGAGAAAACTCTCTAATTTAAAGAGTTCATCTATCTGGGTGATATCCATTTGCATAATCTCCACATCAGTCAACTGATTTGGGACTTTAATTACATCTGCAAAGTCCCTATTGCAATAGTGCAATAGCTTGACTTAATAGCCAGGGGATGGGACTCAAGTTCCCATCTTTAGAATTCTGCCTACAATGTGTATGTGCACCTGCGTGTGTGAGTGTATGTCCCTTTACAATGCTGGAAGCTACAGTCATTTTTGTATCCCTGTTATACATATAAGTGCTGAATTATGTGTCCCATAAATATCCGTTCAATTCAACGAAATAGTAGCTAGTAGATAAAAACGCACATGGTGTCAAAGTCAGCTAATTATTTGAGCCTTGGCACTCAAGAGGAGAGAAATGAGATGTACCCTACCTCAAAGCATATGCTTTATTAGACTGATGGATAAGATGCTGACATCAGTTGTTTTTATACAAAAATGCCAGATGCAAATCAAAAGCTAAATAAGGAAGCAGATGGGGAAAAAGAATTTTTAAAATGTACATAAAGTTCCTGGTTACTCCAAAAACTCTAGTGTCCCATACCTTTTTTTCTAAAAGCTATAAAAGCTCTTTGTATCACTGAAGAAATTCTAATGCAAATAAAGGCCTCTATATAAGAATTCTTAAATGTATTCCATATGCTTTCACTCTCACAGTAAGAGAGGCAAACAATGCTCTCTCTAGCTAGGGCCAATGGGTATTACAATTTAGGACCAGCACCTTGAAGTCTGCCAACAAGCAAACTGCCCATGTAAAGAACAGGACAAAAAAGAAAAAAGAAAACCAAAGCATTCTGCCACAGTTCCTAATTCAGAAGTCTCAAGCATTTTGTAGTACTTCCTGAATTAAAAAAAAAAAAAAGGTGGGTATATCAAAAATATGCATTATATTTTTAGATGCTCTGAATTAAGTCACTGAATTAATACCAATTCAAATAATGTATTCTTTAGCAGCTATTTGCCTTCTCTGCATCTTCATAAAAACAAAATGGTACCTTTTCCAAAGCATAAATAATCCTGTTCTATTATAGGCTGATGGGACATCTGCATAAAGATAATATCTATTTGTCCATTACCAAAGGGTAAACGGTGTTTTCTCTAGGCTCTTGTGTGCTAATGTACAATGTTTGCCAGTAATAATAAGTATTTTAAGCTCCTGAAGAGCAGCTTCAAAAGAACATGAAATTAGCTAAACATACATCACAACACTGTGGTATTTACAAGAGGCTCCCATGGATAATGAAACTTCACTTAGGACACTCTATTTCCGTTCAGTCAACACATTTCAAATACCACTAAAGAGATCACTACCTGCAAAGAACCCTAGCTGATCTAATTTTACTTTATCTTGTAACACAGGGGAGTTACAGCATTCTTTGTGACAGTTGTCTTTTCAGACACTACAAAAGGTTTTCTGCAACAACTGTTATCCGTCCATCTCCAGAACAGCCAGATAAGATTTAATCATCATGCGCTGCAAGGCATGAACTGCTTTAATTTGGGGTTGCCTGAGTTCTGCTTAAGGAATGAAAAAATTAAAGGGCAGGCGCAGGAAGAGAAGAGAAAATAAATCCCTGTTGTGTCCTTCAAGATGCTAACTGGTGCTGCCTTCTTTTTCCTTCTCCCTTCCAGCAATAAAAAAAGGATTTATATTCTGAGTAGTTCTTCAATCCAAACCTGAAATGGCAATATCATTTGTATACAGTCTTCGACAACAAAGGAAAGACAATAAGCATTAAAATCTTCCTCCAAAATGTATACCCTTCCCTTCAGACATTAAATCAGTGGTTTCATTAGCCCAAAAAGTTAACTTTCTGAGAAATCCATAGTAGAGGGCACTTTCAGAGTAAGGCTTTTGCAGAAAAAGTAGCTATTTAAGCTGCTGCTTACTCTTTGCATGGGATACTGTCGGCTGTCAGCACCAACATTCCGCTAGCCCCCAGCCACCTGACTAGAGAAATGTGACATTTTCCATGCAAGGAAATGTAAATGGACGTTTGCTGGCCAGAGATCCATAAAACTTTATGTTGTTTCTATAAATAAAAATATTTGTAAAAGACCTGGCAGATACGCCTCTTTCCACCCTTGGCCTCTCCCACTTCTTTCTGCCCAGAATGTGGACCCGACACTCAGACCTGTAGCAACCACCAGGCAAAACTAAAGTGACGAGCGGGAGGCTGCAAGTCAATATGCTAAGGACGATGGAAGAGAAAGTCAGGCCCTGTGCCCCAGAGTGTTGGCCCCAGACTTTCTCGTTATATAAAAAAAAATAAACCCTTCTTTGTTTAAAGTGCTCAGAGTTAGGTTTCCTATAGTTACTTGCAGACAAAATCATTTCAAACTGAACTAAAAGTTCAAATTCTAGAAGGTTCCCATAATATTTGCTAATGTTTCTCTCAATCACACAAATACTAAGTACATTTGGTATATATTGCCACTCATTGCCATGAGTGTCTAATGCATATAATTTAACAATTATTCCAGGTCAACAGAACTTAAAAATTTATATTTATGTAACAATTGGTTACCAAGCACTTAATATACACTTGTTGAATTATAAAAAAGGGCGAAAGACAATGAAACTTTTCTATAAGCATACCATCTAGCTGAAGAAGCAAAGAAACGGAAAAATAGGAAAAAATAATGAGAAAAAATATAAAATATACACCTAAATAGATAAATCACAATGCATTGTGACCAGAGAGTCATATTTTCTATAATATTAAAGAAGTTAAAAGAAAAGGCAGATTAGTAGGAAATAAAGCTATCAGAAAGGTACCTGTTAAACAGGGCTAGATCTAAAGGATGGGTAGGAATTAAATGGGCAAGCTGGAGGGAGAAGGACACTCAAAATATTGTAGCATAACACCGACATTTGGGAACCAAGATCAAAACTGAACATGAAATGTTTAGGAAAATAACACCACCACGCTGGTTGGAAGGGAAGGCTTGTGTTGGGGAACAATAAAAAGGAAGAATAAAAAACTACCATTTACTGAGTACCTGACAGTTCTTGCCTGACATAGTGATAAATGTTATAGATCTGCTTTTTCATTTACGTCTTCAGGATAATTGTGTGAAGCACATATTTCCACCCTCATTTACCAAAGGGTAAACCAAAGCTCAGAAAATAAGTGATATACTTAAAGCCACACTGCTACCATTGCAGCTGCAGAAAAGAATTTCATAATAAAGATGGCAAATAAGTATAGACACAATCAAAATTGTTATAGAAAGGTTACCACCTGCATATGAAGCAATCATGCTACACTAGATGGGTAAAAACTAGAGGCAAGGAGATGGCATGGTCTGAGTATGATATAGTGAACTGGTAGTACCAAAAATGGACTAGATCCAGAGAATGAAGAATATACAGGTACAGTGAAAAGTCATCTTCTTTAGACAAAAACTACTACATTTTTGTTTCTTCTCCTCTGAACAGTATACAGTTACTTTCTGCTCCTAGCTACCACACAGTGGTAGTATATAATGTAAATATTGTAGATATCACAATATTTTTGAAAGACCTCCTGATTTAGGTCTCCTTGTCTCTATTCTCTGGCATTCTCATAGGCTTAGCCCCGAGGCTGAAGACATGAAGAAGGATGGCAGGACATAGGGGAGGTCTCAGGAAGAAATGAATGAAGGTATACCTCTCTTTATCTTAGAAGGTTTGGATCATAAGGATGCAGAACATAGCAGGGCCCATGAAGGTCAAATATTGTGGTATTGCACTCAATAGGAAGGAATGAGCCCCAAAACATTAGGAGCCCTGACAGCCATCTTTGGCCACACTGGGTTCATGATGGCCCGAACACGGTATGTAGTGGACCCAGCATTTTTACGAGCCCCAGTCGGGGCCATACATGCTAAAATACATATATACATGTGTGTGTGTATGTGTGTGTGTGTGTGTATGTGTATATATACGTATGTGTGTATCTGTGTGTGTGTGTGTGTGTGTGTATATATATATATATATATGAAAATTGGAAGAAGAATGCTGTGATCCAAACAAAAGGACTCGTTCAGATTCCCTCAACAGAAGAACACAACTGGCAAGTCAGCAATAGCTTGTCCTGATCTCATTAATACCTGCCAAAGGCATAAATAAGAATCCCAAGGACTCCATGTAGACCTAAGGACCTCTTCCCCCCTCTACCCAATGTTCTACTTCCTCCCCCATACACTTACATGACATCTTAACAGGAGAACAGACAGGAGGTAAACCCTACGGCCACCACATTGTACCTAAAGTTACGATTTAAATCATTGTCTCATACCAAGTTTCTTCTGTTTGATTATGCAGTGGTTCTCCTCTCTACAATCTAGGAGGTAAAGAAGGTTGGATTAGTAAACGAAAAAGTAAAAATCTCTCATTTCCTCTGCACTTCTGACTTGTGAGTAATTCAGTCAAGCATTAAAATTAAAAAAGAAAATATTACCCTAGGAAAGCCCTCGTGAGAGAAAATACAAATAAACAACTCTTATATTTGAAAATATGTGTAACTAGTTTTTTTGTTTGTTTGTTTGTTAGTTTTTGAGAGAGTCTCGCTCTGCCATGCTGGGTAGAGTGCAGTGGCATCATCGTAGCTCCCTGCAACCTCATATTCCTGGGCTCAAGAGATTCTCCTGCCTCAGCCTCCCAAGTGCCTGGGACTACAGGCACACACCACCATGCCCAGCTAATTTTTCTATTTTTAGTACAGATAGGGTCTCACTCTTGCTCAGGCTGGTCTCGAACTCCTGAGCTCAAGCAATCCTCCCGCCTCGGCCTCCCAGAGTGCTAGGATTACAGGTATGAGCCACCCCGGCTGGCCATAATTAGATATTAAAATAAGTGTTTGGGCCGAGGCCCCAGAAGATAATAACTATCAAACACATAGGAAGGTGCAAACCAAAATGCAATTTCAAACTGAGCATCAATAAAATATTTGATTCCTTGTTGATTTAGTGGGTATACATGTGTCAGGTAATAGATGCTGAGGAACAGGGGTGAAAGTGCTGCCTCCTTAACCTTGAGACAGAGGAACCTCAAGGCCACATTGAGAACTTGCTATGTTGTCCTGGAGTTTGGAAGTCCCCGTTTACTGGGTGTCTCTAACCTGGGAAACATCAGATTGCCTGGATCAGCACAGTAGAGCACTGTATCTGAGAAGCACCTTTTGGATCCCTCTTCTGAGAACAAGTAAAACATGGGCCAGTGTTCCCTGTGGACTAACAGGCTGAGCATAAGCAAGAGCCAATGTGGAGCCATTCCAAATCCTTCCTAAGAAGGCCATACCGGAGGATCACAGATAGTGAGTGTCTGTGACATAGACAACCAAAAAACCAAAGTGTTAGCCAGGGGCGGGGGGAACAAAATACTTCAGCGGAGCTATGGTCAGAGAATCCCAGCAGGGATGAATTCAGAGACACCCATATGAAAATGAGTCAGCTCTGAATACGTGCTAGGTCCAGAGTATGCAAAGCAAGTTTAAATCCACAACACAAAAAAAGACCTTCCCTGTGGACCCTCTACACTATTCCTGTATCGCAGTAGAGTCTTACAGCAACTAGGAAATGGGATAAGAAGTGGCAAGGAAGAAACAAATAGCCATTAGATAGTATGCTCCAAGAGTGAGGGATTTCTCTGTTTTGTTACTTGCTGTATTCCCCAGCCTGGAACTAGGCCTGCTACGTAACAGGCGTTCAATAAATATTTGCTCAATGAATGAAAACCCATCACATAAACCCTTTCCAGAATGCAGACTTCCTTCTATAACAAGGTCCACCAAAGGCAAAGATTTATTTTCCAGTGAGACTTTATTTGCAATTTAAAAGATTATAAGGCATTCTAGTACCAGAAAAGTCAGAGGACCTGCTAGAATTTTCATTAATAACAGAGGATAAACTTTCCCCTCTGTATACACATATTCAACAAATAGTAGGAAGCACAATTTAAATTTGCATTGTCATTTCATTCACAACTTGTATGTGTTCAACTGTGCTAATTATCCAGAGTATGGTTTATACAGCAGTTTACCATATATGTTGCACTTCATCTTTATAACAATCAATCACACTTTCACAGTTTCAGAAACTAGGGCTCGTGAAGTAGAAAACAGCAATACTGGTTCTATAATACTGGTTTGATAAAACTAACTGTAGACATCTGTTTTCCTTTGAGTTTTTTCTGAATTAGTCTTCTTGGATTCCTATGTAGCATTTTCTACCCACACAAAGGTAGATAATCTTGGACCCTTCCCTTAATTACAATCCAGCTATTCCTAAAAGATGGCCCTTTCACCTATTATTTAATTCACTTATGTGTCCTGACCAATGATTATAAAATTTGTCTTATAAGACAGGGCTAAGTTCAGCAAAAACAAATAGATATTCCAAAATAATAGTGACTTAAACAGATGGAATTTCATTCCATCTACATAAATATACAGTCCAGTGTTGGAAATGGTGGGTCCTGATAATAAGGAACCCAAACACCTTCTATCTTGTTGCTCTGCTCTATTTAACTCATGGCATTTGCTTTGGCCCATCTTGGTCCAGCCATCACATCACGACTTCAGCCAGTGGGAAGCAGGAAAAGAAACACCACCAATCAAGTTACATACATCTCTTCTGGTTATAACCCACTGACCAGAACGAAACCATAGGACACACCTTTGCACATAGAGGCTGAAATCTGAGCTCTAATAGGGTAGAAATACATTATATTTTATTCAACTTTGTGTCCAACACATTTTCTGGTACTGTTTAAAATATTGGGCAGTATGATATTCACAATCACTGCTATATTCATTCATATAATAATCATTTACCAAACATCTATGTATCATTTTTAATTTAAGAGAGAAGATTTATGTCACTTTATTCATTTTTTCCATCACTGATAAAAATAGCTACTACTGACATTAAAATAACTAATAATAAGAGTTGGTTCTGGTTGGCCACAATGGCTTCAAAGTGTTTAAATATTTAGTGGCAAATGATCTTGAATTCTCATTTCATATGGATGAGAGCATTTCTAATTATGTTTTCTTACTAGATGAACAATTTATTCCAAGTGACTCAGAGGAGAATGTTTACTGTTAAACTCACACACAAGACTAAAACTTGAAAAACACTATAAGCCAAAATGAACACGTGTGCCAACCTGTTGCTTGCGTCTCTTTAAGACGGAAAACAAGTAACTTATAAATATCTCTCCTGCATTCATGTGGAGTACAAATGTCTCCGTCACTCAGTAAGTGATCGCAAAATTTAAAAGGCAACAGATCACTCTTCTTGCATAATCAAAATCACAAGAAATGTCCTAATAAACTAAATTTACAGTTTGTTTTCCACCAGTGGACTTTCTTCTTTTAACATACATTTATTATTCCATATCATTGTTGAAAATGCTTTCTTTTAAATGTGGTCCTTCAAGGAACAACATCAGGGAATTGTCTCCTTTTGGGCACTGGTATTTAGCCATTAGAAAGGGCATTAGAAAGATAAAATATTCTTCTTTTTAAAAGAATAGAAAAGCTCAATGGGGTGTTTGTGGCTTACTAGCAGTAAGCTTAAGCATCACAGATTTAAGTCAACCTCAAATTCCTGTATAAACAATCAAACCTGTAGTGGAGAGTGCTGTGCTTTTTTAAACTTTTACTTCTGAATATTTATCCATTTATATTTCCTGAACTATCTTCAATATGTATATAAACAAAACCAAACTGCAAGCCTATTATGTTGCTTATACTGGCATCTACTTCCTGCTCCTTTCCAGGGGTAGACGGCGCTGCTTGCCATTTTAAATAAATATATTAATAATGTGGCTATTTTTGAAAGTTTCCCACAGAGTGGCTGCTTTAAAGCAGTAAACAGAACTATTGAGTCTCACAGTGCGGATGCTTTGAGTATAGGTTCAAATTCATTTCTAAACAGTGCTGCATATAACAATTTTAATTATTACCATTACTGTCCCAGTAGTGTCATTTTAGACCTATATTAAAAAAAAAGTTAAACTGTTTAGTTGAATATTGAATATACTCTAGGAAGAAATTGATTATTTAGCTAAATTACTGTTACGCTTAACTGTTACTTAAATTCAGCATTACATCAATGTGCTGTAAGTTTCTCAAAAGGATGAAGAGGTTAAACAACACCACGATTTTGTAATTTTAGTTACAATTTTAATAAGAAAAACACTCATGACATTAGTCACTTAATGCTTATAATTATTTAGAACAATTTCTAAATGGAAGTATTCACTCCCTCTGATCAATTAATACTATCTCCTGATGGACTTGTTATGTTAATGGTCATAAATTTTAACTCATCTGTAGTTGCTTACATTGTATATGATTTAAGGATATCTAAAATCATGGGCATATTAGTTTCTAAAAGCTGGGCATTTGTCAGCTTGTAAGGTAAAAGAAAAGGATTAAGTTCTCCCTACTATGTCTTAAAAGCTCTACAACTGGGATATTCATTAAAGTTGGAGACTTCGCTTCACCTTTGATTGAGTAACTAGAAGCTTCCAATATTTTCCTTTTCCAACTATCTATTCTTAGGTAAAGTCTATTGTTTGACATACATTCGAAACAGAAAATGGCAATCTTGGTTTGTACTTCTCAGAAATGGTAAAAAGCTAGCAATAATATAGCAATCATGGGACTAAATATCCATCATGGGAATAATGCCCAGACCATAGAAAATTCTAGCCTTTTCTGACAAGGCTGTGGAAGGAAAACATAATGCTGCAAAGGTTTGCAATGAAAAAGTCATCCTTGTATTATGTTGCAATTACCCTAACCACTTCATTTCTGGAAAGCATGTATAATAGAATGAAATAGCTAAAAAGAACTGTTACAAAGCCACTGAAATCAAAGAGGAATTAAACGAAAAAGTAAAAACTGTCAGACTTACTATATGAACACAATTGTCAGACTTTACTGATACTGGATGATGTTTAAAGCAACTGCACTATAAAAAGGAATTCTATACTTTAAACCCAGGACATTTAAAAAAAAATAATAATCATCCTGACAATTGCTGATAATTATTTTAATAAATGAGGAAACTGAATAACTACTGAGATGACTGTCAGAATGTTAACCTAAAATAATAATTAGGTGTCAAAATAATATTCCAAGTGAAGTTCAACTTTGATTAAATTTTCTATACTATTTATTTAACTTTTATGTCTTATTACTCATTTCCTATGGTCCTTAAATGGAAAAAGCAGAGCCTTATACCAGGTGAGGAGGGCAAGGCTAAGGGTGAGGTGAGGAAGGCATTCATTTCAGGAGCAAAATTTAAAACTTATTATTCAAGATAAATAAATGAATATAATATTTTTTAAAAATCAAAATTTTAATGGCAAAAAATGTTTAAAGATAGATAGGATTGGTATTACAGGCCTTTCTTTTGTTTCAGACTCCAGTATGGCTCAGTACAAGCAGCTACTGATTCTTTATTTTGATACTTAGTTTGTTATAGATTTTTTATATTAATTTTGTTTTGTATTATATTAGCATATGATTTATCTTATTGCAGAATTTTTTCAATCTCCCTTACTTCATTCTAGTCCCAGCCCTGCTGTTTAGGATTCAATAAGTATGTGCTGAATAAGAAACCAAATGTGTGAATTAACCTATGTCAGTATTTCCTTACCACCTGCAATGAACCTCAGATTCTTTCTGACATACCACATAGGCTCTCTTGATAGCTCTATTAACTAAGCACCCCTCTTTGTCAGGCCCTATATTTATATTATCTCTAATTCTCACGAGTCCTTCAAAGAAGATATAATCATCCCCGTTTTATGACATAGTGCAGTGACTTAAACCTAACACAAGTCCTCAGTAAATATTGGTTGTATAATAATGACAAAGCCAGTAAGTAGAGAACTAGACTTTAACCCAAGTACATGTCCTGCCAGCCCAGGGTCAGCCACTTCTAAACCTTTCTAGTCGAATTTTGGTGTTCCTCTTCTGTTTCTAGTTTCCAATAGCAACTGTGGTAGGCAGAATCTCAAGATGACCCTTACGATCCTCACCCCTGCTATCACTCCTGTTATTATGGCAAATGCATTCACATGAACACTTTGAAAACAAAGAGTTTTCTCTGGCTGGTGTCAGAGGGGATGTCAGAGAGATTCGAAGCAAAGGAAGGACTTGACACACCACGGCTGGTTTCAAAGACGGAAGGGGACACATGAGAAGAAATGTGAGCAGTAGTCTCTGGTAACAGAGCATGACCTCTGGTGACAGCCAGCATGGAAACAGGTACCTTAGACTTAAAATCACGAGGAACTGGATTCAGCCAACAACCTGAGTAAGGCTGGAAATAGATCTTTCCCAGAGCTTCCAGAAAAGAACCCAGTTAACGCCTTGGCTTCCACCTTGTTAGACTCTGAGCAGAGAACAACGCTGACTAGGACTTGTGCTAATTTTTTAAGCAGCAACGGAAAACTAATACATCAGCCTGTGCGTAACTTCATCATATCACAAACACAGCAATTATCTGTTCACCTGGGCCCCTTATTATCTAGGCTTAGGGAGTTACCTACATACCCTGGTGTGGTCTGCCTGGCCAGACACACAGTTGACATTGAAGAGATGAATGAATTCATGTTCAAAAGATGAATGAATTCCTCTATAAAAGTTTAAGGAAATGACAGCAATAGTATTGAGGAGGAAGTGAATTGCACCTACCATGAGCCTTCAATTAATATTTGTGGGCTAAACACTGTCTTTTTATATCCTAGTACGCAGTTGAAGGAGCACACATTTTCAAAGACCATTTCCACAGCTGTGTAAAGTTAGGATATTTACTGTGATATATACTTGATCTCATTTTATAATCTATATAAAACCACATACGTTTAGATACAAACTAGCTTTGTCACCGTGTCCTCCACAAAGATGACAGATAAAATATCTCCAATGTCACCATGTTCCTTCTCTTCACTCCGATTGCCCTGCCTTCCTGTTTCTTCTTTGCAGCCAGTGTAACAAGCGAAATCATAATTTCTGAAAGAACTTCCACTCAACACTACTTTTACCTTCTAAGAAGAGTATATTTAAAGGCATGTCATTTACAGATGAAAGAAAATGAAATAAAACTAATCATCTAGACTGACTATTCATAAGCAGTTCTTGGAAAGGCAGACCCCTCCTGCCCCACCCACATACACAAAAGACTGAAATCATGCTACAAGAACGAGCTGCTTAATGTTGACCTTCACCCATAACCCTAAATTCTGCAAGAGGAAGGAGATGGTGCACACAATAAATATTTATTCACCTTTGAATCCCACTTTGAATCCCAATACCTGGTAACCTAGTAGGTACTCAATATGTGTTGCTGAACTGAAATGGCAGTAAAACCTGTGATGGTTTCTGGAGGCCTTAAACACATAGGCTACCCTCACTTCACAGCAATGAATTCATTATTTATAATTCAGTGGGTTTAAAACAAATGATCTTTTCCAAAATTCACTCTTTCTTAATTACATCATTTCTACTGTTCAATTTGCTTTCTTAACTAGCAAAAGTGATTCACAAATGAAACTTATTTTGAAGAGAAGCTCTCTAAGAACAATTAAAATCAAAAACCTTTTAAAAGATTTCTCATGTATTAGTCAATGCCTGTAATTGTTGTAATTATGTAAATATAGCCCACTAACATCCCACAATGAAGCTGGTATTCGTATCCATGCTTTGGAACTCTCCTACAGCATGGTCCTTTTAGGGCGATTAACCCTATGTGGATGGCATCTAGGAAGAATCCATGCTTTACCATGTTCTAAGCTCCAGCTAACGGTGTTTTAGGTAGGTGCCAAAATATTTCAAATTAGAACTATAAAATTATTTAATTGTATAACCTACAGAAATACAGATTAAATCCTGATTTCGCACAGCTGGACACTTAAATTAGTCCTCCTCTGTCTATAGCTACCATGTTCAGTTGTTCACTGGGCCTTAAAGATGATGAAAACCAAAATGCAAAGAGGTTATTACCCCTGTTGTTCAATAAAACAGTAGCCAGAGTAAAATAAACCCCATTGAGACACTTACTCTGACAAGACTCTGTATAAAAATCAATAGTAAAGTATGATACAGGATTTTAAACTTCCAGAATTGGTATTACACAGCCGGAGTCGACCTGAAATGTCTTCAGTAAAGAAGGGTGAATAATTTTTTAAATACGTAAGTGACTAATTCTGAAATTTGTCACCAGTAACACATTTTAACAATTCTTAGCTTCCAAAAATATGAGCCAAAATCTCTATCAAATAAATTCCCACCACTTTCCCATCCAACCCTTTTCTAAGCATCACCCCTGGTTAACATGAAAACAGGCAGGATAAGGGGAAGGCGCAATAAATGAGGGAAAGAAAAGGGAACGGCCTCATGACTTACAAATTAGATAAACTTGCTATTAATCAAGAATTGGCTCTATATTGTTTTTGCATATATTAGCATGACGCAAGAACTGAAGCCAGAGCCATTTAGTTATCTGCTACACAAACCATTCCATGTAAAATAGAACCTTGTCAGCTAAACACTTACTTGGTTTACCAGTTCCTGATTACACAGCAATTTAATTCCAGTACACACACAAAATGAACCTGTATTTCTAAGACATTTCTTTTGCTATATCCTACATTTGATATTTTTCTTCACTTTGCCAAAAATAAAGCCTATTATTTATAATAAAAGCCTAAAACTTTCAATAAATCGGTAAGCAAAGAAATTAAAATACATGTCAAGCATTTAGATGTAGGCTTCTGATGCCTACAGTTTTGTAAAGAGTAAACAACTATAAATTTCTAGCCAAAAATTCCCACTGTTCTAAAATTTGTATATGGCCTACTAAATACTTCTCATAAATTATGTCATGACAGCATGTTATTTCTACTTACTGAAAATATTACTGTACTCACTAACATATAATTTTCTTTCTTTAAAAGATGAGGAAAAACCCTGAACTCAGACATGCCAAATCTTACCACCACACGGCCAGACACTCTGGAGCCCCACGTTGGCAACCTACGCAGTAACATTTGCTCAGTTCAGCGATAAGCCTGTTAGGTTATGCACCACAATCTTTTGTGCTACACATTACGCGGCAAATTTAGGTTGTGACAACTATCAAGCGGCGTGCTTCGCGAACTCTAAGACAACGCACACTTGGAAAGGTAGCAGCCGATATTAAATAGGTTTGTTTCACTTGTTGAATGTATAAACACCGATAAATCTGGCACTTGATTCTAAGTTCTCCAACTGTAATTACAAACATATGTGCACATTACATAGCTACAGATGCACTTAAAATAATTACCTTACTGAAGATGTCTGCTTTTCCACAAGCTACTAGAAATAGCTGCTAGCTACTCTGAATGCAAAAGTTTTCCATGTGCAAACACATTAATCAGAACATATACATTTAAAAAGGCAAAAGACACATCTATATACCTCCTTTTTTCAGTTTACTTCCCTAGAAAATGTTATCCCACAGTTTCCAAGTACATCCTGCTTTACAAGTACATCCATTTGAATTTTAAAGGAGCAGGAGCCTACAATAACATGAAGGGTATTGAGTATGGCCACAACTTTCTTTTCAAGATGGCTCCACCAAACCTATTTTCTCATTCTGCTGTCTCTGATTCTGAGATTACTGAACCACCTCACTCTTCAACTGTGTCTTCACTCATGTGCTACACAACTATACAAAACAATGTGCTTTAAGGCATTGATCTCTGTAGCAGACGTGCATTAAAGAGAATGCTCAGTGGTCAGGACACACCCA
The DNA here is from genome assembly GCF_041146395.1 of Eulemur rufifrons. Classification (NCBI taxonomy): domain Eukaryota; kingdom Metazoa; phylum Chordata; class Mammalia; order Primates; family Lemuridae; genus Eulemur; species Eulemur rufifrons. The sequence continues at coordinate 64,045,204 of NC_090998.1, read as the reverse complement.
CAAATCTGTCTCCACTAGAGTTGGTGTTGTTCTATGTAAACAGAGGTGCACACATACCTCCACTTCACTCCTAAGGGCACATAACTGGTAAGTAGCAATGCTGGGACTCAAGCCTGAGCGACCCAAAGGCTACTCTCTTCTTATTCCAATACACAGATGCTCATAATAGAAGAAAAGCCCAAAGTGATGAAAGTTGTTGTTTTGGGAAAATATAACTATAAGAAGGGGAACGGGTGAGGCAGATTCTGCTGTTTCTCATTAAAAGCCTTCCAGTACTTTTGTTTTTCAAATTAGAAAGATCGCTTTAATAGAAATGTCATTTTATACAAGCTAAGAAATTAAAATGATCCCAAACCAGATTTAAGTAACAAAGTTTCTATTGTATCACCAGGCTCTAGGGGTACAGAAAATAAAGAAACAGAATAGGAGCTCATCTCTAGTATCAAAGTTCTCACAACCAGAGGGCCAGCAGAGAGCCAGGCACTCTAGCCAGGTAAGTATGGTGGGGTGACAGGAGTAGGACTCACCTTTCCCAGCTGTTCTAACGTGTGCACTGCAAGTGCTGGCGATGGCCTGGTACCACCAGAACAGTCAAGGAGGGGAGCAACACTGTATCTTTAGTCATGGCTCTGCCACTATATGAGGAATTCTACAACCTTGACTTAGCCTCTCAAAAGAATACCTCAAGACTGTTAACAGGAGATACAAAAATGATAGACATGAAAGTGCTTAACAGCTGTAACTTGTTCAGCCACTTAGTATTCTGCCGCTTTCTTTCTTTTTTTTTTTTTTCTTTTTTGCCTTTCTTAGAATATCCTGCAGTTGCCAGACTTCCAAGTGGAGCTGTCTAATGGAGTGATCTCTTTCCACACCCCCTACGGTTCTGGGTAAAGGCATGAGTTAAAAAAATAATTTTTAAGGTGTGAATCCCCCATTCTTGAGAATGATCCCAGCCCTTCCAGCCAGGGCATCCCTGGAAAAGATTCAGTCACACCAACAACAGAGAATCAAGTCCAACGGGCAAAATACAAACGGTTATAAATAAGTAATATAATTTAATCTCAGTAAAATAAATACACCAATACATACATGGAAAAAGAAAAGGATTAGAAGGAAATATAACAGGGTTAACACACTGCCACACTAGAAAAAATTTTTTTTCTTTGGGGCTACGGTGTTTTATTATGAAAATAGAATACAAACTTTGAAAACAAAATGATCCTTTCTAATTGAATGAAAAATTTGTTATTTTTTTATTGTTTCCTGTGCATGAGTTATACGCAACTTTAAAAATAGTTCTTGAGGCTCCCAAGGTGAAGAGACATGTGAGTTACATATGCTTCACGAAGCCCCAGGCTCAAAACTAGAATGAGTTAAATACAACTCACCTGGTAGTTAATGTGTTAAGACTGATTCTATGTTGAAGGGGCAGAATTACAGCTTAATTCCTTTATTTTTTTTTTTTTCTATTTTCTATAGTGAGTACTATTATAATGGGGGCAAGAATGAAATAAATGTTACCAGTATTTTGGTTTTTTGGTTTTTGCTTTTAAAGCATTTTTTAAAAGCCAATGCAAAAGATCAGAATTAAAAAGGGAACAAAGACAGATCTAGCTTTCCTTATTTAACAGGTTACTCACCTGGAGCTCAAGAAAGAAAAGGGGCTTTCCTAAGGATACACAGCAATTCAGAGGCAGTATAGCATAGCTGGTTAATAATATAGTATTTGGGCTCAAATCTTACCTTTACCACTTTCTATGTGACCTTAAGCAAAAGTACCTAATATCTCCAGGCTTCAGTTTCCCTATCTGGAAAATATGGTAACAATAGAACCTTCCTGCCAGGGTCACTAGAAAGTGTGGCAGCGAAAGAGTATGTAAAGTGCCTAGGCCAATACCTTGCACATATGAAAAACTCAAAGAATGTTTTGTGGCTAAGATCATCTGGCTAATGTTTTGTGGCTAAGACCATCATCTGGTAGGTATGTTTCATGCATACTATTCAGTCCACCCATTTGAGGAAGGTTTTCAGACCTTCCTGCTCTGTGGAAGAACATTTTGTTTGCATTTGTTTGTAGGCACCGTGTGGGGGTGGAAGTCACAGTTGAGCAGAACTATGAAACCTGGTTTGGATGTAGAGCTTGTTTGTATGGTTCCCAGGGAAACGGGGGAAGTCATTCCATATTGGATTAGGAGATGTTGGTTCTCATTTGAGAATTTGGTTCTCGTTTGGATGGTTCCCATTTGTTGGAAGGCCTGGACATTATTGTTTCATCAGCGTTTGTTATTTGTGAGTTTTAAGGCCTTGGCATTAAGATGATTTGCACTGTGAATTACCTGTATTGTCTACTTGTTACATTGTGTTCGTTGTTGTTTGTCAACATAGGAGGCTCTGTTTCTATTCTATCTAAAAGCCCCTTGTGGAGAATCTTGGCTAAATGGCCAACTTCTAGGTAAAAGTCTATATCTAAAAGAAAATGGTGTTATTGTAATCCAAAGTATGTGCTGGCGTGTGAGGAGGAGTGGCTGTTGAATGGAATCTAAATTATTATATTGTCTTACAAATGGAATTATTTTGTCAAAGGTCACATAAATGGGACAAGATCCCTTATATAACCAGGTTGGATCCCATGAGCCTTGATATTTTTGCTAGCTTTTCTTTTGTTATTTGTTCTGTCCATAGGATAGAGAAACAGCTCCTTAGTGAAGATTTCCCCGGGCTATTGCCTCTTCTGCTGATCTGTCTTGCTGCTGGATTTATCATCCTAAACCTCGTTCGATACAGGTATTTCTGTATATGATTTCTAAATTTACAGAAGCTGGTCTCTCAGATCACCTACAGGGTACAACTAATAGCTCCACACTCAGAGGTCTCATGTTTCTTTCTGACCCAGCCCTGTATTAGACACTGTATACAAGGTGACAGTAAGGACCCACAGTCCTACTGGTGTCTTAGATACCAAGCAAGGTAAAATCTCTCTTATCAGATATCCTCCATTTCGCCTTGTCAATCCTCACAATTGTATTTGTTACTTATGCCCTTTTTTATCTGGTAATCTATTACATTCTTTTTTTTTTTTTTTTTTTTTTTTTTTTTTTGTTGAGACAGAGTCTCACTTTGTTGCCCAGGCTAGAGTGAGTGCCGTGGCGTCTGCTTAGCTCACAGCAACCTCAGACTCCTCGGCTTAAGCGATCCTACTGCCTCAGCCTCCCGAGTAGCTGGGACTACAGGCATGCGCCACTATGCCCGGCTAATTTTTTCTATATAGATTTTTAGTTGTCCATATAATGTCTTTCTATTTTTAGTAGAGACGGGGTCTCGCTCAGGCTGGTCTCGAACTCCTGACCTTGAGCAATCCACCCGCCTCGGCCTCCCAGAGTGCTAGGATTACAGGCGTGAGCCACCGCGCCCGGCCTACATTCTTTATTTTTGTTAATCTACTGCCAAAGCTTTACAAAGATATAAGTAAGTATAAACCTTCCATCCAAAACATCACCCCAATTCAACAGAAAGTAACTTGATGACTATGTCACCCCTCCTCCCATATAGATATGGAAGAGTAAAACTGACAGTGGGGAATATGCAACAGAGGAAATGGCCTGAAAAAGGGTGAAATGTTTTATAAATTTTCTCTTTAAACTCTCCCCCACACACTCTTCTTGAGCATTAAAACCTACATTCCTGAGGCCAGCAATCAGAGGGGCAGGGGAATGTCCTTTGTTCTTGGTACTACAGGAGATGACTCAACGGAATTGTCCAGGCAGACGTCATGCGATTGTCTTTGCTGGAGATGGGGTTGATCAGAACCATGCAGTAAAACAGCAATAGTCCCAAGCTGAAAACTTCTTTTAAAAGCTCTGGATTTCTGCTTATAGACAGGACTGTGGTACTTTAAGACATGAGTCTGCTGTACTCTTCATTGGCCAGCAAATTAATGAACTTCCTTTTCCTCTCTCTCAAACCACTTGTCCTTGTTCATTTGGCTGCAGGGACAAGTGCTGAACTTTCGTTAACATTTAGACTTGGGTCTTATCCCCAGAATATCTCATTACATATATGCAAATATTACAAAATCCAAAAAATTCCAAAATCAGAAACAGTTCCAGTCCCAAACATTATGGATAAGGAATACTCAACCTGCATTAGATTCCATTTCTCAGAAGGTCTAACATAACCACAGCTAATAGGGCCCAGAAAGCTACAATGGTAGTTCCTAAATTGAAACTGCTACTCCTCAAGCTTTCCCCTCACAAGCAGAGTCTCTGGTTTTGAGTAGGTTAATTGCGCCACTCTCAACATCAAACTCTCTCCTGCACCAAGTTATAAGACCTGAGGTCCAATAATTACCATAGTTAAAACTGTCTCTCTACATCTGTGGCTATGTTCCTCCTTCACATTAGATGGTGAACAAATGAATCCCAACGTATTCATTCGACATACATGTAATAAGTGCTTACTAAATGTCAGGCTCTGTGCTAGGTACTATGAAACAATGAATAAACACTTGCCATGAAAAAAACCTGCAGTCCTACAGACGAGTCAGATGGAGCATGTTAAATTCAAATGACTATAACATGACGCAGAGAGTTAAGAGCTGCTGGTTGAAATCGACTTCATTTCTTAGGATTCTACTGACACTTAATAAAATCAGGGGAAAAAAACTAGATTTTTAGAATGCCATTGAAGTTACTTTTTCTTTAAAACTATCTCTATTCCACAGCTTAGCAAATCACATATTCTTGAGGTGGCAGCATTATATAGGGTTTCACATTAGTATTTAAATCATTCTTTCACAACCAATTTTAGGGCAAAAGAAAGACATATAAGAAGTAGTATGTTCCTGTGTGAGAATACTACTTAAATCCAAGTCCTTTGATTTTTCTTTTTTAAGTCAAAAGCTGATGCATAATTCATTACGAAAGTCCTTATAATGGCAGGAGTGGGAAAGCTGGTGAACAATTTACAAAATACACAAAGAAAAAAACATACAGTTCTTCCGGCAGCCGCCAAGCAAAAGTGAAACATCCACAGTGTATGAGAAAATGCACTGATGATGTCAGAAGACCCAGATTCTAATTCTCACCATCAATAACCAGAGGACAGACTAGGATCGGTCCTTGCCATTTTGTGATCTCAATTTCTTCATTTCTAAAGTGAGGATAATATTGCTTGCCCTATTTACACCATATAATCCTCATGAGCAGGCAAACACAATCATCAATGAAAAAGTACTTTAAAAAAAATTCCATCTTACATAAATAGTCACATACGACATATATCATTACAGAAATCTTAGAAATTTAGTCCGGGCAAGGCATTGACTTTTCCATAAAAGTTTAAATAGCTTGCATATTTTAATCTCTATTTCTGTCTTCTCTCACCAAAATTAACTTGGAATTTTTGTCAAGGAGTTTGCTAAATCAGTCAGTTGTGCTCTTACTCCACTATTTTTAGAATTTATCTCATAGTCAACTATTGAATGCAGAGGGTCTTTTTCAGACAATAGGTTCACTGCAGAATAGCAGACCTGGTCCCTATTCAGTAGAAAACTACAATAAAGAAGTGTTATTTCTAGTTTTCTAATTGTAGCATTGAAAGGGACCAAAACATAATTTAATCTAGAAAAGAAAAAACAAAAAAAATAAAGAAAAAACTGAATTTAAACTATTAGGACAAACACAAATGGAAAATCTTTTAAAACTTTTTTTGTTCCTTTGTCAAAATGCCCATGTTTTCTAGTCCATATGAAACGTGCATAAATGTGAGCTTCATCTCTAACAGGATAGCAAACCCTTGCAAACCTACCAGCAGCTGCCATCCACAGACAGCACTGCATAGAAAACATGGAAGTAAATGCTCTTCTTTAGAGTAACTTTTATTTACCAGAATCTGGAGGGGGGAGAAAGGATTATAGCTATTTACTGGAAGGTACACAGATTAAACCCAATGACTTGTGTGTCTTTTCAAATTAACTCCATTTAGAAAATCTCTCATTAAATGTAATCTAATTTAAATGTGTATTAGAACCACTTATATTTGTTACTCCTCTCTTGATGAGCAATTAGTTCTATTCTTGCTTTCCTTTCCCAATCTACTTACAGCTAAAACATAGCAGAGGTGAGAAATATTTATTAAATCATCTTGTGCTGAGTTTTCTAGACCCAAATAAATTTTTTTTCCCCACTTGGCCATTGGGAGTTAGATGAGACAAATAAGCCAAAATTGAGAAGCTTTTGCTTTATTCAAGTCAAAACTAAATGACAAGGAGCCATGTGGAAAGATATTCAAAAGTGCTAGAAATCAAAAATGCAAATCAAAACAATGAAAAACCTTTCCATACCCCTTAGAATGGCTAGAACCAGAAATGCAGATAATAACAAGTACAATGTAAAATATGTATGAATATGTATTAATATGTATGAATGTAAAATAGTCCAGTCATTCTGGAAAACAATCTAGCAATTCCTCGAATGGTTAAACATAGAGTTATCATATGATCAGCATATGATAACTTCTACATATATACCCAAAAGAATTGAAAACAGGTATTCAAGCAAAAACGTATACAGTGATATTCCAAGCAGCACTATTCATTCACAATAACCAAAAGGTAAAAACATCCCAAATGTCCATCAACTATGGAAATCTGTAAAAAGGAATGAAGTACATGATAAACCTTGAGAACATTTTGCTAAGTCAAAGAAGCCAGTTATAAAAGACTCATATTATATAATTCCATTTACCTGAATAGTCTAGAATACGTAAATCTATATAGACAGAAAGTGTAACATGTTAGCAGTTGCATGGGGCTGGCAGGGAGATGAGGGTATAGTAGGGTGACAACTAAAGGATATGGGCCTCTTGCTCCTTTTAGAAGTGATTAAAATGTTCTAACCATTATACTGACAGTCTCAGAGATCTGTGAATATATTAAAACCATTGAATTGTACAGTTTAAATGGGTAAAGCATATGGTCTGTGAATTATATGTCAATAAAGCTGTTTCTCTCCCCTCAAAATAGATGAGGTAAGTAGGAAGTATGCAATTGTAGAGATCAGTTAAAGTAATAATTGTAATTTAAAATTGGAATCAGTTTAATTGCAAATACTTAATTATAAAAATAATTTCAACAAACAAAAATATTAATAAAACCTCCCAATTATCTAGCCTGTATTGTTTGCCAAGAACTTTATACACCTCATCTCAAACCCTCCTATCATACAGACATCATTATTTCCATTATGCAGTTAAATAAGAATCTGGGAGAATGCATAGCTTGCCTACAGTCACACAGCTAGAAAACCAATAGAACTGAAAGATACACCCAGGGTTACCTGAGACCAAAGCTCTTTTCTCTACATTATGACATCCTGAAAAAAGTGAGACATAGAATCATGTTTTCTCAATCAGGTGTATGCTCAATGGAAATTACAACATGAATAATTAGGTATAAAGGAAAGGCATTTGCCCAAAGTTGTTGTACCTGTATTTCATGATATTTTTACTCATTCTTTAAATAATTATTCCCCAAGAGTCTGATATCTGCAAAGTAGAGCGCCAGTCGCTAAAATTTTTTACGTGAATATTTTATTCATTTTCAGTCTTATTTATGTTGTAAACTACACTAAATGATTCAGTATTATTTAAAATGTAATCATCAAAAGCTATAGAAATGTATTAAGCCCTATATGCTAGCACTCAGTGTTCTAAATATCTATGCTAAAAGGGAAATGTGCTGCTTCCTACTTGTCATCAATAGGATTAACTCTCCAGAACACAAAATGGGCAGCAATGTGGTATTTGCAGGTCTAAATCCTAGGTCTATGTATTTAATCTATTTATTTGGATCCATAATTTCTATTTGGATCTTAATAAATTGCCTAAATCTTCCTTGATTTCTACAGAATATAGTACCAAATTCCTTTTTTCTATGAAGGGTTAAATTTCCATAAACATAAAGTAACACATATCAAAAATAATAGTGCATGGGTAGATCTCTTTATAAGAACTCATCAAACCATATGAATTTTTTCACATGCTTGACAGACAAAAATGGCACTGTCACATGGTTCATCCCACACATAAGAAATATAGATTTTCTGAGTTCAGGCTTCACATACAGGGGGCGAGCCAACCCTTTAGCATCACAGTATCCCAAAAGCTCCAGGACCAGGGGCCAGGGGACCAGGGTTCAAATATGGATTCTGTCACTTAATAGATTTGTGACAATGCTCTGTAGCTTCTGTAGTTTCCCTTTCTGAAGCCTGTGAATTTAAAGCCCTGCTTGGATTTACAAGGGTGTTGTTAGGATCTATGGGTACAATTCAGGTTTCAAGTATTTCAAACATGTCCTATTGGTTTAGGTCTTGCTTAGTTTTGCAACTTTCACAATACCTTGCAATGGGACAAATAGAAGCAGCATTTTTGGTTTTTGTCTTTTAATTGGATTAGATGAAGTTTGAAATTAAACTCCACAATAACCAGTTTTGTGCCCTTGGGGACTCTGCCTAACTCAGTGTTCCTTAAGTTGTTTCATTTGTAAAACCAGTAATGAGGGGGCAGCCACTCTTTTGCTCCTGCTAATTGGTTCCATGAAGAAATATGAGCCCACTGTTGCCAAATCCTTTTTAATTTTTTTTAATTAAAAGAGTTGGAAATATCAATGGGGGAGTAAAATTTCTTAACTTTTAGGAAATTAGGCTACTAATTTATTGGCTACTTTTTGTTCTATTTTGCTTTGCTTTGTTGCGTGTTGTTTTTTTAAAACACAATTCAGGATAAATAAAAAAAAAAAAACTGGGGTGCCAATTTATAACTTCAAACCTAGCCTGACCTATTGTCAGTGCTAAACAATTTACTGAATGAATGTCCTCTGGATAATGAATAGGAGTACCCTGAAGATTTCATAGTATTTTGTGTAGTTCATTTCCTGCTTTGCATTCTTCAATTGCTTCCAATATTTTAAAGAGCTGATTTTTATTTGTTTAATTTAAGTGCCTAAGATAAGCCTCTTATAGTACACAATATAAAAATTATTCTTTGCCTTTTATTCCTCCAAGTAAAATCAGCAAACAGATAATAAATTTGTCTTGGGAACAGGCTCAAATGTGATGAGGAATTTTATCACTGAATTGCTTGAAGGACCTCAACTTCTGGGCACACAAGGGCAGAGGTGATATATTCCTTGGCACAAATATTCCAGGAGTCTAAATCATACTATCAGCTTCTGCCCTAAGATTTGTGTGATGCTTTAAATGTGGAGGTTTATATTTCTGCTTTATTTCTGCAAGACCAGGTAAGTATTACCTCCTCTATATATACATTTTTCTCTGCAGAGCCCTGTCTCAATAAATTGCATAAAGAGTAATACTATGCCTGTATATTAGAAGCAGAAAAAGCTCACGGGCATTTCAATAACTTTAAGTCTTGATTTTATGTGTCAATGTTATCATTTTCTATTTAATAAATGATGCAACACATGATACTGTTATGCAGTCTTAGATACACACTACTCAGTTTCAGTGATAAATCCAGGCACCTGACAACATATCTGCCTCCATATTTAAATGGCACTCAGAAACAATGTATCAAACAAGTATTCAAATTTGAGTGCACCACTAACACTTCACAAATGTCCACTAACACTGAAAATAACATCATTATTTTTAATTCTACCACCAGTAAGATGTCTCATGGCACAAATAAGGATAGGTATTAAGAAATAAAAAGCTTGCTTCTTAGAACACAATATTTAAACTAATAAAGTTGCCATTTGCCCAAAGATTTACCAGATTTACCAAAGATTTACCGGAAAATTCCCTACTGCATTTAAAATTAGATTCATTTGACCAAAAAAGATGATTTAAAAACCAAGTCTTCCAAAACCAAGCAAAAGAAACAAAACACCTCTTTTCCCTCTTCTATTCAGTTTTATATAACATTGGATAATCTAATATACTACTTCCTAATGAAAACACCAAAAGTAAATGAAAAAACAATAGGGTTTGGGACGGAGAAGGAGAGAAGGAAGTAATTCTGATTTCTAGAAGTATCATAGCTAATGCACTCCCAGGGAATCTTTTACATTAACAATAATAAAATGAACTTTTCTAAATGGTAGAGCTCAAAATCTGATGCCCCCAAAATATGGTGCTTTGACATGCTGAACTGAAAAAGCAGCCTCAAGGTCCCTTTGACTCCCCAACTCCTGTCTCTCAATCTTTTATCGCTCCCAAAGGACAGGATGAAGTTGTTCTCTGAAGTTTCCTTACCTTCTAAAGTCTGGACCCACCTAAGTAGAAAAGAATTACCTCTGGTCTCTTCCCTGAGTTTGCAGTAACTGAACTCATATCGCAGGAAGAAAGACTGAAGTTGAAGTCTGTCACACACCTGGACAGACATTTATCACAAACCGCTGTCTGCTCTATGGGCTCAACAGACTTTGTGCCAGGCTACTATATGTTCTTCAAGCCCATTGAACATCCTAAAGGTCATTTACGACCCCCCCTAAAATCATCATACTTCCCCATCTCCCTCCCCTAAGAAGAAGGGTATGTAACCATCTGTACCCTGTTGCACGGTGGGGTAATCACTGTGATTTCCCACTCCCGTGCGTGTTCATAAATTTGTATGCCTTTTCTCCCTATTAATCAGCCTTTTGTCAACTGATTTTCAGAAAACCTCCAGAGGGCAAAGGGGAAGTTTTCCCTTGGCCCCTACATAAACAAGGTTGTACCCTACCTACATGCACGTCCTATGAACCAAGAAACAAATCAAGACCAATAGACTGAGAGCAATCTCAGTAAAGGTCCACCCTTGTATCTATGAGGGAAGACTCAGAGCCTCACTGTCTTTTTTAATATCTAATTTTAGAATGTGAGTTACTCGAGAACATTTTAATTACTTCTTTTTTTTTTTTTTAATTCCCAGTCTCTAACACAATTCCTGAATACAGAAGGAAGGGATGGACCCAAGGAGAGTGAGGGAGGCAGAAGCCAGCTTAGCTATCCAGCACATTATCCCAAAGGACATCAGAAACAGCGAGTTACAAGAGGCAACAGGAAAATAGTTCACAGATAGCAATCAGGCAACAGCTGAAAGACTGGCATAGAAAGAAGAGACCTAAACATCTTTTTTAAAAGAAAAAACAATACAGACACAATTTCAGGGCACCTTTCTGACAAGGGAGTGCTCCGTTGTGTCTTGATACCTTTAAGGGCATTTTTCTGTTACAGTCCACTGGAAATAACAGCTAAAATATTTATAATAATCCCAACTTGGAACTCCCATATTTTTACAACTTTATTTAGGTTTATTTTAAATATCATAAAAGATACCCATTTCAGCAATACAATGCAATGCTTTTTAGTAAATTTACTGAGTGATGCAATCATCACCGTAAGTCAGTTTTAGAATAATTTTATCATCCTAACAAGATCCCCGATGTTCATCTACATTAATGTCATTCCCACCCCCAGGCAAACACTAAACTATTTTCTGCCTCTATAGATTTGCCTTTTCTGGGCACTTCATACAAATGGAATCATATGATATTCCACCACTTTTAAAATTTGTAACTTTAGTGAAGTGACACAACATGGCTGCTCCTAATTTCCCTCACAATCATGAGACCTACACCTCACAGAGCTATTAGAAGGAGTAAATGAGACAATCCATTTGAAGTGCTGAGAACACGGCTGGCAGATATGAGGTGCACAATAAACTAACTGTAAAACAGCTAAGACATTAATACTACTCGTTCATACATAACTCTATTATGGTTTCTTAGTAAAGCCTCAAATTTGACATGTCCAAAAAGGAACTCTATATTTATCCCCTCAAAACCACTTTCCTCCTTTGTTCACACAAGAAATATTATAAACATTCAGATAGTCATCAGATGCTATGACACATTCCTAAACTCTCTCTTACCTAGTCTCACATTCAAGCACCAAGTTTTAGAGTCAACTTCTTTACTCTTAAATTTGCCTCCTTCTGTTCTTCCCTCAGCTTTTGTTACAGCTGTCAATATTTTTTTCCTGAGTTAGTACAAAAGCTTCCTACCTGTTCTCCCTGCCTCCAACTGGGTCTGCCTCTAATCTATCCATCCTACTTCTGTCAGAGGATTCTCTTAAAATGCAAGTGTGATCATTTCTCTCTCCTTCAAGGGCTCCCCACAGCTTTCAGCTTAGCTCTTTAGCTTACCACCAAGGTCCCATCCCAAACTGATTTCTGCCGAACACTATGCATTTCCATCTCTGGCCAGTCTCCAGAACAAACCTTTGGCACTGGAGGCTCTGAACAACCTGCAACTTTCCAAACGTGTGAGTCAGCCTTAAGCCTCCCATCAAGCTAGTCAACTCACAGCATCTCCGAGACTGCCGTTGGCCTTGCCCAAATCTTAGCTCAAGCACCACTCTGCTGTTCATCAGACTCCTGGACCAGCAAGCATGAATTGGAGTTCCCTCCTGTGTCCAGACTGAATGAGATAATGTAAAAAAGCAGCTCTCACGCTGTGAGATGGCTCTGCTTGTACCCACGTTGAGCATCACCTGCAGGTGAAGGGAGGGGGTGGTGAGTGGGGAAGGGACAAGGGACGCAGAGAGGAAATGGGCAGAGGAAGGAGAGAGAGGACAGGAAAAGACAGGGAGGGAGAAAGAAAAAGGAAAGGAGACAAAGATAGAGCACACCCCCTGAGGAAAAAGAGTGGCAGGAGAAGGGAGGAGGAGCAGGACTCGCTTCTTTGAGGGGAGGCTTTCCTCTGGGCAGGAGCTGTTAATAAAAATGGGAACCCTTCCTTTCACTCCTACATGTGATGATAGTCCTACAATTTTTATTTCTATTCTTCTGATTCTAAAACACTAACTATCACTCACAGTGACTCCAGCTCTAAAGTGGAGGAAAAATTTACACACTTCCATCTGCTGGAGACAACATTTCATTTCCTTTCTAAAGGATTCTCCACATTTACCGTCAATCAAGAGTTACTTTTCAGGTTTTCCATCTGTTTTCATTTTTTTCATTTCTTTCATCAGAATCCACGGAAAACCAGACTTATTTCAATATGCTGTAAATATTAAGGAAATTTAGGTAAAAGATTCCGAGTTAAAAGAGGTAGTAGAGATTATCCAAATCAGTGGTTTTTAACAGTTTCTCCACAGACCCCTTTAGTATATTCACTCCCCATTTAACACAAGGCCTGGTTTTCAAACAGTTTCTTGTCCTAAGCTCCCCGCCCCCAACAACGTATTTCCCCATTTTATTAATCACAAGTCTAGGCTAACAATTAGATTTTCAGACCTACACAAGCTAGCCAGTGCTAAGAGCCCTGAATTTACATAATTATTTACCCAAACCTCAAGCAAACAAAATCCCAATACTTTGTTAGACGAGGTGATCCTGTATTGAATAATTGTAAGCTCTGGGGTTTAACAGAAGTTGGTGGTGGCTTCTGACCTTCCCACACCCGTCTTAGGCTTCAGACTGCAGACTTCAGCCAAACTCTTCAAGTTTACAGAAGGAAAAGCCCAAGAAATCTTCTACCTCTATACTCCTAACTCCTAATTCTCTGCCTTGTTTCTTCACAAAATCTTAACAAACTTCTTCTTGTCCTACCAGAGGTTTCCATCCTGAGTTGTCCAGGGAGAATTCAAGGAGTTCATGAACTTGGATGGAAAAAAAAGTTACATCTTATTTTTCACTAGTCTCTAACAAAGCTCAGCATTGTTTTCAATTATGAATAAAGGCAACAAATCATGGCAGTGACTTTGTCATCAGTAGGAATCACAGATACTTTCTATCACAACACAATCGTTGCAAATTTCTCCAAAAACTAATTTTTGCTCATGACTGCTTTGGTCATGACTGCTTTGATACTATGGCAGTTAATGGGCCTACCACTTGGTTTTGTTATTAAATTAATAAAGAAGGAGATATTAATACATATGTGTACATACATATTTATATAATGAATTGGGTTTTTAGTATTTTTATAGATATATTTCAACATATTGGTTTCTATGTGCTTTATTTTATGCATTTAAGGCATTACTGTAGGAAGAATTCCATAGATTTCATCAGAGGGCCAAAGGGATCCATGATACAAAAAAGGTGTTTTGAAAGTAAAATTCACTCATATTCGTCTCTGTGTATCCTGCAATAACAAGATGGGTAACACTAAGCAAATACTTGCTTGAATAAATGCTCAAGCTCACACAGTTGCTTAGTGAAGGAAAAAACAGAATTCAAGTACAGATCTCCTAAGCTCTCTTCTATCTACCCAGTGCTTTTATGGAGCAGAGCCACAAGTCTGAGCCCCGGAGACAGACATGTCTGGATTCAAAACAGATTCATCATTTAAAGGCCTGATGACCTTAGGCAAGTTACTTAACCTCACAGAGCCTGTTTCCTTAGTCATAAAAGAGGAATAATAACAACTGCCTTACTGGGTGAGAGGATGAGTTGCAATAAAATATTACTATGTAATAAAATATGTAAAGAACTTAGTATGATATTTTGCACATAATTATTAAAAAGACAGAATAATCTACTTTGTGCCTAAATAGTTTTATGGACCTTTTTATACTACTACTTGAATTTCTATAAAGCTCTACCATTCTCTAAAACTTCTCCATACTTACTAGTATGATGTCATTCTCCACACACATAATTCTGAGGACATAAGCAAAACTCTCAGTCACAGTTTTGAGGTTTCCACCATTCCAACAACCTGGTAATTCCCCGATGAATCCTTTTCTAATCCCTCCAAAATTAATCCTTCTTTCAGGCCTCCACAGTACATTCTCATACCTCAGTAAAGTGTTCATTCATGTAGGAAACCATAATACATGTTATCTGTCTAGCAGGTTTGTGAGATCCTTGAGACCAGAGACCATATGATTCATTATTTGCATGACATTCCACTAACATAATACCTGACAGATTAGATGAGGAATAAAAATATATGAAGCTAACCTGGATTCCATGCTCATAACAACCCTCTGAGGTCAGAAATTACTGTCCTCCACAGATGTGCAAACCCAGCTTCGGGCAAGTCACTGAACTGCCCCCAGAATACTGCCAAAAAGTGAAAGATTTGAGAATAAACACAAGGACATCCATTAGTCAATGATCCACCATACTTAATTTCTCTTCGATGAGAAATGTTAGCCTATTTTCTCAATGTCTTATTCCCTAGACAATTAAAATACACAACTTTTACATATTTATCTTTTACGGCATTATTCATTTATCATGTTCATAATTATCACACTCATTCAGATCTTGACATAGGTATATAACAGGTAAACTGGAAATGACCTCGGATGGAAGCACTGGGATGCCTAGAAGGGAAAGCAGCCCCTGCCCGCCCCCCGCCCCCCCCCCCCCCCCGCACCCTCCCCGCCCCCAGAAGCAACCTCCCAAGCCTGTTTACAGCAATCACTCTGGATGAAGCAAAAGAGATAAATTATGGCAGCCAGATTTAAAAAGAAGCAACTAAACAGGAGATTGTAATGTGACTTGAATCTCTGTAGGAGAAAACAGGTCATCCTTGCTGGAAGCCATATTTTTCTTGACAACAGCTCAAAACGATCACTGTGATTAGAGCATAGCCAACATGATGTCTGGGTTCACACATGAACCCCTGCCAGAGGGTAACTGAGTCTCAATTGGTCATATAGCACCAAAAGCACTAAGCAAAACCTATAAACCTCAAATGTAAGTTAGGAAAGAAATTTCAACATAAACACTGATTTTATGGATATGATTTCAACAGTACATATTTTCCTATTACTCCCATAAAGCATTTTACTGATATCAAAATACCTCCAAGCCTTACATAATGTAAGGGCTGCCTGGACACATTCACATATCACCGTATCTTTGGCTCCCAACAACATCAGCAATTCACCCATTGCATGCTGAAAAAAACACTAGGGGATTGCAACAGTCTAGCACCATTACCACCCAATTTACTGCCTCTGAGTTATTTGTAAATTGATTGTTTCTTCTTTGGCTTGTTGCAGGTACAGAATTACATATAAATGGATGAATATTACATATCTACTAACAAAATTTAACATTAGGTTTGAACTTTCCCCAAACTCGGAATGTTATGATACTCTTTAAACAGGTATTGTAATATACATTGGAATTAATGTCTCCTGTAGCTTAATTTTTTTTAAATTAAATTCACTAGCTCCAGGTCAAAACTTCTCTACTTAAATGTCTGCTTTTACAGAAATTGTTTACTATCTGGTTTATGAATTAAGAATTTCTAATAGGCTGTTACTGAAAATCAAATTAGAGGGTGTTTGGTTTTGTTTTTAAGTACAGATAGCTGTTGGCTAAAATGTATTCCATTTATTTGTCAGTTCTTAACAATTTCACTTCATATGCATACAAAATTAGTTATCTTCCAAATTCACTGCTGAAAATCATATTCAAGGCAGCATTTTCCACTCAATAAGGATTAATCTATGTGTTATTTTAAATTTGCACACCAACATTTGTGCTACAAATTTGGAAAAGCCAGTTGCTGCTGTTTTGTAAAACTGACATTCCTAGCCACATTAAGTTAACAACATTCCTGTAGAAGGTGAGAATCAGATATAACCCTGCAGTAAGCAATCCTGGTCCTGACACTGACTTTTCTACCTGAGGACAATCCTATTCAAACTGAGACCATTTGACAAATGGGGAGTCTCAAAGACTGCAAAAGATGGCAATCCTGATCAAGGCAAAAACAAACGGCCTTATTCCTCGCCAAGAAGGAAAAAAACTCCTAGCACGGCAGTACATTATTGACATTTTATCCAGGGTGTTTCCTGAGTAGCCCCAAAGAACAAAAAAGCATCAAGAGGAGGCTGTCAACAACCAAGCAATGACGCAAAGTTCACTTCGCAAGTGTCAAAACCTCAATCACAGAAAATCAGGACCAGTGGGCAGACCACATTAGAAAATGGTTACCAGAAGAATACCAAACAGCTGCTTAGAGCTGAGCTAAGGCAAGGCAGATACCCACGGGGGGAGGTCAAGTTAAAACACTTGGAGAGCACACTGAAGCACAGCCTGAAACAATGTAACAAAGCAGCAGACAGCTGGGAAACAACTGCTTGGAAACACAGGCTTATGGCTACAAAGGCAGGGGAGGCCAGGTTAACAAACAGCAACACAAGCATCCTAGAGGCAGCCTCTCTGAGATGAAACAGCAG
This sequence comes from Eulemur rufifrons, assembly GCF_041146395.1. Taxonomy (NCBI): domain Eukaryota; kingdom Metazoa; phylum Chordata; class Mammalia; order Primates; family Lemuridae; genus Eulemur; species Eulemur rufifrons. Next base: position 64,027,991 of record NC_090998.1, on the reverse strand, counting down.
GCGCTTCCTGCAAGCCAAACAGGACTGCCAGGACCGCATGACAGGGGCTGACGGGACCAGCACACAAAGACTTAACAGTTGCATGAAAACCACTGCTCACCAACACATTCACAGTCGAAGGATTAGCTGCGAAAAACCTGTAACGATCATAGTGCCATCTAGTCACTTACTGCTATGCTAGTAAGTGTGTTTGCCAGCGTGTTTGCCAAATTCTACAAAAAGCACGAATAGTGCTTGCTCACTGTGGTGTGGTCTGAGGGAAAGGGAAGTCAGTAAAATTTTACGTCTATAAGTCTGACCTTAAGCTTTAACTCCTAACAATTATATCATAGACCTGTGTTTCTCAGCTATGGCTGGAGAACCCCTGAGAGTGTCCAGATGTGCTCTCGGGGATCAGTGAGTATGCCAGAAGAGTTGTAAAATTATGTGTTTCCATTTAGATCAGGGGTTGGCAAACTGTTTCGGTTAAGGGCCAGATAGTAAATATTTTAGGCTTTGCAAGCCCCAAGGTCTCTGTCGCAACTACTCAACTCTGCCACTGTAGAGAGAAAGCAGACACAGACAATACATAAATGAAAGGGTGTGGCTAGTTTAAAAAAAGGGACTGCAGGGCGGGTTTGGCCCACAAAGTGACCACCCTGATTTAGATAGTAATCCAAAATATACAGACACATACACACATGTCTATATGAATATTTTACCTCATATGGGTGACCATCTCATAACTAAGGCTATATGACTTCAAAGACTGCATTTATGGTGGAGTTGGCACAAAAAGAACCACTCGAACTGTTGGATAATGACAACAGAATAAAAGCGGACATCATAGGTCACATGGACATCTGCGATCTCCTCTTCCAAGAATATCCTTCCCCTCCTTCCAACAGAGGCCCTATTTCCTATGGAACCTACTCCACATGGTGTGAGACAGACAAACCTGCCTCATTTCTACTCAAATGCCAACTATAGGTGCAGGCACATGGCCTAGGACTAGACAAGGTACCCCCACCATTCTTCTGCCAGCAACCGTGTTTTTGGATAAGCTTATGACCTAAGTCAAGATACTTAAATCTTCCCTGGAGCATTTCTAGAGAACTAAGGAGAAAGCTCTAGGTTGCCACTGGCCAAAAAGATCAAGACAGCCAGACCAAGAGATAAAGAAAGGAAGATATTCCTCATGACCTTGTGAGACCTTTTTCATTCAGAAAAGCAAAAGGCTCCACTTTACCTGAATTGGGCTCATGTCACTGCTACAGACTGCATGTCTGTGTCCCCCAACCCCCCAAATTCATATGTTAAATACCAACAGCCAATGTGATAATATTTGAAGGTGGGGCCTTTGGGAGGGTGATTAGGTCATCAGCTGGAGCCCCCAGGAATGCAATTCACACCCTTAGAAAAGAGGCCTCAAAGAATTCCCTCTCCCCTACTGCCATGTGAGGACATGGCAAACAGATGGCCACCTAGGAATCAGGAGGTGATCCCTTACCAGATACGGAATCTGCCAGCACCTTGATCTTGGACTTCCCAGCCTCCAGAACTGTGAGATTCAATTTCTGTAGTTTATAGACAGTTTATGGTATTTTTGTTATATCAGCCCAAACATACTAAGATAGTCACATATAACCAAGAGTCTTCATTATCAAAATAAATAATATGCTAGCAAAAATAAAGGTGCAATGACGAAATTTTAGCAACAGTTCCAAGTGGCAATACAGGCATGCCAAACTCCAAAGCATTCAAACAACGTATGTGTTGTGAGCGAAGATGTTCCGACATCTCACCTCTCCCCATTAACAAAAGTAGGCAAGACCTTCCTTCTCCCTGTACTCTAAACCAATCTACCTATGTGTTTCCTTTTTTACCTACTTGTCCAAGACAGAAATCTTAGCATAATCTTTAACCCCTCCATCCCGTTGACTTCTCATATTCAGCTAATCACCAAGTCAACTTGTCTTCACCTTTCCTTTTCTAATATATCCAAATTTCCTTTTTATCTCTCTTCCTATCTTATTTTAATCTTCATGCACACTGGGAATACAAATCATCTAATATCATCCTATATAACCAATATAATCCTGTAATAGCCACCTTTCTGATCCCTCTGCTTTGGATTTGATCCTACTTCAGACAATTCTCCAAGTTTTATCATGGAGCCCAAGGCCCTTGGTGATCCGACTCCACCAATTCATCTTTTCCCTCCTTCCCTGATTCCTCTCTGAAAGCTTTATGCACTGCTCTTGGATATTAAGCCTTTCTCTTCCTGCATATTTTTCCACAAAATATTCCTCACTCTCTCTCATCTTTATTCTAATTCTTATTTGTTCTTCAGAAGTCAGTTGAGACATAAGCTTCTCACAAGTGCCCCATCATTCCCTCCCAGTCTGGGTCAAGTGTCCCTCTGATGTACTCACTTAGAATCATAAGCATGTCTCTATTTTAGAGTAACTGTCTGTTTACTTGGTTGCCTCCCCACTAGACCCTAAGCCCTTTGAGATTATGGACTACATCTTCTTCTGGATCAGTGTCCCCCATATCTACCATGGTTCCTAACAGAGCTAAGCATTTACAAATGCTTGCGAAAGGAACAGGTGACGACATGAGCTGAAAGCATCCCACACTGATGCTTTCTGGAGAGAGCACAGTTCTCGATAAGAATGACTTAACAGTTTTAAATCAAAGGCCAATGCCTATTTGAGCTGATTTCCTGAATTTAAAATAAACCAAATTCAAATCTTTCTCCCAAACTTTGAATAGAATTATCATATTTTTACACTATAATTTGCAGAAATCAGGCTACTTAAAATGGTAAACACACTCTTACTTTTCCTTCCTTCCCATCATTTCCAGTAACAACAGCTATTTCTGGCCTCTGAGGTAAGTGCTCAGAATACACAACAAAACAATCTACAATGACATTACCAAATATTAATTTTTTTGGTTGACATATGCATAAGAATAATTATCTCATTATTTTTATTGCTTTCTTAATTTCCATATATCTCCTCCTTTTTCTAATACCAATGTTGATACAGAATGGAAATTTGTTGGTAAGGAATGCCAATGAATTAGCTGCAACTGATGTAATTTCTGGGACAAAAATCCTTAAAAACCAAATAATTTAAGTGAACAAAAACTAATAATATATTACAAAATAGGAATTTATTAGTTTCCATTTACTCAAGATTTTGAGAAAGACTACCATTCCAGTTTTCAATAAAACTATAGCTACAGTGTTATTTACTCCTATTTTTACCAATTTCGGTCTATTCTGGTAAACACCTTTGGAACATACAAATAGCTTACAGACATACACAAAAGATTTTCTTCCAATGCAATAGGTAAGCTACACACAAAACAGCATTTACTTTATTTTTATATAGACTTCCAAAGATGCTTAAAGAAAAAACATTCAGGCTAAGTTCCAGTTTAAGTTTTTCTTCAGAAAAAGTTTAAAGTAAATAATATACTTACCAACTCTCATGATTTATAGGAAATCTTTTAACTTCCTTTTCAACTAATTTTCATAAATGACAGAAATATAAAATAAAAATTTAAACTGAAGATTTTTGCTTAGTAGTAAAAATAATGTTCACTTTTAATTATCATCCATGATCTACCTTAAATCTGTAAGGTTGTGGTTTATGAATAAATTGTCCAAACAACATTAAATTTACTAACTCTTTTGGACTTCAATTTGAAAAGTAAACTCCCCCAATAAATAAATTAATTAATTAATTCTCAGTAGTCAATTTCTAAATATACAAAGATGAACATGCAGACATTTACTATGATGATAGCCTTTTAAATACACACACACAAACAAGTTACCATTTTATAACACACACCAAAAATTCAGCATGCAATCAAAATATATCATGGATTTAAAAAAAAAAAACGCACACACACACACCACAGAGTTGTTTCCACAAACATGGTTGAGTTCAGAGAACTTCCATTCTAACAATGTACCTCAAGCAGCTTATTTGTTGCTCTGGTTCCAATTCACAAAGATACCAACCAAACCTCTCCATCTTCTACTACAGTGTCTCTACTTTTCTCCACAAACTAAAAGTTCATCCAAATTTCCCCAGAATCATCCCTCCTCTATGTAATTTTTAAAAAAGCATTGTATCATAAACAGGAAAGGGGCAAAATACTCTTCAACTTTTCTCAATTTCACTGAAGTTCATTTGTAAGGATATCATACTTAACCTTCTCCCTCATAATACATAACCACACCTTCCTATCCAACTCCAAACTCTGGAGAAATTCAATTGCTAGTTTTTTTGTTTAGTTCTAAAAATCAACTGTGGAATCATGTATAATAAGTTCCTGAATTACTGGCTTCTTGTACCAATTGCAATTAATTCCAGGGAGTTGCCTGCAAAACCCCCTCATTGTTTTTCTTTAATAATGTAAATACAGGATGACTGATTTTTTTAACCCATCAGTAACAGAATTTGTTTATTAAGACAATGGTGAATCCTCACCTGAATATTCTAAAAATGTTCCAAAGAAGAGATGTACACTAGAGAAAACTAGGCTATTTTCCAACATGAATCAAAAGTATTCTTTTCAGGAGCTTGCCGCTTGCTGTTACAGCTTAGTTATCAATAGGAAAAGAGTAAACATTCCAACTGGGCATATGGTAACACATAAGAAACGAACGGGGATTATGGTGAAGGTAAAATATCTTTGGTTTATATGGTTTATTGTGATAATGGGCCTCATTTTTTACTGTATGTGTGGCAATATGGCTAATGTTTTACTTAATACATAGTTAATTGTCCCAAAGTGGCCAATTTTAAGTATATTTCTTAGACAAATAAACTCATTATATAAAATTGTGATCTGTTTTAAGCTACAAGGAATTTGGAAGAATCAGAGCCACACTCTAACTTTAAAGAGAAAGACTCATTCCATATGGGAATGGGTCACCTTCAACATACTTAGTTTATCTGCACTTGGGGGGGGAAATTTTTCCTTTTCTAGAGGGTGGGGACAGGGAGGAAGCCGAGAATTGTTAGTGTTTTAAGGTAACACATATTTTCTTTATATAGGTAATCCCTAGGAAAATGTTAAATAAACATGTGAAAGATCTGTTTCAATTAGGAGAGATCAATATTCTTAAATGCAGAAATACTTGTAAAAAAATTAATGCAAGTTTTAGGCGCTAGTCAGAGTGTGAGTGAGAGGGAGAACAAGCTTCCCAGAAAAGGTTTCGAAAGCTTTTATATTAAGTGCTTCTCACTGTAAAACAAAGGATATATAAAAGTATTCCTGAGATTTGGGTAACTCTTAATTCAACATACTTTTTTCCAATATAACTGACAATAAGTCTTATTTTCATCATTTAAGATATTTCGTTGGCAAAGATATACATCATAGAGTGGAATCATTCTTATATGATGCTAAAAAATCATAATTTTGCATATACTCCTATATACCATATTAGCTAATTTTAAAAAAGAAGGTCAATTATGGTAAAGAATATGGAAGACATCTAATTATGTTTTTCATATGTACTTTTAATGAACTACACACTCCAAACAACTTACTGGCAAAATTTACATGCATGGATTTGTGTGTGTACGTGTATAATGGTAAAGTTTCAACATCATTTCTCCAAGCTTAAAATTTAGGATGAAAATTAAATTCCAAAATTAATTAATACTTAATTATTATAGTTCACTGAGATCTTTCAGTTACTCTAAATCTATCTGGAAATACTAAGTTAAATATTACTAGAAATAAGTTTAAGTTTTACATATTCGCTTTTAAGAAAAATCCCTAAATGCTCTATAATACTTTCAGATGTAGTGATTTTTAAACTATCAGCAATATAGTTAATCAATAATTCTTAAGAGAAGTGCTTAATAAGTATCCTAGACACCAGATATTGTACAAAGTACTTTATATAACTTGTCTCATTAATTTCCCCCAACAACTCTATTGGCATTAGCAGAAGTATTACTATCCTCATTCTATAGAAGAGAAGCAGAGGTTAAACGAGTTTTAGTAGCACAATCAAAATTATGCTATTAGCAAATAGAGTCTTCCCTCAGTATCTATGGGGGTTTGGTTCCAGAATCTCCTACAGATATTCAAATCCAAGGATGCTCAAGTGCCTTATATAAAATGGCCTAGTGTTTGCATATAACCTATGCACATCCATATCTTAAATCATCTTTATATTACTCGTAATACAATGTAAATGTTATGTAAATAGTTGTTATACTGTATTATTTAGGGAATAATGACAACAAAAAAAGAAAGTCTGTGCATGTTCAGTACAGATGTAACTTTAAAAAAAAATTTTTTTGATCTGTGTTTGGTTGAATTCACGGATGCAGAACCCAGGGATACAGAGAGCTGACTCTAATGGTCCTAAGATTAGATCACTAGAGCATCTGATTCCAGAATTCTTGTGATTTTTATTCTTTGCCACCCTGTTGCTTGAAAAACTCTCAGAAGACATATTTTAGAATTAGTTTCCAAAAATGCATCACCAGCTTTAGGTACAGGATGTTGCCAACCAGTACATGTGCTAAACATACTTACTGCAAATTCTCAATACAGAACTGATTAACACAAACACATCAATGCAACAAAACGTCAGCTCATCTAACATACAACTTTCCTAATCGCCAAGCCGCCAGAACTGCTCTGAATATGAACGTACTCCAAAAAGAAAAAGGGTCGTCAGTGAAGAGGGAGCCCATGAGTCCCCAGTAACAATACGCTCTGCCAAGCAGAACCAAAGTACCAAAGCCTATTAACACACGATGCGCTGTAATTGGTCACTTTAGTCTGCAGAAGGAATGAAGTACTGGCATTGGCCAGAATGTCTATTCAAAATAAGCCTTCATGGACAAAGACCAAAAACAGGAAAAGCAACAGAAAAGAAATAGAACAGAGTAAGAATTGCTTATGTGGTGAGATTGGGGACCGCTGGCCACAAGAGTGGGTAGAAAGTACAAGCAAAACCAGGGTGTGGGGGAGGGAGGAGGGCATGTAATAGAAGCTCAGACAGCAGGAGCTAACTACGGATTCCAAGTGAAAAAGTCAGCAACAACATGGAAGTAGAGCACAACTCTGTTCTCAGAGGACAAGAGAGCAAGATACAGTAGCACCCCCACCCTTATCATCCATGGTTTCAGTTGCTCATGGTCAACTGTGGCCCCAAAATGTTAAATGGAAAATTCCAGAAATAAACAATTCATAAATTCTAAATTGCACACTGTTCTGAGTAGCATGATAAAATCTCACCCTGTCCTGCCCCGTCCCACCCAGGACATGAATCATCCCTTTGTCCAGGGTATCCACACTGTCTATGCTTCCCGCCCACTAGTCACATAGTAGCTGTCTCAGTTATTAGATCGACTGAGGAAGTATCAGTGTTTGTATTCAAGTAACCCTTATTTTACTTAATAATGGCCTCAAAAGGCAAGAGCAGTGACACTGGTATGTTATAATTGTTCCATTTTATTATTAGCTATTGTTGTTAATCTTCTGCTGTGCTTAATTTATAAATTAAACTTTATCAAAGGTATGTATGTATAGGAAAAGACAGTATATATAGGGTTTGATACTATCCTCACCTCCATGCATCCACTGGGGGTCTTGGAATGTATCCCCCAAGGATAAGGGGGACTACTGTACTCTATGTACAGTGATCAACTGAGTCATTCAGCCCTCTGGTCCAACAGGCTACAGCTAAGTATATAACCATGCAGCTTTTTAAAACCCAGAGAATACTCATTACACTATTTCATCTGATTCTGACTCTGTGTTAGGCAGTTATCATTAATATTTTCACTTCCTGCCCAATTAAAATATTGAGTTCAAGAGAGCTAAATAGCCCAGATACTAAGCTAGTAAAATAATAATTCCAAAACTAAAACCCTTATCTTTTATCTTGGTCCAAGGTTCATTTACAACCCTGCTTCTACTACACAGTACTATATAGCACTTGAAAAAGAAAGCAAAAAGTGTAACTCATTTTAGAACAAGATCTTTAAAAAGATTTCTATTAAGTAGGAATTTAAAACTTCAGATATATAGAGCATTCACCTATTTGGAAATCCCCTAACGTGCCTACAGGCTAAGATTTAAGTGAACCAGGTTAAAAAAATTTGAACCAGGTTAAAAAACCAGCAATCCCACTACTGGGTATTTACCTAAAGGAAAAAAGACATTCTATATAAAAGACATCTGCACTAGAATGTTTATAGCAGCACAATTCACAATTGCAAAGATGTGGAAACAACCCAAGTGCCCAACAATACATGAGTGGATTAATAAAATGTGGTATACGTATACCATGGAGTTCTACTCAGTCACAAAAAACAATGGTGAACTAGTACCTCTTGTATAATCCTGGATGGAGCCGGAGCCCATTCTTAGAAGTGAAGAATCACAAGAATGGAAAAACAAACAGCACATGTACTCATCATTAAATTATAACTACTCTATCAACACTTATGTGCACATATGGAAACAACATTCATCAGCAATCAAGCGGGGGGTGGGGAAGAGGGAATGGGTAAATTCACACCTAACCGGTACAATACACACTATATCAGGGTGATGGGCACACTTATAACTTTGACTCAAACTGTACAAAGGCAATTTATGTAACCAAAATGTTTGCATCCCCATAATATTCTGAAATAAAACTGAATTTTAAAAAATCTTATAGGCCCAAACATTTTTAACCCTATGTAGATACCTTCACCCAAGAGCATCACCCAATGCCTGAGTATCATTAATAAATGTTTATTTTTCCTACTCTTAGCTGCCTAAATCTTTATATTTTGCTGCCTGCCTAAAGTCTATAAAGTCTTCACACAATGCATGCCAAATTTCCTTATAGTGGATTGTTCAACAAAAGCACAAACCAATAAAGCCAATGACTCTAGAGACTCAGTTTAGGCATCAGGACCTATTCAAGTCATAAACCCAAGGCAACTGCATATCAGTTTATTTATTTGTCAAAATCAGAATCCAATATCTGTCTCCACAGTAATGTTACAGGGAAGATGATAGTGTTATATATGACAGTAAGAGATATTTCAGCAAAGATCGTATCCTAGAATTTCAACAGGCTCTCAACTTTTTCAAAATTTAAACAATACCTCAAACCCATAGGATCAACTTAAAGATGTCACTATTGAACAAACCAGAAAAATGAAACATAGTGAGATTAAATAAACTGACTAAACTCAAACCCAGAATAGAAATACTTTATCCTCAACCTTTTTTAATCCAGGAATTTAGGCAGCCTTTCCAAATATCTGCAAATACCCACTGAGCTTACCTGTAATACATTTAACCATTGACTGCCACACACAAAAAACAGAAACTTTTCCTTGGGGCCACAGTGTTCTATTACAAAAATAGAATAAAAACTTTGAGTGTAATTTAAAGGTAAATATAAATAGAAAATGAAATTTATTGACATCTGTTCATTTAATCCACATTTTTAGAATTAAATTGTCAATATTAATTGTAACAATAAGAACACCAACAAGTAAGATTTTATATATGCTTCATGTGGCCCCGGTCAAAACTAGAGTGAGTTAAATACAACGCTCATGGCAATCAATGTGTTAAATGACATAGAGCCTTATTATTCCAAATGAGGTCTGTGGACCTGCTCCATCTGCTGCATCTGGGAATAACCATAATGCAGAATCTGCAATTTAACAACTCCAGGTGATTTACATGTGGGTTGAAGTTTGAGAAACACTGATCTGGAAACTATGCATATGTACACAGATAGAAAGAAGCCAGCAAGAGACCCATCTCAATGTCTCTTTAGGAGAGGCATAGGGAGATCCATCCAGCTCCAGGACACTAGGGATTGGAGGTACACTTAAAAAGATTTTGCAAAAGTACAATTAAAAAGTCAGTTGTCTATATGAACACAGGGAGGCAAGCTGTAAGAGAAGACTAGTTCTATTATAAAACCCCTTGCCTGCCACAGGCATCCTCAACATCATACCAAGAGTGCAGTGAAAAGTAGCCACCAAAAATTCTCTCATAGAAATGGTTTATAGTATGCTAATGACCTACAAGAGATTTTAGAACAGTGAAATTTCATCTTCTTTTCAATATGGAAAACCCCTCAAGTGTAGATGTGAAAGGAAGCAATTCTAAAGTGGTCACTAAAGGACATGAACAGAAACTTTTCAAAAGAAGATAGACTCATGGCCAAAAAACACATAAAAACATGCTCAACACCTCTAATCATCAGGGAAATACAAATCAAAACCACAATGAGATTATCACTTAACTCCAGTGAGAATGGCCTTTATCAAAAAGTCCCAAAACAATAAATGTTGGCATGGATGAGGAGAGATAGGAACACTTATACACTGCTGGTGGTACTGCAAACTAGTACAACCTCTGTGGAAAGTAATATGGAGATACCTCAAAGAGCTACAGGTAGAACTACCATTTGATCCAGCAATCCCATTATTGGGCGTCTACTCAAAAGAACAAAAGACATTCTATAAAAAAGACATCTGCAGTAGGATGTTTATAGCAGCACAATTGGCGCTTGCAAAGATGTGGAAACAACCCAAGTGCCTATCAATATATGAATGGATTAATAAAATGTGATCTATGTACACATGTGGATGGAGTTCTACTCAGCCACAAAAAACAATGGTGATATAGCACCTCTTGTATTATCCTGTATAGAGCTGGAGCCCATTCTACTAAGTGAAGTATCACAAGAATGGAAAAACAAGCACCACATGTGCTTACCATCAAATTGGTATTAACTGATCAACATTTATGTGCACATGCAGTAATAACATTCATCAGGTATTGGGCAGGTGGGCAGGGGAGGAGGGGATGGGTATATTCACACCTAATGGGTGTGGTGTGCACCATCTGGGGGATGGACACACCTGAAGCTCTGACTGGGATGGAGCAAAGGCAATATATGTAACCTAAACATTTGTACCCCCATAATATGCTGAAATAAAAAGTAAAAAAATAAAAAATAAAAAAATAAATGAGATATTGTAAATACAGGATTAGATATTCATGGCAAACTATAGTTGGTATTTCAGGCTGCACACTGGTGTCTTTAATAGATTTTTATTCAAATCTCAAATTTCTTTTCTTTGGTTAAATCATAAAAGTAGGTTAAACTATAAAACCTTATTTCTTTAATATTAATTCAGTGACACAATTCAGTACCATTTTTTTTCTTTCAATAAAATAACAGTAATAACCTCCCTATTTTAAATGAAGTTTACCAAATGAATTCAGGCATACCAGTTTTTCACATCACCTATAAATAATTACCTCCCTCTTAAGGGTGCATTTCTGCAAATAAAAATGTCTTTTTGCCTGATTAAACTTCTTCATCATCTGAGAACTTTTCTTCTGCAAATTTGTAGTTGGAAAATTTGTCATTAGAAGGTTGCTTTGTCAAAATGTGCTCCAATTGCTTTGGGAGAGCAGTCCTATAGTTAATTATTGGGAGGAAGGGGGAGCAAGCTGTTCTAAAGTAAATATACTTGACAAAATGTTTGGACCCAACTTTTCTACCTTAAGACATCTTTTATATGCAAAGGCAACTGGCTTGGTATTTATAATATTCTTAAAAGCCTAAAGATAAGAAGGCAGAGGTAGCCAAAAACCAGTTTTCAAAACAATGAGAACTGTTCCAGAGAAACCAAGGCACCCCCTGCAGAGGACACAATTTGCAGGGATGTCACTTCAACATGCACTGACATCCACTAAGTCTTTGTTCTCTCAGGAGGAGCCTCACTAAAGAGTGTAACTGTTGACTCTCACATTTAGTTCAAGAGATACCACTAACAGAAAAGAAAGCAGGGTGGACATGCTTTCATGTGGAACAAATTCGAAATTAACAAAAACAAGATGTTTACTTACTTTTCAGAAAGTGTTTTCACTTATATGCCTCTGTCTCTCTCAAAAACTAGTTATATTTTGGGGTTTATAATACCAGCTCAATGACAATATGCCTTATAACCATGTGCTTAACATAGACATATAACCTGATAAAGTAAAAATTAAAAAAAAAAAAAAACAGGGCTATGGTTTGCATCCTTTCGGTTCCTTTATAGAATACGTCCAAGCAACCAAAAAAAAAAAAAAAACATTTCATAAGACACAGCTGTAAAAATTTTGCTAGCTTTATTCATATTGCTTTAAAAAAACTTTTTTTTGTAAGAAATAAACTTATGAACTGCATTTCAAATTAAAATCCAAAGAATTCCAAGTATGCAGGGTTATATGGACTGCCATTCTTCCCACTGGATTTTTAAACAATGTTGAAACATGGCTGTTTGAAATACTTCAGTCCCATCATTTAACACTGTTCAAAATGTCAAGAGCCATATTGCGCCCCAGTGGCCACTCTTCAGCAAGTAACACATCCTTTGAAGTTAAAATACTCCTAAATGATGTCAAGTGAGAATTCCTAGGCTAGCTCAGAAAAAAAAGTTTCTACTGCTAAAGAAATCAATAATCTCTAGAATCACAATTAGGAAAAAAACACTTTCATTATCAAAACTCTAGTGAATTTTTCAGTTTCTAATCTTAATCAATTCCTTCACCCCAAGGCAATGTTTTTAAACATTGCTTCCTAACTAAATAAACCATGATTATATGCCTACAGTGAACTTGTTTTGGGTTTTCTTTTAACTTGTTGCTCATGAGGAATAATCACACATTTATTATAATAAATTCCACAAAAAGAATAATCATCAACAAAGAGATCTGACAGAAACATTTTACTTTGCCAAAACACCTAGCACACAGCTGCCTATTCCAAGGGAACTAATATATGTTTTATTTGACAAATTATGTAATTTAGCCAGTCACCTGACTAGAACTACATGCTGTGCCACAGTTCATACCATGTCTCACTCTGATATCACAAAATGCGCTGCCAAAGACATCAAGAAACAAGCCTGTGTCAAATTATCATAAGCAAATAGCAGCTCCTCTGCCAATTACTAGGGTACTTCTAAAACAGATACAGTAGCCCTGCCCTGAAGGAATTGTGGCACCTGTATAACCTTCAAAAATGTAAATATACATATAATTCTATTCAATTCCACAATAAAATGGAATCTAAAGCTGGAATTAGAATTTCCAAATCTTGTCTCTTTTCCGTATTAATTTTCTAGACATGAGCAAATCAAAATATTTTTCTCCATCTCATCTTTAAAACAGTAATTTCTACTTTCTAAAATTAACTACATCTTATGAAATGTCCTTAAATAGATGACTCTAAAAACATGACAATAACTTTTAATATTGAATCTTGAAAACAGTTATTTCAGTGCTCCCGGCCTCTTCAAAATTCTCCTGTGCAGATAGGTTTACTTACTTGTTTCCCATTTATCTGTAAAGATAAAAGGTCAGAGTTGTAAACCCAAAAATGTAAGACCAAAAGTTTCTGAAAGACTTAAACGTTTATATATTTTATTCTAGAGACCTTGAGTATCTAAGAAACTGACAAATGTGATTAAAAAGCTAAAATGTCAGAGAGGAGAAAAAAGAACGGAAGAGGGATCGATAGAAATTTGATAGCACTACATCTTGTTGGAATGAACTGCCTCAAAAATATGGTTAAAAATCTCTGAAGCACAAGTCTTCAATCCCTACGACCAGTTGAGGTGCATCTAGTCAACCCAAAGAGTTCAGCCACTGATGACCTCCAAGAAAAACAACTGACCTGGACGACTAGGAAGGAGACATTTGGGAGAGGTATTTCATAGTTTCCAAATGTATGACTAAAGCGCCAATAAGCACTGGACCAAAAATAAGGCCAGGTAAAACCGCTATGCGTGGATCTTCTGGAAAGGAAGCTAACAGAGTCCCAATAAAAGTTTTAAAATGTTAGTATCAATGAATAAACACGAATAAGAAATTAAAGGGTAACCCCAAAAACGGTAATTTCAAATGAAATTCTATCTGCCAAAGGGCAACCTATCAGCATTTTTATAGGTCATCATCAGACTTCAGATTCAAACACTTTATACTACCTACTAAAGTACAGGTAGGAAAGGACATGGCTTAGTAGGATGCTTGTTAACAAGGTGAGCAGCTGTTGTATATATATTATGCACCACATATATAAAAAGCCCATGTCTAGTAGTATTCATAATTAGCAAATTATTAATTGCAGCAGTTTATTCCTCAAAAGCACATACAAATCAAATCTTCAAAGAAGAAGCCAGGTACTGTGACTCATGCCTGTAATTCCAGCACTATTGGGAGGCCAAGGTGAGAGGATCGCTTGCAGCCAGGAGTTTGGGACCAACCTGGGTCACATAGCGAGATCCCATCTCTACAAAATAAATCAAAAATTTATAAAAAACACAAAGAAGACATCTAGTATTATGTATAATTGTATCTGTACTTATTCAAAATATTATGCCTTATTAATTCTATGAAAATCAGAAGGTCTAGAGCCCTGATGAAATGTCCCTCCACCTTTTCTTGAAATAAGCTCCTGAGATAGCTATTCATACAGAAGAGGTCTTCATATTCAATAAGCCATTGATTGGTCCTTTCCTTCAAGGCTGTCACCACACTTGTCACTTTTGTGAAGCCATTAAATACCCAAAGCTGATACAATACCTAGCTCCCAAGAGAGAACCAAGAAGGTTAAAAGATGAATGTTACAGTGATAAAAACACATTGAATGAGAATAATAAAGATATAACAAAGTAGGTTTGTCAGCCACAGATTTTTCAGAGTGCCTTAAGGGTAAACTTTGTCCTTTACTAATATCATGAAGGACATGATATTCTGTTTTACAGAAAATGCACCCTTAGCTTATGAAAAACAGCTGCACCATCATGGCATTTTACACAAGTGCTTTTAGTGGGCTGAACAACAAAGACATTAGGAAGACAAACTGTGCTCCTAACTTCTGTTGGAATCCAAAAGGTTGTAACCATTTCAGAATTATAGCAGCAGAAAATCTGGTATTACCATAGGGTCATGTCAGTACTGAAAAACTATTAATAAGTGCAGATGATAAGACAACAGCCCAAAGAATCACCAACGTAAATTAATAATCACATGTGTGTGCACATGCACGCTTCCATATGTGTATATATATGAAAACAACTAAGAGACAGATGGCTGGCAAGCAATTTTCCCTATGGCATTTGTACATGTCCGTTCAGGGGCTGTATTTGGGTCATTTGCTATGATAAACATCATGTGACAGGCTCAATGGAAGTAAGGCAAAATGGTCCACGCTGACTTTGCCTAATTTTAATTTTACTGGTAAGTGATGTACTTATTCAAAAGAGCAAAATGAACATTTTCCAAATAGAGTTTTTTAAACAACTAAAACTTAGCTAGAAAATAAAATGCCATATAAAATAATTCACAATCTATAAATTGTATTCAACTGCATTTTTCCAGTGTATTATAAATGGGAAAGGAAACTAAAGAGTAAAACAATACTTCTGTGCACATTGGTTTCTTCTCATAACCTTATAGGACAACCATTGATACAAAGCAAGCTTCTGCCTTATTTACTTTTATAGTAATTGTTTTTAAAACATGCTTTTACCAAATACCAGACATGCCTTCAGTGGTTAAGCACACTTGAATTTTAAGATAAGAATCCCAGATTGGTTCAAGGTAAGTACTAACATATTAGAGAGAACTTTTTAGAGCAAATTTAATAGAGTGATTGATCATTTCACAAGGGATT
This sequence comes from Eulemur rufifrons, assembly GCF_041146395.1. Taxonomy (NCBI): domain Eukaryota; kingdom Metazoa; phylum Chordata; class Mammalia; order Primates; family Lemuridae; genus Eulemur; species Eulemur rufifrons. The sequence continues at coordinate 64,012,258 of NC_090998.1, read as the reverse complement.
CCTATCAGACCAGGTCAAAAACTCAAATTAACAATAACATAAAAGTAGAAAGGAATACCTGAGTATCTTTAGAAAAAAATCAAGTTTTTAAAAAATTGTTAATATTAATCAAAATCATTATTTTTTTTAAGAGACAGGGCCTAGCTATGTCACACAGGCTGGAATGCAGTGGCAGATCAAAGCTCACTGTAACCTCAAACTCCTGGGCTCAAGCTATCCTCCCACTTCAGCCTCCCAAGTACCTAAAACTACAGGTGTGCACCACCACACCCAGCTAATTTTTTTTTTTTAATTTTTTTTTTTTGTAGAGACAGCATCTCTCTATGTTGTCCAGGCCCCTTGAACTCCTGTCCTCAAACAATCCTCCCACTTCAGCCTCCGAAAGTGCTGGGATTACCAGCCACTACACCCAGACATAAAGCAATGTTAACCAGTGTTTCCATAAAAACAGATTTACATATACATCCAAATGAAAAACTAAACTAGAAATGCTATTAAGAGTTTTGGACCGTTTTAAGAGTAGAAATTTCTGCTATGGAGTTGTTTCTCCAAGTTTCACAAAATTATTGCACAATGGAACAGCTAAGAGACCTGTAGATAACATGAATGATTGTGGTTGGGTTTGATAAATGCAAAACCAGGAATAAGGAAAAAAATCTTCAGAGGAGCCACAAATACATTTTCTGCTTCCCAAATCTCAAATATTCTTTTCTCAAACTAATGAAAGAATTAAAAATGTAAGAATTAAAAACACATAGAAGTTACATTATCTTATTTACTTGCCTACATATCACAAAGGCATGCCATCAATTAGATGATATGTGCAAAGTGAAATAAGCTTCAAAACAAGGTATGGTTTACCTTTGTCTGCTTTGAAGTAAACTGACTCCTCTCATACTGTTATCCCCATGAGAAACTCATAACAGTATTTTTAAAGAGGATGAAAGGGAAATGATGCCATGTTGTGTTCAACAAATATATAAGGAAGCAGAAAATCTGGAGTCAGCAAGTTTTTCCCACTGATCTCAACCAAATTTCTCCAGAAAATAAGAGAAAATCCTTCAAGGAGTCACATACAATGTGACTTAAAACTTGGCAAAGGTTGCACACTTTTAATTTCAATTTTACTCTCACCACAACTTAAGATTCAATACAGTCATTACTAGATTGAAGGCAAAAGGAGAGAGGATGAAGCTTAAACCATATAGGCTGTTTCATCAGATACTATGAATTCTTCTCTTCAACTGTTTGTTTCATCATATATTCTTAAGTTTAGCACAGAAACACTTGTAGAATATTAAATTTTGCCAGGGACATTGATTTTGTTATAAGAAGGTTTCATGTTACCACTTACAATTTCAACCAACCTACACCAAACACTGAAAGTAATTATATATATATAGTTTATAAAGTAAACTTGATCACTGTATTTAAAAGAAATGATAACTTTGAGAAGTACCACAGCAATAATGTTTAAGCTAAAGCAATATAAAGCCCTCCTAAAGTAAATGCCAGATTGTTCAGGCTAAACTGTGGAGTCCTGAGTTAGTGAGGCAAGTTAGGCATAAGAGCCATCTCCCTGAGAGCTAGCTGCTCTTTTAACTTCCAGCATTGGCCTCTCCTTACAGAACTGTACTTCACAAAAGTTCCTGGGGGGCAGCAGAATCCATAGACAGAGTTCAAACAACGTTTTAAACATGAATCTTTGCAGTCTGAAATGGAGTAGTGGAAATAAACACATTATTATCATCCTACAGTTTCCACTTGGCCCTCAGCTCTCTTCCCCCGTCACACACCAGTGAGTTACAGCAGTTAGATAGGAAATATATCTGAAAAGCCACAATTTATAGTGTACTTTGGCAATGAATCACTTTAATATGCTATGCATACAACAAATAAGTTCAGTGCTCCTATTAATACATATCTCATAATTTCTAGAATACATAAAAACAAAGTGCTACTTTTAAGACTTCAGATTCTTAAGAGGTATATGATGGCATATGCAGTTCTGCTACTAAGAAATCAGGGTCTAATACACCTTTTAAAGTGTAGCAAAGTATAATTCACATTTACAAGCTGGCTTAACAATATATACTATCTATATATCACATTGAGTATGCTATCAATTAGAAGACATGGGCAAATCATCAAAATAAATTCATCTATGTAGCTAGAAGGTAGAAGTTAGGAATTTTAACACTCCATTCGACCTACAGCATGTGAAGAACTTTTAACAACTGCCAACGATGAAAGCCCAACTAATTTCATCACACTTACACCATTTTCCCCAAGTCACAAAGTCCTAACACTTCTGACTGATGACTCAAGAGCACAGAATGAGCATTAGACCTACAGAAAAATGTATATCCGAATTTAGTTTGGTTTTTTCCTTAATTTTCTAAGAATGCTTTGTTCCGACATATACTTTCTTAAGAACTGAACAGCAATTAACAAGAGCATACAACAGGAATGCTTGATTTATCACTGTGTTCTACAATAGTTACAGTATTACAGTAAGTTTCTTTTTTTATAAGCTCTATATTCTTGGTTTAAGTGCTTACTATTCAAACTGTCCCAGACAGAGCCAATAACTGCCCAGACTCACTCCTGAGCTCTTTTTAGTGAAAAGTCACCCATCTTTAAAAGTAAGGGCTTTTTCACCCATACGCTAGAAATAGCAGGTGCACCGTTACACAAAATACGAGAAAACAGAACCAGCTCAGCTCACTGTTTTGCACAGACCGTTTCTTAGACCACACAGTGTAATTTCTGAAATCAATACACTGCTTAAAAGTTGAGGAAAAGTTTATGCCTAACAGTGGCTTCCTACCAACTTGCCTCTGCTAGGCACTACACAAAACACATTAAGAAGGTTTTGCTGAATGTTCTTGTACCTCTTATCAGGGAATTTCATAATCTACATGGGTGTGAACCAAGATTCCCTGATTTAAGGCATACATCCATAAACATGCTTTTGGCCGGTGAGTGGGCACACTAGAGAATACAGAATATGGCTAATTACCACCAGAAGATTCTGCCTTCACCTCTCCTCACTATCAACCACTTTGCTTAAGTTCACTCACTGCCTCACCCTAACCCTGGGGATCCATTCACTTCCCATAGCCCAGAGAGGCTGCTGAAAAGCTGTCAAAGTAAATCTGTGCTCACTTTTTGGATGGTTTAATTTCAATGGAGCATGAAACACCCCAGGACGGTTAATAAGTTTAGCCAGGCGTGCTGTTCTCCCTAATATATTTTAATTATGCATCTGTTTTAATTGTAATCAGATTAAGTCACCGGAAAGGCACAAATTGGAATTTTCCCTAATGGTTATCGGAGCTTTTCATCAGTTTCTAAACACTAACAACGTTTAAAAAATAGGTAGAGACACCAACACAACTGTGACATTTTCCAGAAATCGATGCAGTTTCTCTGACAACACAGTTCAGGTCTCATTAGCCACCCAAACTAACCCAAGTGCAGAAGACAACTTTGGTCTCTAGGGGCGTCTTCTTCCTCAATTAGCACAAAAGAATCACTGACATCTAATGTAAAACTCCCAAACAGAAATGAAAGCCGAGGCTTTTATAAAGTGCTGCCCCATCGATTGCTGCGGGAGGCTGGGGAGGCGGGAGCCCATCAGCAGCATTATCTTGGCTCTAAGTAAAGTCCTGTACACGTCAAAAGGGAAAGTTGAAGTAGAGTACGATCTGTCTTTTCACTATGTTGGCAACTGTCAAACGTGTGTTTTAACTTGGGGAAATAAAAGTGTCCCATCAATAAAAAGGAAATGGTATAGGGAAGATCTATTAAGGGGCGGGGAGCGGCTTCCTTCCAGTCCAGACGTAAAATCACTTAATGTGCTTTTGTTGCACCAAGCAATACCTAAGACTTTAAAAAAAAAAAAAATACGTTCATTAAACAGTTTCCCAAATTGCCGGGATTTCCGCTAAGAAACTTAAGCGGCTGCCAACAGCCAAGAAGCAAGGAAGAGAACCTGCTGCTGCAAACTAGGAGCGGAAACTCCCTCAGCCCGCCCAGCGCGCTCGCGTCCCCGGTGTTTGCTTTGGGTGTTAATGTTTACATGTCGCCTGAACCTTCAGGTGCTGAACCAGTTCCCCCTAGACGCACTTTGAACCTTAAAGCAGGAAGCTCCAGAGCCACCGCGGAGTGCCCCTGCAGCTCCGTCGCCCCTTCCTCTCGCCCCCTTACCTGTCATCATAGCAGAAATCCGCACTCAGGGTGTTGAGATACAAGGCGAGCCCCAGAGCGCTGCTCACCAACTCTGCAATCATCTCTCCACCGCCTTCCCTCCGGCTCAGCTCCCAGCGCGAGGGCAGCAGCGGCAACAAAAAACAGAAGCATCAATCCCCACCTTCCGCCGCCTTCTCCTCCCAGCTTCACTTTTCCCTCGCTTCCCCACCCTCCCTCCTCTCCCTCCCTCGGGTCCTTCCAATCCACGGCTCCTCTCCTCCTCCTCGCTCCCGTCTCCGCAGCTTCTGCGTCCTCCCCGGGTGCGGGCTCACACCGCACTCCCCATGCCCAGCGCCCGCAAGCGGCGAGCGGCGTTCGGGCTTCGCGTCCCTCGGCGTATGCACAGAGCTGGTCCTTCACGCGGGTCGCGGCCCCCACCCTAACCCATGGCAGTTCGGGGCGCCCTAGGTGAGGAGTGGGACTCGGAGGAGGTGGAAGAGTGCGGGATGGGGGCACAGGGACCCAACCGAGCCGGGCTCTGGGACCAGCTGGAGGAAGAGAGAGAAAGAGGGGCGGGTGGGAGGGACGAGGCGAACCGCCTCCCCTCGCCGCCTGTCGGGCGCACTGCTCCGCTGTCGCTCGGGCGGACTCCGGCCGCCACGGCGGCTGCTGCACATTCACTCTTTATTAGCTCCCTCCCGGCCCCAGCCCCAGCCCTCTTCTCCAATGAAGTGAGAAGCGGCGGCTGGAGACTCCAGAAGCTCCCGCGTGGGGTTCTCGACGCGGCCCCCCGCGCCTGCGTGGCCAGCCCTCCATCCCGAGTTTGCCCAGCCCTTTTCTCCACCCGGATCCCCCCCAAGGCTCCTCCCCGCTGCCCCCCTGGCTGGAGAGGCTCCTCCCTCGCCCCTCCCCTCCCGGGGCTGGAGGCTCCTCCTCCCAGCCTCCCGCCCTCCTCTTGTTTCTTTCACCTTCGATTTCACTCTGGAAAGCTCCCGGGACCCAAGGGCGACCGCGGGGAGACCGCGCGAAGGGGTAGCTAGAGCGCGCCGCGGGAGGGGAAGCTGGAGGAGGAGGGCGAGGAGGACGCGGTCGCTCGCCCCGCCGCTGCCTGACGGCGCCTGGCGCGGGCTCGAGCTCGGCCCGGCGCTGTGTGTGCCAAGCGCTGCCAGGCGTAAGTCCGGTCAGCTGGACAGACTTCTGAGCACCGAGAGAGCAGGAACAGGTTTGGCGACTGCTGCAGCCTCGGTTGCCACAAACACACAGGCGATCTCTCACACACGCACACGGGGTGGGAGCCGAAATGAAGGGCGGGAGGGGAATTGGAGAGCTGGGGGGCCATCTCGGGAATAAGCGATTTCAGCTCTTAGCCAATGATGGCCCCAATGTCGGTGGGAAGACGTGCAGGGAGAGAAATGTTCAGTAAGGTGAAAAAGAAAGGATCCGAAGAGAGGAAAGAAAGACATACACACACACCCCACCCGCAGCGACTGCCCAGGGGGTCTTCTGTGGGTTCAGGGAGCCTGTCAAGCTGGCCCTGAGAACACAGATGAGAGAAACCTCGAGCGCAACCGGGTACAACACTGTCCTTAAACAGCAAGGCGGGAAACTACTGCCCTCCCCTTTCCGCCTGGATATAGCACTGGATGGAAGGCATCCAACATGATGAAATATGGTGCAGAAGAATGGCCCGTGTGGAACAAGCTCTGGATACTAAAGTTGCAAGACCAAAGAGGACCGCGGGCTCCCTGCCACACCTCCTGGCTTGTCCTCTTTCTGCCTGGACGAGTGGCTTCCTTGGACCACAATGAGCACTACTGCAGCGCCCCCTGCTGCATCGTAACCACAAGGCATGGAAAACAAATCTGTTTTCCGCGCAGGCTGCCTGCCACCCGTTCCAACAGCAGCACCTAACCAGCAAGTTCTCTAAAACTGTGGCAAGAAATTGAGCCCCTTGGATGTCTGGCAGTGGCCTGAAAAGTAAATACTGTTGTTTGGGCTTCTGCAAAACAAAGCTACATCTTTTCCTGAGTTCACAAGAAAATCTGTGAAATCTGTATAGACACAAGTGAAATGAATATTTATTATACGTATTTTGCCATCTACAATGGCACATATTTGTGCCCTGGGAAAATATATATAAACATATATAAAAAAAATAATTATTTTTTTAAAAGCGGGGAGTGATCTTTTACCTTTTTTTCCACGACCTCTGCTTATTGTTGAAATGTTTTTAAAATCGTATGAGTTGGTTCATCAAGATCCTCTGTGTCTCTCTGCACTTATATGTTGAGATATATGCATTGTGTGTCTATATATTATGTCCTAGTACACTGGAGAAGAACACATACTGTTGAATGAGATGCTTGTGTTTGAGTCTGCACTCTGCTATTTATTATTTGGGTGGCCTTTGGCCAGTAACTCAGCCTCCTTGTGCATCAGTTTTCTCATCTATGAAATAGTGATAATAATAGTACCTATCTTATGAACACTATTATTATGAGAGTTAAAGTAGTTAGCGTGCATAAAGCACCTAGAAGAATCCCGGAAAGTACAGAAGTGTTAGCCATTGTATTATTATTATGCTCTCCAACTTCTTGTTTTCCTATTACTTGTTAACTTAAAATCTGGACATTTACCTCAAAAACATATGCCATCACATCTATATTGTTGCAATCCTTGTCCAAGCCACCCTCATCTCCTGCATGGACTAATCCAGTAACCTTTTAAGTGGTCTCTTTACTTCTACTCCTACAATCCCTGCCTTCCCCAGTCTTAATTTCAGGCACTAGACAGAAGATTCTTTTGAAAACCCATATGCTCCCCACTTAGAAATGTTCAGTGACTTCCTATTGCACAGCAAATAAAACTCTAATTCTTACCACAGCCAGACCAGCCATCATTTGGCCCTGACTGTCTCTCCCCCTTCACATTGTGCTCAGATGTGCACAACACATAACATTCTTCCCCTCAGGAACTTACCATTTTCTTTTCATCCTACATGGAATGCCTTCTCCCCAGACCTTTTCTAGCTTCTTCTCACCATTCAGGTCTTAGTTCAAATGCTGTCATCTCAGAAATAATGTAGCCTCTTCCTTCTCCTCCATCAATTTCAATCCCATCACCCTGTGTTAGTTTCTTCATAGTATGCGTTAGTATCTGGAATCACCACTCAGTGGAAGCCCTGTGACGGCAGGGGTCTCATCAGTCTTGTTTTCCACATAATACCCAAAACCTATAACATTTAGACATGTAGAAGAAACAAGCAAACAAAACATGTTGACAGTTAATAAATGGACAAATAAATGTGCTTAAGAGAAACTGTAAAACAGCTGAAAATCCACAAATTTTCATTATGAGAAAATAAACTGATTTGTTGTCAGTGATGGGGAAGAATTAACAAAGGCAAGAGGGAGGAAGTAGGTTAAAAATTCTTAAGAATGCATCGAATATGCAGGAAGACCCGGGGTGGGAAGTCACACACGGACAGCTCTCTTCAATAATTAAGAGGACTAAGTCATAAAAAATATTAGAGAGCTTTGAGTTCGGCATGGTAAAAGCTAGTAAGCTTTTTCCAGAGCTGTCTCCACTTTTGAGGCTCCAGTAGTTTTAAATAAACATTTCTATCCTCCCCCATCCCCATTTCTCCTCTCCCCACCCCTAACTCCTCTGAGTTGGAAGCCTAGGAGTCTGGGAGATAGGCCGTAAAGTGGCACATCTTGCTGTCACTGATAAATGGAAGTCTGGAAATCCAGCTGTGTTTGAGAAATCCAGTTGCTTTTAACAAATTTTTCTCTTATAATTTAATGCGGGTCTCAATATCCTTCCAGCGCATTAAGCCATGGCCTCTTTCAGATTGCTCTCCAAGGGCTGAGAAGCAGCCAATTCCTGCATTTTCTACCTTCCTTGAACAACTTTAAGGGGAAAATCAGATTAAAGATGTCATCACTATCCTTGGAGATCATTTAAAAATCTGGGGACATAGCTTTTTGGTTTATTAAGGTGTACTTATTCAATGTGAGATGGCTGCCTCAGTTCTGAATTATGTTTGTTCTATTTAAAGCTACCATTGCTCTCCACAGATGAAGGAAATTAGACTGGTTGGCTTCAGTTTTCTACCTTAGACACAATACTGGCCAAAAAAGTGCTAAGCCCTTATTTTCCCGAAGTAGGTTCCACACATCTGCTACCTCACCACTTCCTCAATGAATTCCTTTTTATAGTCGCCCCAACCTACCCTGCATTTGTTCTGCATTCCCAGTCCTTTGTTGTATAATTCATACCTTTGCACTGCCAGTTCCTCAGGGTAAAGATTTCCTTATTTGCCTAAGACATTTTTAGTTTATTGTGCAATACTATCTTCCCTTTGGGTGTTGCATGAATATTAACTAAAAATCCACATCTGGTCGTGGTCATCATTTCTATTTGTCCTAATATAACTTCTCTTTGAACAATTCATTGGGAAAGTATGCCAGGGGTGAAATGTAGCACATAAATTCTGTTGCTGCACAGAATGCTTTTTAAAATGCCCACACATTTGGTTATTTATGAGCAGAAGACTTGCACCTCTTCCTTAAACTCTTTCAATTCTAAGACTGTACCAGGCCAAAATAATTACAGTCTCCCATATGTTTTCTGAAAAGGTATCCAAGAATCTCCTGCTAAAATCTTAACAGATTGACTAGGAAGCAGGAAAACACTAGCCCAGCAGGTGAAACGGCCTGCTTTGGGAGGTCAGAACAGAGCTCTCTGCTGGGGGACTCATGAGCGCTGGGCTTTACTCAGGAAATAACCCTGCAGGAGAAAAACAGCAGAGCATGGATGAAATGTGGGTCAGGGAGCTGAAAGAGGCACATGAGCTGCTTGGTTAACTAATGACAGTAAATGCATTGGCTACACGTGTTACATTTAGATGTCTCCCAGCCTACCATCAAGTGCTGCCCTACAGACGCTACAATGTATAACATCACTTTATCCCAAGGCTTGTGATACATGACGAATATAATTAAGACAATGCGGCCACAGAAACAGATCCTGTCACCTCTGTCACAAAACCAGGCCTGTTAAAAAACAGCTGCTATTAAAATAATGATCTCTTTAAGAATCTCGCAGTCTCCCCAGCTTCTAATTCAGAGGACGTTGGGGAGGGGAGAGGAGGAGGAGGAGGAGAACTGTAGAAATAACATGTTAATAACCAGATATGGATAATTGCAGAGATGTTGAGGCTAATGATAGAATTCAGAAATTCAATCAAGAAAAGGACGGCCTCCTTTATAGAATCTCTGGAAATGCATTCACACGCACTGATATAAACAGTGATCAAAAATATTCTAACAGCTTGAAAAATTGCACAGAATCTTGGGCAACACAATTTCAATAAGACTTACATTCTGTAAAATAAAAGATAAATCAAAGAATAGAGGGCAAATTAGTTTTGATGCAGACATTTGTTAAATTAAACTGCTCTTTATGAATGTTGCCTTGATGTTCAGCAGGAACCAATAGAACTCTCTACAAAGTTGGTTTTATATCTTTGCTGTCCAATATAGTAACCACTAGCTAGCTACATGTGGCTATTGAGTAACTGAAATGTGAAATGTGGCTAGTGGGACTGAGGAACTGAATTTTTAATTTTGTTTAATTTTAATTAATTTAAATTTAGTGACATGGGGCTAGTGGCTACTATATTGCTCAGAACAGCTTAAAGCTGTCGGCTGACCACCACCGCCTGTGCCTTCCAGAGGATTTCATGTAAAAGCTAGTTGCCAACATCCTCCCATTGGTCAAGGCTTTAGTCCTTAATAATTTGCTCTGAACTTCTCTCTGCTCCCATGTATGACCTGCTTGTATTTATAAAATAGCTGCCCGCTACTGAGCACTCTCTAGGTTTTTGACAGTATACTGAGCACCTTTATTTATTATCTCATTGAATCCTCACAACAGTCCAGGGAGATAAACACCATTGCTATCTGTATTTTACAAACAAGGAAATGAAGGTTCAGAGAGGTTTAGCAAATTGTCTATTGTCTTATCTAAGTGGTGGAGTTAACATTTGAACTTATATCTTTTAATTCAAAAAGTCTTTGCTTTAACCACTACACAGTATAGTCTTGTTGCTCGTTTTCCCATTCAAAACACCACATCCCACTTAGGATCTACTTTAGGAGAGGGAATTTCTGGCTATAGGCAAGATCCCTTGTAAAATTTGTATTCTCCCTCCTTTACCCTCCCCTAGATCATTTTGGATAAAATACTGTGGAAGTCTTCCTTTGTCTACTTGATTTTTTTCCCCAGTCTGGTATAGAAACCTGCAGACTACACTATAATCTGTTACTAGAAACCCTCCCCTAAAACACACACACACACACACACACACACACACTTGTAATGATAGATGTATTCATATAATGCATATGTTTTTAAACATAATCTATACTATTCATTAGAAGAATAGTTCAGATAAATATCATAACCCAAACTCCAACACAATGAAAGTATCAATGTAAATTATAATTTGAAAAACCAAATACTTTACAAAAGTAAATATTATTATGTTAAAAAAACACTACAAATTTGTACCTCGTAAGACATGTTTAATCCATTTATTATTCCCATGAAATGAATATTTCGTTTAAAAAATCTATTTGCAGTTTCACCTATTAATCTAAGAATAAATGATAGAAAATCAATGTACTTAAAACTTTCGCAATAGATATAATGAAGTTGCCCATTTAAAAATTAAATATCTTGCAATTTGTAATGCTATTACTTTATTAATTTAAGTGAATTATATATTTATAGCTTTACATATAGACTTCCACCACCTTATGCTTTTCTTTCCAAATTTTCTGTCTTTGACCTTTTTTTGTCTTTTTCAATCTATTATTTCATTTTGCATATTTTGCTCCTACAAAAGCATTTAAAACTTAATATACAAAAAAACAAAGTCACCTTCATATATGTTGTGAAGATCTGCCCTAAGATATACAAACTAATAAAATAGATTGCCTGCAATGATAGATTTGAAGCTAAGACATTTATTTTCTTGGCAGCCAGTTCTGCAAGGTCAGTCCTTGGATTGAAGTGGACAAATGATGAAGACGACATTGAATTCATCAGTTCTAAGCTGAGCACCAATGGGGATCCTGGGTCAGAAGCTCTCATCCCTCCACAACCTGTTCCCTGCAGTTAATCACATACCGTGCTAGGGTCAAAGGTTATGATCCATGCCAATGATAATTTTGACCAGTTGTCTCCTCTGATTCATAATGCAAACATGTGGCACAGGCAACTACTGATTTTTGTCACTGTAGATGACTTTTCATTTTCTAAAATTTTATACAAATAGAAATAATACTCATTGTGCTCTATTTTTTTCTTTCAACATAATTATTTTGAGATTCATCCATGTTTTTGTGCATATTACTAGTTCATTTCTTTTTATTTCTAACATTCTATTGTGTGGTTATACTACAGTTTCTTTACCCATGTATCTGTTAGTGAACATTTGAGTTGTTTCCAGTTTTTGGCTCTTGAAATCAAAGCTAGTATGAACATTCATGAAAATCTTTCTGTGGACATATGTTTTCATATCTCTTGGGTAAATACCTAGGAGTGGGAGGGCTGGGACATTTAGTCAGTAGTGTTTAATGTTTTAAGAAACTGTCGAACCGTTTTCCCAAGTTGTTATATACCCTTTTTTTTTTACATTCTCACAAGCAGTTTATAATAGTTCCATTTATTCCACATCCTTGTTAACATTTAATAGGATCAGTCTTTTTCATTTTAGACCTTCTAGTAGGTATGTAGTGGTATCTCATTATAGTTTTAATGTACATTTCCCTAATACTTATGATGTTGAGCATCTTTTCTTGTGCTTATTTTCAACCTATGCATCTTCTTTGGTGATGTGTCAGTTCAAATCATTTGCCCCTCCCATTTTTTGTTGTTGTTACCTGCTTAAAGCAACACAAATATATTACTTCACAGTTCATAGTCAGGTAAACTTCATAGTCAGAAGTTTAGCCTGGCTCTATGGGGTTCTCAGCTCAAGGTCTTACTAGATGGGAATCAATGGGTCTGGAGGGTCTGGAGAAGAATCCGCTTCCAAACTCATTCATGTTGTTGGCAGATTTCAGTTCCTTGCAGTTGTAGGACTGACGTCTCCATCTCCTTGCCTCTCAGGTTTCAGAGGCCGCCCACATTCCTTCTCACAGGGCCCCCTCCATTTGGAAATGAGCAATGGTACATGGACTCTTTCCCATGCTTCAAATTTCTCTGATTTTTTTACCCATTTAAAAAAATTGCCCTGTTTGTTTTCTTATTATTGATTTATGAGAGTTCTTTATTCTAGGTACAAGTACTTTGCTATATGTTTAAATTGCAAATATTTTCTTGCAGCCTATGGCTTGTATTTTCATTCTCTTAGTGTTTTTCAAAGAGAAGTTAATTTTCATTAAGTCCAACTTATATTTTATTTCCTTTACAGCATGTTTGTAGTATTGTATCTAAGAAATGTCTGCCTAATCTAAGTTCACAAAGATTTCTTTCTGTTTTTCTCTAGATGTTTTATATTTTTAGGTTTTAGAGTTAGGTCTATAATCCATTTAGATTTAGTGTTTACAGGTGGGGTGAGGTGTGGCTCAAAGTTCTTTTTTTTGTCCTTGGGTGACCAAGTGTTCCAGCGCAATTTACTAAAGAGTCTATTCTCCATTGAATTGCCTTTGCATCTGTCAACTGACAAATATATGTAGGTATATTTCTGGACATATATTCTATCCATTTATCATTTTGTCTATTTTTATGCCAATAACAAACTGTCTTAATTACTGCAGCTTTATAATTGTTGAACTTGGATAGTATAATTCCTACAATTTTGTTCTTCCTTTTCAAACTTGTTCCCTACCTCTATTTAATTACAACATTTAAACATTTTTTCCCATTTGCTATTTTAAGTCTCCATTATTTGGCTCTTGTTTTCTTCCACCTCTTCTAAATTTATTTATATCCTAAGTGTACTTATATGTAGATACATGATTATGTATATGTAGGTATTTAGGTATATGAATGTCATTATGTCTGTTCCCTGAGTGAGTTTCTCTGTATGAAAAGGAGAGTGAACATATATGGCTTAAAATATCAGCTAGTAAAACAGGCAGTATGGGGTTAAGATGTGTGGGTCACCTTTTCTAATCAATATTCTTAAAGTATTTGTTCCATACGTATTTTTCTTTATATTCAAAATGAGAAATTTATTCTATGCAGTAAAAGTAACACAACATTTGAACTTACCTGGAATTATAACTCATATCTGCACTCTTACATGGATATCACTAGTCACTAGTATTCACAAGAGATAAGTGATTTTAATGGATATAGTTACAAGTTTCTAGTATTTAACATTTTTTCTTCCATTTGACTGACTCTGTCTCCCTCTTGGGGTCTCTCTCTCTATCACTCTCATATTCATGCCAACAAAACATTCCATATTTTTATGTGGTTTCTGTTCCATCATCAGTTTTTACTTTTGTGATATTTCAGAACCAGACAGTATCTCTGGAAACATGAGGGTGTTTACACTTCAGATATAAATCAATGGTTCTTAGCAAACAGCATATATCATGTGTCCTAGTCAGTTTTCACATTTCAGCTGATAATAAAGATAGACCTCAGTCTCGGGGTTAGTGGCCCAGCCAGTAATTGTACCATGTCACCTACTTCTAGGAGCATACCATAAAAATTCCTAGTGGAGACAGAGTGATTCTGACCCAGAGTGATTTCAAGCTGCAATTCAAAGGATCGATCATTTTTACATTTTGCCAATTATGAAAGAAGTCACTATATTTCCAATCTATATTGGATGTCACTATATTCCCTGCTAAGATTCAGGCAGAGAATGGTCTACTTCTGTTAGAACTTTTATCTCTCAAAATAGTTTTGAGAGCCAAGCAGAGGATAATGCCATTATGCACAGATAGACATCAAGAAATACCTTATCAAATATTTTGTAGATAGTAAAATTAGCCTTTTACCTTGAGGCCAGATACAGAGATTGAAGAAAACAACGTATACACACAAAGATGAACCCATTACATTTCCTATCTATTTGCCTTATTAAAATCGCCTCTTAAAAATTATGTTTTATAACAGAAACACCAGATAACAAAGAAGTAAAAATTGGCTATTCATACCTGGAAAGCTTTCAAAGATTCTGGAAACAATTATTTAGTAAAAGCAACTCAAAACAAAAACAAATTTTTAATACTGTGAATAGGTACTTTTGAATAATTCTAGAAATAAAGGATCATTCATTAGAAGTGATGGTGTAAATGCTTACCAGGGGCTGGGGGGAAGAGAAATGGGAGTTGCTGTTTAATGGGTATAGAGTTTCAATCATGCAAGATGAAAAAACTCTAGAGATTTGCTGTATAACAATGTGCACATAGTTAATGATACTGTACTGTATACTTAAAATTTTGCTAAGAAGGTAGATTTACTGTTATGTGTTTTTTATCACAATAAAAAAATGATGCTGGGAAATCACTTTTAAGTGATCTTTAATAAATATTTGCACAGCACCTCTTTTTATGCCATTTCATTATTCAGGTTGTCAGATATTGGAATTAACTATTATTTATTTGTGTATGTTTTTTAAAGTTACCCTACTAAATATATTTTTAAAATACACACTCCAGCGTGTTCTGTAGGGCCAGCACTTATTTCAATAAGCTGACTGTTTGGAGAATAATTTCAATAAAATAGGAGCATGTATTTAAAGGAAGATTGATATGTTGGCTTTTTTCTGAAGGACATAAGCAGGAAATAATATGAAATTACAGTTAAAATCAAAGTGTTTCCTGAATATCAGCAAAATAAATCTTCTACCAAAGTGATTTCCTAGAAGAGGTCATTTCCTAGCTCAGATCAGTCAGTGGAACTAAAATATTATTTAGCAAAGGATCTTTTTAGGAAAAAAGTCAATAAAAATGATTTCTACTTCCTCTGATTCACTTATTGCCACTTATTAAGTGCAGAGCCTCCAAGACTAAGTGGCTTTGTGGCTCCTTGATTACACATCTCCGGTGTTATATAAAGACAAAGTTGTTGATTTGGAATTTTAAAGGCCAGTAAGAACAAGCAAATGCTGTATTATCCTTGCCCGTCCCTTGAAACCCAAGTTCCAAATCTAAAACTTTTTTCTTTGAAATCTTGTACAATGTCAGTATTACTGAAAGCATTGAAAGTCATTTTTAGAGTGTAAAGGTAATCTAGAATACTTTTTTAGACTTAAAAGAATATACTTCATCTTTTTTGTGTGGATTTAACTTTGTAAAAATTGTCATATAAAAATTGTACACATTTATGGGGTACACAGTGATGTTTTGATACATACAATGTATAGTAATTGATCAAATCAGGATAATTAGCATATTCATCATCTCAAATATTTATCATTTCTTTGTGTTGTGAACATTCAATCTCCTCCTATTTGAAACTATATATTATTAATTATAGTCATCCTTCAGTGGTATAGAACATTAGAACTTATTGCACCTATCTAGCTGTAATTTTGTATTTAACAAATCTCATCTTTCTTTTAAAATCTTATATTCATAAATTTGCATTTTCACAGACACAGCTGATCTGTGGATCAAATTAGTCTCATAATAGAGATATGTTTTTTTCCTTGATACTAAAAAGCAGTACACAATTTCACCCATTCAGCATTGTCACAAAAACTATCCATATTAAGGTTATTGCGGAGTCATAGGGCCCCATCTTAATGCACAGGGAATAGCAGTGTCAAGAGCTTTAAAATGTACAGTAAATATTTCCAAAATTGATGTTATATATCCTTCCACCTGAAATCCATAATGAAAACTTGCATAATGTTTTATGCAAAATTTTCCCATAAATATCATGTTGAAATGTCATCATAGTAAAAGTTAAATTAAACTTTATCAATATATTGGACCTATGGATTAAAGCAATAATAAATTATTTTCACATATGTGCATTTAGAAATAATTTGCCTTTTCATGGCACTATTTTAATATTGTCTAGCCCATGTCTTCCTGAGCTCCACTCACCTATAATCACTAATGTCCTTTTTGTATAGAGTCAGCCTCTACCAAAACCAGAAACAATTCTCACCATGGTAGAAAATACATCTACACCATCAGCAAATGTTGTGGACCAAGGGTCCATATGCTTCCTGTTTCACCCCCATCATTTGCCTACTGAATCATTTCTTTTCCCTCACCCCAGTTGTGTTGACTGAATCTATGTATACATCCAGACATCTGCTTTGGTTTTCTCTCATTATTTCAAAAGCCACCTGGATCCAGAGCTTTTCGCTGCACCCAAGCCCACTTGGCTGGGGCTCTGACATCCTGCCTAGTTTTGACAGGCTTCTCTACGGAGGCGGAGCCCTGTTACCTGGACCTCAAGGAGATTCTGCTCTATATCACTTCAAACCCAGTTCCATCTGTCTCTTTACTTCTAGTGCAGCCTGATGCCTATGGACTCCTTTGGCTATACTCCCACCCGGCAGATTGAATCTCCCGGGATAGCCATACCTGCTGGAAGCAAGCCCAAGTTCATCACACATCTTTAGACTCTGTATTTTGGACTGCAAGAGAGTTCCCTCATGATGTCACCCAACAGCTGGGGTAGGTTTTCCTTCCACAGTAACTACTTTTTCAGCACCCTCCACCACATTGTGCTGCTTAGGTCCCAGTGTGCCTTTCTTCTTTATCTGTTTCCCATTCGTGATTCTGTCAGTACTCACAAATTTGGTGTAGTTTTCTAAGCTGTTGCACATGGCAGCTGAAGGACATTCTTTTAAATTTGTGTTTGTAAGTCTAGTAATAAAATGTGTGATTTTGATTCTTTACATTGGCAACCACATTGACTTTGAATGGTAGAGTTATAAATTGATTAATTTTCGTAAAACAATGTAATAAGATTTAGTTAAATAATTTGGATTTACAGTATTTACATTTACTAATTATAATTTGAATTCTACCTTTCAATGAATATTTTAGAAGAAATATAATTTTTTGAAAACAAAATGATTTCAATGTTTATATGTTTATGTAAATTTATTATTGATGAAAATATATTTAAATTCTGTATACTTTAAATATAATTACATATTTAGTTCTTTAGATATTAGTGTTATTCAAAAACAAATTACATTGTAAAAAATCTTGATTTCAAAAACATATTTAATGAGTTTGCTGAAATGAATTCAAGAAAATAAGTTTTATACACAAAACATAATAATGTATTTATTACAGTTGTTCATTTTGACTTATCAAGACATCATTAGCCCATCCACTGAACGCCCAACACAAACAATAGTAATTAAATTTATTCAGCTTTCATATTTTGCCATATTTGTCATATAAAAAAACATAGCTTTGCATATATTTTCTGATTCTGTTTGATTTGTTATGATCAAACAAAATTTGTCACAGTAGAGGGAAAGATCCATTTGCTTGATTTAAAAGATACGTGTTACATAGGCCTCCCTTTATGCCTTTTATACCCTTGCCTCGGCCTCCACAAATGTCAGGGGCAGGCCTAAATTTCATTTTTATCACAAGAGTTGGAAAATAAAGTATACTTAAATTATAGTAACAGAATTTGCCTCTAAGTTTTCTTCGCTTTGGTGGTGGTGGTGGTTGTTTTCTGTTTGTGTTGTGGTGGTGATAGTTTTGTTTAAAAGTAGGATTCTGCTTTCTAGGCTAGTATTTATATAATTCTCTGATTACTGATGTTAGGAGGCATTTTGAATTGATTTCTAAAGAATGTCACAGAAATACTCACTTGTTTGCCTTGATGCCTTGAAGGAATACAATATTTCATATGAGAAGATGATCTCTCCTCATGGGTAGGCCTCCTGCATGTGAATGAAAGAAATGCTGTGACTTGTTGGGATACGATGCAGGTGGAGGGGTTATGTTTGTGTCATAATCTGTGTATCCTCATTTCTTGGCAGCTCTGTTGTCCAGTAGAGGGAAAATTTAAGGAACAGCTGAAATCTGTTTCTTATCATCATATTTTCCAGAGAATGGAGCAAGTCCTCTTGTCATCTGTTGGCTCAGCATCCATCTATGCTGTTGGTTCTGTAAGATTTCCCTTGAGATAAAAATGTTGAAAGACAGCTTCATTCCTTTCGTGCTCCAGTCCTTTGCACAACACCTGCTCCGTAAATGCACATCACTCGAATGGGATTGTAAGTCATCCAGTTCTCAAGTGATCTGTTTTAGAATTTTAATTTGTAAAATAAAAATACTTTATTTAGTCCTTTCATCATACTATAACCCAACTATTTTATCTGTTCTGTTATTTATCTTTCCTTATGGATCCTGTATAAATCTGGTTTTATAAACTATAAAAATGACAAAACATGCAGTTAAAGAAGTTGCCATTCATATATAATGCTGGGCATTTTTGCACTAATCCTAAACCATGGCAAGTCACCATGAGGAGAGGCAGAGATTTCAGGGAGAGGAGGCCTTTAGTCCAGATGAAGCTATGACTTTGTGCAGGCACATGTTCCTTTCTCTGGAAAGAAGTGTTAGCTGCAATATTCTGGCCACATTCCAAGTTGGTTGATAGTATTCTCCCTCCTTAAATTCTGCAGCTTCAATTACATTCATTGTCCTAACGCACTTCCTGTCGGGAATGGTTGTGTTGATGTGCCAGTTAAAACAACTGTTGCCTCTGTTGCATGAGGAGCCGCAGTGACCAGGAGAGCAAAGTGACTCTGCTATATATTACCAATGTGGGAGTTAGAAATTGAAAGCCCAGTGCCTGGAGAAGGGAGGGAGGGAGGAAGGAAGGAAGGAAGAAAGGAAGGGAGGAAGGAAGGAGGGAAGGAAGGAAATCACATTGTTTCACTGCTCTGCACTTATTTTAATATATTCCCTCACCTACTACAACTTATATATTAATTTGCAAAAAAAACAACCTGATTATACCTATTTTGAGTTTTTAAAATTTCCCAGACATTCCAATCAGAATAGACAGACCAACTATTCTTGGTGATTACACAAAAGAAAGATTGTGCATATGAAAAACAGCACCACAAAAGCCACACATTGAACACTTTTTGTTAGCATGATGCTATTTTGCCTAATATACAGTTCCCAGCTTTAAAAACACCAAAATTTTTGCTTCCAAATAAGTATGTTGATCACAAAATAATCTTTACATTTTTTCTTTAAATAATGTGATTTATGTCTATTTTCCCACTTCCAAGCAGAGAAGAAATAAGAACTGAGTTTTGCCCCAGTTAAGCTACGCATATTGCTTGACATTTTCATCGACTTCTACCCTGGGCATCAAAATTTTTTAGAATTCAAACAGCCTGAAAATATTCAAATATATTGAAGAAAAAAAAACCAAAATTGCTCCTCTTATGGTTAAAAACAAATTACCCAAATAGTGCAGGCACACAGTGGGTACATAGTAAGTGCTGCTGCACTGAATTACTGTACCCCTTTTCTGGACTTATCTCTACATGTAGGAGGCAATTTAAGGTAAAATATCTATTTCAACATTATTTTTTTAGAGAAACTTGGCTTCTATGATAAAAGTCCAACTTCATGGCATATGTTAACTTGTTAACTTTCTTAGAAAAGTGATGAGTACCAACAGTGGAGAGAAATATGCCACAGTTACTTATTAATATACACCGTCTTCCTTTTTTTTTTTTCAGTTACTAAAATGGAACCATGAACCAGAGGGCAATGCATTCCTTTTCTCTACCACCAGATGCTCATAATAGAACTATTGCTCCCAAAGAGGATGCTTGTCATTTTAGTATGTGATGATCAAGAAACAGATGGAATGATTATGTGTTCTACGTCCTGCTGACTGTTTTAAAGCAAATAAAAGTTAATCTGTGTTTTCTGAGTTTCCTCATTTAGGATGAAGAAGATGAAGCTTTAGAAAGGTATGATTATTATAGATATGAAATGATTTTGGAAGATTAAGCCCATTTGGTTCTGTTAGACAACTTCAGTGGAAGTAATTAGACCACTGTTTGGTGTATAGTGAAGTATCAATAGATGTCCCAAAGTTTTTGTAAAAAGTGGAATTCATTCAATTATTTGATCCAGTGTTTAGGGACATTTTACTGGGTACTTAGATAATTAGATAAATATCTTTATCCTTCTGGCATTTTGCCATAGATGGTACAGCCTAAGCCAAGCTTCTAAGAACAAAGGCACTTAGTCTATAGTTATCCAATAGGTGATTAGTACACAGAAAGTTATAATGACACCACTCCTCAGGAGGATTAACAAGTGTCTTGGCCTATTTGGCCTACTATAACAAAATGTGATAGACTGGGTAACTTGTAAGCAACAGAAATTCATTTCTCACTGTTCTGTAGGCTGGGAAGTCCAAGATTAAGGTGCCAGCAGACTTAGTGTCTTGTGAGGGCCTTCTTCCTTGTTCATAGATGGCACCTTCTTGCTGTGTCCTTACATGGTGCAATGAGCAAGGCAGCTCTCTCAGGCCTCTTTTATAAGGGCACTAATCATGACCTAATCACTTTCCAAAGGCAGCACCTCCTAATAATCATAATCAACCATAGGGTTAGGATTTCAACATATGAATTTTGGGAAACACAAACATTTAGTCCATAGCAACAAGATTAATGGAAATTTACAAATTTTACCCTTTGACATTTAATTCTTGGGTCCTCTTACTCTTCAGTCATATTTTGACATTCCCTCCTTCTTTCATGTGCAGATTTCTCCCCCTTTTTGCTGGTTTATTACATTGGCATAAATCTCTCTTCCCCCTCTCCCCTGTCTCTCTCTAATGCTATTTGAATGGATGTGAATTTTTGTCCTCCACATACAGTGTGTAAGGAACATCACATCATTTAATTAATTGAAAGAAATCTAACTGGAGCTCCTATCACACTGAGATGTTCAGAGATTAAAACTCAATCATACAGTGGGTAATTGCTCCCTTTCCATGGGCTCTTTTGCGTATCCAGTATCTTACATGGCTCACCAAAATGGAAGTGGAGCCCTTCCTGCTCAGCCTGTCATGGATGCTGTAGATAATTCTCATTGCCTAAGCCCACATGAGCCCTTAAAGGTTGGCAATACTTCTGTCATGATTGGGGCCCAAGAATCTCATTGGTGCCAAAATCTCAGTCAAGTTTCAACCTTCCAAGATCCACCAAGCTTTATCTAAGAACTTGTCACTTTCTTCAGGTACTACAAAGAAGTGGGTTGAAAATGGCTGAGACTCTGCACTAATCCCATGAGGCTGTAATCTTAGAGATACTGAACATGTTCTTATTTACAAGTTCACACAGGTAGAAGATGTTGTCTTCAGGTACTTTCATTTTGGCTGTGCCCCATAAACTCCTCGTAAGATGAGGAAGACCAGAGGTCTGGGATACCTTCTTAGATCTAGGGCAGGGATGGAAAATGACCAAGAATAATACATAAAACAGTATCTCATAATCATGTTATTTGTCTCTCTCTCTTTCTCCCTCTCTCTCTGTGGATTTAACCCCCTGCTTCTTCTTATCTCTTTTTCTTTATCATAATAATTGAATAAGTGCTAGGGGCCAGCCTCATAGAAATACTGAAAGTCATTATCATTAATACCATCTGAGATTTGAAGAAACTGGAGGGCAGAAAAGGTAAATGAAGTAGGAAAGCTGAGATCTGAAACTGTGTCTGTTTAACAATTTCAAAGGAAGTGAAGTTTAAAGGGAAAGAAACGTCCTATATGAGACCAAGACTTTTGAGCTGACACTCAAGCTCCTACAAAGTTGAACTTGATGAAGTTGCTTAACCTCTTAGATTCCCACATTACGTATTTTGAAATTGAGTTACTTGCTCACATAGTGTATTTGGATATTAAATGAAATAATGGATGATAAACTATTTTGAGACGTTGGAAATAATGTATAAGTGTAAAACACTTAGATTATTTTATTAACATTATGGCTCTCATAGTTACACATCCAAGGTGACCAATGTTTGGTGTTGATTAGTTAATCCAATGAGCTGATTGAGATATCTCCAGGAAGTTATCAAAAGAGGATCTATGTGCAGAATAATGGGGAGCTGATCCTAAGTAGGGAAGAGATTAGGTTGGATGTTCAGAGCATCAGAAGTGTTGATGCAGAAGAAAGTAGTATGTTCCCCTAGCGGATCTGAAGATATGGTGATTCTTAAAAGAATGAACAGAACATTAAAAACCATGGTCAGTGCTCTCAAGCTACTAAAGATACAAGAGGTAGTCTCTCTAAGTATGCGTGAATAGCAATTAAGAAATAGAGACCAAGAAAGGTGTCATTTACAAAGAATCTATTGCTATTAATTTCAAGTTTAAAAATGTAATCATCCTGATGGAGCATGTTATAAAGTACGAATGAGAATAGAATGGCAGTATATGTTATGATTAAAGACAAAACAAAACAAAAAATCAAGGCACCAAATTGAGGCTAACAACTAGAAAACCTGTAATATGTGATATTTGTATCCTGTTTCTAGCATGTACCAGGCATAATGTCAGGTACTACTTGAAAGTGAGTATACATAAACTACTTCTCATTCTGTGGGGATAAGCCCTTTAGAAGGGGGGAAAATAGAGCATAAAGCTCTAATCCAATATCTCTATGAGTGAGAAGAGGCAAAAAAGTGAGGAAAGTAAGAAAATTGGGAGAAAATTGTTTTCCCCCTTCTGTAGGTATTATTGTCCTTGTTTGAGAGACAAGGAAATTGAGGTACAAAGAGGTTAAATGACTCATCTAAATTTGTTTCCATTTATATTTTTGTTTGTAGGACACAATTTAATTACATGACAGCAAAACAAAAGGTCTGCAAAGCAAAATGTGTCAAATGTGAACATAATTACAGAGACGTGAACACATGTTCATTTACTAACAACAAAAATTAGGGAAGCAGCTTCTTAAACAAAATGCCTTTGATAATAAAAGTATGAACCAAAATATAATAGATTTTCCCATTATACTTCCCTGCTGTAAACATTAATCACTGTTACGTGTTTAACTATGAACTGCTTTTCTCTGAAAAAAGAGCATCTAGAGAACACAATAAGAAATTAAGGCTTGACTGCCTGGTTTTAGGAAGAAAGTCATGTAACAATCCAATCCAGGTTTTCTGCAATTTCAGAATCTCTACCTTAAATTGGGTTTTCACTGCCAGGCAATTATTAACTTATGGCATGTTGATTCCCTAGAATGTCACATAATGCCTATTCCCAGGCATTTTCATCCTCCTCAAGAGCAGGTCTCTCCAGAATCTCTTGGTAGCAGGACCTTGCTTTCAGTTTCACGGAGATTGAAAGTTGGGATGTAAAAATAGCTAAACGGTATGGAGGCTGGCGGTGGTGTCTATAGGAGGGAGAGTCAGGCTGGCCCTCTGAAAATGGCCCTGTGAGACTCTCTTCTGGGGGTTCTGAGAGACTGGCCGGATCTGAAATGTAAGAAAGTGAGACAGCAGCAGAATGCTGATCTAGTCATCGAAAACACAAAATATAACTGTCTCATTCACATGATCTGCACACTCTCTCCTTACGTGTTCCTGTACATGAGAATCTACATCATTATCAGAAACAACTTTTGAATCGATGTGGCGAGAGGGCTGGCATAGGAATGAGGACAGCTGATGTGCTCATGATGGTTGCTTTCTCTCCCTGTAGTCAGATCACCCGGAATCTGAAGCTTGACAGGAAAGCAGGAACCAGGGGAGGGGGATTGAAATAGATGTTGTACTAGTTTTTCTCCTTTGGTCTCTTTTTCTTATCCTTTCCCCAAGCTGTCTCACTTACACACCTAACTTACATCGCTGAACAGAAGCAGATGACTTGCAAATTTGTATCCCCCGTCCCAGCCCCTGCTCTGAGTTCCATCACGTATGTCTAACCACCTACTTGGTATTTCCACCTGGGCGTCTCAAAGGTATCTCAAAATAAACACATCCCCCGAACCAATTCATGAGCTTTCCCCTCAAAGCCATCTCTTCTAGTGTTCTTTGTCTCAGTAAATGGCACAGCATTTGTCTGGCTAAATAAGATAGACTATGCTGGCTGTGGCCCTCTGAAAGTCACCCTTGATAACGTCCTCTCCCTTATTACCCTCATAATGGATTCTTCTCCAAGTCCTGTTTGATTCTGGCTTCTAAAAACTCTCACCAACCTCTACACTTCCATCCATCACCATCAACAAAACCATGTTCAAATTACCCTCATCTCTTACCTGGTCAACTACAGTAGCCTCTAACCAATCTTCGTGGTTTCCACTCTCCAAGTCATTCTTCATACTGTAACTATTATGGCTTATTTAAAATACTCACCACTATAGCTAGCCCCATAGGAATAATACTGATACTTACATAATTACATAAATATGAGGACTGAATACTACTGTGACTCTACACACTAAGTTCTTAATAAACATGAGCCATTATTAATAAGTTTGTCTCTTTTTTTCCTCCTGTTCTTCTAAGTCTAATCAATGGCTCCATAGTCTTAGTATTTCTATAGTTATATTAGTATTCTATTTTTATTTATTTATTTTTAGAGACAGGGTCTTACTCTGCTACCCAGGCTAGAGTGCACTAGCACAATCATAGCTCACTGCAACCTTGAATTTCTGGTGTCAAGCGATCCTTCTGCCTCAGCCTCCTAAGAAACTGGGACTATAGGTGAGCCATTATGCCCAGTTTGTTATGTTAATATTTAATGTCAGCATCCCCGGGAGGAATCCCCTCCTCCCAACTCTCCACATATACCTTGGAGCAATAGACTGCTTTAGGGGACTTTGCACGTATACACCTAGATCTGTTATGTGCTTGGTCTCAAAATTCCCCAATATTTAAATTCTGAGGGACCACCACCTTGTGATAGCCCCTCAGAACTGGCCACAAAGGAAAATATTTTCGGATCTGTGTTGGATTCTTACCACAGGCATGTACATTAAAACCACAGTTGTCTTGCTCACAAATCTAAAGACATTTCAAAAATGAAACAACTTTGTTCCTGTTCCTCTTACATTATTCCAAAAACACATATTTAAGAAAAGCTGAGAATATGGACCGATTTAACAATCTTCCTGCCTTCTCCCACTTTTTGGTTCACCATATTTAGGTGGTAAATTTAAAATTTGGCACATCCTGGGCACATGGTCAAGAGCACTGTGTTCTGCTTACTGGGTTTTCTCTCTCGCCCTGTGAACCGCTACCATTATGGGTGCCACCGTGAGCTCTCTGCTTGGCAACGTTGTGATAGCTTCTCCCTTCCTTTTTGCACAGTTTTCGTCTTGGAAGTGTTGCTGTCTTCATTTCTACTTCAAATTTCTACTTCTCTCTCTCTAAGGAAGTGTTTACAAAATACACCAGGCTCACCAACAGGATGCTTTTCAGAGTCCCACCCTTCATATTGGGTGAGAGCAAGGCTGCCACTATGATTCTCAGTTAGATTTTCTACCATCACTAAGTCATGCTTGGCTTGTTTATTGGCAGCAATTACTTATGAGGGCCTGTTATGTGCCAGGCATGGGTCATGGTAATTGAATTCTCCTATACTCAGGGGCCTGAGACCCGTGGCCAGAACACCCAGGTGACTGACTCTGAACAAAACAAATCTGACTATATGCATATCGTGAAGAATCTTCTACCTCTACAGCAACATTGCAGCTAGAGAGCCAGCATACATTCGCTATATTGCTATTAAATGGGATGCCAAAAAATAAAACCCACAATAAAAAACAGAGGCTTTGCAGCATCAGTAAGGGACTGTCAGAAGGAAGAATTGTTATTATTAAAAAATTATGGGAAAAGCAGAGACATTAATTTTGTGTGTTTTATATTACTGTGTTTACAATCTGTTTTGTTTTAGATAAAGGTCTAGAAAAGATTTCTCATACTTGTATGCAGCTTAGTTTCAGTGTATTCCTCCAGGGGAAAAGAATAAGGAAAAATCAAATAAATATGTTTGTGCACAAGGAAAAAATAATTTGGTTGCCAAAGGGAAAATTTATCAGGTTGAATGTTACTCTCTAGAGATAGTTTTCGTGAAATCAAGGTTTTCTTTTTTACCTCTTCAAATTGTCTTTGATCTTCCATTGTGTCTTTTGTGGAGAAACTCAATGCCATGAAAAGTATCAAAATATATAACCATTAAAAGGCATGCGTTCTGAAACAAAACATATGTAAAATATCAGGAATCCAAGTCTTTAAAAGACACCGAATGTACCCAAAATCAAAGCAGTCTCTTATATCATTAAAATTAAGATAAAATAGCAAAATACTTTCTGTGTTCGTTTAAAGCAGGAGGATTTAATCTCCCATGTCTAGGGAATCTTTGGATGGATGATGAACTTTGGTGGTGGTGTGTGTGGGGGGGGGGTTAATGAATTTGATTCCAAAATTTTGAATGTGGGCATAATCACTTTCTTCTCAGACAAGAGTGTACTACTTTATCAGTCAAAATTAAGAGCCACTATAAAGGAAACTCCATTCCAAACTTTTTAAAAGAAATTTTAGCATTTGTAAAACTAAAGTCATAATTAATTACTATAAAATTGAAATTTTTATTTGGAATATGAGGGAAAATTAAGATATTTTGGATTAATTTCTTTCAATAAAATAGGAACAGAAAAAGAGAAATAGATTTTTTTTTTTTTTTTTTTCAGAAAAAGGTCATATAATTACCACTTAGATAAAGGATTGAGGAGAAGAGAATCAAGGGATCTTAAAACCTTTGGTATGTTCCTAAAAGACATGACACATTTCATCCAATGCCTCCTGGATTAATCACAATTTATACTTCTGCTAAACTCTAAAGTTATTCAAAATCATCTTCTATTTTCATTTTGTTCTCCCTTGTCCTTACTCAAGCTGTCAGCCAGAAACTTTGTGCCTCTGCCTGTGAGACTCAACTACTTGTGTGTCTAGTCTAAAAGTCCTGTCAAAGCAGCACATCTTAAAGTAAACGTGCTATTCCCTCCTATAAATCTGGACTTCCTCCAGTGGTCCCTGCCTCATTAAACGCCTCATCCAGTTGCACAAGCTGGAAATTTAGGATCCATCCTTGATACTTCCTCCTCCCTTATCCTGTTTTTCATAAGGTTCTGACAATTTTAAACATCTCTCAAATTTGTCCCTTTTTGTCTGTCTCTGCTCTCTCTAGCCTGGTCCAGGCTACCTTCATCATTTTCCTGGATGAGGAATCTTCTACCTTGTTAGCTTCACATTCTGCTGCTTTCTTACAAGCCATCTTTTCCATGGGAGCCAGAGTTATTATTTTAAAACACAAAGTTTGTCATCACTCATCTGCTTTAAATCATTCCATGACCTCCAATAGCTCTTAAGACAATGACAAAAAATATTTACTTGACATGGATACAAAATCCTGAGTAATTTGGCCCCTGACTCGTTCTCCATATTATCTTTTACTGTTCTCCTTGCTCTCTACAAACCAACTTTACTGGTTTCTAGATTTCTCAAACCTGTTAAGTTCTACGCCTGTTCAAGGCCTTGTACATTTTTGCTGTGCTTGAAACTTTCTTATAACTGCATGACATGCTTTCCCTTTCCCCATTCCACTCTGAATCATTGCTACTTTCCTTCAAATCTCAGCACTTACATAGCTTCATCAGGAAGTTTCCATCTACCTTTTCCCCAAGGTCAGTTAGTCACCCTTTTCCATGCTTGTAGGTCTCTACTTTTGTTAATTATTATTTTTAATTGACACATAATAATTGTACATTTTATAGGTTAGAGTGTGATATTTCAATACATGTATACTAGGGTCTGGGAAGGAGGGGGAAAATAGCCAGAGGATACAAAATTACAGCTAAAGAAGAGGAATAAGTTCGACACATATATGTGTGTGTGTATATATATATAAAGCATATATACTTCTACGTGTGCATGTATAAAGCATATATACTTTATATATGTGTATATATGTATTTACATAAAGTATATATGCTTATATATGTGTGTTTATATATACAAAGCTTATAATCTTAAACTTTTGTGATTGAGAACTATCTCGCTCCATGTCTACCACTTGGCTAGAAGCTCCAACATTGACTGTTTTGCAAATCAGTATAATAAAATCACTACTTTATTCCAAATAAATATTAAATAATAAGTAAATGAATGAATAAGCAGCTCTGATCTCTATGAGGGAGCTGTACAATATGAGAGTGAGAAGGAAAAAAGTACATAAAAGAAAGTTCAGAAAGACCCTATACTACAGATATGTTTGTTTTTATCACTAACAAAAGATTAAAATACCCTTTTTGAAATATTTGCTTGGGAATGTTGTATTGGAATGCCAGCAGAAAACAGAATTTATTTCAAAAGAAGAGACTTGTTGTAAAAGTTCTATAGAAGCATGGGACAAATGAAGAGAACAAACAAGGGGTGGTGAAGGACCGGAGACCAGTAACAGTGGACAGCTGACACTACCGCTGGCACCAAAGGGAAAAGGGGAGAAAATAGTAACCTCTAGGCTCAGTGGGATCTGGGACTGTGGACCCGGGCAGAAACCATGGTCAAGGAAGAACGTGGAATTGGCCCTATGTAAATATGGTTCCAAGGCAGGGAGAGGGCAGGGGAGAATCACTCTATGCCCTCTCCCTTCCCACTCTCTACCTCCTGCCCTTGTCTCCCACTGGATGAATCAGTTAGAAGCAGCTGGCAAGCAAGCCTGGGATTTGTGGCTCCCAGAGGTCAGCCTCATGCACAAACAGCACAGGGCAGCCCAGAGGAGAGAATGGATCTTCAGTAGACAGTGAACATAGGCACATATTTTATATTTATGCCATGAGGGAAAATGTGTCTCCATTAAGGAATGGAAGCTTTTATTTTACCATAAGAAAGGGATGTTTAAAATGTCAACAATTATGAAAGCCTAGAGAAATGTAGTTGGCAATATTTGTATACTAAACACATCTGGGTCACAAAGATGGGTTAGCCACACAGGAAAATTGTAATCAAAACTCAAACTCTTTTAAAAGGAAGAAGTTCTTAACAAAAAATAAATAAATAAATAAAACACACCCCCCCGCCCCCGCCAAAAAGCCAACCAACCAAACAAAAGATTTATTTTAGCTAAAAGATAAGAATGAATTTAATCAGTGAGGAAGAGTTAAAGGATAGGTGGCCAAGATCCAGATATGAAGTCATGGAATGAATCTAAATACTGGTAATGCCAGCTTGATATCTGTGAGCCTCAGTTTCTGTGATGGGTAGAATCATGACCCTTTAAAAATGTTCAAGTCCAAATTTCTGGAACCTGCAAATAGATTACATGGCAAAGGGAAATCAAGTTTGCAGATGGAATTAAATTTTCTAATAAGATGATCTTAAAATAGAAAGATTATCCTGAATTATGAGAGGGCCTGACGTAATCATAAGGGTCCTTAAAAGTAAGTAGAGGGAGGCGGAAGAGGAGGTCAGAGTGATACTATACAAGGGCTTCAAAGCTGCTGTTACTGGCTTTGAAGATGGAGAAAGAGAGTTTTGAGTCAAGGAATGTGGGCAGCCTCTAGAAGCTAGAAAAGCAAAGCAAAGGATTGGAACACAGGCCTGCAGATACCTCAGGTTAGCCCAATGAGACCCATGTCAGACTTCTGACCTACAAAACTGTAAAATCATATAAATTTTTGGATTTTTAAGCCACTAAATTTGTGGCATTTTTTTATAGTAGCAACAGAAAACTCTTAAGTCTCTTTGAGTATGAAATAGGGACCAATAACCCTGCTGTTGAGAAGAAATTTTAAATATGACCAAGCTCCCCCCAAAAAACAAATATTTTAAGGGTAAGATTGGAGTCTTATGAAGTGGAAGACTGATTCTTAAAGATACTTCATTTCTAGTACAGAAGACTTCTCTAAAAGCCTAAGTAATGAATTATAGACAAGCCATTTAAAAATATTTTTTTTCCCCTGCTTATAGAGCACAGCTTCTGGAAAACAAACAGCTTGACAAGATCCTACTTTTAAAATCATTGATTGATTGATTGATTGTGACAAGAATAAAAAGTACATAGGCTTATTGAAAGGGTGTGAAATTCACTAGGTGCTCGCAGCAGGTCGAGAAAGATTTCTCACGCAGTTTAGGATAGAAAGAAATACAAAGTTAATTTTAGAAAGAAAGAAAGGAAGAAGGAACAAAGGAAGGAAGGAAAGAAAAAAGAAAAGAGAAGAGAAGAGAAGAGAAGAGAAGGAGAAGGAGAAGGAGAAGGAGAAGGAGAAAGAGAGAGAGAAGGAGGAAGGGACACAACACACAGAGGAAGGAAGGAAGTGCCAGGAAGTGAGGCCAAGTGGTTTGCCATTTTTTAAAGGGTAAAAATGTTTTGTTTTGTTTTGTTTTCTGCTTGAGAAGACTGATAACAGAAGCACAATGAAACTGTTTTAGGCGTTCTTAATTTTTTTCCCCCCTCTTATCTCTGTGAGGCTGGCTTATCCTTGGACTCTGGTCCTGGCAGGAACTGAGACAGAGAACTCACACCCCTATTGTCCACTTAGGGCTCTTCAAGGCTGAGAAAATGAAACTCTTTGAGAGAATGAGTTAGGCCACAGGTGTTTTAATTAAACAAAACAAAGAGGGTAGTTGTGCTGTGAGTTTTCTCTTTAAGGGGCAATTATGTACTGTGAGTTTATTTCTCTTACTTTCTGTTAGTTTATTTTTCTCTGTTAGGTAGGGTAACCTAAGCCTTTCACTTATAAAATTAATTATAAATTATAAAGTAAATCTCTAATGTGTACTATTAGCCAGGAGAGAATAAACTGTAGTAACAAATAGATTTTGAAGTCTCATGGTACGGTCCAGGACAGTTGCTCAAATAGCCAGAATACCTCTCTCTGGGCTGTGTCCCTCTCTGATCCCCCTGGCCCTATACCTTGTCATTGTCTGTATCAGGCCAGTGGATGGGGAAAGAGCTTGGAGCAGCATGTGGGGAGATTTGTGGGCAAGGTCTTGAAGATGCATATATTCCTTAGCATGGATGAAAATTCAGTCACTTAAATACACCTTACAACAAAGATATTTAGAAATGAGTCTAGCTACAGCCATAATATAACAAGAACAGGTGGTGAGACATCGGTGTAACCTGGCAGCCAGGAGAGTGGACTGGACTGTGCATGAGTGACCAATGACGACTCCCTGTAGCAGTCAGTGGGACACTAGACGCCGCTGAGTGAGTTTATGTACTGTGTGGCCCTTGCATTCAAAATGACTCAGTGAGTAGAGCAACGAATCTGCATCAGATTTTGCATTAAGCTTGAACACTCCTCCGCAGAAACTATTCAGATGATTCAGAAGGCTTTCGGGGACAATGCAATGAGTACAGCGCAAATAAAAGTGTGGCACAAACACTTCAAAGATGGTCAAGAATCTGTTGAAAGTGATCCGTGTTCTGGAAGGCCTGCAACAAGCAGAACACCTGACACTGTGGAAAGTGTATGAGTTAGGTTAAGAGACCCTGGGAGAACCGTGTGAGGTCCCAAGGTGCCTACTTTGAAGGGGACAGAGGTGTCATTGTCCTTTGTGCAATGTTTCTTGTATCTTGTATCTTCTTCAATACATGTCTCTGTTTTTCATATTACATGGCTCGATACTTTCCAGACAGATCTATTACTTTAACTATATCAAGTTGAGTTCTGTTATTTGTAACTAAAAAGTCCAAGCTAATACAACATAGATGCAAGTTTTTTGAGGTCCTGGTAAAATGTTTAAAAGAAATATACTAAAAAATCTTTGCTACACAAGAATGAAAATCTACTCCCTTGAAAGAGTGGAATATGCAAGATAAGTATCTAAATAAGCATATCTACAGAAAAGAGAGCTACTTATAATGAACCAGAAGATTGAAAGTTGTCAGACAATTCTAAACTGCTGGGTTGCAGGCTTCAGAGAGCTCTTGATTCTCCATGCTAAAGATGTGTTGGCATTGCACAGAGAAACCTTACTGTAGCCATTGGCTTCTTCAGTAACTTTTATCAAAGTTTTTAATAAGTGGCAGAACTGACTTCATTTTTCCCCACTTCCCACTAGATCTCTGTAAACATTAATCAATTATTGAAGTGGCAAAGGACACAGAGCAGAACAGAAAAATAAAAAGAATGGGTAATCTGCAAATTAGAAAATCCATCCCAGGTAACTGAGAGATGACCATTTATGAATAGAGTGAATTACTTAAGTCTCATGAGGTAGTAGTCTGGAAAGAAAAAAGAAAAGCAAAAGTTTAGATTATCCACTTTGTGCATAATCAGGTAGCAGAATATGTAATTAAAATAACAATGCTGATGAATATTCTAGAATATTTAAAAATGTTTGTGGTAGTGATCTCTATAAGTGAAAATGCTACCACATTTTAAAATGTTACACGCTTATATAGAGGCCACCAACACAATAATTTGTT
Organism: Eulemur rufifrons; assembly: GCF_041146395.1. NCBI lineage: Eukaryota > Metazoa > Chordata > Mammalia > Primates > Lemuridae > Eulemur > Eulemur rufifrons. The sequence goes on along the minus strand of NC_090998.1, from coordinate 63,979,618 downwards.
GCTAGCATAATCCTTTTTGAAGTTGACTTTAGAATAAAGCTTCTTGTATCACTTCGAATATGTCATGACAGGGACGTGAGGGCAGCATTCAGTATCCATACTTAGGGTTCCAGGTGCCAGGTCCAGTGACTTACATCAAATTAGGTGCATCTGTTCACTAACTTTTCTCCTGTGATAATATTCAGTTATGTAAATTATAATGAATCCCTCTCATGTTGTTAAATGTATCAGAAATATATTCCAGTATTTATTTTAGGTTTCAGCTGTTTCAAGGAAAGGGAGCAATTGGTGTTTGTAACAAGTTATTAAATTCTAAAATAAACAGATTGTGTATTAAATTATGAATTAAAATGGCTAACACAGGACTTTAAGACTTATTTTGTTTAAACAGTGAGTATAGATTTGGAATAAAAACAGTAAGTAGTGTTACACATTTTTTTATTATCTAAATTTTGGACACTTATATTTACCTTTAAGGTAAACCACACATTTGTTTTCTGGGGGAGAAAAAAAAAAAACACCACCATGGACCTTCCAGTGATAAAATTGTAAACTAGATCCCTCCAGTTTCCAGAAGAAAGACAGGGGAATTACTTGCATGCAGATGTTTCAGGTCTAAGAAGTTATTTGTTCTGTTTGGAAATGTAAATTGAATACCTTTTAACAGAACCTGGCCTCTGGGGATTTGGTTGTTTCTGGAAGGAATGTTAATTTTTAAAAACTGCCCAGTGCTCTAGATTATTGCTAATTCTCAGAGTTGGGGGGTGTTACCGTTAAGGCAAACGTCTACAGGAAATCTGAAACGGAGATCATCAGGAATGCTGGGAACACCAGTGGGCAGAAAACTCACTCTGGAGGGCCCCTGAATGGGAACTCGATGCTCCATTTGTGGCATTATCTAAAGCTGAATAACTTCACTGCAGGCATAGTGGATTATTTTGTTCTGCTGTGTCATAGGACCGCACCCTTGTGGGTGGGATTTCCTTAATTCTTTAATGTTCCCACTCTCAGTCACCCAGGGAAAGGTCAGACTGGGGACAGGAAATGAGGTAAACTTTAGTGTGAAATGGTGTCTGAGAAAAGCATTTCTGTCTGGGGCCTCTTGGCAATTTGGTCTAGATTCCTAAAGTGTACAAAGAAGCTCTGGCACTTAAGAATGCAGAACAAAACCTTGGAGTCAAAAGAATCTTGATCTGCTAGTTGAGTAACAAGTTGCTGAACAGTGCTACTTAATATACAGTCCCTGGATACGAGTTTGTCCAGGAAGCCAGGGCCGTTGGTCAGTGACGAAAAAGCACAAAAATGTACAGTTACAAGCATTTGAAGCAGATTGATAGAGTAATTTTATGTCTATTCAGTCTGATAATAAATAAATTGAGGTTTGTGTTTTTTATAGCTTTTTTCATTGCATGTTTTTAGTTATTTATTTTTATTACATTTTTAAAAAGTTTTGGTCAGTGATGGATTGGAAATAAAAATAAAATGGTCCTGTATCACAAATAGTTTGACAACACTTGCATTAACCTTTTATTGAATTTTCTTATCTGGAAAATATCACAGATTTATTGTAAATAATAAATGAGATGATTTTTGAAAAGTGCTTAGCCCAATTCCTAGCACTTAGTTAACTCAATAAAGTTAACTTTAACATACAGAAATTGCTACTAGTTAAGTTGGGACTTAGAGAATGAGGAGGAATTCATCAGGTGAAGAAGTTAGGGTGACGGTTAGTGAGAGGGACCAGGATATTAAAAAATATGAATTTATGAAAGGGAATATCAACATGGCTAAAATTTTTTTTTAAACTTTTTATTTTCAGGTAGTTAGGGATTCACATGCAGTTGTAAGAAATAATTAACAATTGCTTTTGAGCAAAACACCAGCGAAACCATAAATTTTTCTCATAATGGAAGGCAGTCAGTTTTTGTAAACAGCTATTATCTGCTTCTTTTTTTTAATATTATTTATTTCAGCTTATTATGGGGGTACAAAAGTTCAGATTATATATATTGCCCATGTCCCGCCCATCCCCCCGAGTCAGAGCTTCAAGTGTGTCCATTCCCTAGACAGTGCACATCGCACTCATCATGTAGGTATACACCCATCCCCTCCCCCCACCCCCTACCTCTGTCCGATACCATGGCTGAAATTTGAATGTGTAGATCAAAGTCCTAAAAACTAAAATATAAGTGTGGCTATTATGTGTCCTAGGGTTCAATGGATAGCCTTGTTCAATACTCAAGCCTACTAAGGAGAATAATTACAGAGAATTAAGGGCCTATTAAGGAGAATACTCATTAAGAATTATTTTTAAAGCCCTCAAAATTCCAATATTTATGACTCTTGTATTTGTCCTAATTTTAGTTCTGAAAATATGGCCATTCTAAATGTTGATGGTGTTTGACATTCTTATATTGGTGAGATTCAAAATGATGAATTAGGGGCATTGGAGTTTATTTTTATATGACGCTAAATATATCCAAATGCAAAACCAAATGTGTTAAAAGATTATAAAGAAAATATTGAATGCATTTAAGAAGATCAAATGTTTATAATTACTCTACAATACTTTTCACATAAGTAATGATCTTAATTACAAACACTCCTAAATTATAGACCCTTGCACGACCTCTGCTACGGAGAACTTTGCTATTCATTACATTAACTGAGAGTGTGCCCTTGAAGGTAATAAATCTATGCCTTTATAGATATCCCTTAATTACTTTACATTAATTGAACCATTTAGAAATATCAAGGTGTAAGTGCAGATGCTCTCCTCTTTTAGCAAAGCCTCATTCACATTTTACTATTCATTATTTATGTGGCACAACATACCTATGATCTAAGAAATAGGCTGTCATTCTCTGCATTTATAATACTATTGAAAAGAAGTGCAAACATTAATGAGTTAATAGCAGAAACCGTATTACAACTTTTGATTCTTAATTCTTTGTTATATTCCATCTTCCTGCAGAGACAGCTTGCCCAAAATTTTTGAAGGCAGGTTTCAGTTGTTACTTGCATTTTTCTCCCTTCTAATTTAGACTTTCATGTCTTCAAAACACATTCTCATCTCATTTTTAACCAAAACCAAATGAGTCTCTTATTCTTGTTAATGAGTTATGGTCTCCAGCTCTAATGTTAGAAAGTGATCTTTCTCAAGAAAAATTCTAACAGCAGCACAAAGGCTCAATTAGTCATTGTTGGGGATATAGTCTCCCTTCCATGACTGTCACGGTTATGTTGTTTCATGTTGTGGAACTGGCATTGTTTTCATGACAAAATGCACACTGCAGATGGTGGGCAGCCAAATCTTGTTGAAATGGGCAATTGTAAGATGGACCAAATCCTGAAAAGACCTCAGCCAGTGCAGTGAAGTGGTTATATTATTTTATTGAGAAACAGAAAAAAAAAAAAAGTTTGTGATTTGGGCCCTGAATGATTTGAATGATGAATTAGAAGCTTTTACTCATCTGTATGCTACATTTGATAGGGAGATTTTGCTGGACACAAAATTGCAAATTGTCTGCAGAATTAAAATGCATGAAAATTAAAGTGGCCAAATAAATGCAAATCATCACTGTTCTCAGGACAGGTACTGACTGACTTAGTGGGTAAATCATGCTTTGATGATTGTAGCAGTAATTTCCTTTCTAATTCAAAATGAAATTCAAACAGACATCGTAAACAATAATTTATGCAGTGAACCCGCCAGCCCCCTGCTGGCCCTTACATTTGCTGTTTCCCTGCTGGAAGCAAGCTTCTTTTTGCTTCAAGTTTTACATGGCCAGCTCCTTGTCAACATTCTAGTTTCTGCCCACCTGTCTCCTCCTTGAAAAGGATTTTGTACCTTATCTAAAATAGGATTTTCTTGCCCAACACTCTATACTTCTACTTTAGTTTTAACTTCCACCACCATGCAATATTATCTAATTTACAGATTGATTACTTGTCTATGTTCTATTTCCTCTGGATAGAACATATATTTATGAGGGCAGGGACTTTGTGTTTTGACTGTCTCCAACCCCTGGCTCAGTAAGTACTCAGTAAGTCTGTGTGAATAAATGAAACAAAATAAAAAATGGAGTTTGTGTGGTATTCTCTCTTTAAAACAAACATTAATTTGTTGTTTTTTTAACTAAGCACAAGAAAAACCACCTATGTTATAATGCTTTTTCACAGAATCACAGGAGTTCTAATGCCATGCCCTCGATCAGTTAGTGAAATTTTAAAAAGGTGTTTATATGTAGGAGTTTGGTTTAAAAGGATTAATGTAGGAAAAAAATAAGTTTTCCATAAACAAGCAGACAGTAATAAACCCATTAACCATAATGCATAAAAATTTTTTTTCATCTGTTGTTTTCCTCTAGTTGAGATTTTAAGTATAGAATAGTAGCATTAATACCAAGATACGGGGGGATTTGGGGATACCATTACACAACTCTTTATATTATATTTCTTTTTTTAGTAGTTAGTATTTGTTCTGAGTTGAATCCTATTAGTCAATCTATTTAGCCCATACTTAATCTTCATTGATCCTTTTTTCATAAAAAGGAGAAAAATCAATTTTCTATTATGTTTGTTAAACAGGTAGAGTGAGATTGCTATAGGCATGGCAAATAAAGCAATTGATAATTATTTGCTGAGATGTTCAATTTAATATATTAAAGGGAAACTACAAATGAGATAATAAATCACTGCTTGATCTCTATTAGTTACTTCTATTTACTTTGAACATCCCAAAGTATGTGGGTGGATTTAAATATTAAAAAAAAAAAAGAAAGGTAAAATTTTAGAAACAGATATCTTTAAAAATATTTATAAGTGAAATTACTGATTTTAATACGTATCCAGTGTTTATGAGTTGGAAAACAAAGTAAGTATAGGCATTAAAAGATATTAAATTAGCCCAAGGAATCTGGCACAGAAGCCAAGGTTAACTACCTCTGCCCAGCATTTAAATAGAGCACTCCCAAGGCAGCTACGTTTAAAGTTCTGTCGTTCTCACGCTTTTGGCTTATTTAGAAGCTGAAGCTTATATTATTTTAATGTTCAAGAATTTTTACTGTTCATTACTCCTAAATTCTGGAAAACAACATAATGCATAAAAAGATCTGTTGCAAAGTATTGCTTTCCATAGCTAGGCTTTTCTTTTTCCAACATAGAGGAAAAATTGCCCATCTACAAAGGGAAATTAGGCAGAGGACATTTGCATGCATTTATTTTATGCACCTGTTAAACATCCATTATGGGCAGATTATTGTAATGGTCACTTGAATACAGAGCGGTATGAAAAACAGATTACTACTTTCGGAGTTTAAAGACAAACAGGATGATGACATAGATCTGTGAACCCTTTGATGACATATGCAATGATTAGGAAAAAAGCCCTAAAGCCTTTCTCACAGGAGAGGAAACTTTACAAGAATGTAGAGTTTCTATAAGAAAGTGATCTATATGGGCATATAAGTGTATGGCAGGATTAAGTAAGCAGGACAGAGCTGGAGTGTGCACATGGGGAGCCATTTAAAAGCAACAGTGAACGTCGTTTATAATGGTATCCTGCCTTTTATTAAAACACGGGCAGCATTAAACACAATTACTTCTAAAATGTGGCTACAACTAACACAGGCCAGAGCTATTATCGTCATTGCCTTCAGCCTGTTAAATAAGATATACTGTGCCCTCTGGCTCACTTTACCTGCAAGAGCTGAGGGACATGAAGGCAAACAGAGCCAGTAAAATTTGTACAGAGTCTTGACATTTAAGATCAAGCTTCCTCAGAGCAAGGTAGAAAACATAACCCTCTGGTGTCTTGCTCAGGACTGACCCTACCATGAAGCATCCCTAGGAGGTTGACCTAGTCTTCTCCAACTATGGTGCCTCTTTCTACCAGAGGCAGCTCATCATTTGAAAGCAAGATGGTGGGGGCAAGTGAGAAAGCTTAGTCATCTTCAAGCAACCCCCAAACCATACTTTACCAGTGATACCCAACCTTTTTGGCACCAGGGACTGTTTTCATAGAAGACAATTTTTTCATAGATAAGGGACAGGCGGGAATGGTTCAGGATGATTCAAGCACATTAAATTTATTGTGCACTTTATTTCTATTATTATTACACTGTAATATATAATGAAATAATTACACGACTTACCATAGGTTGGGGACCACTGGTTCTTCCTACTCTGGCTGTATCTTGGAATTACCTGGAGAACTGGTTAAAAATCTTGCCACCTGAGCTCTCTCACACAGATTCTGAATTAATTTCATTGCCCTGAGGGGAGCCCAGGACATTGGTTCATACTTGGAAAGCCTCCCCAGGTTATTCCATTAATAATATACAGGTAAGGCAGTTAATCAATATTCTAGACAAAGAAATGAGACTGACCCTCCCAAGTAAAGGGGTTAGACGAAGGCTTGCCCTCTTAAAAACCCTTTCAAGCTATCATTTCATGATTTTTCCCTTTCCAGTGCTACCCTTAATATTTATTTGAATCTGATTTCCTCTAAAGTAAAGGATTCAGGGCATTGGAGAAAGAGGCAGTGGAATTTAAGTGTGTTATTCACACTGGACTTCACAACCTCAGGGGAAATCCACTTTTGACCAGAGTATTCAACTTGGAACACATCAGGACATTAGTTATATAATGTTGGAAATTGATAGAGCACATGAAAATAAATGTATTACAGGGATTGCAAATTTTAATTTTTGCAAAATCAATGAAAAAACCAGCAAAAACCGTTGGTGTGCACATTTACTTTGGGCCGTCAGAGAAAAAGAATGTCTTTATCATCAAACAGAATTTGGTGTTAAGTGTCTTGGAATCTGCGGGACTGTTCTCGATATTAGAAGTCTTCAGTGAAATCACAAATGAGAAACATGTTATAACACACAGAGCTAGGACATTCCAAGCACATGTGTCTATAATCTTGACCAAATCCTTGGAAAGGAAAAGCTGCAGCTGGATTTTCAAGATGCCTAGATTTAGGGGTCTGGAAAGTATTAGAAGACAGAAGAATGAACAAGAGCAGTTCTGTGTACTATTGTGTTAGTAACAGCCAGAGCTCACTCCTGCCTGGTTATCCACCACAGGTCAGCTTCAACAGCTGCACCTTGTGTTGTCTCATTTGATCCTTTACTTGTAAATGTGGATTACCCAGGTACACACATGCTAAATTTTGAGGATCAACAGAAAGCTCTGACCTAAAGTCTCTATCTTTGCCTCGATGTGGTGCTGAAAATCCCCAGCAATGTACAATAGGAGAGATTGGATTGGAAGAAATAGTATTGGATCCAGGACATTTGGGCACGTTGTTTAAACTCTGAGCATTAGTTTCTTCAAATGCAAAATAAAGTTAATAAAAAAACCTTGCTATGCCTACCTCTCAAGTTTATTACAAGAAAGAATATGATATGTTTGCAAGAAATTTAGTGTGCAACTTACAAAGTACTTTGAGATGGGGGAATATTAGCATTATTAAGGCATCAACTTTACAAACTCCTCTTTGAAAAACTATCATGCAAATCGTAACCAAGTCACCAGTTATCTAATGCTGGATAACAATTATCCCCAAACTCTATTATGATTATGAAATCTAGGGATCAAGAATCTTGGAAGGACTCAGACAGGCCTTTCTCATGTATGATTTCTCTTGGGTGCAATCAGATTTCTGCTGGAGCTTCAGTCATCCTAAGGCTTGGCTGGTGCTGGAGGATTCACTGTCAAGGCTATTCATTCTCATGGTTAGCAAGTAATTTGGTGATGGCTGTTGGCAGGAGCTTCAGCCCCTTTCCATGAGGGCCAGTTAGCTGCTTGAGTGTCCTCACAGTATGACAGCTGGCACCCCCATACAAGACAATTCAAGAGACCAGGATGAAGTTGCATTACTATTATGACTAGCCTTGGAAGTGACATGCCATTGCTTCCACTTTGAGCCCTGACTCAAAGCAAAAGGTACTACATAAGAGTATGAATACCAGTAGGTGAGACTCACTGGGGGCCATCTAGTAGGCTGGCTACCACACTTAGCTATTTATATTTTTCTACAAATTATATTATCAAACTCTAAGATGGAGTTCGATAGGGAAATAAAAAAGGAAATTCCAACTGTGATATGTGCCCAAAGTAAGACAGACTTAGACGTACTGCCATGAGCCCATGACAAGAGGATTCCTAGAGAAGAGATCAAACTAGACTGTAGAAAACCTTGAAAAGAAAGATGGAAGAAGAGTAGAAATACACAACCCTAAATGCATGTTTTTTTTTTTTTTTTTTTTTGAGACTAGCTCACAAAGAGCTCAAAAGTAGTTCATGTTCAAGGATCTTATAATCACTTTGGGCCTCTAAATGAAGATAAAATATTAGTAAACTAAACAACTAGCTGTCAGTTGAAGATAGCATATGCAGTAAATTATTGATTACATAGGCTGTGTTGATGATTTGAATGTTTATTCCCAGATCCATTATCCTTCCTTCCTCTGCTTTGCTCAGTATTGCAAGTAACTGAACCCTGCCAAGTATATTTCTCAGACTCTTTTGCCTACTGCCTCTGGTTGCTTTCTGCCAATGCAAGGCATTTGGACCTTGAAGTGTGGAACAAAGGAAGAAACCCAGTACTTTTCCCCTTTCCTCTCTACTTCAGGTAGCAACTCTAGCAATAACTGCATCTTCTCCTTATTTCCAACTCCCACCAGAGAGCTACTCTCTTCTGTGGATCTAGTTCCTGAGGGACAGCCTCAGTCAAGGTTCTGATTCTCACAGGAGGCATTGGCTCCTGGGCCCTGTTAACCCTACCTCCTCCTTTGGGCTTCCTGCTAATGCTATTTTCTGATTGCCTCACTATTTCCTGTAGATCTTCTACTCTTCCAACACCCACACCCACTATTATACTATCTGATTTTGACTGTGCCTTCTTGATTGATCCTGACTAGTAATGGTAAAGAATAGGTCATAGATGGCCCCAAATCTTGCTCAAACAATTGCACAAAATGTTCATATAATTAAAATTATGTATAATGATCAGTCGAGAATCTAGACTAATATATAAAGATTATGATATACTTATCAAAAGAATGGGACAACCGCTATTATCCATGAGTCTCCATGATCATGTACATGTGAGATTTGGGGAATGTTTGAGAGGGTAGGAAGGAAGGAAAAGTGAAAGGCCATATATAAATAAGTAAAACTTACCTAGAATGTGTCCAAACAAGTTACTATAAGGGATCAGAGGAAGAAGAAAACATTATAGCCTCAGGAATCGGGATGGTACATATAGAGTAGGGAGTTTTGAATAGGACCTTGAGGGATGACTCGATTTTGAAAATTTAAAGATGGGGATAATGATATTCCAGAAGTAAGTAGGAGCAGGTAAAAAATTGAGCACTGAAAAAGAGGAGAAATTTACTTTTTTAAATAAAATGTCTAGTTTGACGGGAATACTGGAAAAAGCTAGAATGGTAGGCTGGGTCCACAAAATTGAAGGGTTTAGGTGATATTTTAAGAATCCCATTTCTTATTTTTCATAACCCATAGCTTATATAACTAATGTAGAAGTATAATAACACTTCTGAATTATGTGCTACAGTATGATAACAGAGACGTCGTTTCATTTACTGTCCAATCCGAAGTGCCTCCTAACATGCTGCTTGGCATATTAGCTGCTCAATAGGTATTTGTTAAAGGAATTAATGAGACACAGTCTTAATATCATAGTTCACAGTAAATATAAAACTATTCACTTCTTCATATAAGCACCAGGCACCTACTAAGTGATGGGCATTATTTAAATGTCTTCTCCAAACATTTCACAGAACAAAGTGCAGCACTGAAAAAACCATTCTAACTATAATACATTATCAAGACAACTGCCAACACTTCTCAAAATGAGAGCTTCAAAACACATGAATCGGTGAGATCTTGAAGATTATTTAGTACCACTGTTTTTTTTTTTTTTTGTTTGTTTGTTTGTTTTAGCACAGTCCGGGTTTAATTCAACAGTATTCAACAGTTATTTATCCCTTAAATGTTGGTACTAAGATGTGGGGCTTTGCAGGGGTTAATGGATCTTCAAACTGGAATGTCTTTCCCAACTTACACAGCTGCTCTGAGTCAATACACCAGATTCCCCGATGCCAGGCTTGTGTGACCGAGCTCTGGCACCAGCTGAGTTTGCCATTCATTATTTCATTGTCCCCCAACACACTCAGAAAACAAATGCCTATAGATGGCTGGTCATTTTCCTGGCTCAGGATAGAGCCAGGGCCCAAAGGGGCTGGGCTTGGAAGAAATCCAGCTGCAGATAGGGACTTTTAACACATTAACTGCCCTGTGAGTTGTATGTAACTCAAGCTAGTTTTGAGCCCGGGGCCTCGTGAAACAAAACCTGGGCAAAATCTTGCAGTTGGTTCATGAAAATATTACTTGTTGATGTTCTTATTGGTACGATTAATATTGACAAATCAATTCTAAAAATGTGGATTAAATGAATAGAAGTCAATACATTTCATTTTTCATTAAATTAGAAAGGAGTGTTTTGTTTTTGAAGTTTTTATTCTATTTTTGTAATAAAACACCATGACCCCAAGGAAAAATGTTCTTTTTTCTAGTGTGGCAGTCAATGTGTTAATTGAAATCTCAAATCTGGAATGCTGCTTCCTGGAGCTATTGCTATTCTTCCCCACTAGGCACATTTTCACTCTGACTTCTGTGAGCATGGGAAACCTTTCCATACATGCTACAGCCTGGTAAATGTGGCCACAAGAAGACACTAACAAATCCTGCCTTGGGGAGAACTGTTTCTCACTGTGTTTCTGACCATGGATGCTTGCTCTGGGAATATCCCTTTCAATTACTGAGAATCTAGTTTTGTCTTTTTAAATTTCTAACTTCATCTGTTTTTAACAAGTGGTTAAAAATCCCGTAACAACAAAGATAAAGAAGAATTTACATTCTTTCTGTAGTGAGAATGTCCATTTATCAAATGGTATTTCAAAAAAATCATGTAAGGGAATTTGATCTTTAGATTGCCCTTGACATTCTGTAGAGAGAGAGGGGAAAGAAAGATTACATTAATAATTGCATCTGTGAAGGAAGGGAGAAAGAAAAGTTTGCATGACGATTGTTTACACGATTATTGCTGGAGTTCTATGTTACAGCACTTGGAAAACAGACATTTTTCCTATGAAAAGTAGATACTGTAGATGGAAAATGGTAACACTCTAGGGATAGAACTGAGGAGATATTTTTACTTCTTACTCTTATCTAACACACAAGGATTTTATTCGCCAATGGCAATGTTTGGCTGAGCAAGTGAAGAGGCCCTCAGAAGATGTCACACTGAGCATAGGTCCTGGTGGTTTGTGACCAGAGCAATCGGCAAAGATTCTGGAAACCCAGGGCACAGAGTGTTACGGAAACCATGATCCCTCTCACCATCCCATCTCACCATGAGGTCCCTCTCACCATCAGTTATCACACATGATCCTAATTAATACTTTAAACACCTGAGATTTGTCTGAGGGAGACTTTTACATGTTTTTATATAATCTTGATATCTATTTCCGTTAAACTTCTTTCCATAAAGTATGGGGATAAATAGGGTCTTGAAAATGATTTCCTGTGCAAAATAATGGACACTCTCGGGCACACTGGGTAGAATATGCCTAGTTAGTTATCAACCTGAGCCCTCTCGAAGCGTGGGCAAAATTTGATTTGTAAATAGAAAAAAGAATTTGTACCGTGGCAAACTTTAAAATATTAAAATCCATAGCAACACTGTGTGTGTGATTATCTTAAACTTTGATAAATTATTTCAGTGTATGCAACTTTCCAAAGCACCTTTAGTATTAATTTTTATAAGGAAACTAACATGATACAAAAATATTGGGAGGAGTTTATAGCAATCTTAAAAAGTTTCTGGTTGTAGTTAGAAATAAACACAGTTTAATTCTGATTTAAAATCAACTGCTGATTCCCTTTTTATGTATTCATTCCTTAATTCCCCTTGCCCATTGCGTTAATAATGCTGTACTTGTTTATTATTCTTATTTTATGGTGACTTTATTTTTTGGTGAAAATTATACTTGCTCATTATTTTTGAACAATTGAAGAAAACTGGAAAAGTACAAGAAAGTCTAAAAAAAAAACCACCTCACTAGCCTTCTCCCCAACGTTATTAATACTGAAGTGGACATTAGTCTCCATATCTTTTACTATGTGTGGCAAAGAGAAAGAAACATATGCATTTATTATTTCTAAATTATTACAGGTGTCAGAGTCTGGGTTTCCTGGAAGCAGATGCTAAGGTGGAATTTGGGGTACAAGATGTTTATAAGGGATCAATACATGTGAAGGGAAAGGGGAGGAAGCAGCATTGGGCAGAAAAGGAGAAGTCAAATTGCGATTCAGTCCCAGAAAAATTCTGGGCCAACCCAGAGGAGAGCCCTGGGAAAGTAGTGCCCTTGGAGGGTCCTGCATGGGGTCTTCACGCTCCTATGTGGTGACGGAATGTTGACTGTCCCTGGGAAGGGTGTGACACAGGCAAGGTGTCTCCATGCAGTTGTGGCTGTCCTTAAAGGAGCCGGTACAGGCCTTTTGCTGATCTCATTCCCCTCAGCTAGGAAGCAAGTCCTTCCTTGGAGGGGAAGTGGGCGGCGCATCTCCACGCCTACCATGAGCAGTGGCGGAGTCTATGCTAGGCTTTATTTGCAGAAACATGGCCAAGAAACTAATTCCTCTAGTGGTGTTATCAAGCACAAGAATGAAAACATCAACCAGACGTAACTTATATAATATCCAGCAAAGTAAATTTAGACTTGCTCTCACATCTTTCTTCTAGTTAAACAATTGCTTTGATAACTTGCTTTCTGGTTTTAGAAACTAATTCTTATTACTATGGCATAAGGAAGCTAATTCCTACTGTAAGCATTACTTAGACTATAAAAAAGTATAGACTCAAAGTTGGAAAAACCTGAGAGCTCATTTTTGTCCAATTCCTGCCTTTTATATCTGAAAATACTGGCTCATAGAGGTAAAGTAACTCCTCCAAATTTACCTAGTGGCAGAGCCAGAGCAAGACTTGTCCCTTAATTCTTAATGGCTGTCTTATAAAAGTGATATTTTAAAAACTCCATTAAAAGGGGAAAATGATGAAAATGTACCTCTAAATCTTAATCTCATAAAAATTTACCCCCAAACATATGACATTTCAGAGTTTATCATGATAGTTTTTGTTATAAATACTGATTTGAATAGGTGATTACCAGAGAAACAAACCATCTTAGATGTGATCTTACATGAAAGAGATGAGCTGTCAAGGAGCTCTAAGAGATTTGGCAACATCTAGACCCTACAGAAACTCAGAGTTTTCACAAATGATATTTCATATTCATTTCAAAATATCATTGTTGGGAACTGGGATAAATTTGAATACATCTTTTGATAGTTTAAATTAGAGTTCTGTAGATGACTATGTGAAAGTTAAAATCTTAGGAAAAGAAAAAAACTTTACAAGCCTACTCTTACTGCGTATGTATTATGTCCTTTCACGTTACAAAGGGAAGGAAAAGCTCCAAAGAATATGCGTGGTATGATCTCTGAGATACGCCGGTCTCGGTTTTAGGGTTGAGGGAGCATTCAAACTTGACACCCAGCACTGAGTATTAGCAAAGACACACGTTCCAATTTGTCTGTCACCCCTTTATATAACACTGCCCGTTTGGAGTCCTTGAACAGCATGGAGAATCTGAGACTAGTGTATCTCCATGAATTTTAATGGGTTCTATGAATGCAGAAGTCTCAGAGCTGGATTACATACATCTCCCACCTAGTTCAGATTTTATCTGAATATGTTTCAGAATTTTCTCTTAGTATCTCTTCTTTCCCATCACTATGACAACCAAGGGTATTTTCAGAGAAGTCAGCCAGTCACTAATATCTTCTCAGCTAATTTTGAGACATGGGATTCCAGAATCTGTCAGACAGCTGAAACTAACCCATAAGCACCAATATCTTCACTCCAATGTATAGGAGTCAAGGTAATCAAGGTTATGGTTTCATGTGTCAAAAACCCAACCTAAATCAGTTTAAGGCAAAGAAGGGAAATTTGTTGGCTCATGAATCTGGAAAGTCTAAGAGACGAAGATGGTGTTAGGCATTGGTAGGTATTCAAAGATGTCTTCATGAAACTAATTCTATTTCTCCATCTTTCAGTTTTAGTTTTCTCTGTGATGACCTCAATCTCATATAAGCACCGAGTGCCTCCAACATATCCGCTGGCAGCTTTAGACTTATATATACTTACAGCTAGCACTCCCAGAGAATGGAATGAGTTTTTCCCCCAAAACTCTAGCACAAGTCTCAGGGAAGTCTCTAATTGACCTAATCTGAGTCATGTGCCCCATAAACCTGGATTTTGGGGTACAGTCAGCACCACCCACACAAACTGGGCAAAAATGAGGGAAGAATGGTTTCACAAAGATACACTGAGCATTAATAAAATGTTCATTAAACAAGTATATAGGTTAGGTTGTCTCTCATGAATGGCATAGCATCAAAACCAAAATTATGTAAATTCTACATATCAGTCAAAGGAGGGAAGAAACACTCTAAGCCAAAAGAGTACAGGTTGAATGACAGAGGCTTGTACATTATATAATCTTGAATAAACCCAGAATCACAGTACTATCTGAAGTGGTTTTGATGCTATACATCCCTTGAAGCCACAATTTATTAGGATTATACCACAATTTAATTTCCATTAGTCAGATTACTTTCTATTGCAAGTGAAATGAACCCAACTAAAATTTGCTGAAACAAAAGAGGGAATTTATTAGCTCACGTACCAGAAAAGTTAGGGCTAGGTTTCAGGCAGAACTAGGTCAAGGGCTCAAACATTGTCATTTTGACCTTGTTTCTCTTTCTCCATATCTCAGCTCTACTTTCTCTATATAGATGTCAAAAAAGTCTTGAGGCAAAAAAGCTCATCCTCTCTGACTGGCACAACTTGAGTAATGCACCACCCTTGAACCAATCACTAGACCAGAGGGATGTGGTGCTATGGCCAGAGTTGAGTTACAAGCTCATCCTGGGAGCCAGGAACTGAGGTCAACTTTATTCAGACCGCATTGACAGGGATTGGGGATTGCACAAGGGCAAGTTAGTATGCAGTACCAAAAAAGGAGAAAGGTATATATAGAACACATAGGATATATATCTCCTATGTAAGTATCCTCTTCACCTTCTGTAGATGTACCTGGTGTAGTATCCAGGAAACAGCAGGAGAGAATGAGATCAAGCGTTCAGATAGAAATATTTTATGAGATGTAAGTAACTTTTCAACCACATAAGAATAGGAACCACATAAGAAAACCAAAAAGTGTAAAGCTACAATCTGGGTCACGATGACAAAAAACCCAAAAGCTTTCACCATAGTTTATACTTGGAATTCTTGATCCCTGTGGTTGCTCTCACCAAATTCATTTACATCCTTGATTTTCACTTTCTTTCCATTTGTTTATAAATTCAGCTACCATATAGCTTTGTTCTCATTCCATGGCTTCGGGTTTGGTGTCTCCCTTGGTCTCTCAAACAGTAACTTACTAGATCCTGTAGTTCATTCTTATCTCTAGATATCCTGTCACCTGCACCTGTCCCTTTGTCTGCACTCCTGTCACATTTCAACCCTTCAACCCTACGATTATTCTCAGGATTCCGCATCTTCTCTCTCTTGCTTCCATCTGCCCATGGGCAGCAGGAATTATTCTTCCTCCTGGCACCTATACATCCTTATCTCTTTAAAGTCAGAAAGGACTTAAAGTTTTGGGATTTTTGCAGATTACCCCTAGGAAAGAAGACAGACACTTTTTTTAATGCACAAAAGGCACAGAGATACAATGATATAGAGAAATACTTAGGTAGAGAGGAGGGAAGTTGCAAGCACTAATGTGATATAGCCTCTGTCTTTGCAGACACAGGAGTGAGAAACAGATGCTCCGAGACTTGGAGGAACAGTTTGCAGAAACAGCTGTGGAGAATGCGGTAGATCATCCTTCAGATGAATGAATATATTGCTGAGCTGCTGTGAGATCCCGGTTGAGACCACATGGCATGAAAGTATGTTGCAGAAGGAAATATATTGCATTTTTCTTCTCTTGGAATTTGAAGATATTTTTAGTATTTGTTTGCCAGGTTTATGCATAAATCCTATTAATCTTAATAGCATTTTAATGGCATAATTACCTCCCTTCTAGGGTTAGTAAAATCACCAATGAGTTAATGATTAATTGAACCTAAAATATTAATACATTTATGATCATTAAAATCTTTGATCAAAAAGTTGTGTAGTAAGAAAAGAAAAAAAAAGGTGTATAGACAAACCAGAGAACTTTAACCCAGTTTTTTTTTTTTTTTTTTTTTGAGCCTGTAAGTTTATAATCATTTGCCAGTGATTCTTCAGCTTTTGTGTCCATAAAAATCACCTGATGCCATTTTAAAATTGCAGAGTGGCAAACTTTGGCCTTAAAGACTCTGATTCAGTAGGTCATTGTCGGAGGTCCTGAATGTACATTATTAAAAGCACACTATGTCAGTTGATCTTTAGAAATACCAGCCTATATAGAGGGACAGGCACAGTACCTGTCATCTGTATAGTGTCTGTGCTGGAATTGACCTATCATGTCATCTTTCCCACTAATTTCATCTTGATGCTGCAGGGTCAAATTTGCTCTTCTTCCATTCACTGAAGTCTTGTATATTTAGCCAGCTTGTAGGAGTGGAAAACCGTCCTCCGTAGTTAGCAAAACAGTCCAAAAGGCAAACTGCATTTACAAAGGAATCCAAAGATGACAATGAACAAAGCTAAAAGCCTCATGCATCACACTTTAATGGTCGGATGACAGGAGGCCTCTGCTAACCAACTGCATTTTATAACCACAGTAAAATAAGGAAATTCATCTTGAAAGATTGCCAAATTCCTACACAAAAATTTCCTAGAAGTTATAAAGTCATAGTAGAGATAATGGCACATTTTACACATAAAAGCTTATTGTGATGTATGTGATTCTTATAATATGAAGCTGAGGACTCTGAGCTATAATTTAACAATATAAGATGGGAAAGCTCCAACTGTGATGAAACATTTGTTATGAATTTAGAATAGTAACTCAAATCACCTATCGAATGTCTCAGCTGAAGGGAATGTAGCCTGGATCGGGGAACCTTTGACATCTTAGTTTGTGGAGCACAGAAGCATCTGTAGAAAGCTGTGCACGCTCCCTGCTGTGAGAAAGTAATGGAGTTTAGATTTCAGGTAGGAGGAAAGGGAAGAGGTATGATCTAGTTCATTGTGAAGGTGATGGAATTTTTCATTCTACATCATTTCTGAGCATGCGGATACTGTTCTTTAGGGTTCCTCTTTGCTATATCTGAAACCCAAAGTGAAAATAGAAGGTAGAGGTGAGTACAGAGATGGGATGATGTCATGTTACGGGACAGAGGTAAGGACAGGATGGAGTCAAGGTGGAAATAATGGAATTATATTAATATGCTGTTACTCCCCTTCTCTCCAACTTTAAACAATTAGAACACAATAGGGATTTCCTGTTTTCATTCATTCATTCAATTATTTATTCAACAATCTTTGGTGAACTCCTATTATGTGCTGAGGTTAAATTAAGCTCTTATTTAAGAGGATCCATCTGTCCCTTTGCATTTTACAAACCAAAATTGCAGACAAAATAACAGGACAAAATTTAATTCTACTTTTAATACCAATAAGGTGGGGGGAGTTTGAAAGAGGGAATTATCTTAACATGAAACACATATGACTTAACACTGTAAGCCTTATGGAGTGCTAAAGACTGGAATAAATGTGAAGACATCATAAACTGAAAGGGAAAGACTAAATGATGTAAAGATATCTGCTTTTTATAAAATAATTACATAGGGTAATACAAATTCATTTAATACCCCAAGAGGGTTTATATTTTCAGAAGTTGTTAGATGTTTCCCAAAGTTCATATGAAATATAAGTAGGTAAAACATAGCTAAAAAATGATGAAAATAAGAATTAACAATCATGCTACCTAACCTCAGGAGACAAAAGAGCACATTAAAAACTAAAATAAGTAAAATAGAATAATGCCAATATAAGAAGAGACAGTTTAAAAAGAGAAAGGCCCAGAAACAACTCCATTATATATATGAAATAAGTATACAATAAAATAGATCCCATAAGTAAACAAGAACAAGAATATTTCAATTAATATTTTTGACACATTCTGGGAAAAATATTTTATATTACCCCATAATCCACACCAATGTAAATTAAAGATGAATTAATAATAAATGATTTAGAGAAAAATATGCCATTTAAAAAAAGAATCAAACAGTTGAATAGATCAGTCTTGGAGTGGAATAGGAAGTTATTCTAAGTTACAAGAAATAAAAGCAATAACAAAAAAAATAGAATAAGTTAATAAATAGAATAATAAAATAAATTAATAGATTGTAAGTTAAAAAACCTGAAATCAAAATGAAAACCAAAATAGGAAAATATTCTTTATCTTTAAAAAATTACAATTAATAAGAGAATTAGAATAAATTGATGTGAGTAGACAATATTGAAAAGAGCAAACATAGTAGTTAACAAATAGACAATTGTAAAGTAAGTATTCAGTATGATTCAATTATATACTACAATTACCTATTCAATTTAGAATGTTTTTGAGTTAGGAATGTTTTTATAAAAGGAAATCTGGAAATTTATTAATAAATAGAAAGAAAAAGATGGAAAAGTGTGACACTCATAGCCCTACCAATGTAAACAAAAGTTAATTTTGATTAATTTCCTTTGCCTTTATATTCATAATGTTTTGATATGTATTTGTATTTTATTTATAGTTACATTTGAGAATGCATAACTCAAAAAGATTTGAGAGGTGAAACAGGACCTCTCAAACTTACTATCATAGTAACAGCTACTACCATTTCTTGAGTGGTAGCATGCAGTGGTCTTTATGTGGATTTATGTATATTATTGAATACAATCCTCTCAGTCCTTTGGGGAAACTTCTCTTAGAGAGGTTAAGTAACTTGCCCAAGATCATGTAGCTGGAATTGCCTCCAGTACTAATTTCAATGCCTGGGTTATACCTTTTTTTAAATCAGTTTGCTTGTATGACTCAGGAATTTTCAAATGGGCCTGCCCTTTGGATCAGTAGTTTCCTTTCTGGTCATTAATTCTAAAGAAATGTTCTAAATACAGAAAAATATATATGCACAAAGCTGTCCATAGCAATTTTGTTTGACAGTGAAAAATATAAACAATCAATATGAATGACTATAGGAGAATAGTTGTATAATCTATGATATATCAACTAAATGGATTATTATTTAATAATTAAAATTGTGATAAAAGCATAGGTAATGTGAAAAATATTATAGAAAATGAAAAAGCAAAATATAATTATAAATAAAGTGCAAATATGTATTAAAATACTGTGACTATAAAGGCAAAGGAAATTAAGCAAAATATTAACTTTGGTTGTGTTTAGATTGGTAGGGCTATGAGTGTCACTCTTTTATCTACCTTTTTCTTCCTATTTATTAATATATTTCCAGATTTCCCTTTATAAAAACAAAATATAATATAAAAGTAAAATATGTATGATCTACTATATAATGCCTTAACTTTGCTATATATTTTAAGCAAAGACCATTGTATGTCCTTTTGAATTTTTGTTGTTGATATTTACAAATACCACTTTCATACTCTGCCTTTGAGTTTCTTCTAGCCTTTGAACCCAAGCATACATGATGTATCTATTTATTGCTTGCACACATGTATGTCAATGAATTATCCCACAATTGATACCTAATATGACAGAGAGAGCCACAGATCAGCAGAGGTTATGAGATATTAGTACAACAAACTTTGCTTTTACTATCTGGTGTTATTCTATTTTATTTTGAAATCCCAATTTTTAAAAAGATTACCTAAGAACAAAACATAAAATAAATTCTTTAAGTGGTTTTGGGGTTCTTGAATTAACTAGCGTGTCTATATGTGGTAATGTGTGGATTTTATAACATAAATAAAATATAGAGAAACATGCTTTCCAATAAATATTTGAGAAATTTAACATCACAGTAGAAGCTGAAGGTCATCATGTTTGGCTCAAGATCTTGCTGACTCTCAGTCCTTTATTTACTATTCTGTGCATTTTCATGCAGAGTAAAAATTAATTTACTTATTCTAAATTAAGAATTTGTGGCTTCAGCTATCTATCAACAAAAATATTTTGTAAGTGGCAGAGAGAGATTTTTTAATATACTTAAAACATTTCAAACACTTGAGAAATGGTCATTCACAACAATTCTGGGGACTCTTTTTGTCCCCATTCCACCATAGCTGGGGGCTGGGAAACATCTTTAAAGTAACATAAAGTAATTTACATTGTTTTAATCTTAATTAGTCCATATCAATATGGTTTCATTGAAATAACAGGATATAAAAAATTCAGGATAAAAGTGTTTCTACTCCATTGTATGTGCATGAGTGTGTATGAGCATGCATGAGTATGATTGTGTGTTAGAGAACATGTGTAAACTTTTCACTGATGTAAAACAAAGCAATGATGACACCAAAAGTGGCTTCAGAGAACTTTACCTCTCTTCCTCATTTCCATCAAACCCTTTGCTGTATTTTTATGTGCACGATAGATGTTTTCTCAATCATATAAGAAATGCCATGCAAATGTAGCTTCACAATCTGTCTCACTTCTTTCTCTAACTAGGTGGCCAACCCTAAGACTCAAACACATTATGTAAATAAAAATTCTGGAGTGTCCACTGCTAGGGAGATTAAGGGTCTCTGGAGAATCTTGTAGAAAACACTTGCTTCTATCAACTTCTTCTGGACACCAGATAGGATTTAGTATTCCATGGATACATTTTGTATGGGTATGGAACTCACTACAAAACTTTCACTGTGAAAGAAATCAAATTAAGTCTGACTCTGAAACTCCATCCTTCCAGAATGGTTGGAAGTGCAATATTAGTCATTATTGATTTGCGGGGGTGGGGTGGGGCTTCTCACCCCATTTCTTGGGATCCCACAAAACTTCAAGTGCCCCTAAAATGAAAGGATCTGCTTCAGTTCATCATGTTCTGCATTGATTATATTCATTTATTCAACAAATATTAGAACATACCAATGGACAGGCATGATGGTACATCAATGAGCTGGACATCACCATGCAGGCTCACTGGGACCTTTGAAGGCAGGCAGCCCTGGGGCTCCAATGCTAAATTTGAATGCTGGTGAGTTTCCTGTTGCTTTGTGCCTCGAGCCCAAGGAGCAGCTGTTCTAATGCCTCTCTGCAGCCCTTTCCTTTTTAGGTCTTGCTACCTTGCAGACATCCCTGATGCTCCAGCTCTTGTTCTCTCTGTCCCTCTTTCCTGTCTTTCCTTTTCCTCGCTCCATACCAAAAGCACTCTCCACTTCTCTCTTCCTCCAGTATGTTTCCCTTCAGAAAACTAAAGCCCAGACAGCAGATTGTTTATAAGCAACTTTTGCGTTTTGTCCTCTAACACAAACCTCCTCACTGGCACAAAGGTCTGGCTTGGAAGAAAGTGCATGAGGGAAAGGGCAAGGAAAGAGAAGAAAACACAAGTGCGTATATCAATAAAAATCCTTGAGTGATGTGCGGTGAGGTCACAAAGAGCCTTTGTTTTCGCAAAGCCTATTCACCTTTGGTTTCCCAGGGAATTTTTTTTAACAAGCTCAGTCTTACCCTTTATGAAATTGAATATAAGCTTATTCTTGAAATAGGTCAAAGATTTAAGGTCAGATCTCATGAACTTTTTCTGGGTTCTAACATTTATGTAATTCTGGATCTTATTTCTATAATCTGATCCAAAGTAAAACTGTAATTGGTAAGCCAGAAATGTTCTGGGCATTTAAGAGTCTATTTTTCCATTTAAAGCTTCCTATTTCCTTTATTCTTTGCTAATTCTCTGGAACTTGGACGTATTTAATACAATTATTTTGAGATTGAAGCAATTGAATGTAGAGAATAACATTTATAGTTATTCCTATAAAAGAAAAATTGTATCTACTTCATTTATATATCCAGTAGGAAAAGGATATTCAGTCACTGAGATAAAGTAAGATCAAATAAGTCATAGAGGATTTCAAGAACGCATGATACTCAGAGCATTTGGTCATAGCTCAGCTCTATTAGAATCAAAAGCTAAACTTTGGGTTTTGAAGCCAGCACTTATTTGAGAGTCTAGACATTAACGAGCTGATGTGAAAGGGAATATAATTTAGTCTTGGAATGGTATATAAATAGTAGTGCAGATAAATGATGGGTACAAACTATAATTTGCCTAATTTTCTAAATCATCTTCACAGCTAGTTTCATGGAAAATAGCATTTAACTTTGACTTTGGACAGCTTTGGCATTTCTGTACTTAAGGGTGACTATTGATTACTTGAATACTAAACTATATATACTCTTTTCTCCGTTTCTCTTTTTGTTGATTTCTGGTTCATAAAGAAGCCTTGTGAATGGGATAGGGTTCCCTTTCTGATAAGGAATGTATTCCTGCCCTTTATTCAGTCTCCTATTATTGCCCCCAAGCAGTTGTCTCATTACCTGCATATGCCGTGTGCAATCTCCTTTCCTACAACCCTCGGTAGGAATCCAGTTTTCATTTCAAGTCCTAGACCCTAGCAACCTCATATTTACATTTATTTTTACTTTATCCTACAAGTGAGAGATTGAGAGAAACCATTTAACCTTATAGGAGGACAGAAGTTCTGGAATTGAATATTATTGGCTCTGATTTGTGTGGCTTGCGAGAGTACTCATCCACGAAGCAGTCATTGTGGCTAAGGGACTAGAATGCATGGACTGAATTAGCCTAAAGCAGGTGCTGTAGCCCTGAAGCCTGCAGGTGGTGGAGTTAGCACGTGGGCCAAGGAAGTGTAAATGGACTAACCAAATGGGATCCTATGGCACAAGAAGAGGGAATGGACCTTAGGTGACAAAAACTTAAGTTGAGCCTTGAAGATAAATGGAAATAGGGCAGGCAGGAGAGGGAGAATTAAGGGGAAGTTATAAGGATAGTAAAAATTTAAAAACTGGATGGTTTGGGGGAATGGTAAGGACTAGAGATTGGTGAATTGAGCGTTAAGAGTGTGATAGAGACAGAGAAAAAGTAAAGGCAGGGCTGAATAAGTAGATTTTAGTAATGGTTCAGATTATTTAATCTGATAGGATTATTAAAATCTATTATTAAATTAGTTTGATAATTGATCAAGGTGCTATCAGGTTTGGTGCCTGATGACAGTCAGGTCTCTGATTCTAAGATGGCGTCTTGAATGCTGTGTCCTCACGTGGCAGAAGGTGAAAGGTAAAAGGGCCAAACACTGTGTGAAGCCTCTTTTATAAAGGCCTTAATCCCATTCACAAGGGAGGAGCTCTCATGGCCTAATCACCTCCTCATGGCCTTACCTCTCAATATAGTTGCACTGGAGATTAAGTTTCAACATAAATTTTGGAGAGGATATAAAATTCAAACCTTCAGTATGAACTGAAGACTGAAAGTCTTTCCTCTTCTAGATTTTATAAACTCCTGTGTTCCTTAATAATCTTGAGAGAACAGGAAGTGCTTTTTGGAAACAGACTGAGTTGGATTCTCCACTACCTGGGTGGGTATTTCTTGAGTCATATCAAATTTCAGGAAATGTGATTTTTTTTCCCTGAATTCTAGTGTTATAGGAAAATTCATACCAATGACCAATAGTATACTTGAATTTTTGCTAAAAATATTTTAATTTAGAGATGGCACTGAATCCCAGCATTGATTCTAGTTAGTTGTAATATACTAGTGGGTAATCAGATTTTATTCTTAACTGAGTCACAAATTCTAACGACATATACCAGCAAAGAAGCAGTGCTGCCTTCTTAAAAATTTAGGCACTATATATAAAGTGAAAAAGAGAAAATACCTTGATATAAACATGACTCATCCTAGAAGGAGAAATTCTCATCATGGGTCCTTCACCCTTTGAACCAGAACAGAATCCACTCATGTAAAGTATAGTCAGTAACTGAAACATTCATGTATGAAGCACTTCTTAGTCAATGCACAATGAATGTAGAGTTTCTTTGTAAGATAATTTATCACGTAGAAAATAATTTATAGGCTTAACGCAAGAGAACTTTTGCTGTAGTGCATTTGGAACTTTTATTGTATTGGCAGTATTCATTATATTAAAGATAAATTCAATAGGCTTTATACGAATAAATGTCCCTTTCCAAGACAGTTTTCAAAGGGCCTATTCAATGAAGTATTGCTAATGGCCACATACTTATCCAACTAAGGCATAGATAACGCACTGTGGAAAGTAAAATGGTTTGTTCAAAGCTACTGTATTCATGTAAGTCATGGAAAGCAAATGGAAGTCTTAAGATTCCTCACTGAGCTCTCATCTCTACCACTATTACTGTACCTCTTTGGTTTTTCTACCACAATTTATACTAACATGCACCTTTATCATCCTAGGTAATATCTGGTTAAGAGGGGAAAATCATTTGGATTAATATATTTATTTCCTTTGTACTTAGTGTTTTTTCATTCTTTTATTTGAAAATAGTTAATGAGTACCTTTTAAATACCAGAAACTGGACAAGATGTGTGGGAAACAAAAATAAGTAAGACAAAAATCATAGTCTAAAGCAGTGGTTCTCATAAGATTGTCAAAGACAAGCATCATTAGCATAATTGTTAGAAATGCAAATTCTCAGGCTCCCAATTTCACCCAAGAATTTGTGTTTTAACAACTCCTTCAGATCATTCTGGTCTATACACAGTTTTGGGAACCACTGATCTAAGAAGAGAAAGATGAGCAATTAGACTTACAAAATATTTTGATAAGGTGAATAAGAGTTATGTATAAATTTATATTGCAGCAGAGAAGAAGAAACTTCCATCTCTTCTAGATTTAGGATAAAAAATAAATGCTTTATCTAAAATGCACATATGCCCTTGACATCCCTCCCTTGCCAAAACCATTTCATTGCTCTCTATCATTTTCAGGATGAAGTCCAAGATTCCTAGCATGCCATTTGAGGGGTTCCAGCCTTGGCTCCTACCTGCTTTCCAGTGTCATCCCTTGCCACTCCATTAACATTATACAGTTTGTAGCATCCATGTACACTTTACTATTTTCATCTTCCCTCTGCCCGGAATATCTTTACCTCATGCCCATTCACAACACCGGACAACATTACAACTCCACTAAGGAGTAATCTCCCAAGGGAAGTCTTTCCTAACTCTTCCCTATAGTCATCTCAGCTTGTCTTAGTCTGTTCAGGCTACTATAATAAAAATATTACAAACTAGGTGGCTTACAAACAACAAACTTATTTCTTATACTTCTAGAGGCTGAGAAGTCCAAGATCAAGGCATTAGCATATTAGTTGTCTGGTGAAGGCCCATTCCTCAAAGGTGGTGCCTTCTATGTGTCCTCACATGGCAGAGTCGTGCATAAGCTTCCTCAAGCCTCTTTTATAAGGACACTCATGTTATTCATGAGGCCCCTCCTCATTTACCAACTCCCATGGCCATACTTCTTAATACCCCCAGATTGAGGTTTCAACATATGAGTTTTGAGGGGGACACAAATATTCAGACCATAGCACAGCTCCACATCTGTGTAACTATATCACTGAATTGATCACATTGCATTGTCTCTCAGTTTATCTGTCCATCTCTGTGATGTTGACTGTTAGTTCCTACAAACAAAAATGGTTAGTGTACATTTTTATGTTCTTAATGCCCATGCAGTATCTGGGACTCAATGGAAGCACACAACGTTTAATGAATACATTTCAAGAAAGGAATATATTTCTTTTATAACAAGTGTCTGTATTATATAGTTAGCCTCTCAGGTATATCCTTTTCCTTCAACTCCAGAATTATCAGGGTAGTCTGCTATATTTGAAATTTCTTCTGATTTTCAAACTTTCTGAATCATAAAATGTTGTTATAAAATTAATGGAAAACACATAAAAATAAGAATTTCAAATATTCTCATTGATATTAATGGCAAAAATATTTATAACTTTGGTAATTTTTTTGTGGATATCTGAAAAAGTGCTTCACTCTCAGTTGTCAGAAGATACAGCCCAGACTGGAGGCTTGTCCTTCTATAAAGGGCATTGTTAAGTGACTCTTTCCTTATCTTTTAATGTTATACCAACTTTAGGGTCTGTGAAAGCCAATATTTTGTCTTAATCATCCTCATTTAATACTTATTCAAAGATTTAATGAACACCTGTTATAGTCTAGGTTCTAGAAGTAGAATGCTATAATATCAATATCATATATTAATGATTTATGCAATAGGCATTGAGAATACTACACACATAGTATTGATGTTAATTCAGACTATAGCCCACGAGATGGGAACCACCATATCTTTATGAACAGAGAGATTAAATAATTTGCTTAATGTCACATCCCAAGTAAATTGCAGAGCCCCAGACATGAACTTACATTGCTCTGATATTTTTTGCTAATAACTATTTATTTTTCTTATTTGCTCCCTTCTAATCTTGATGCTAACTGTTGATTGGATATGTTTAACCTCATTTTATATGCTGTCTTTCATAGATGTATGTCATTGTTATCATGTACAAAATTTTGGGATGCCTAGCAATCAATCTCACTTTAGATTGTAAACTTTTAGAGGTAGACACCATTCCTTCCTATGTCCTTTGTATAAAGGATCTATATTACTCTGCTCTGTTATATATGAACAGTGCCTTTTAAAGAAGATTTAGATGATTAGATACCACAAATTGCTTCAATTCAATTTTCATACCATTAATTCATTCCACAAATGTTGATTAAACACTTATTATGTACAAGAGATGTCTAGGCCCTAGAGCTCTATGGAGAAGGAAATAAAGTTTTTCTCCCTGGAGAGATTTTATCAAATGGACAGATTTTATCAAAGAGACAGACAGATAAACAGGTAATTACTATACAAAGTGGTAAGTGTCTGGGACACAATATGTATAGAGTGCTGTGGTTACACAATGCAAGGACACATCATGACCTATACTTGGGGCTGGAGGAAGAGTTACAAATGGATTTCTAGACAAATAATAAAGCTGATACCCAAAGGCCCCAAATGACCAGTGGAAGTTATACTAATGGGGAAGAAGATTGTTCTGTGTAGATAGAATTGTTTGAACAAAAATCCAGAGGCCAAAGTTTGCATTCCTAACACATATGGGAAAAGGCAAGGCAGAAGGTTATGCTGGAGGCCTTTTATTTCACAATGGATTTAGACCCGTCCTGAGAAAACTGGGAAATTGGTGAAGGGATTTAAGTAGAAGAGTAGCAGATTTGAGGTTTACAAAAGTTCCTTTGGTTGCTATATGGAAAATCAAATGGATAAAATAAATACTGGAAACAAGGAAATCCATGAAGTGGTTATGGCCCTAATCTAGCAGCACATGATGGTGAACTAGAGTAGAGGCATTGATAGTAAGAGAAATAGGTAGATTCAAAAGATATCTTTAAGAAGTAGAATTTACAGGATTTTGTAGTAGGTGTAGGTCGGGAAGGAATCAAAGATAAAATTCTGGTTTCCAACCTGGATAGCTTTCAGCAGGTTAGGGAACTCAGGGTGTGAATGGTTTTTAGAGAGGACGATAATGAGTTCTGTTTTTCACAGGTTGGAGCTGATAGAAAGAGCATCCTAGGTAGATTTGGACTCTGCTGATCATGAATAGATTTACTAATACCTTAAAGAAGACAACTATTAGGAATGAACTGTCTACAGTGTATCAAATTAAGTTTTTTAAAACTTAAATTATTGTCATAGGTTAAGTATTCTTGAGTTTAGTATAAACCTGAAGTTCATTTCCTTATAATCTTTAAAAATATTAAATGCATATTTTGATGTGAAACTTAAACTTAGCTTCAATTGGCATGATTCCAGTCACTAACATTATACAACAGATACCCCCACAGCTCTTCAAGACATCAGCCATCCCACAGGTACCACTGAACAGATAGTTTATTAATATTTTGGAATTCCTGAGTTCAAATTTTAATTTTCATTGGAATTCACATTACTAGAATGAATCCTACAATATCCTAAGAAGAATATTTTTTGGTATTTTCATTAATTGAAACATATAATTTATTGAGGGAAGAATAAATATGCTCACAATATTTCAGAAGGTAGGGTTTTTTTTTTTGTTTGTTTATCTTCACAAAGCCTTAATCTCAGATAGATCCATGCTCCTTATTATATTACCACAATAAAACTAGTGAATAGATAACTCATCTCCAATCAATTGGAAATGTCATTGAATCAACAGTATCTAGCAGGACATATTGTAATATACTTTGGTCAACTTTTAATATATTAGGCTTTTTGTTCTATTAACAGGCTGACAATAAATACTGCTTTTAAATGTTGAGTTGATTCTTTATTTTGTACCATTTTGAATACATGAGTGATTCCCAGGTATATGAAGAGCTTCCACCAGCTAGGGGTTGGTGAATCAGCACTTCAGCCATGCACCCAGAGGGGTCTGCTATTGTTAGAGTGTTGACCCAGGTTTCTATGGCCATAGAATTGCCCTCCTAGAGAACACATCAGCATTCATGGTATCAGACAGTGAAACAGGAACACACTCAAATATTCTCAGTCATAAGTAAAATCCGTCTGATGAAAATGATTTGACTCAAATCCCTGAACAAAGACTGTGCCACTGATAAATTCAATGGAAGCATATGCTTTGCAGGTCTCAAATAAAAATTGATTCACTATGCAGTAAAAAATAACACTTGAGGGACTTTTATGTTCATTGGGCAGAATCAAAAGCAACCATAAGTAAAAAGCACAGTACCTAGCAAATGCCATTGAATTTGACATCTTTTTGGGTTTCATTAGAATCTTTTTAAAGTCCTTTTTTCAGTGTTAATATCAACCTGATACTCAAAAATGCAGCAGAGAAACAAAGTAACATAATCAGAGAGAGCATTATAAGGTCTAGCAACAAAGCAGCTCAGTCACATCAGCTGAAGGGAAACAGCTGTGGATGCTGAAACCCTTAATAAATTAACCCTCCTGTTGCTATTTACAAGAACTCTCTGTCATTACGCCTATTGTGTCTGTCATTTGCACCTGGTCTGAGGGTCTTACAGAGCAATCACATATCATTTACATGCAGTCGTGTGCCATTGCATTGTAGAACTGTTATTTCTAAATGCTGTACTTTTTTGAGTTTAAAGAAAAAAATGCTTGGTCATATAATTAAATGATAAAACACTACATTGAAATTTATTAACTAGAAGATATGCATAACTTTAAATGTTTTTTTTAGTTCCTATGTTCTTGACTGGAAATGCTTAATTAATCCTATTCATTGTCATGTCTAACCATTATTTAGGATGTCACTCAAATGTATGCCTCTGCTTGAAATGAAAACTGCCAGTCAACTTAAATATATAAATTATATATATATTTCTTTTCCCTCCATCTCCAAGATGATCTAATTTTCTCAGAAAAAGAATATTCCTCTGTTCTTTTTTCAGACCCTCTCCTTTAACAAGGCAATTACCTGGTTAAAGAGTTGCAAAGCTCTTTGGACAATGTGAAACCTTTCAACTTAACCACAGACAACTATATTTTCCTTCCTTGAGTTTTTGCTTACCATTGGAAAATATATGTAGTTGCTGGGAATATGTGATTGTTTCCCAAAAGGCCCTGAAATCTACCTAACTTTGGACTTGACATATCCAAAGTTTGGCCAAATACGGAAAGAGAAGACCATTACTGAAGTCACCAACACCATACCACAGAGGGAGAATTTTAGCTTCCACTACCTCCTCACAACTCATGAGCACACAACTAGCACAGTGCAAAAGATTTATTTTAGAATATGTTTAGAGAACCTCTCTTATTTAAACAAGGTGACTTTAGAATTGCATTATCTAGGAAAGAGTCTACTCAAATTCCATGCACGATTTTAACTGTTTTTGCCTATTTTGTAACCAACTATGGAAAACTGAAGTAAAGGCAGTAGTGGAAGCTATGGATTGGCTCAATTGAAATCTCTTTCAATCCTGAAAAGCATGTGAAAGCTCACACATTTCTTAGACTACCAGGGTTCCTTATGTGACTGACGTTTCACCAACTATTAATAGATACTCTCAGTCAAAACTCTGAGTCAAAACTGCCTTCTGTGGGAACAGAAGCAGGTTGTGAGACAGTCACTTTGAAGGCATGGGTCATGGCAGAGGTGGCTTGTTCTGGATGCTACGGCTGTAGGGCAGCTTCCTAGTTTGGCAGACGATGTGCTGTTCAGTCCTGCTGAACTGGAGATAGCTTTCCTCTTGAAAAAGGAAGACAGAATCACTCTCAGTAAGTTGGGAGGCAGTGAGATTGAGGGCAATTTCGTCAAGACCAAAAAACAATTTCTCATGTTCTTGACTACTGTCTCAGATTCATTATTACTGATCAATACTTGTATTTGTTAAATATTACATATTTCCCTATTCATTTGTAGGAAGCAAATGGGGACTTTGGATGGACTACTTCTGATTTTACACATTAATGGCTCATGGTTTAAGCATTATAGTGGTGCATTGTGCCTGTGTTCTGCTGGTACTTCTGTGTTTAGTGCAGAACTGTATATGGTCTTTTAGTCTGCACAGAAAATAAGGCTAGGCTTGTAAGGAAAAATGCATTTGTATAGGCAATAGGTTTCTTAGGCCAAACTAAGATGACTGCCCCGGTGTTTTTTCCGCCCCCCGCCCGCTTGCCGGCCTTCTGGGGAGGTGTGAGTCAGCACACTTAGGTAACCAAGGTGTTACCTCCTATGTGAACCCATGTGATCACGCTTTCCCATGGCATGTTGCCACTATTGTTCAGAGCCATATATAAATGCTCACCACATCCTTGGCCATGCTTCTCACGGTTACTGTATCCCTCCCACCCCCAACAATAAAGAGCATGTCTCACCTGCCCACTACCACTCGCCTTTTCTTCCAATTTCCGAAGCCTGCGCGGGAACACTCGGAACATCACTAGCCATGGAGCTCCCTCCTCACAGCACACAGGGCAACCAACTATCCCGATTTGCCCAGGACTGTCCTAGTTTTAAAACTGAAACTCCCACACACTGGGAAACCCTTTAGTCCCACACAAATGAGAATAGTTGGTCATCCTATTTATACCCTCTCTTCTCAGCCTGCTCTATCTTCCCCCTCTTTCTTGCACTAACAGTTTTTATGTATTGGAAATCCACCACAGCTGAGTTTTTCTATAGCTACTAGTCTTTTCAGAGAGCAAACACCTGTCAACTCTCTCCTAATGAGTCCTGTTCCCCTGGGCAGTGATCTGTGCTTTCTTCTTTTCCCAGAGGACCAAACAGCCCAGCCCAGCCTTGACTGCCTCGTTTTTCCTTCAGGCACAAATGGCACAAAATACCCTCAAAGCAAAATAACTAAAAACAGGCATAGAGCTTACTTTTGGTACCATGGCAACCACTGCTGGCTACTTTTGAAGTGCCTTATTAGTGCGAAAGTTACTTTGCATAAAGTTACTTGTTAAGCAGGCTAGAAACTTCCAGCTCCCTGTAAGCCTTGCTTTCTTACAGATTTTTCCCCTCAGAAACCTTTATGGTCCAAAGGAGATTTGGAAATATTACACAAGAAATAGGAAATACCTGCCAAGGTTCCTTCCAGATAGTTAAGAGAGTATCCCTGAATGCTGAACCTAAATTATTTTAGGTTAATTCTTATTCCTTTGACTACTAAATGATTGAGAAGAAAAACGTACCAAAATCCTGTATTCTTTTTTTCTTCTTTTTTTCTTTTTTTGAGACAGAGTCTCCCTCTGTAGCCTGGGCTAGAGTGCAGTGATGTCATCATAGCTCACTGCAACCTCAAACTCCTGGGCTCAAGCGATCCTCCTGCCTCAGCCTCCCAAGTGCTAGGATTACAAGCGTGAGCCACCAGGCCCCGTTTGGCCATTGTTTTTGACTGTGGTGGTCCTGCCCTGCAGCAGAGCCCCTGAGCTTGCTCCTCCTGTGCAGCTGTAAGCTTTGTGCCCCTTGACCAACCTCTCCCCAGCCCCCCACCCCTCTACTCTCCCGAGCCTCTGCTGGCCACTGTTTAACTTTCTACTTCTATAAGATCAACTTTTAAAAAACCTTTTAAATGACTGCATAATGTAAAATTTAAGTTTTCTGGCTCAAACTAATACATACACACACATACATATATATATATATATATATATATATATATATGATGTGGCTCCAAATAAATGAAAAGACAATGACCTACTGTATAATTAACATATGAAATTTTGTGAGTTTAATGAAACACTTATAATTGATAAGATACAACTCTGGAATAAAACTTCAGTAAATTTTATAAATAATATAAATTCCAAGCATGTGATGGTAAAATGTTAGGGATACATGACACCTTGAGAGATGTTAATTATAATCATCTTGGTAATCCTTTGAAATTGTTTATTTCCTTTTCTGAAGGTTTCTAGGAAAGTATTAAATATAATCCCCCCCTTTGAATTTCTGTCTGATTTTGGAGCATGACAGCTCCGCCTTTGGCTTTATAACCAAACTCCTTCCCTATTACATGATTTACATTAGTTACATGATTAACTAATTAGCCATTTCCCCAGCATACTTCCCTTCTCCAAATACCAGACCTTAATATGGTCATCCTCAGATAACTGCACCATTGTCCTTAGCAAATGACTCAGTTGAAATTTTCCTCCCTTCTGTTGTCACTTCAGATTGACTCTGTTAAATGCTTATTGATGACCTCTCTGTGTAAGGCATTTAACTACACACTTAACTTCTGGGGATATGGAACTGACAGTCTAGAAGGGGAGATAGGTGAGTAAGAATAACATGATGTGATGAGGGGAGTAGTATTTTTTACCTAATAGCCACTCTGGGAACAAAAGAAAGGGACTATATGCTTTTTCGTAAAAGGGATGATGAAATATTCTGATGCTTGGAAAAAAAAATGCATTAGCTCCAAAATATGAAAAGACAAGTATAAAACTAAAGTAAATATTTACTTAAATACCTGAAGAATTACCATTATGTCACTATGGCTTAGAGATAAATTCATGGTGTTTTGAATAATACTGCCCTGGGTTTAAATCCTGGTTCTGTTATTTACTAACTATGTGACTCTGGGTGAGTTATTTAGCTATTTTTTTTCCAGTGGGTGAAATATAAATAATCATTACACTTATAGGATGGTTATGAAAATTAAATAGATGTAAAGTATTCTGACTGTGCCTGGCAATAAGTAAATGCTGCAAAATGTTAGCTGTTATTAAATTATGTCAACTTTGTAGCATATGGGTGCATTTTAATGCTTGATATAATGTAGGGTGGGACCAACAAATATAAGGGTGCTCAGGGTCTTGATGGTCTTAAAGAGTCTCTTGGCAATTGTTGTCTGTCTTTGACAGGATGAAGCTGGAATATGGGCTCTGTGTAGGTTGGTCGCAGAGGGATTGAAAGGGAAGGAGAAGCTTGAGCTGATTCTTTATCTGCTAGCATCTGCCTTTTTGATACTTGTGTGATTTCTTGATTCCAGGTCAGAGAAATAAAGTCAGGTATAGGGCACTGGATGAACTATTGCTATTCTCATTTTTCAATGGGATAAATTGCCTTTCCATCATGCTTTTTGGGCTCATGCCTGACTTACTTTTTTTTTTTTTTTTTTAACTTTTTTCCAGGTCTTTTGCTTTCTTTTTTTTTAATCCTTAGAGTTTTGCCTCATTAATTTATCATCTTGGGTCCTTTCTGAGAATGTGAGTTAATAGCAATAATATTTTTTCTTTTTTTAAAAAAAATAAAGTTAATTTGCTTAACCATTTTTATCTCAAGTAGTCTTGTTTGTACTTAAACAATTCAATAAAACGAATAGGAAAATTTCTTATAGAATTAAGACATTTCCAGGTGAATAAGCTTATAATTTAGCTAGAAATAGCTACAGTTACCAAAAAAATTTAATTTTATTTTCTTTCTAAGGCAGGAAAAGCACAAGGTCATACTGTGACATTAAATCTAGAATGATTCTTAAAACATGAAATAATTTTCAAAAAACTTTCTTGTATTTACTTCCTCTTCTTAATGGCAATGTGAAATTTTGACAGCTAAAAATAAGCTGTATAAACTAGCATTTTGGTTGTCTAGAAATATTAAGAATTTTGGAGATGTCATTTATGTGCTTAGGCTCTTTGCTCATATTAAAGACCAAAAACTTTTCTATATGATTCACTGGCATCCAGTTTTTATTTTTAGAACTTGAATATAATCACATAGTATGTTTAGCACAGATTCCTGTATGTGGAAACAACCCCATGCAATGGGAGTCCCAGCTTTGTCAAAAACCTATTTGATATTGAAATTTGAGGATAGAGAAAGGAAAATATATTTTTATTTGTCATTAAATCATTTTAGAAAAAAATTATACAAAAAAGATCAAACTAACACCTGTTTAATTTTCCTATGTGAAATATAAAAAGTTTTAGAGATAAAGGATTTGAAGTCAAACAATATTAATTTTAGTTAAATTCTATCTCTTGTTTCCCAATATCTCTGGGTATAAGTTTCTCCATTTCTAAAATTAAGTTGATAATGCTCATTTCACTGTTTTATTGCAAAGATTAAAGAAGCAAATTTGTGAAGGCTAGTATAGAGGAAGATGAAAGCACAAAGGAGACGGATCTGGTTCTAACTTTTTAAAATGTTTTAAAAGTAGGGCTCATATTTTCCTTACTTTCACTTGGAAACTGTGCTGAGTCCTGATGGAATCTAGCAGAAAAATAGAGGCAAGTTCTCAGAACTTGTCCAGAAACAGTAGAGATACAAAAACACAGTAGTGAAGGAAACCATGTTAAAGTAATAATTAGCATGCATAAGAAGAGTTATCTGGAAATCACCCCTTAAAGATTATAACAACTGTTCAAAGTGGTTGAAGTAAATTGGACTGGTCTGCAAAAGAAAGAACAGAGAATCACCATAAAACATTACTGAGGATCAAAGTGAAATGAAATTTTTACTGTGTATGGGAAGCAACAGCTATTGCTTATGTCTTGCAGGAACCTGATTAAGAAATTTATGGAATTGAGATTCCAAGAGAAATTGCAACAAAGATATTCATGGACAGCAAGGCGGAGAATAATAGATCAAGGTCTGGGCTTGGACAGATGGTGATCTTATGAGAGAATTCTTCCTGGGTGAGAATACCCAATTCATAAACATGGAGGTGAACAAGATTTATTTGAAAAATACAGTCATACATCACTTAATGACATGGATATGTTCTGAGAAATGCATCTTTACATGATTTTGTTGTTGTGCAAACATCAGAGAGTGTATGGACAATGGTCACTTGAGGTTGAGAGCAAGACTTTCTGGGTAAATTCCTCCCCTGACAGAAATAGTCGCACCCCTGCTTGGTCACAGGCTCAATCCAAACAGATTAAGAGAACATAAGTCTGAGCAATATTGCAAGGGAAACACTTCCTGCTCGCATCCATCTAAAAGGAGAGACATCCATTAGTGTAACACGTATAGCAACTCTTCACCCAGTTGTTCACTTTCCATGGTGGTGGTGGAGTGATTTGGCAAATTGGATAATGTGGCATAAGGATCTGTAGCTCATCTTCTTCTGGGCTCTCTTTTTCTTAGGAGCTAGGTGCTCTTATGCTTGCTCCATCAGAGTTTATACAAGCATTAAGTTTCTCAGAGGTAACCCCTGAAAGCCCGACAATCTGTGCATAGGTGGCTTGCAGTGTTCTAGCACTGGCAGTGTCTGGCTGGCTAAGTTTGTCTAAGTGTGGTAAAGAAGAGCATTGTTTCAACAAACCAATGGCATATTCTTCAATGTCACCTTTATCAGATGTAAGAAAAACTGAGTAGTCATTCAGCAGGAACACGCTAGTACGACTAACAGTTTTTAAAATAACAAAATACTTCGTACATGTTTGGTAAATAGTATAGTGTTAAGTACAATAAATTAGGATATTCATTAATAATGTAAATAAAATTATAAACTAAATAATTCAAGCTGATAAGTCATGCTTCTCTTGTAGTGATATCTGAAAATCCTTTGTGGCCAGTTCAGCCCAAGCCAGGGTAAGCACTGCAGCTGTGTTGCAAGATCTCTGGAAGGCACTCTAAGCCAGCTTTCATTGTCTTCAGATTAGTTGCTACTGCTTCTAGTCTAATTTGTCTTTGGTTTTATTGTTACTGTGATGCAATTCTTGTATAAATAGAAAGTGTATAGCATTTTGATATGTTTAAATTCAAGAATTTACAATAAAATAACTTAAATGAGCATCTAAATTTAAGAGGTCCTTAAATTTAAACTTCTTAATGTGACTGTCCTATGTTATAAACCTAAATTCTCTGAGTCTATAGGGTAATCAAGAAGAAATGATATTAATATTAAACCAAAACCTGAAACTACAAAAATCACAACATCCTGAGATGCCTTTGGTACTATGTAAGAAGTAGTATAAAATTAAGCAAATAATGTGTATACCTA
The DNA here is from genome assembly GCF_041146395.1 of Eulemur rufifrons. Lineage (NCBI taxonomy): Eukaryota > Metazoa > Chordata > Mammalia > Primates > Lemuridae > Eulemur > Eulemur rufifrons. Next base: position 63,942,967 of record NC_090998.1, on the reverse strand, counting down.
AATAAAAAAAAAAATTGTGTTTTTACTTACTGTTAGTGACATAAATGTTGATGTAAATGATGTCTAAGGTTGCATTTTTCCAGTTAAAAATATTACATATTACATTTCTCAAGAATCACACTCATGTTTGGTTAAAGATTCTTATTCAAATAAAGAAAACTTAAACTTGCAATTATAAATAAAGACAACATTGAAAAGCACATTAGTTTCACACAATAAGACATTCAACAAACCAAAAAACAAACTGCAGAATTTTTATCAGAGTGTAAAAAAAGCAAACAAAAAATCTTATAAAGTGTCATATGAATTTTAATACCATCTATTATGTAATTTGAAACAATCAAGCATTTTCCAATACAAACTATTTAATAGAACTTTAAGAAAAGAATACTCAAAATGAGTATAAGATTACAATCTGGATTTATGGTCTCTCTGGGTGCAAAACATTCATCTGCAGAAATGAGTTAACACTTTTCAAAAACCTTATATATCAAAACAATACAATTTCAAGAATTTGAAATTATTGATGAGACTTCAGCTATTTTCCATAAAAATGTTTTAATAATTACTTAAAATCTAAGGTTTCTGATTTAGAACATGGTTTAGTACTTTTGTTGATCTTGTAAAGCTAGAAGGAACAACAGCTAAAATAATGTATCTAATTCTATTGTTGCTTGAGAAAAATAGTTTTGATTAAAAAAATTACATGAAAATCTCATTGGATTTAGTGCAGATGATATTAGAGGAATGCTACAGAGAAAGGTGAGAGTTCCAGGCAAAATTTTAGAAAAATTTCCAGATGTTTTAATTTAGTACTGTGTTAGTAGTCACTGTACTCAATTATCACGGGTTGGCATAAATCTCTTTAAATATTTTCTTTTTTTTTTTTTTTTTTTTTTTTGAGACAGAGTGTCGCTTTGTTGCCCAGGCTAGAGTGAGTGCCGTGGCGTCAGCCTAGCTCACAGCAACCTCAAACTCCTGGGCTTAAGCAATCCTACTGCCTCAGCCTCCCGAGTAGCTGGGACTACAGGCATGCGCCACCATGCCCGGCTAATTTTTTTTCCTATATATATTTTAGTTGGCCAGATAATTTCTTTCTATTTTTAGTAGAGACGAGGTCTCGCTCATTGCTCAGGCTGGTCTCGAACTCCTGACCTTGAGCGATCCACCCGCCTCGGCCTCCCAGAGTGCTAGGATTACAGGCGTGAGCCACCGCGCCCGGCCTAAATATTTTCTTGATAAACTTTTATTTACTTACTGCCATATATCAAATAGACTTTGGAGAGAATCACATAATATATCATAAGCTCTTGAAGTTAAAATAATGAAACTTAGAAGAATATTTGGACTTCAATGGGCAATGTCTGGTGCCAAGGCTGCAAAAATCATATTTATTCATTTAATAAAAATTATGAAACTGGGCCATTTGAACATTTATAAAATGAAATATTTACAGAGATTTGGGTTTAATAAATGACAGCCTAACAAAAATCCAATATATTCTTTTGCTTTACAAGAAAAAATACATTTCAGTTACAAAAGCTGACAGTGATAAATGATAAAAAATGGTTGAACAAATAAAATTAAATAAAGGAGACTTTGAGAGTCAAGCAAAGATATCATAGAAACAGAAAAAACATTTTATTGTTTGAAATAAAAAATAAGTATATTTTATTAGAGATTGCTAATGTCCATAAACTATATTAAAATGCAACTGTTGTTATTATTGAATCCTGAAAATTGGCCTAATAAATTTTACAAAACGTTGTGGATTAGGCCAGGTGCAGTGGCTCATGCCTGTAATCCTAGCACTCTGGGAGGCTGAGGCGGATGGATCCTTTGTGCTCAGGAGTTCAAGACCAGCCTGAGCAAGAGCAAGGTCTTGTCTCTACTAAAAAAAAAAAAACTTTGTGGATTGACATGGAAAAGAACTAATAAAAGTAAGCCTACTAAATAAATACTTCAGTAAGTTATTTTGTGACTCTGTCAATAATAGAGATATTGAATTAAAACATCAGACAGAATGTATATAATAAATGAACTATGTTTTATATTGATTTATATATTAATTTATATTTCCAAATAGAATGTTTAAAGCTTTTCACAGCACTCAAAATTTAACGTCTATTATTGCAACAAAAGCATAATCTGAGAAAGCAGCACCAGGAACAATATAATGGATTTTAAGAGATATTTTCTTATTAAATATCACCTAATAAATGTAACTTTAATAGGAAAGTCAAAGAGGTTGATGGAAATCCAAGATCATAGCTTAAACAGGAGTGATATTTAGCTATTTACAACTCTGTCAAAAAAAATTACATCAACAATTTATGAAAACCAAAATATGACTTTAGAATTATTAGAATTATTTGATCAATGATTTGCATTACAGGTTATCATTATTTAGCATTTCACAATATATTGTTTATTTAGGAAACATAAGAATCTATTTTAAATATTGATTTATTTATTAATTTATATTACCATAGAGATTATTAAATATTTTAAATCTCACTCCCAAATAAAGGGGAAACTTATTTTCTCTATTTGCCAACTGTTTATTCATTTCTTAAGAGTTTCAGAACTTTGGTTGAGAAAGCGAGCACTTACATCTTTGCACATTCCAGCTATCTGGGAGCAGAGGGGACAAGAGAATATACCTCAATGCCCAGAGCCGGTATGGGCAGCCCATCAGGACTTCTTAGGCTAGAGTAAGCTATCTTCCTGCTCTTCCTTTGTTAGGCACATGGGAGACACACAGTCAGAGGAAGTTGAAGCAAGAGATCCAAAGTAGGAGCTGAGAAGGGACCTGGCCTTACTGCAGCAGGTAGAATCTCACTGTACTCTCTGTCCATAAGAAGAAAAAGACTCCAAGAAAATAGAGAGCTCAGAGAGTCTGAGCTCAGCTCTATGATCTAATGAAATGTCCTTGAAGCTGGTCATGTACGTTTTCCATTGCCACTATAACAAATTACCACAAATTTAGAGGTTTAGAAGGGTATCCATGTATTAGCTCACAGTTTTGTAGGTCAGAAGTCGGGGTAGCCTTAACTGGGTCTTCTGCTCAGGCTATTACAAGGTGAAAACCAAGGTGTGAGCTGGGCTGGGCTTGTATCTGGAGACTCTGGGGAAGAATATGCTTCCAGTCTTATTCAGATTGTTGGTAGAATTCAGTTCCTTGTGGGTATAGGACTGAGGTCCCCATCTCTTTGCTAGATGTTGTCCAGAGTCACTCTCAGTTCCTAGAGACCACTCTCTGGTTCTTCTACATGGTCACCTTCTCTTTAAAGCCGGAAACAGCATATCAAATTCTTCTTATGCTTCAAATCTCTCTGACTTTCTCTTCTGCCACCAACTATAAACAACTATCTGCTTTTAAAAAGCTCATTGATTTGATTAGACACAGCCAGATAATTTTCTAATGGTCAACTGATTAGTGACCTTAAATACATCTGTATAATAATCCTTTTTTTCCAGATAATCTAACATGATCACAGTCATGATATCTTATCATGGTCACAGTCCTGGAAATTGGGGTGGGACATCATGGGGCACCATCATGGAGTTCTGCCTTCTTCATGAGCCAATCCTTGACAATACTGCTTTCCCTTTGGATGGTATGAGAGCAGAATGGGAAGAAGGGAAAAGAGCCTATGTTGCTTTATATTCTGAACCTAGTTTATCTTTCCAACTGTTTTTCTTGTCACACTCATACATGAACATATACTCTAGCTGAAACATAATTTCCATTCTTTCTGTTATCTGTCTATTTTGGGGAACTCCCAAGCTTTTGAGTTTTGGTGGAAGACAGAAACCATCTTCTACCAGTGGAGCTGAACTTGACAGATGCTTACCTTTTCAGCTTCCCTTGTATACCCAGCCATGATTCTTAGAGCCACCAATCAGATGTACCCATGCTGGATATTTTTTCCAGGAGCAGAGATTGCACAGAATTGACTCTGTTGAGGTGGCATCAATGGTAGAAGCTTAATCCAACTTACTGAGGCAGCAGTGGCAGAATTCTAGTCAGGGCACTGGAGTCCAGCACCTATGGTGTAGCAATAGAGGAATGCCATGTGGCCACTTGTGCGCAATTGTGGGGTGGAGTAGGGGAGCATGTTTTCCTCATACGTCAGTTCCATGGTATGCTGTTGATTCTGGTTTCTGAGTCTTTTTCTTAGTCTTCCTGGAAACTATATGAACTACTCAATGCCATTTATTATATTTATTTTCTGATCAGATTATCCAGTGTTTGTGTTGATTTCAACTAAAAAACCTATGCAAACCTAATTGATTGATCACATTTTTACTCTCCAGCTTCCAAAGCTTTGTCCATATGTTTTATTTTTTGGCCTGAAACATACTCTTCACAAAACCTATTAAAAATTCCCTCCTCCATAACATCTTCTTTCATTTCCTCAAAAAGTAAATTTTTCCTTTCCATTCTTGGCCCAGCTCTTTTTTATACAAAAATGTTATCTGGTACTTATCACAATTTACCTTTATTTATATTAATAGTTAATGCATTATGTATTATATCATCCTTGGAATTTATTATGTAACTTTAAAAGTCTTTAAGGACACTCTAGTGGGTTGAATGGTGGCCCATAAGAGGTAATCCCTGGAAACTGTGAATGTGACCTTATTTGGAAAAAAGAGCCTTTCTGATATAATTAAGGATCTCGAGATGAGATCATCCTGGATTTAGAGTTCACCCTAAATCCAGTAACAAATATCCTTGCAAAGGAAAAGCAGAGGGAGATTTGAGATAGAGACACATCAAGGTAGCAGAGGAGGTCATGTGAAGATGGATCCAAAAATTAGAGTTATGCAGCCCTAAGTGAAAAAATGCCTGTAGCCACTAGGAGCTGGAAGAGGCAAGGAAGGGTTCTTCCCTAGAGCCTTTGGAGGAAGCATGGCCCCTCCTACACCTTGATTTCAGACTTCTGGCCTCTAGAAATGGGAGAGAGTAACTTTCTGTTTTAAGTATCCACTTTGTGGTCATTTGTTACGGCAGTCCTAGGAAGCCAGTACAGACATCATTAAATCTTCAATGTCAGTCATTCTAGTCATATGGTTATCACTATTGCATCTGAGTTACCTGGATACTATGATGCACAACTGTGGTTTTGCTTCCTATCATCAAATCTTCATTCTTCTAGTAATAGCTCTTACTTTTAGTTTGGGGGCCTACCTTTTCCTTTTGATGGGACTGCCAGTTAAGTCTGTTGTCTTGCCCTCTCCCAGCATATGACCCCAGCTTGGCCTATCAGACACTCTCTTCCTGGAGCTTGAAACTTTAGAAATTGAAGCAGAGACTGAATAGAAGTGTATTTCATTTTTCTGGGGAGAAGTGTGAAAGAGACAATTTTTTACTAATTCCTGTTACTTAGATCACCTGAGCTTCTTAGTGCCTGTCCTTTGCACAGCCTGATTCTTTAGCTTATTTTTAAATTCTATGAATTACCCCCCAACCTCTCTAAAACTATTTCTGTGCTTAGATTGGTAGAACTGGTTCCTTTCTTTGCAATATTACTACCCTAGACAGCTACTTTTTAATATGAACATTCATGAGAGTCATCCCAGACTCATTGAATCGGAAATTTTGAGGATGAGTTCCAGAAACTTGCATTTTTATAAGCTCCATAGGGTACTCTTTTCTCCTTTATTTATTTCTTTTAAAAATGTCTAATAATTGCTGCATCTATTATCAAACAACATATTGTAGATTCAGACTCAAATGTTTAGAGTATACAAATCCTAAAATTCACTTTGGACTTAATCCAAATGCTGATGGAAATATCAAAATTGGAGATGGAAAACTTGTCATGACAAATATTTAAGGGTCTTATATATTTATAGGAAAAGAAAACAGCCCCACAGCAATTGGTAAACTCCATAGGCAAACCAAGTGATGTACTTTGGTGGTTCTTAAACTTCACTTTTTTTCTTAGGAGACTTCAGCCTAGAAAATGGGACAAGGAATAGTTAGGCCATAAGTTTCAAACTCTATAATCCCCTGTTTTAACCCTAGATTGAACCAAAACTTTCAGTGGGAAGTACTTATAAAAAATTATTTTGGAAAAAATTCAGGTGTAATAAGGAAACCTTGAAAAGTTTCTCTATATATAACACAATACAACTTTGTTCATAAGACCTGTTTGTTATAGGTAGATAAAAAAATCTTGCCAGTTTAGGAGAACTTAATCACTGTGAAGTGTAGGCACCTTGAAGTTACTCAGTGAATTTAGACTTTGTTTCTCTTTCTCTTTCAAACCATTCTCTTTCTCTTGTTCTCCGTAGAGGCATTTGACATCCTGGGAGCTTATCTATAGTGGCAATGCCAGTACTAGCAAGTTGGCATCTCTGATCCAAGTCCCATCTTCTGTTTTTACTCCTTCTGTTTTTACTCCTCTGGGGGTAAGTCAATGAGTATGGAAATGGGCAGGTGGTCTTTGCCACATTCGCTGCTAGATTTCCAGCATTGCAATAGCCTCTGGTTAATAGGAATATAGATCTTGCATCTTTTTTACCTACTACGAGGCTTCTTCTGGGCAACAGGCTTCAGCCTTTCCTTTCTTCTTGAGGTATCAGGAATATAAGTGGCTGTCCTTAGACACAGCCATTGGTGTAGTCTTCTCAATCATTCTACTTTACTGCATAGGGATTGTGTTTGAAGCTTGTAGTAGTAGTTTGCAGAAGCCTGTAGACTTTTATAATCTGGGAGACTCCCAAATACGTGTTATGTTTCTATCACAGTTTCCATTGTGTTGCTACCTACACACCCCTGATTCCTGAATGGTGGAAGCCTTCAGTATCCTTCAGGGCTCCACAAACAAAGGTCTAACCGTATCTTTAATGATTTCCCTTATTAACGCTTGTTAAGCCTTTCTATCTTTTTGATGTGGGAAATTGCTCTTATATAATCATATATTTTCCTCACTTTCTGATTTATGAATAAACACTGTGCTCTGAAAATTGCAAGGATCTCAGGCTTTGGAGATGATCAAAAGCTTTTATCATTCAAAAAAGCCTGGCTTCTATAATAGGAAGGTTTGTTTTCAAGACTATTGCTTATACCATGAACTTTGCAAAAAATCTAATTTGAACCTCGAAGATAAGCAATGACTACTTCTCTGCATATTCTCTCTGGCCCTGAGGGCATTCATAAGCAGAGCTATTGTGGCTGTCTGGATGCTGGAAGAAGGATAATCATTATAACCAATCATGAGGAAAAGAAACTGAAGTTAGTTTATATCAAAATATTAATCACAATACTTTCCACAAGGAATCAGTAAAAAGTAAGTTCTATTAATGACTTCATTTATATGTTGTTCTTTTTCTACTATGTCTGAAATCATAGTGAGAGGCAACTTCTAGTGAAAAAGAAAAGCTGTTACAAATGACCAAAATCCAACATGAATTAGCTCATATGAGAGAGAGAGACAGAGAGAGAAAGGAAGAAAGGGAGGAAGGGAGTCTTATAAAAACATTGAGCTACTCAAGTAATCCAAGGACAAGAACGGGGTTGCTGGGCTTCAGAGGCAACTAAAACCAGTCAGGTATTGTATATACCAACCACCAGGACTACTGGTGCGCCAGAACCACCCTACCAGCTCACCAGAGTCAATCGTTAAATTCATGAGTTTTGTGAGCTCGTTGTAAAACACAGATATTACTAAAAATTAAGTCCTACAACCTTACAATAAAGTAAATCATTTAGGTACTAAATAATCAAGTCTCACCAATTTCCTAATTATTTTCCTATAACTGATATTAATATTACCTATATTTTACTATCATCTATGCTCTTTATATTATTTACATTTATTGTATTTGTGTGTTGATAATACTACATAGTCATGTGCTACTGGGAATCCCTTCTGAACTCATATTCAGGGACATCATGTTACTAGTTTAAAATAATCCATTCTCTAGGAGAATTTACAACACAGAAATTAACAAATGCTATAATCAGGACTTTTTTTTTAAACTGGAGAACTGCTTGTTGAATATTTTCCAGCCTACCATTGTTCAGGACTATTTCTCTCTATTTAGCATGTCTTTTCTCACATCTTTTTATGACTCTGTTTCATTATTCCTCCTCACTGTCAATCAGCCAGCTATGTCAGCGTTTTTACACGTATGGCAACAAACATGGACACTGAGAAGTTTTAATATTCACAATTTACAATCAAGGCACTCAAAGACAATATTGTCAATATTGTCAATAGCTCCTGTGCTAACCAAGGTGATGGCCTGAGATAAGAGAAAATTTCCAGAACAGGGATGCAATATAGATAACCCCTAAATTATCCACTGTATTGCCATAGTTACACCCACTGTTCAGTTTTCCCTGAAAGAGCCTCCCATGAAGATGCTTGGGGTATCCAGGCAGTTCCTCTCTTAGTGTCCTAATTGTCCTCTCTTTATTCTAGCTTCTTGCCACTGTCCTCAGTGCAAGTCCAAGAGTCTGTTTGCCAGATGCAAATGGCTAGCTTGGTTCTCCCTCTGAAAATGGGACAAGGTAAAGTGCAAAAGTAGTCTTTTAGGCTGCCCACAGTGGGCCAGTAAAATAGACAGATTCTTTTTGGAAGCAAGTTAAACTCTCACTAACCCCCGGAAGTCCAAAGGAACTATTTTCCCAAATGCTCATAAGTCCCGTTAATTTGTTGAAAAATGTATTCTATAAAATACGAAGAGTTCTTTTTCAAAATTATTTCAAACACTAGGGACTCTTCTGAGCTTTCTTCCTAGCCAAGATGATAGAAAAATGCTTACTGTACAGAACAATGCAACTAAAATTTCTCCACAAAAGTGATGTATTATTCCAATTACATTACAAACCTGGATATACTCTCTTGGCTTTATATGGAAAAAGTAACCACTATAGGGATTCCTTGTTGAATTCTGTCATATGAGAATGAAATTCCAGAGTTTCCATTCTTTTTCTTTTTAAAATTGTAAGAATTAGTTGACTCTCCATTAGTTGACAAACCCATTGGTGACTGATGACACAAAATATATTTTGTTCTTCTAGTTGAATTTCTCCCTAAAGCCATTTACCTGCAATAGTTTTTAAAAAAACAGAGCTGTAACTGAAATATCTGCTAACCTATTCATAAAAGTTCATGTTCAACTGTGAAAGGTTTTCTGATTTTTCTTCTGATTCCAACAATTCTATATATACTTGATTTTCAAATCAAAGAAACTATTAACAAATTGAAAATAGACCACATTATGATGTAATAAAAGTTTACATGTAAATTTCCAAAATTAAAACTCCTACCATTCCCATTAATATGGCACTAGATCATGTCTAATATCTTTATCGGCTATTAGATACTCAGATAACTAGGCCAAAGCTGGTTCCTACTGCTTTTCAAATATCTCTTCATTGTTAATTTAACTAAAAGAATGGAGTCCCAGTTTTTGAGGGAACTATGATCAAATCTAGAACAGAGACTCTAATGTGCATTTCTGTATCCATAGCACTGAATGCAGTGCTATTGGCTACAACAGATGGCCAGTAAATCTTCCTGGAATAAGTGAATGCATGAAGGTCAGATACCCTTTGTGAGATAATTTTGGATTTCAATGAAAGTATATTTGTAGTCCTTGAGCATAATTGTTTCCATGGTATTCAAACTGATAGTTTTTCTCACATGAAGAGAAAATGAAAATATAGAATAGCTGAATTTGGTGCGTCATTACATATTGTTGTTTAATGGTGGTTCTTTAAATACTTTCTTGAAACTGGTGGTTCTTTAAATACAACCTATAAAACTGGCTGTTAGACCTAGAGGCTTAATAAAAATCCACATTACAAAACTTTTTTTGGCAATAATATTTCATGGATGGTGCTATCTAATTCCTATTGCATCATATCAGAAAAGGCATTGGGTTTGATTGCTCCACTTTTCGTCATGAAGATTAATCGGTGGGTGCAAGGAATGTAAGTCTAATCCATCTATCACCAAGTCCCCCATCAACAATTTACCTAAAGGTTTTAGAAGCCACTGATAATATTTGACCAGATCTATTATTTCACTAAGTATTGCAAAATATTGACTTTCCTAATTTTACTATGTCACCTGAACTATGTGTTCTACTATAATTAATTTTTCCACATTAACTATTTGTTGCCCTAAAATACAGTTTGGATAAGAAAGAAAAAGTAAATACTTGATTTACTTCCTTTATTTATCAATTTTCAGAATAATATGTGGGTGCCTTAGCAAACCAATGAGGCTATCTTTTCTTTGTCTCTTTTTTAAGTATTATGAAGAATTCATTGATTTTTACATAGTTGATCTATTTTATACAGTGAAGACATTATTGAAGACATTATGAAGACATTATCTCTTTGGTCCTCACATTTTTTCATTTTTGCCAGTGAGAACTTCTTTACATTGGCTTCTTAGACGTTTTAACATGACCCCAGTATTACTGGATAGCTTCCTTGCTTTCAGTCCAACAACATAATCCAGGATCACATTGTATATTTCCTGTCACAGATCTAGAAACAGTTTTGAAAGAATCCCTGGATCCTTTTAGTGGGAAATGATATTTAGAGACCAAAATCTGGGCACTATTTGGTTGCTCACAGATAGCACATTGTCATTGTTTCTAGGTCTTTTCAGTATATACCTGAAGGAAATAAGTTGTTGTTTTTTAGTACAATAAAAATAAATAAGCTGTAGTGATACGCCAATAAAAAGAAACATGGCTTTTACTTCATTTCATTGACTTTATATTTCTCTCTTATTTTATAAACTTTGATTCCTAAAGACATTAGCACAATAGTTTATTTACTTTATTCTCCAACATATAATTAATAGTTTTTATATAACAGTACCAACATTAATACGAAAACATCATTACTAAATACTGTTCAATTTTTAAATGATTTTCTTTCATTCTTAGGATAAATCTTGGTAGGATATACAATAAAATACTAGGTTTTAACGTCACTTGAAATAATTCTTCTCAATGCACATCTATTTCATATTTTTTGATCATCAATATCTCAAATCACCATACTTCAGAATATCAGTGTCTCTAGCTTCTCTTTCATCTCTTCAAATCTTCATCTTAGCCTAACTTCTAACAATGACTCTTTCACTTTCATATTTTCAAGTTTTTTAGCATGTAAAATTGGCTCTACAACCAAAAATGTTTGCTTTGTCCATAGGTAGACTATAAATTTTGGAAACCACTAAGCAGCATTTACCTGACTATAGCCATATAAATACTATTTGAGTCTGGACCAAATTTGCAATCTTTTTTTAAAAAAATTTTGTAGAGATGAGGTCTCACTAAGTTGCCCAGGCTGGTCTAGAACTCCTGGCCTCAAGCAATCCTCCTGCCTCAGCCTCCTGGAGTGCTGGGATTACAAGTATGAGCCACCATGCCTAACCTTCCACTCTTAATATTATGATTATCCTGGGTTGATTAAAGTAGAATGTTTCTATAATCAAATTTCAGGTTTTTTCCTTATATTACATATAAATCACTTAGGATTATTCCATAATTAATTTGCTTTATATCTTACCATGACTTTCTCATGGCATTTTTTGGGATGGCTTGGTTTGGTTTCTTGGAGTTTCTAATTGCCTTTCTCTTTTCTTGATTAATATGATTTTATCATATCTTAAACTGTTTTTAAATGTATCAAACATGAGTATCATTTTTTTTTCACTTGGGCAAAGAACGAAGAACAGGAGAAGAGTATCACTTTTTATGAACACCTTTCACACAAAAGCCTCCACTTTTCAGCTCCAATATGAAATGTTTGCTGTCTAGCATTGTTCATAGTTGTTATTCTTCCCTTCATTGATCTTCAGTTTTGCTTCTCTATTTCCTGCAGCTTGCATTTATTCTCTGGTTTTACTGGACTAAAGTGACTTCGTATGAGAGGACATTTGGAAAGCATACTGGATGTAGTTTAAGTATTGAGTGGATCCATGCAATCACTCTTGCTCTTCCTGCATGCCTTGCTTCTTGCCCATAGCACCCTTAGCAATGGCTCATACTATTCGCAATCACAGAGCCAGATTTCTGCTGTAGCTCCCGCCATGACTACAGTTTGAGGAGGCCCAAGCAAGTGCCTATGCCATGGCTTTACTGGACTTGCAGGAGTTACAGAATCTGCCCAGAAAGGGGGGTAACACAATCTAGAAATACTGTGATGTGGGGTAGACTTGAACAACAGCAGACTTGGTCCAGGAAGAAGCTGGCAGAATAATTCTTCTCTCTTACCTTCTGAATATGAACTGTTCTGGGACAAGCTAGTTCATGTGGCCTCTCTGAAGACCTCCCTGAAGCCAAGAAACCAGTTCTGTAAGTTAAAAAGTAAAAAACTAGTCTGTATTTCTACAATTGTACTTCAGTGATATAAAATTACAGAACTCCAAAGAAATAATAGGAAAATTTCGGTAACTAGTTTGTTACACTAAATAGCATGTTGAGTCACAATTTTAGAAGACGTGAGTATCACATTGGGCAAGGATTGAAACAAGTATATGCATTTGGGCTAAAGCAAGAGTAATTTTCATTCATTCATTTATTCAACAAGTAAGTGAATATCACATAGGTGATATCACATATTGATTTGTGATATACCTGTGCCAGATACATGGGATTCAGAAGTAAAAGATATATTTTCACCCTCAAAGTGATTATTTCTAATGGAAATACATATATTTATGAACAAATAGTCTGATAATTTCTCAGTCATGCTATACTTTTCTTGCACTTTAATTTTTATCACACTCCTCCTAGAGCCTCTGTTCTACCCTTAGTTGTAGGAGCTCCATAACCTGAAGGCTGACCTTCGAAGCTGGCAGCAGAGTTACAATCTCCTTTTCTTTAGCTGAGTGGTTTTATAAAACTTCTCTCTCTGCCATGGCTGAGAAATGGCTGTTCATAACAAAGTCTGGAAACGATGCCAAAGGGAAAGTAACATTTTTCTCTTGATCTTTTTTCTCAATTTACTAAGCCATTGCAATCATTTTCTCATGTATTTCTTGCAACTCAAGAAGTAAACAGAGCTGGTGTTGTTTCTTCATTGCACATAAGAGGAAATTGAGGCCCAGAGAGATTAACTTTCTGGCTCAAGGGTACTAAATGCAAAATCAGGGCAAGAATCCCTGTCACATTTCCTGGACCATTTTTTCCAGTGACATTTTAATAGAACTACAAGGCCAAGGTAAGAGATAGGCAAACAGTACTGTATAGTAATCTTACTGTGCTTTCTGTTCTTAGATCTACCTATGGACTCAGCTGTGCCCTATATTTAGAGATTAATTTCAGAATTAAGGAAGAACCAGGCTCAGGAGCAGGAATGAGGTGGCTCCAGGGATCGAAGCGGCTCAGTCCTCTTGCAAATCCTGTTCTGACAGCTTTCTATCCCAGTCTATCAATCCTCACTCTTGGGTCCCACTTTCTCTTCTGGCTGATTAGCTTGCCCACTGGGACCCTGACCTGTGCTGTGGGACCTCTTTATTCCCATTCATTTGGATGCTCACCAAATATTATCTAACCCCTGCTTGACAGAGTAGATATTTAATGGAAATGTATTAAATCAGTCCACGAATGAATAGATGTATACCCCTAATGTGAAATTCTGCTTCAGTCTTGTTTATAAAATGTCAGTTCTGCCATTTCCTTTCCTCTTTTATTGTTTTTATAATTTCTCATCTTATGTCCTAATGTATTTATATTCCCGGAAGCATAGCAGCAATTAGAGTTAAGCAAAAGAAATGGACTCTGTTTTTCTAAGTAAAAAGATTTAAAAACCATAATAACAAAATAAATAAATGTGAATAATATGGGGTCATTCTAAAACAGAAGGAAAAGTGAAAAAATCAGGTTTACCAGGAGTAAGAATGAGATGGCTCCGGGGATCCAAGTAGTCGAATTGATCTGACAGGCTTGTCTGTATGCTGCTGCTGCAACGATTCAGCTCCATCAGTTTTCCTGACCTAGTGTCAATGAGCTCAGGATTCAACGTCCCAGAGAGAGAATCTGATTTGTCTAGCATTTGGTCATATATGCAGTGTACTCAACCATGGTTGGGGAAGACCTTGACCAACAATCACCTAAGACTGCAAACAATTGGCAAGAATGAATTCCCCATAAGCGTTTAGAGTGCTATGTCAAAAATAAGGAGAAATGGATTGTAATCGTGCAATTTGCACAGAATATTGGCAAGAGCAATGAACTGGAATTAGGAAACCTGGGTTTAAATTTCAGTGCTTCTACTATTTTAGCTGTGTGACCTCAACATGCTATTTCATATTTCTATAGTTCAACGTTCTATTTTTCCCACCCAGATTAATTTAACCCTTAAAAAATTTTAATAGTTCTATTTTCTTAATTCTATCCAGAACAAACATTGTATCTGTCATAAATAAAAAGTTGAGATACCCCTTTTTCCTACCTTCCTCACACTTCATTAATGTCAATACCAACAGTTACTTATTTCTTAATTCATTCAACATGTATGTGTGCTGGAGCTGAATTGATTCAATGTATTGTCACTGAGAAAAATAAATTCTTACTCCTTCATCCTCATATAATATTCATTTTGTATTAGCCACTGAGTTAAGCTCTGTTACAAATGTGAACATTTATTAGGTATAATCCCTACCCTGTAGGATCTTACACCCTAGGATTTTCGAGGGAAGCTGATACATAACAGGTTCCTGAAATACAAGACTGAATATAATGAATGTCTTAAGACAGTAACAACACAGTGTTACCAAGTATAAAGAAAAGAGAAATTTATCTCCATTTTTGTGAGCAGAGAAGGTTTCATGGGGCATGGCAGTATTTGAACTAGGATCCAGGTAAAGAGAGAACTGGACTGCCATCGTCCACTCTTGCTCCACAATGATCTAGTTCCCAAATAGAAACAATGACTAACAAATTAATTGGCTCCTGACTCCTTGTTAAATGATACCCTATTGTTTTGATTTTTTTCTTGTGCTATTGTTTTATAAGAGCTGTGATCCTTGCCTTTTGGGTGTTTTTACACTGTTTGGTGTCTATCGTGCTGTTCCACCTATAATGCACTTTCCAGCATTCCTGTAGGGCAGGTCTAAGAGTGACAAATTCCCTTAGTGTTTGCTTCTCTGGAAAAGCCCTATATCTTCATCATTTATGAAACTTGGTTTTGCAAGATACAGAATTATTGGCTGGCAGTTCTGTTTAAGAATACTAAAAGTGGATCCCCAATCCCTTCTAACTTGCGAGGTCTCTATTGAGAAGATCCTTTGCCCATTTTTAATCAGACTATTTGATTTTTTCCTATCGAGTTGTTGGAGCTCCTTATTTAGTTATTAATCCCTTGTCAGATGGGTAGCTTGCAAATATTTTTTATCATTCTTTTGGTTGTCTCTGTACTTTGTTAATTTTTTTCATTTGTTGTACAGAAGCTTTTTAGCTTGATGGGATCCCATTTGTCCAATTTTGCTTTGGTTGCCTGTGTTTTGGGGATATTACTCAGAAAGTCTCTGCCCAGACCAATGTCCTGAAGAGTTTCCCCAATGTTTTCTTTTAGTAGTTTTATAGTTTCAGGTCTTAGATTTAAGTCTTTAATCCATTTTGATTTTATTTTTTGTATATAGCAAGAGATAATGGTCTAGTTTCATTCTTCTGCATATGAATATCCAGTTTTCCTAGCACCATTTATTGAAGAGACTGTCCTTTCCCCACTCTATGTTCTTGGCACCTTTGTCAACTAACTTCACTTTACATATATGGATTTATTTCTGGGTTTCTGTTTTTATTTACTACAGCTCTGTAGTATAATTAGAAGTCAGGTAATGTGAGTCCTCCAATTTTGTTCTTTTTGCTCAGGATGGCTTTGGCTATTCTGGGTCTTTTGTGGTTCCACACAAGTTTTAGCATTACTTCATATGTTTTTGTGAAGAATGTTATTGCTATTTTGATGGGGATTACATTGAACATGTAGATTGCTTTGGGTAGTACGGATAATGTTAATTCTTCCAATGCATGAGTGTGGAATATCTTTCCATTTTTTTGTATCCTCTTCAATTTCTTTCATAAATATTTTATAGTCTTCATTATAGAGATCTATTACTTTTTTGGTTAAGTTTATTCCTAGATATTTTTTTTTATTTGTAGCTGTTGTAAATGGGATTATCATCTTAGTTTCTTTTTCAGATGGTTTACTGTTGGCATATAGAAATGCTACTGATTTTGTATCCTGCAACTTTACTGAATTTATTTATCAGTTTTAATAGTTTTTTTTTTGTGTGTGTGGAGTCTTTAGGTTTCTCTAGATATAAGATCATATCATCTGCAAACAAGGATAATTTGACTTCTTCCTTTCTAATTTGGATGCCATTTATTTCTTTCTCTTTTCTGATTTCTCTAGCTAGAACTTTCAGTACCGTGTTGAATCACAGTGGAGAAAGTGTGCATCCTTGTCTTGTTCCAGATATTAGAGGAAAGGCTTTCAGTTTTTCCCCATTTAGTGTGATACTAGTTGTGGTTCTTTCATATGTGGTTTTTATTGTGTCGACATAGTTCTTTCTACACTTAGTTTTTTGAGAATTTTTATCATGAAGGGATGTTGAATTTTATTGAATGCTTTTTCAGCATCAATTGAAATGATCATATGGTTTTTGTCCTTTGTTCTATTGATATGATCTATCACATTGATTGATTTTCATACATTGAACCATCCTTGCATCCCTGGGATGAATCCCACTTAATCATGATGAATAATCTTTTTCAGGTGTTGTTGAATTTGGACACATTTACCATTCAAGGAATCCTTAGTGTGTGTGTGTGTATGTGTGTGTGCGCGCATGTGCGCATGTATGTGTAGCTTGAAGACCAAAATATGGATTCTAGAGTATTATAATGAGATTTAGATCACTTATAATAGTTATAAAGTTGGAATGCATGTCATGGATTTACACTGTTTTTTTCCACTCAGTATGTCATATGACTGCAGCAATACACACATATACACTTTTAGGGATATATACAAGTATATATGATAAAGTATATACATAAGAAAGAATAAAATATATAAAGGTGTAAACTTGGAAAAGTAGATTTTCAAACATTCAGACATGGAGCACTCTGGGAAGATAGCAGCAGAGTTTTTGATTTTTCCCAAATCCCATATAAACAAATACAGGAACATAACAAATACAGGAATATAGAAAAGCCTAAAACATGTAGATAACATCTGCCATTAAACTAACACTAGGT
This sequence comes from Eulemur rufifrons, assembly GCF_041146395.1. Lineage (NCBI taxonomy): Eukaryota > Metazoa > Chordata > Mammalia > Primates > Lemuridae > Eulemur > Eulemur rufifrons. The sequence continues at coordinate 63,925,711 of NC_090998.1, read as the reverse complement.
TTATTATAAACCTCACAATATAAGCAAGTAAAGACCAACCACCCCCACCAAGAAGAACCACGTGATACCAGCAATGATGTAAGACAAACCAGAATAAAGATAAAGAAGTTTCTGTTGTCCCCAAGAACTGAAGAATACCCTACTCACCAGCAGGTAATCAGGGGTAAACTCATGAGACATTTCGAAGTTAGCAGTTTTGTAGACCTTATTCATGGTGAGAGCTAAAGGGTATGGTAAGCATAATAGTAGAAAAGTGTGGCCTTTATAATCTCATTAGTAACCAGCTAAAATTCCCTTCCAGTATTAAATCTGGTACTGAGTAAAAAATACTAAGAGTAGAACCTCAATATAAACAAAGGAAAGAAAAAGTTTAGAGAAACATTGAGGAAAAAGAGCCAGAATTAACAAATCTCAGGAAAACGTCAGCTTTGTTTTTGAACACATTTTGTAAATATTAGAAGAGGGAGAGCTAGAGCCAGAAAGCTAGGAAAGATATCCTGATTTACTTTCCCTTTCTAATACAGAAAAATATTTAACATAAAAATCATAATAGAAAAGGATCTTTATCAAATCTCAGCAAAATTTTTATAATTAAACAAAGGAGCAAAATAAAATCTTTGCAGACAATGAAGGCATGCCAGGATAATAATCTGCACACAAAAATAGATGCAAACTGTAACCAATTTTTTCAAAGTGAGACAAAAGTATTTAAGGAACTGTTAATAGCTAAAAGACATAAATCATAATTTTAAAAATTCCAAAATGAGATAATTGTAGAAGAGAGAAATGAGTAGGAAGATTTGAAATTTGAGGGCATAGAATATAGAAAATCATTATTAAAACAAAAAGTCACTTCATAATCGAATAAACTAGGAAGAACAAAAGCAGGAATGAACAGATAAGGAATGCCTTAAGAGAAATATAAAGTAGAAAGTAAAAAAAATTAAAATAAATAAAGTGTTAAAATGTATTTGAGAGACCATGATAATTGTAGAAGACAGGCAGAGAAGACTCAGTATACACATAAAAGGAGATCTGGAGGACTAAAACTAAAGCAACAAATGGGAACAAATACTAGAATAAAGTGAGAGAACTTTTTTGAAACAAAAGATGGCTTGAAACCTGCTTATGAAACAGCTAATTCCATCCTTAGCTAATCTCTTTCTTGTAATACAGATAAAAGATAACCCCTTGTCTTATGATGGGATATCACAAAACTATTGTAACCTGAAAATATCATATGTCAAAAATGTATTTAATACACCTAACCTACCAAACCTCATAGCTTAGCTTGTCCTACCATAACCATGTTCAGAACACTTACATTATTTCACAGTTGAGCAAAATCATCTAACACAAAGCCTATTTTACAATAAAGTGTTGAATATCTCATGTAATTTATAAAATACTGTACTGAAAGTAAAAAACAGAATGGTTGTATGGATACTTGAAGTACATTTCTACTGAATGTGCATCACTTTCCCACCACTGTATTGTTCCAAGGGAGCCCCTGGAACTCTAACTGGCTTAAGTTAAATAGGGGTTCCGTCCATTGGCCATAGCATTCCAGGGTAGGGCCTACAACCTCATTGGAGGTAGTTACATACAAGAAGATACTTTCCGCCCTTTTTGAAAAGAGAAATTTACTTTTTTCAAAATTTAAAATTTAGTAGGTATAGTGTGAAGATGTGAAGTGTGGAATATGGCAACTACTTTTCAACTGTAATGGAAAAGCCTGAATCTGCTGAGTGTTACCAAGTAGAGCCTGAGGATAAATCAGGGACCTTGGAAGGCCAAGGGAAGGAATGAAGGTAAAGGATCCTGACATCCATTGAATTGCTAGATCCAGTCTTGCCTGAATCTAGACCTATAGCTGGACTTTTCACTTACATGAGACAGTATATTTCTTCCCCTTTAAAAAGCCAGTAAGAGTTAAATTTTCTGTCTCTTGTAACCAAAGAATTCTTGATGCATATTTTTTTCTGCCTGTTATTCTTTGCTGTTTCCAACAGTTTTGTCTTCTAATTTCATTTCCCTCTAAGTCATAGGTTGCACCAGTGTAGGATATTGGTTGATTCTGCCTGGCAGCTACTTTCTTTTTGGCCCACACCAGAATAGACCTACAGAATATATTTTTCCCTTTAATTTGAATTAGTTGCCAACATTTAAAAATTGAAAAGAATTTTCAAAAATATGCAGATCCGTCAACAATGGGCCTACAATTCCAACAATTGGCTGGCACTAAATAGCCACTGCTAAATGGAGATGAGTAATAGTGGTGCCAGTTTTCCATAATCTCTTTATTGTCTTATACTGGGGACATGCATTTCCCTTGCTTATTTTCCTGTCTGGGCTCCCTAAGTTTTGAGCGTGCGATCCCTGACTTCCAACATGGTATATAGTGGAGGTAGAGAAGAAGAGGGTTTCTACGCTTGTTTCAGTATGGAACAAGAGAATGATGATGTCTAGAGGATATCTTTACTACTTTAGACTAATCTCTATTTATCTTTCTCTAAGGATTCAATGAATTGCCATTCCCACAAGGAGTATTTAATTTTAAAAATTTGAAAAGTTAAGAATTACTTTTCCAAAAACTGTGAAATGCAAAGGCAGTTAAAATAAGAAGGCTTAAAATTATTTTCTTTTGCTTAATTTGATATATTATATGTGCATAAAACCATCTCATAATTGAATATTACTTTAATGAATGTGCTTAGGGTGGCATAAAACTTTTTAAATTTAAAAAGATCTAAAAATATCACTCTGTTCTTATCTTCAACACATTCTACTTTATAAAAATCCAGCCTGACTGAGTCTAAATGGCACTCAGTGGCACACTTTAGTTCTTTGTAAAAGAATTCACTAACAAGCAATGTAATCACAAGATGCTATCAGCCCTACCACGTAAGAGAATGAAATCAATCCTAGGCTGGTGACATGTCAGAGAGAATAGTTTTCCCTTTCTAGGTCATAGGGAACAGGGATATTTTCTGAGAGAGTCTGAATTCTGTCCTGGTAAATGACCAGGCACATTGGCTCTTGGTGGAATATGACTGTCAGCTGTAAGGAGCAGTGTTGTATAGATAAGAGATTTCCTTTTTAAAATAAAAGTCTATCACACTCAAACAACTTTGTTGTGGTATGATATAGGAGTTTGAATAGTATATAGATCTAGTAAGTATTTTTAATATACACACTCTAACATTAAATGTGAAAATATACTTTGATAATATTCTATAAATATTTCATAAAGTGGCATTCATATATTATTTTCTTGGAAGAAAGATATATCTTTATTTATTTGTGTTAAGATTCAAGTTAAAAATTCTTGGTGTTCAAAATCTAATCTTTTCATTGGCAAATTTGAATTTGGAGTTGGAAATGATGAAGAGGAAAAGAGATATCAAGATCTACTGAATCATAATAGTAGCTACGGATAATGAGTACTTACTATGTGCCAGACGTAGTATTGAAAATTCTATTTACATTTCTCATGTAGTCTTCACAACATACCCTTATTATTCTCAGTTGACTTGACCAAGGCCTCTAAAGGGTTTGAAATGTTCTTTATAGGGGCAGATGATCTCTGTCATAGGAATCTTGGCCTAGAGAGCAATAGAAAGATATTTATGAGGAGAGTAGGAGATACATCTATGTACTAGATTATTCTGTAGCATCTTACTTTCTCTAGCATTGTCTTTTGCTTATCCCTTTAGTCAAGTCTTATGCAAATATTTTAGGCCAGGTGAGCCTCACTAATTTATATGCTGACAGTGTGTGTGTGTGTATATGTACATATATGTGTGTGTGTGTATATGTACATATATGTGTGTGTATTTATAATATTAATTAGCTGGAACTATATGTATATAGTAGCTGGGACTAGAGATATGAGACACCATACCAAGCCTCTACCAAATATGTAAAAAAAGAATTGGTGTCAATCTATCTTAAACTCTTAAAAAATTGAAGAGGAGGGAATACTTCTAAACTCATTTTACAAGGTTAGCATTACCCTGAGGGCAAAGACAAAGATACCACAATAAGAGAAAACTACAGGCCAATATCCCTGATGAACATAGATGCAAAAATTCTCCAAAAAATATTAGCAAACTGAATTCAACAGCATATTAAAAGGATCAGGTCTGGGGATGGTAGTGTGCCTATAGGCCCAGCTATTCAGGAGGCTGAAGTGGGAGGATCACTTGAGCGCAGGAGTTTGAGTCCAGCCTGGGGAACATAGCAAGACCCAATCTCTAAATAAATAAATAAAAAGATCATACATCATAATCAAGTAGTACTTATCTCTGGGATACAAGGATGGTTTAATATATTTAATTCAATAAACAAGATATACCACATTAACAGAATGAAAGAGAAAAAATATAAGATCCTCTCAATAGATACAATAAAAGCATTTGACAAAACTTAATATCCTTTGTCATAAAAACTCTCAATAATTAGGTATAGAAGGAATATACCTAAACATAATAAAGTTCATATATGACAAGCCCACGGCTAACATCCTACTCAATAGTGAAAAGCTAAAAGCTTTTCCTTTAAGATCAAGAACAAGAAAAGGATACACACTCAGATCAAGTCTTCTCAAAATAATACTGGAAGTCTTAGCCAGAGGAATTAGTCAAGAAAAATACATAAACAGCATCCAAATTGAAAAGGAAATAGTAAGATTGTCTCTAGCTGCAAATGGCATGATCTTACACATAGAAAACCTTAAAGAGTCCACCAAAAAACTGTTACAATTAATAAATTCAGTAAAATTGTAGGATATAAAATCAACATGCAAAAATCAGAGCATTTTTATACAGTAACAATGAACTACATGAAGGAGAAATCATGAAAACAATCTCATTTACAATAGCAACAACAACAACAACAACAAAATACTTAGGAATAAATTTAACCAAGAAAGTAAAAGAACTGAACACTGAAAATTATAAAACAGTGCCAAAAAAAATTGAAGATGCAAAATATAGAATAATATCCCATGTTTATAACTGGAAGAATTAATACTGTCAACATGTCCATACTACACAAGCAATATAAAGGTTCAATGCACTTCCTATCAAAATTCCAAGTGATAGTTTTTAAGAAATAAAACAAAAAATCCTAAAATTTGTATGGAATAATAAGAGACCCTGAATTGCCAAAGCAATCCTGAGCAAAAAGAACAATGCTGACTCCATCAAACTACCTGATTTCAAAATATACTACAAAGGTATAGCAATCAAAACAGCATGGTGCTGGCATTAAAACAGATATATGGACTAATGGAGCATAATAGAGAGCCCAGAAATGAATCTGCACATTTATAGTCAAGTGATCTTCCACAAAGATGCCAAGAACACACAACGGGGAAAGAACAGTCCTTTCAATAAACAGTGTTAGAAAAACTGGATATACACAAGCAGAAAAATGAAATTGTACCCTTATCTTACACCATATATAAAATCTACTAAAAATGAATTAAAGACATAAATGTAAGATCTGAAACTGTAAAACTACAAGAAGAAAACATAGGGAAATTTCTTCTTGATTTTGGCCTGGGAAATAATTTTTTGGATATGACCCCAAAAAGCTTAGGCAACAAAAACAAAAATAGACAAATGGGATTAAGGTGGTAGTCTCCCTTACTGCAGCAAGTTTACACAATTTAGCTTGTTCAATCAACAAGGTTTCATGGAAGTCTTTCTTGTGAGTTAATAATTGATATATTAAAATAAAAAAGGGAATGATAATAATTATCTTTTAAGTTGGTTACACAGATTAGAATATGTACATATGAAGGTACCAAGCATTGTTTCTGGCATATGGTAGGGAGTCCTTAATTACTATTCATTATCATTACAGGTAAGTTTCAGAAAGGTTATATTTTGTTCAGAGATCTAAGATGGGCAAAGGTGTCTTTATCCAGATATAAGGGTTAAATTTATGAAAACTCTTCTGCTAAAATTAAAGGATTTAAGGATATAGACATTAATAAAAGGAGTATACAGTCTTGGGAGATTACATGTGAACATATGAAGGTCCTTAAAAATGCTTATTTACATTTGCCAACATAAAAAAATGATAACATATAATAAATGCACTAAATTGAGTGAGAAGTAACTTGTGTTTACACATTTCAAATACAGTTAATTTCCAATTACCATTCCCAGATGCCTGGAAGAAAAACCAGATTTTCTTTCTCAGTTTCAAGGAGGTATTATTGTTCATTTTACTTGGTTGGATATAATATACTACACGGAATTAGCCAAACTCAAGGTTAAGGGCACAATTTTTTAGTCTGCTAAGTCTGCCCAAGATTTCAGACACCAACTGCAAGTTTGGGGGTTTCCCAAAACCACCATTAGTCTCATTAATTCACTAGAATGACTCACAGAATTCAGGAAAGGGCTCTACTTACAATTGTAGTTTGGTTATAGATAAAGGATACAAATGAGAACCAGCCAATGGAAGAGATGCATAGAGCAGAATCTGGCACTGGAAGGACTCCAAACATGAAGCTTTTATGTCCTAAGGGACACATTACCCTTCTGGCATTTATACATGGCAATATACACATGAAGAATTGTCACCCAGGAAGTTCACCTGAGCTTCAGTTTCCAGAGTTTTTATTGAGACTTCATTTCACAGGCATTATTCATTAATTCATTATCCATAAGGTTGAAGTCAATGTCCAATCCCTTCCCCTCCAGAGGTCAGGCTGATATAATGCAGCTCAAAGCCCCAACCCTCTAATACACAATTGATCTTTCTGCTGTGCCCAGCACCCATCCCGAGTCATCTTGTTAGCATAAACTATCTGGGGGCTCACTGAGCCACCCGATTACCATAAAATATCAGGTGTGGTGAGAGACTCACTATGAATAACAAAGATATTCTTATCACTTAGAAATTTCCAGGAGTTTAGAGATTACCTCCCATGAGTTGAGTGGAAACAAAGACCAGACCTCTCTTTAGATAAAGTTAATTCTTTACTACTTATATGTGTAATATTAATATCTATAAATTATTGAGCATCTACAATGTGGCAAGCAATTTACATATGTCTAATTCTCACTAGAATTGTTATGATAAAGTTTTAAATTCCATTTTAAAGGTAAAGAAACTGAGTGTTTTTCCTAAGACCATAATCTAGTATAAGCAGTTGACCTAGAATTAGAGCCCCAATCTGTCTAACTTTAAAGATTACACCATTTCTACTATCTCTAGCTTTTTTTTCACTGTCAACAATTAACGAACAAATAGTATTTGTTCCACCACGATTCCTATTCCAACATCTCCTTTAGCTGTTCATCCATCAAATTTTCAATGTCTTTCTGCTTTTTAAGTAAAAACATCTAAGTTATGTTTCTTAAAGAAGAACTTAGAATGACAGTAATATATACTCAGTAAATTTTTCTAAGTAAGGGAAAGTACATATGTAGTAAAATTTCAGGAATACATCTGTTAGTGTTCTCTGGTTTTAAGGGACAGGAAACATTTCTTAGATAACTTACGATAAGAAATTTTCTGTATCACACCTCCCTTCATAATATATAATCTAAAAAGCACAATGCTTGCTGTGCAAAATGTTGCTTTACGATATAGCCCCCCAGTTCCCACTTCCACCATGATTGTTGTGCCTAAGTTCTATATGGTGGATTGATTACAGACATGTCCCAATTTCCAACCCTCTCTGTATCCACCACCTTTGAGATGAGACTCTATAGTTCCCTTCAGTGAAGACCTGAAGTCTGTTTCCCAGACTTTGACACTGGGCTAGCTTGGGGACTAGCTTTTGCCAAAAGAACATGTCCCAAGTAAAAGAATACCAGTTCTGAGCTCAGGCTTCAAATGGCTTTATATACTTCTATTTGCTGTCTTGGATTCTTGCCACCACCATGACAATGAGTCCAGTTAGCCTGCTGGAGGGAAGTGAGGAAACCTTGGAGGTGGGCAAAGTTGTTTCTGTGGAGGCCATCCTAGATGAGCCAGTCACTAGCTTCTGGCTGCAGAAGCTTAAGTCAGCCTGGTTGAGATTACAGGAGCCCGACTCAGATCTGTTGAGCCAACCAGACAATCTGTGTACTCATAAGTAAAAATAAATATTTATTTTATATGTTCTCCTGAAGTGTTGTGTTTGTTTTTTATGCAGCACCGTTGTGACTACGGGTAATTGATTTGCCTTCCTGCTGTGTAACAGCCACTAAGAAGAAGGAATCAGAGGCCTGGTCTGGTTTTCACCACACATCTTCCATATATTTCCTCTTGCCAATATCTATATGTAAAAAAATGAATGAGAATAGATTTATAACAATTGACCATTCTGTTTTCATGAAGCTTTAAGAGGAATACAAGCAAACTGGGACAGATAAATTTTATCACAACAACTTTCCTGTATAAGTACACAACCACAGCCTAAATTCACTTGATAAATTGTCAACTTTCCTCTTCACTTTATGCCTTCCTGGATGAAGATGCTATGCCCACTTAAAATAAAAACACTTATTAGTAGATATCTTAGAACATATAGCTATAAGCAAATTTTTAAAAAGGGGGTTTTAGTTAAAAATAATTTGCTTATATGCTAAGGATAAAAATGGTTCCAACACAGACAAGCTGAAAGTATCTCCTCAAGCTTACAAATTACTTTTTCCTGAAATCAAGTAACCATATGAAATATATAACTTGAATCAGAGTTGGGAATAAATCTTAAATTTTCCAGGTGATATTTATTAACATATATTGCATGCTAATGGGACCTTCAGAACTACATAATATATTCACACCCTTGGGCCACAGTTTTATAGATCTTGGACTCACCTGCTATTTCAGATACCTTCTAGAGTAGAAGTTGCTCAACATGCTCAGTACCTCTATCCATGGCAGAATCAAATTGCATCCTCATTTATAATTTTTCTCTGGTTTTATTTGTACCAACTAAATCTCAACAGAGATTTTGAGTTTCTTCCTCTCCCTACTTCCATCTTTTTCATAAATAAGTCAAAGTAATTTTAAAAACAAATGAATAACCACTCTTCAAGCAAATGAAAAGAATACACAGTTCCAAATGCCTTTTACCTGAGTACTCTATGGAATGCTGTATTTTTGTCTTTACTCCAAAGAACAGTAATTCTTTACAACAGGTTAATACATAATAATTAGAAACCAGATTACATTCTTGATGGGGTGTAATGAAAGAAATCAATTTCCTGAATACAAATAGATTACAGTTTTCTCTTTGAATACTATGATAGCAAGTTTTTCAATTATGGACTTTTCATTATAGTTTGGTATCCTTATCAAATAATTATTTTCCACTCATTTCATAAAACAACATTCCCAAAGGACTGAGTTCGTTAATCTACATTTTGACAGAGAGCTATTTTGTTTTGTTTACTTACATGTTTCATAGGAGAGATGGTAGCTGCTAAATATACCCTGTGCCCCCCCAAAATGAAGAAACTGAAGTGCTACTCCAGGTGAGGAGTGAGGATGAAAGGTTGATGTGCTGTAACATAACATTTAGGTATTTTTAAAATAGAGCAATGGAGACTGACAAGAAAAGAGTGATAAGTTGTCTTTAAGATGTGAATATGACTCATGAATACCTCAGTAAGAATTTGGGAAGGAGATAATATTGAAAAGAATATGTGCCTATTTTGTATTGAAAAGGAGCTCTTGTGGTGAGGAGGTCTTACTTTGAGACCATTGATACCTAAAGGACTAGAATTATTGAATGGTAAAGGAAGAAACCTTATAAGAGGAAAAGGAAAAAAGAGAAGATAATATGTAGGTTAGGTCAAAGAAGTCAGTTTTGGGAACACCTGAGAGCTTGACCTAAAAGCATAGACCAGAAAGAGGAGACAAAGAGAAAAGATTATCGCCAGGGCCTGGCTTAGGGGCTAATGGCAAAGATGGCCAAGTTTGTGGGGAAATTATAGTGGCAGGGAAAAAAAGTTAGGTGAGGATATATCTTTGACACTATTTGGGCAGGATCAAGCTTCTGTAGAAACTCAAAGGAAGGCCATTAAATCAATACTTGAACCCGGAAGAAGAATTAGAAGTTGCATGTGGCATCTCTTTTGTTCTCCTGGAGAGAGTTGGAACCAATTCTATTAAGTGAAGTATCCCAAGAATGGAAAAATAAGCACCACGTGTACTCACCAGCAAATTGGTTTCCCTGATCATCACCTAAGTGCACATTTGGGAATGACACCAATTGGGTATTGGACAGAGGTGGGGGGTGGGGGGAGGGGATGGGTGTATACCTACATGATGAGTGCGATGTGCACTGTCTAGGGAATGGACACGCTTGAAGCTCAGACTCGGGGGGATGGGGGAGGGCATGGGCAATATATATAACCTGAACTTTTGTACCCCCATAATAAGCTGAAATAAAAAAAAAAAGAAATTGCATGGACTATCCAAAATCCCATAATTACACTTGCAGAATAAAGGGGAGCAGATACATAGACTATGAAATTATTCAATTATGTGTCAAGATACCAGGCATGGTATTAAATAGTCTTGCAGCCTTGCATAACTCTTAGGGTGTAGTTTTCTCCCTTATAAATGAAAATAAAAATATAAAATTTTATAAAAGTTTACACCAACACATCCCTTAGGTTCAGATCTTATATTCGAGGAATACGACACTAATGCAAAATTCTGGTTGCATTTAATGTGCTCCATGCTTCTTAATGGGAGAGGGGGCAAATATCACTCCAGGAGTGATGTTTGGTGGTATCTGGAGACATTTTGGTTGTCACAACTGTCACAACTAGATTACTGGAATCTAGTAGGTACAGGCCAGGAATGCTACTAAACATAAACAGGGAAGACACCCACAATAAAGAATTATTTAGCACAAAATGTCAAAGTGCTGAGGTTCAGAAACTCTGCTATAGGTCAGAATTTTTTTGTATCCAATTATTGTTTACTGATCAGTTCCATAGCTCCTTTAAGTAGAAAATATTGGTGTAAACATTCCATTAGAGAGAACAGGCTTGAGCTGGGGTCAGAGATTTCTAAAGGAGTAAAGCCTACCCTTGAAAATATCCACTAATGAGAAAAGAGTGTCATGATCGTATTTAACATATAATAGCTAAGGAAAAATTGTTGTTTCTTTAGTTCTCAAATAAAGGCCTCTTCAGCAAGGGTAGCACATTCTGGGAGCCAGGAGATATGGATGCCAGTGTGTTTGATATTGTTCTGTCATGATCCAGTTGTAATTGGAGTAAGTAACTCAGTCACTAAGATTTGATGTGCAGAGTTAGTATTTATTTGTTTTGCCTTCTATCACGGTTGCTATGAAAATCAAAGGAGATCTGAAAATGATTTGAGAAGTTAAACATGCTAGAAAGATATAAAAAGTCACTTATGCTCATGTTTCACAATATTTAAAGCATTTTCTCTAGCTAAATCTTGCTATATATTAAATTGAGCTCAACAAATGTTTGAATTCCAATTTGGAAAAGCATAGCATTAGATGCTATACAGATTAGAGAACAAAAAAAGTAAATTTCTGCTTACTAAGAGTTGATAGTCTAGTTTGGTAAATGTATCAGTTATCTATGACCACTATAAGGCTGCAAAATAAACAATTATGAAACCCTAAGTGTCATACAACACTAAGCATTTATTGCTCATATTTCTAGAATCAGCTTGGGTTTAGCCGGGCAGCCCTGTCTTGGCTTAGTTCACTCATATATCTGGAGTTTGGCTGGCTGTCAACTAATTTAGGATGCCTTGGCTGGGGCAACTGGCTCTGCACCATGTATCTCTCATCCTGTAGACAAGCCATGAGCATGTTCTCATGTTGATGGTAGACGGCAAGCTTCTGCTTCTATCTTGCCTGATAACATTCCTTTGGTCAAAGTAAGCCACATGGCTGAGCCCAGAGTCAAAGGCTAAGGGAACACCACTTTATCCACAGCGAGTGAACACTGAAAAGTCACATGGCAAAGGATATAGATACAAGGAGTGGTTGAGATTTGGGCCAATGAAACAATCTACTCCAGGAAATACATATAGTTGCTGGACTATAAGGAGTCACATTCAGACCTGATGAAGAGGATTATGCTTCACCCAGATTTTCTGGAGTTTCAGTTGGATGAAGTTACTGAATATAATTCTGAGTTGACTCCTTTACAGAGGTAATGAGTTTGTTTTATGTGTAAGAACAGTGGTATACAAAAATGTCTAGTGAAAAAGACAGCTAACTGTGCATTAAAGTTCGGGCTTTCTTTTCTTTCTGAATCTATGTGGGGTCATGTGAGTGGTTTTCTCCAATAGAATAATATGAGGGGAAGTAAACATGTCTTTTCAAGGACAAGGTAATTAAGAAGTAGATAATCATTCTCTTTTCTTTCTTTCCCTTTCTGTTGAGTGCAGACAAAGTACTTCAAGGCCCTAGGAGATGTCAGAGTCACAAAAAAGATAGAATCTGGGTCCTTGAGTCTCCACATAAAGGAGTCACCCTTCAATCATCAATAACAGCATGGGACTAGTACCCAAGTTTGAAATAAACAGTTAAGTCATTAAAATTTTTAGATTTATTTGTCACATAACCTGGAATTATCCTAACACAACATAATTTTATTAATAACAGTTATAAATTTAAAAAAACTGTAAGTATTAAAGATGGTCTTTCTTAGAAATTTAGTACAGCTTCCTACCAAAACCTGAGAATTCGAATTTTGAACACATTCTCACCAAGTGGATATCCAATCTATGTGAATATTTCTAGTGATGGTAGGCTTACTAATTTCTGAATTTACCATTTCTCTTTAAAAAGATATTCCGTTTATTGGAAAAGCCTTCCCTAGTTTGAATTAGCTATCACAGTTCTACCCATTTGCCCATTCTAGAATTACCAAGCATAAGCTTATTCCCTCTTCGACAGGGCAGATCTTTTATCATTTCAAGTTATCTATGGACTCTACTCCCAAACTATATTGCCTTCTATTCTCAGTTTAATCATGCCTTAAAGAAAATAAATTAAACAGCAGTAATTATATATTAAAGCTACAATATGCTTTGTAAACTGTGATAACAACAAGCCACCTTAACACTATGATAGGTTAACTTTCATTGTGTAGTTGAGAAAACTAATACCTTAAAAAAAATCTAAACTATATAATGAAAGTCACAGAATAAGTCAGGGCAAAAACAATCATTTGAGATTTTTAAGGGTCCTAAACATATAGGGGTAGGGAGACCACAAAGTCATTTTATAAATATATGTATTTGACTATGTTGGGATTTGATAACATTTTGAGGTTTTCTTTCCAATATTTTGACATAAAAAAGGATTTGTATTAACTAAGTCAACCAGAAGTATTTTTATGTAATTTCTAAGAAATTCTGTTTTTTGAAGTTCTAAAACACCAACATCTTGTATCCATTATTTTTATTTATACTTTTTTCTTCTGACTTGAATATTGGTTCAATTATGCAAAGCTTCCAAGAGGAAAGCTCCATATTAAAAACTTCTGACCCCTTTGTGCATTTTTACTAACCAGTCTTTCGGGATTTCTTTTTCCTCCCCAGACCTGCTAGAATATGGTAGATGGCGACCTCTACTGGTTATCAGATAATGTAGCCAAAGCCACCTTGACATTTCAGCAAATAGCAACCTTTCCTCTGTGATACATAGGGGGAAATTACCAGAATGAATTGAAAAATAAATGTTTAAGAAAAATAACAGATTCTTGCTGGCTTTAATGCAGTTTGAAGTTCTATATTTAATAATTTATTTAGTTCAAGAAATGTATTTGGGGTTTTACCCCCATCTGTGGTTTATTTATTTTTTGAGAATAAAAGCATAGTTGCTGCAGAGTCGTTAGAACACGTATTTCAGCTTTCAAAAGCAATGCTTGCAGTTGTAGTTATGCAGAATGAATGAGTTCTAGAGATCTTCTGTCCAATATAGTGCCTATGGTTAACATTATGGTATTGTGAAAATCTTTTAAGAGGGTAGATCTCATACTAAGTGTTCTTACCACAATAAAATAAAAATAAACCATGCTTGATAGACTTTTATTTATTACAAAAGAATACAAGCTTGTTGTAAACAAATTTCAAACACTCTAGAAGTGATACTAGTAAAAAACTAAATTTCTTCATCAGTGCTTCCCCAGTCTAACTTTCCAGGATTCAGATTAATTTATCATGAGAAAATTTATTTATGATATGTAGATTACCTGGTTTAGAATCTTTGTCTTAATTCAGGTGGATGGAACTGAAGCATACATTGACCTCTAGACTAACAGGGTAAGCAGGAAAAGAAATAAAACGTCTAAAAAGACACCTTCCTTCCCTGCCCTTAAAGAACTGAATGCTCAAGAAGATTACCTGCTGGTTTTGCCAAAAGGAAGACTCAACCAGTTCTTTCTCCTAAGTGTCAGAGTGCTAATACTAATTTTCAAAGGGATAGGAAAAAGAAGAAAGCGTGCTTGAATGTGTTTGTCCTAAATCTAGGTTTTCAATGTTTGGTACAGGGCAAAACTCAATTTTAAGACTTGTCCTTCACTTTCAATAAAAAGCTGCTTGATTAGCATAAATATTAATACAAATTAAGTTTGTTTTTTCCTAATAGGCCAAATCTCTTTAAAAATATTAAACTTGCCGAATAACAAGGATTTTTGTTACTAGACATTTATTACTAGACATTGAGCACAAGATAATGCCAATGAAAACAAAAAATCTTAGTAGTTTCATAGAATTCATGGTTTGATTTAACCTATAAAAAAGAAACTGAGACTTAAGAGAGCTTTCTTATTCAGGATGAAGAAAAAGGAACGCTGGAATTGAATGTTCTGTGCATATAAATTTTTACTAGAGTTTCAAGATATGTTAATAGTTATGATACAAACTGCTCAAAGGCAGGTAAAATCTTAGGTATATCAAGTCCTTGAAAGTAGGAAGGAAAAAAATTGTATTCCAAGGAATTTACTGAATGAGTACAGAATAAAACACCATTCTCCAAAAAATGAAAATATTCACTAAAAGATTTAATCATTTTGTCTTAAATTATAGGCATTTGCTTTCTAGTTAGACATCAGAAGTTTCTGAACTGGATTTTAATGGCTGTTTAGGGTACAGAACTACCTCATGCTAACAAAGTGAATCAGGCTAATGGTTTTCAATTGCTGGTCTGCAGACCAGCTCTGGTTTGCCACAATATTTGTACTGGTCCACAATGAAATTAGAATACTCAGATAAATGAAGATAATTTTTCACAAAGCTAAGTACGTTTAATTCAAAGATCTGGGCTTTAAACTGCAAATGTTTATACTGTCAATTCTCTTTTTTGATAAAAAGATAGTAATATAATAAAATGAAAATTGATAAAACAAATAAAAATAAAATTAAAATTGCTCTTATTCAGCAAAAAAAAAAAAAAAAAAAATCTTGACAATGCTGTTTCCCCTTCCACATACTTTTGAAATTTTATTTATTTTTAAAATCTCAAAGCCCCTAGTCACTGTGTTGTCAGTACTCCACTTTCTCAATTCTTTCAAAACAGACATCTTACCCTAATATCCCAAGGATGAAACTTCGGATGTGAGCTTCGTCAGGTCAGAGTCGGTATGGTACTTACACAATTCCCCATTTAACAGTAAGAAAACTGCCAAAATAACATGTGACTTATCATAATGCCAAAATAGTTATAGAGCTGCATTTTGCGGAAAGAATTTTTTTTTCTTATAGTTTTCGAGAAACGCTTGTGAAAGCCACATGTATATCAGTGGGATTTATCTCTCAGAATTGGGAAGATATGTTTTGTCAGTCATAAATGAACTGTAATCCCCATAGACTCTAGTTTAATTCAAAAACACTCTCTCCAGAGCTGCTAAATTTGGCAATCCACACTCTCCCCTCCATATGCTATCCTTAGGGGATTCTACATACATTGTCCGTAATGGTTTCTACTTAGGATGTCTGGAAAAGTAGATATTATGGTCACAGAAGGGCCATTAAAGGGAATTTGAAAACAGATCCATTAAACTGAAGTATTCAATTGTAAGTGTCTTCAAGTTGGATGGACTACGCTAATTGATATTCAAGGAATAACTCCATCTGCCCACTGCTTATATCGTAGCCTCTGACTGCTCATGCCTGTATTGCTGACCAACCTGGTTTGGTATTCTCCCTAGAGAGAGAATTAGCAGAACACAGTGTGCATAAAGAGTACAGGAGATAAATAATGAATTGTCCTTAAATGTGGACTTCATTTCCATTCCATTCTGTTCTTCAGAGCCTTCACTGTTTCAAATAGCCATCTTTTTTTCATTAATTACATCAGCTTTGCTTTTGTTATGTCTTGTTGGAAAAGAGAAAAGAAAGTTTCCATTATTGCTCTTCTAGACTGCGGAATGAAGCAGTTGCTGTGTTTTGCAAATTTTCAGTTTTACCTTAAAATCCCTGGTCATTTTTTGAGTGGATTTAAAAATAATTTTCTGTGTTGTTATGCTAGCTTTCCCTGAATTTGAGTTTGTGCTTCTTTTCTCTATGTGCTTGTCTTCTGTGGCCCTCCCCTTCCCCCACACCTGGCTCTCATTTTCAAATCTAATAGTTCTCAAGAGCAACACAAGTTTCCCAACTTGGCCCTGTCTCTGCAATACAACACTATTTTTGAGTTTCTTTCTTTTTTTTTTTTCTTCAAATTTCTAAGTTTGCTTTTTCTTCTGTTCAACTGGTTTTTAGGAAACAGTCTCTTCTCTGCAGTATATGCTAGCTGTTCTCTGTTGGACAGTATCTCTGAGGTCATTGTCACGTGGCACTCAGCTAGGGATGAACTTGTAGTTTTACCTGCTGTAGCTACCTTTCATGCAATGGTAATCTTAGGAATAACATAGACATAGTAATTCCTTGAATCTGGACAGTACTTTGTAAATTTTAAAATTTCTTACCCAGTTCTTCTCTCATTTGATTTTTACAAGGATCCTGCATAGCAAATAAGATTGTTATTACTTTTTCCATTTTTCAGATGAGGAAAATATGGCCCTACAGAGTTATGTGTCAGGTCCAGCAAACACTACATACTAGAAAATGATGGAACAAAAGCAAGAAGGCTGGTCTTTTGTCTTTAGTGTTTTCTCCCAGGGTTTTTCCTGGGCCTCTCTTTCTTCATCTATAAAATAGGAAAAATCATGTCCTAGTGTTGTTACGAGGAAAAAGTGAAAGCATTTGGATAAAGCACTTAAAATAGTACATGGCACTTAGTAAGTACTCAGCAAATGTGAATTATTATTCTTTATTTGTCATATAAGTATAAACCCAAAAATTGGCAGAATAAGATACAAATGTAGCTGCATCTTTCTGCATGCTTAAGGATATAACAATCTATAAAGGAGAGTTTTTAAATAGCCATTGGCTAAACCTGATGATTGGAATTTTATGTTTGGTTCCAGTTGCATAGCAACAACACCCTCCTCCCGCTGAGGGGGAAATTATACATATAGGTTGATTCCTCCAAACAATGAAATCAGCTAATTCAAACAGCATAGTGCACAGTGTGGAGAATAGATTCTGGATTCATACCATCTCTCAAAATTTACAAGCTGTATGGCCATGGTTTAGACAAATTATTCAATCTCATCGTGCCTCAGTTTTCCTATCAGTCAAATATAGCTATTAAGGCTATCAAGTAGGTTTGTTGAGGGAACTAAATGAATATAATAGGGATGTTTAATTGGAATTCTTGACTATGACACCAAGATATGATTGATAGCAGACCTTCAAAATGAAATGTACAAAGAAAATATTCAAGTCCATTGCCTTCATAAGCCTCTTTCTCAGTGGTCCTTTACCCTGAGCATGGATATAAAAGAACCAGAAGAGCTGGGATTTGGGAACGATTTGTTAGGACTTTCTTAGGTGATGGCTGGAGGGGTAGTGCTGTCTCCCAGTGCTAGGTCAGTTGAGAGGAGCTTTGCTGGAACCACTCAGAAAGAGTGATAGGTGTTCCTGGACTGTGTGGATTGTGGCTTATCTCACGCCTTAGAAAGCAAAAACAGCTGATGACAATAGATCAGAGAGCTGCTCCTGGGAAGTAACTGCACCTGCCCTGCCCAGTAGCAGGTTAAAGGAATCTGGACCCCAGGGACTAGATATAGAAACTGGCTGTGATGTCAACCTGGAGTTGTTATTAAAGGGATCCCACTCAAGTACATGGTCTGCCAGGGAAAGGTGATGGCAGATACAAGTGACTGTACTAGCCAGGCCAAGCACTAAGGGGAGGATGATGGAGGCCAGCCAAAGCTGAGGCCTTGCCCATAGAAAGGAAATTGCAGCTGGAAGGTCATGGGAGGGAGTCCCTTGCAATGTTCCCAAGAGAGAAAAAGCCAGCATCAAACAACTTCTCCACCCCTTCACTTCCTCCCTGGAGAATATGCCGCCCTCTTATAAAAGCACCTGCTGGGGAAGACTTTTCCTCCACACCTTACCTCTCTTTCCATGAGCCTTCCATCCTCCGCGGCTTTCTCCCACTGCAAGCAGCCTACCAAAGGCAGGCTCTGGCCAATAGCAATGATGAGGTAGGAGTGTTTTCACTTTAAGTCAGACTCAAACTTTTAATTAGAACACAATAATGGGTGTTTCAAATGATAAATTAGATTGTGATTTAACGTGACTCTAGCACTACTATCTAAAAGTAACTAGTGAAGTCATAGACTAGCCCAAGATTTCATCCAAATAAAGGAATAGCCCCACTGAGTAGCACTAAAGGGAAAAAGAGAGACAAAAATAAAATTTTGTAATAATTTGTATAATACATGTTATTATATAATATGCATATTAGGTTTGTGGTCAACTCAAACCCCTCAAACTATTTTCATAGGAAATACCCTCACAAGTCAGGTCTTCTGCATCCTGTACTTGTACAGGTGGTTATTAAAAAACTGAAGAAAAAAATTTACTGTTGTTAGACTCCATTTTGTTGGTTTTACCCTACTGTTCCAGGCTTTTACAAATATTTGGAATCTCTCTTCTGATTCAGAAAGAATGATTTTTATGAAAAGTTATTTTTTTCTCTATCCCAGCTTTTGCCTTTGATAGTTTATAAGGATTTTTTTAAATCCTCTCTTAAGCCACTGATAAAAGACTTGAACAGGAAAATTATTCTTCAGTGAACATCCTTGGATATGTAGGTTCTTGTGTATACTAAGAGGATTTCACCAGGGCATATACCCCAAAGTGGAATTACTGGAGAAGTTACAAATTGATAAATTGTACATTCTCTAGGTAAGTTAAACACAAACAATCTGGATGCAGTTGACTTTTCTTATACAAGGGAGGTGCTGTTCTGGAAATCACTGTTTTTACTTAATATGTGTGCAGTGGGCCATGAAATGCATGTGGCAATGGCACCTAGTGTCTGGGGCTGGGGGAGCAAACTTCCAGGCCCAGATTTCCATGGGAGTATAGCAGCGGTGTCATTATCAGACTGGCATGATTTTGGCTCAGGTATGAGCTTGTTTCTACCTACATTCTAAGCCAGGTTTTTCTGTTTTATGGTGCTTCTATAAGCTAACCTTTCTTCTTTGAATAAACTCCATTTCTGTTTAAATATGAGGACAGAATTATTTTCTATAGCTTATAGCTAAGAGGATATTGCAGCTATTTTCCCATCACTGCTTAATCTTTCATTTCCATTTCTCCTCCCAACAATTTTAGAGCAAGACTCAAAACTCTACTAATACTCATATTCATAGATGTTTAAGCACTCTTGCAAGCTGGAGATTGCCATCACGAATAGGATTCACTCAGTTCCTTTTCTTTAAATGTCCATGCAGCTTCTTCAGCTGAAAAATTCAGCAGCTCTGAAGAACAGGGTTTCTGGGCTTTACGTTCTTTTCCTCTTCTTTCTTACTTATGCTCATTTCAGTTAGGTTTTATTTCCATGTTTATTTCTCACAGAAACAAAAAAAATAGAAATAAGATATCAACGGTAATACCAAAATCAGCAAATTTAGCAGTGATCAATACTTGGAGGAGAGAAAGCTGCATGTGTCTGAAAAATACACTGTAGTTCTTTGCCTATTGAAAGTGCACATTATCAGCACCAAAGCTGACCATGTATACACGATAACTCACAAAAATAAAGTGATAAGAACGCATTGCTTGCTTGTTATCCTGCTGGCCTTAGGCTGGCTCCTTTAGTTTGCTTTACATATTTATACTCTAATCCATTAATTACAGATCTTAAAATTTGCTTCTCAAAAGATAATTTTGTTTTACCTACTAATTTTTATAGAAAGGAATAATGTTATTTTAGGTTCACAGGTGCATTCTAGGAGTATTTTAAACAAATATTAAAAAGTGATTGAATTGGAATTCTCATTAATTTTCAGTAACCCATACCTGAAAAGGCTAAATCTCAGCATTAAGCTACAAAATTAATAAGTATATAAGACCAGACTGGTTTCTGTATGCTAGGAAGAGTTCTGAGAAAAGCATCTAATCTCTGAAGGTAAGCCTCTGACATTCACAGCTTTTACAAATTCTCAGGTCATTTCAATGCACAGCTGCAGTTCAGAATTAATGGCCTAGTAGGTATGTAACACCGGTGGACTTACTGGTTTTGCCTGCCTGGTGTTCTTGTTCATCTCTGCTGGTACAGGCATCCTGATTTCCTTTTGGGGAGCCACCCCTCCCCAGCTCTCAGCCTACATATAGTTCAGAAGGGGCTGACCGGAGGCTGCAGGGGTAGGTAAGTAACCCAGGCTTAGCCAAGCATTGCATTCATTACCCTGGCCATAGTGACTGGTTCCAGGATAGGTACTTGATCCAAGCTAGGTCAGTGAAGCTCAATTGCAACCATCTTGTTAGAACTGTGGAGAAGGAGGATTCTCCCCACTGAGATGTCACTAGGATCACATGTCAGCCTAGTAAGGGTAGAGGGGGTACATAGAGGCAGCTAAGAGTAAAGTCAATTCAGAGAGAAGCAGAAACAAACAAGAGTGAAAGGGGTGTGTGTGTGTGTAGCAAGTGATATTATTTCAACCCCTGGATCCATCTGTGCCAGAATTAGGTTAACCGGAAGCATGATATGTCTTAACCTACGTGGGATGCCATAACAAAATAGCATAGACTGGATGGCTTCAACAATGAGAATTTATTTCTCAAGGTCATGAAGGCTGGAAGTTTCATATCAGGGTGCCTACAAGGTAGGTTTCATTCTGAAGCCTCTTCTCTTAGTTTATAGCAGCTGCCATCCCACTGTGTGCTCACATGCCCTCTAATTTGTGCATGTTGAGAGATGGAAGAGAGAGAGAGAGAGAGAGACAGAGAGAGCACTTGAACAAGCTCTCTGGTGTCATTTCTTATAAGGACATTAATCCTATTGTATCAGGGCCCCACCCTTATGACCTCATTTAACCTTAATTACCTCCTTATAAACCTTATCTTCAAATATAGTCACATTAGGGGTTAGGGCTTCAACATAAGAATTTGGAAGGGACAAAATTCAGTCCATAGCATGATGCAATAAATTCCCTCCCCTATTTTTTTCCTTAAGGCATTGCAAAGGATTTTTAGTCACTTAATGTGACAGTTCCAAATGCTGTAGCCACTGCTGTCGATCTCAGCACTCAATTCATTCTATTCTGTTCTTATGCGTCTATCTGCCTTCCTAAGCAGACCAGTGCAGCTGGGGCAACAAGGCCTTTAGGACAGAAAAGTCCATTTAGTGCTATGGTTCAAAGCAAGGCCTCTAAAGCCTGGCTACCGGGGTTTGAATTCCAACTCTTCCATTTACTTAACCTCCTGTCTGAATGAACTCGTCCTTACAATGGTATGTACAGAGCCCCTATCTCTGGAATTATTATGAGGATTTGATGTGTTAACATTTATAAAATACCTAGAATAGTTTCTGCCATTGTGCTATAATAATGTTTGTTAAATTCATACATAGATCTGTGTTAAATCTCTGCTTGCACATTTACTAGTAAGTGACTTACATGTTACCTAACTTTTCCAAGCTTCTTTTTTCTATGGAGTACAAAGAGAATGAACTGATTGTTTTTGGAGATAGCGCATGCAAATTTATTAGCACACGTCCTGACATAGTAAACACTTGATAAATAGTGTGTGAACAAATGGATAAATTGCAACTAGAGAATGAAGTTTCCCTTTTGTCCTAAAAATTTCACTTTGAACTTAAGTATATTTAATTTTGGACTACTTAATAGACTTATTACATTAATCTATTTTTCTCTCTTAAGCATCAGTCATCTAATGCTCATATGTATTAATAAATACTTGAAAATGATAGTTGTGTTCAAATGAGATAAGAATTTAGTTGAGCATTTGGTAATCATGTTCTCTATAGTTCTTATAAAATCTGTTGCTGAAAAATACAAAGGCAAAGTGAAAGTCTAACAAGAGCTATACAATTACCAATTATTTGGATGGATTACTTTTCTAAGAAACTTTCTGTAATGGAAAAAACTATAGGCTATTAAAATTGTACTCTGTATATTTAAAATAAAGACCAGAAAAGCAGAGTGGATTGCCTCTTTCTGACTTATTTAGTCAAAGCAGGAACTCACTCGAAGTCAGGATTCTACCTGACTTTAGATGAGATTTATATTAATATAAATGTAATCCCCCTTCAAAGACTCTCTTTAACTGATGACTTGAGTTAGAAAAAAAAAAAAGATGATGATTATGTGATTTTGCAGCCAGGTTCACATTATAAATTAAATCTTTCCACTTTGCCTGAGTCTAAGTCTTGGAAGCAGACTTTACTTTCTTATCAGGGAAATCGATTTTTATCCCAAATAGACTATGGAGGTTGAGGTTTTGTTTTCAATTTGTGCTTAAATTTTTTTTCTATTTTAAAAGTATTACTATAAAAAGTTAATGAAGATATGTTTAAAGAAAAAGTTAAATAATTTTTCCCCACTACTTTCCCATCTAGTCATATCTGCCTGAGGCATCCGATATCATCAATGTATTTCCTTTTTTAATTAAAATGGAATGATTGTATACACATTACTTAGCATTTTGCTTTTTTGTTGTTATCAGTATATGATGGACATCCCTCCTCCAGGGCAATACATGTAGCTCAAATATAATCCTTTACATAGGATGTGATATTTCAAGTAAGTATGTACTGGAATTTATTCACCAGGATATTAAGTTCTCTTCAGATTTTATTTTATTGTCACCACAAAGAATGTGCCAATGAACATAAACATGTTCTTAGGTTGACAAAACATGAAATGAGATTTCTCTAATGTGCAGTTATTTTAGGGTAATTTCAAGGTGCTACCACATTCTTTAAACATAGTAGAAGAAACTGTCGACAGGAAACGTTGATAATAAAAATAAAAGAATGTAAAGAGTAAATTTAAGTAATTTAGGTCAAAAGTGATTGTATTCACTTTTGCAATGTAGTACTTGTTATACTCAACCTTCATAAATAATTTCTAGATCTGTGAAGAGGGCCATAAAGTCTCCATACTCACTTGAAGACCTTAGGAAGTCTCTTAAAATGTGGTCCCTGAGCCACACTGGTAGGGATCACGTGCATGTTCACAGTACAAATTCTATTGTCCCACCACCCAGAGATTTTTATTCAGTGGGTTTGGAGTGGGGCTCAGGTGGCTTCACTTTTCAACTAAAAAATTCCCAGGCAGAATTCCTGGATGAACTCCTCCACCTGTTTCTTTTGGCCCAGAGCCAAGAATGGTTTTTACATTTTTAAATGGTTGGAAAAAAATCAAAAGAATATTTAATGACATGTGAAAATTATATGCAATTCAAATTCCAATGTCTACAATAAAATGTTATTGAAATGCAGCTACACCCATTCATTCCATAAAGTCTATGGCTGCTTTTGTGCTGCACCAGCAGAGTTGAGTAGTTGCCACAGAGACCGTATGGCCACAGAGCCAAAACCGTTATAATCTAGCCCTTTACAGAAAAAGTTTGCCAGCTCCTGGATTAGATGATCTCTAACATCCCAGTCCTGAATTTCTGAGAGTATTTCTCAATGTATTTTATTCACCAAAGTTATTTACCTCCTTCAATAACTAAATACACCGCTAGACCCTAAAGCTGATACAGACTGTGGAGGTGCAAAGTGTGGGTGAAGGTCAGATACCATTGGGACAAGTTCCTTTTTACTAGTCACTTAAAAATTAGGAGGTGACATGAGCAACATAAAATAAATGATACATTAGCACAATCAGAAAATGAATGAAGACTGCAATAACTAACATTTACATGGCACATTGTATGTAGGAGACGCTATTTTCAGTGCTTTCTACATATTAACTCATGTAACCCTGCACAACAACTCTATGATGTAGGTAATATCTTTATTCCCTTTTAGTGGTTGAGGAAACTGAGGCATAGAGAGGTTAAAGTAACTTGTCCAAGGTCACATAATTATAAGTAGCATTATTGTAAATATAATTGTAAGTAATGATAAGGAATTTGAACCAAGGCAAACTAGCTGCAGAGTATGTGCTTAAAAGTACTAAGCTATTACCATGAGCAATAAGGCAAAAGTAACTGAAGGGGTAAAAATTGTATCTCAATTCCAACTGAATGTCAGGGTAGTAGGATACTACCGTCTGATGAACACTATATCACCTTATTACACATGGTCACAAGGTCAAATGTCTTCAGGGCCCATTAGAAACATCAATGAGTGAAGAACATGGCCCTTTCAAACCACAGTTCCTTTTCCTACTTTTGATTGTACTATGGAAACAGAGCTTCTTTACTGTAAGAAAACAGCTGCATAAGGGGTGATGATAACTGGTAGTTACCAGGCAAAGAAACCATCTGGTGTGGCAGGTACTGTGTGTAGCAGGGCAGGGCATGTCCCATGGAAAAAGGGCCTCCTATCCATCTCTACTGTGTTATTGATATGTAGACACGAGAGCAATTCAGATTTTTGTAGTGTAATCTCCCAATATTTAAGAGTTCAGCAATGAATTCAAATATTAAAACAAACAAAGAAAAGTCACTGTCTGGGCCAAACAAAA
Source organism: Eulemur rufifrons (assembly GCF_041146395.1). Taxonomy (NCBI): domain Eukaryota; kingdom Metazoa; phylum Chordata; class Mammalia; order Primates; family Lemuridae; genus Eulemur; species Eulemur rufifrons. The sequence continues at coordinate 63,900,695 of NC_090998.1, read as the reverse complement.
TAAGACTATAGGCCACCAGTGTGTGACCCATGCTTTAGCAATTTTCTCTTTAGGCTAAATCATCTTAATTCCAAGCCTTTCCATATGGCTTTCCAGGCCCAGATAATCAGAATCATGGCTGCCCCCTTGAACGGGTGTGAAACTTTGCAGTCATCTTTAGTTGATGAGAGTTACAAAGTTACTTTCAGAAGTTGAAGTCCTACCTGGAAGATAGTTATGCTATCAAGGCTAATGCCCTCCTCATGCTTGTTGAAATGTCTGCTTTATATTACAGTAGACAATCTTTACCAGGACTGGAAGCATTGATAGTGCTTTTCCTTAACTGAAAAGCATATTTTCATAGCTTTTCCAGGAATATCTTGGTGTTTTTAATGGAACCACAATCCATTCTCTTATTTAATCTGCAACCATATAATGTTTATTTCATTGAATATAATGCCTCATGCACATTCACTAATGGCCCTAGAATAAGAAAACTTTTTTAAATTTGAAAGTGCTTCAGAGCAGAGTACAAAAGAAAAGAACAAAACAGAAAAATGCCAGTTGTTTAGCTAAAGTGAAAAAAATAATGTTTGGTGTACTATAAACTCAAGTGATAAATCACTGTAAAAAAATAATTAAAAAACATTCATCATCCTGACAATCTGAAATAGTATTTAAATTGTTTAAACATTTTCTAAAAATCTACCTAAAGAACTTTCAGATCCCATAGGAAACAATATTTTAAAATATTTTCCATGATCATCTATACAGAAAAATAGTGTCTTAAATGGAATTTCAAAACCAATCAAAATTTATTGCTCAAATTTGACATTTATGTGTTCTGGTTGGAGTTCATGGACTCTGCACAAAGTAAGCATTATTTTGAATATTTTCAGTTACTTTAATATATAGTGTCATAAATAAGGGACAACTTGTCTTCAGAGGCCTGCCTGGGAGTTTGGAGTGTGAAAAACATGCTACCTTGGCACTCAAAAGCAATACTCAAGTGAACATTATCACAGTAAATGCTTTTATAGAAGTGCAACAGGATACTGAATTAAGAAATATGGAACTTTACAAAACATCAAGTTTTTAAAAATTGCAAAACACTAAATACAGCGTGGTATTCTTGGTTAGATCACAAAACAGAAAAAAGACATTAGTGGAAAACTATTGAAATCCAAATAAAGTCTGGAGTTAAGTTAATGGTAATATACCAACGTTGCTTTCTTAGTTTTGACAAATGCACTGAGGGAATGTAAGACGTAAAACTGGGGGAAAGTGGAGTAAGAGGTATATAGGAACTCTATCTTTGCTATTTTTCTGTAAATCTAAAATTATCCCAAAGTAAAAAGTATATATATATATATATATTTAATAAATGAAGCCTATTTTATTACTTCAAGTGTTAATGATAAAAAAATTTCAGCACAGCTGTTGCATTTAAAAAAGTGAAACTAAGCTGAAATAAAAAAAAAGTGAAACTGCATACTATGTTTAAAAATCAAAAAATAACAAAACATGGGGAGGAGGGGATGGGTGTATACATACATAATGAGTGCGATATGCACCGTCTGGGGGATGGACACGCTTGAAGCTCTGACTCGGGTGGGGCAAGGGCAATATACATAACCTAACCATTTGTACCCCCATAATATGCTGAAATAAAAAAGAGAAAAAAAAAAAGAAAAAAAATCACAAAACAATTTGTAAAAGTATTAATCTGTGCTCTTAAAACATCCAATGGAATAGAGTACGCTGATAAAATGCATGTGCCATTAAGTGCCATTTATGTATACACATGTAGGTAGTGTGTGTGTGTATGTTAGGTGGATAGTTGGGGGTGTATGAATATAGTTAGCACACTTAGATCTTTTTTTCAGTCAATAGTTCTGTTTCTCAAAATTTAAAAGAAATGAGGGTGGGAAGTGAGTCCCTAAATTTTTTTTTTTTTTTTTTTGAGATGCCTGGGCTAGAGTGCCGTGATGTCAGCCTAGCTCACAGCAACCTCAAACTCCTGGGTTCAAGCAGTCCTCCTATCTCAGCCTCCCTAGTAGCTGGGACTACAGGCATGCGCCACCATGCCTGACTAATTTTTTCTATATATGATTAGTTGTACAGCTGATTTCTTTCTATTTTTTTTTTTTTGTCTCACTCTTGCTCAGGCAGGTCTTGAACTCCTGAGCTCAAACAATCCACCTGCTTAGGCCTCCCAGAGTGCTAGGATTGAAGGAATGAGCCACTGCACCTGGCCTCAGTTCCTAAATATTTTATTAATAAAAATGCATTCAAATAGTTCTGTAAAAATCAAGAATGTAAATATATAGAGAGTAATACACACACATACACACACACATATATACTTTAAGAATTTCTCTCCTTATCACTGGGTTTAAAAAAGATAGTTTACAAGTAGACAACTTTCAACTTTTGTGTGTTTGTGGGCTTTTGATTTTTAAAAAACTTTTGTGCTTCTGTGTTATCTTCAAATATATACCAATAAAAATGATTATTGTTTGTGTCCAAACTCTATAAAACACAACCTTATACTAGGTTTTATTTTTGCACCAAAGAGAATACATGGTGATAGGTTTTCCTGTTGCTGTATAAAACAGAGGCATTGATGAGGTACAGTAGACATGTGCCAACGTGCTGAAATAAAATTAGTAGGTCTGTTATCGGGCAGAAGTAGGTCATGACAGGCCAACATTCTCACTGAAACAACTAGAAAATAGTTAAGTAAATAAAACCCCCATATTTTTAAGGATATCAGAGAGTAGGAAATAGCATGAACAAAAATTCCATGCAAAGAAGAACCACTCTGAAATAAGACGGCAATTTTTTTTTTCCTTTTTGAGAAGGGAAGAGAAAGTTGACAGTTGTTGGTCATCATTTTCCCTTGGGGCTGAGAAATTGATCTTGACCTATGCAGAGAGTTTCTGCTGGAAAAAAGAAATACTAGCAAATCTTTTAGCTTTCCTGAGGGGCTGGTAGAATCCATGGGAAAATTGAAGGGTCTCAGTGATAGAAGATAATGGTGGAACATTTGAAATGTGAGTAGAAACTTGTGCCAAACAATGTTTGGATATGGTGAGACCTCAAATAATTAGGATTAGGATATACTGATTTAACTGATAGTCTAAATAGAAACAAAGCGTGGAGTGGGCCCTAGACAGCCTAATATAATACTTCTGTATCATCACCTTCTATGACCCCAGCAGCAGATTGTGTCCCTCTTCCACCTCTGCACCAACACCAAGTCCTATGTCAAGCTTCTAGCAAATGGAAACCATTAGAAGAGCACCTCCAAGTTCAGTGTAAATGGTATTGTGTGAGTGGTCAGAGCCTAGCTCCTTCACTCCTTCGCTCGTTCGTGGAGACTGAAGGGACCTTAGATGGAGGAAGCACAGCATGAACTCATCTACAGATTGTATGTATGCCAGTTGTCAGTATCCCTTATGACTCCACTCCAGATGACATCAAGACCATATTACTGTGGAAGGTCTTCAACCCTGTGAATTAAACAGGTATACTTTTTATTTTTTTCTCTCAATAAAGATGAACTGAGGACATTTGCCTTGAGGGCATCAGAATCTTTAATTTATATTCACACATAAAAAGTTACATTAAAGAACAACAGTAGCAGCTCTAATGCTGCAAATTGTGCAAAGGTGATAGAAAAGGATTGGTGTAGCTAGTGATTCAGAAGTGGATCTTTTTTTTTTGATGGATTCAGTCATTAATTTTTAAATTGGGTTTTAAGCTCCAGTATTCTTGGCATTATTCCACCATGTATTGTTCTAAGAAGACATGAAGGGAATGTCAAATTCTAATGTCTTAGAACACTAATTTGTCACCATGAAAGAACAATGTAAACTTGAGTCAGCAGAAGGATTTGCTTCTGAGCTTGTTAATTTTAGTGAAAATGAAGAATTAAAATTCAATGCTGTAACCTTGGGAAATAGTTCATTCTCTTTAATTCATTCTCCTCTTGATGGAAAATTAGCCATATTTAACAGTTTGGAGTTTATTTATTGCAACAAAGAAGACATGACACATGGTTTAATCTCTAAACAACCTTAATTCTGCCTTTTTGTCACTGAGGGCGTGTGCTCCATTTATAATGGTGTATACTTGCTCAACTCTCTCTCTCTCACATACACACATGCTCAGTGATAAAATACTTAGATTTATATAAAGTTCCTAATGCCAATAATAAAAAAATGCAACATTTAAATGAACAGGAAAGTGCAACAAAGGCCTCAGAAAATCAAATATAATTTGGGGGAACATTGCCAGTGTAGGGGAACAGAGTATAGCATATATTTTCATTTTGCTTTGCTTTGCTGATTATTTATACTGAGTTCTTATAAATAAAAAAAGTCATGTGTTCTAAAAAAATCTGTCAAAAATGGGCTTGTATTATGTACATTACAAAATGTTACTTAATGAGGACCTCAATTTGAATTTTAATATAAGCAATTAATAGAAAATCGAGGCCCTGGCCAGGCAAGGTGGCTCACACCTGTAATCCTAGCACTCTGGGAGGCCGAGGCAGGCGGATCACTTGAGCTCAGAAGTTCCAGACCAGCCTGAGCAAGAGCGAGGCCCCATCTGTACTGAAAATAGAAAAATTAGCTGGGTATAGTGGCATGTGCCTGTAGTCCCAGCTACTTGGGAAGCTGAGGCAAAAGGATCACTTGAGCCCAGGAGTTTGAGATTGCAATGAGTTAGGATGATGCCTCTGCACTCTACCCAGGGCAACAAAGCGAGAGTCTGTCTCAACCAAAAAAAAAAAAAAAAAAGAAAAGAAAAAAAAGAAAACCGAGGCCCTTTTAGGAGTAACCTGTGACAAGTTTTTCTGGTTACAAGGAAACAATTTACTCTTATAAAAGAGTCTAGGTAAAGGAAAATTTTTAAAATTCTAAATTCTAAATATCAGTAAATGTTATTTTTGCAAACATAGTTTTTATAATTAGATATATCATTATTTCACATTATAGAACAGAAGGTATATAAGAAGATTATCTATTTGATCATAAATCCATTTAGAAATGTTATCTAAGTTCATTGATTTTTATAGCACTTTTTCACATAGATCATCTGGAAAGTCTACAATAAATAGTACTTGCCACATATTAAAAAATATTAGTTCCACACTATTTTTAAAATCAAGTTAATTTTTAGGCTGGTTTAGGTTCCCCTATGACTTCCTTTCATAACATCTTGTATGTCTCCTTCATCATATTTGTCAAATTTACTAATTGAGTAATTGTACCATTTTTGATGTAATGCCTTTTCTGTTATTTTCTGAACTCCAAGAGAGCTTCGACTACATTTCCTGTTCATTACTCTATACATAATATTTAGCCTAGTGCTTGAAACATAGGGGTACTCAATAAAGATGTGCTTAATGAATAAAGGATTGAATGCTTTACACCAGGACTAGGCAAATTATGGCTCAAATCCAGCCACTGCCTGGTTTTTATAGCCCTCAAGAATGGTTTTTCCATGTTTAAATGAATCTATTTTTCAAATGGTCATATAAGTGCTTAAATAAAAGCCTCAGTTTTACCTGTTGGCTGATAAATTCTAAAATATTTACTATTTAACACTTTAAGAAAAAGTTTTCTGACCCTGGAATAGACCAGCACTGCCCAATAGAACTGTTGTGATGACAGAAATGTTCTATATCTGCACTGAGCAATAGCATAGCCACAAACCACATGTGGCTATATTGAGCACATGAAATTTGTCTAATGTCACTGAGGTAGTGAACGTTTTATTGTTAAATTTTAATTAATTTAAATAATCTCATGTGGCTAGTGGCTAGTGTGTTGGACATCAGCAGATCCAGATATATATACTTCATGTAAAGAGAGTAAACAATTACTTAAAGGGCAACTGTATCCAAGGAAAAACTGAAAAATAGATGCTAATTTTGCAGTTAGTTGGTCTTTCTCACAAAAAACATTAAAAAAATCTAATTTATTTACCACCAGTTCATTAAAACAACTAATGTTATAACAATACTTTGAAAAGGCCTAAAGGTATAAATTAGTTCATTTAATTGGATAGTTATACAGGAACTCATTTAAAATAAGCAGCAGTTCTTCATTCTATGAACTGTGGGTGAGAATAGAATTCTTTTGGATAAGGCAGATAATGTTAATGTTCTACTAACAAATAAATGAAAGAAATTGCTTTTATGAATATTTTAAAGCTTTTTTCACATTATAGTTGGAAATATCACTTATTTGCAAAGAAATTCTTGAAATACATAGGGTTCTATTAAAGCAAAATGTGCTATAATGCAGTAGGAAAATATCAGAGCACATATACAAGTCAAATCAGCAGTATAATCTGGTAGTGTCCTCAAATAGTTAGCATTAATGTAGGTATTAAAGTAAACTGAGAAGTAAAGATTCAAACTGCAGAGTGAAGTTTACAATACCCACATCCATATATGATTTCACATCTTTAAGAAGACAAGTACTTAAAGGGAATTCTGAAATATGTACTATTTAGGATTGAAATTGTTTGGTGCTGTTATTTATAACACTTACAGCAAGTAAAAAAAATTTGAAAATTGAAGTATATTTCCTTTTCATGCTTATACTGTTTCTGACATTTCTATGTATGAAATAATATCTTCCCAAGTAGAACTACTTTGGCTGCACTCTTTTATTTCAAATGATTTTATCATTAGGGAAAAATTTGAAATCACGGTGGACAAATAATCCCTTAATGCTTTTTCTGGCTAGCAAGTAATTTGTCAAAGCAATCCAATTTCCAAATAGCACACAAACTCGGTAAGATGTTGAGCCAATGCATCTGTTCCTCTCTGTATTTAGAGTATGCACAAATGCCTTTCATTTGTGTGTGTGTGTGTGTGTGTGTGTGTGTGTGTGTTGGGGTGGGGGGGCAGAAATCCTGTGGCTCAATTTTCTAAAAGGACAATTTAATCAGTAAAAAAAATCATTCACAATTTCTCAGGTTTTATTGAGACATAATTTGAGTGTAATAATACCTATCCATTTTAAGTGTACAGGTTAATGAATTTTAACAAACATACAAGTTGTGTATTCAAAACCCAAATTAAGATTTGGGACATTTTCATCACCCAAGAAAGTTGCCTCATGCCCATTTTTAGACAACGTCTCTCTTCAGTCCAGCCTGCAGACAGCAGGTGATCTGTTTTCTTTGTCTACAGTTTTGATTTTTCTAGAATGTCATGTAAATGGAACCATATAACGTGTACTGTATTGTGCCTGGCTTATTGTACTTAGCTACTAAGTGTAATGCTTTTGAAATTCACCCATGTTATTACATGTATCAGTAGTTTATTCCATTTTGTGGCTCAGAAGTACTCCGTTGTGTAAATATACCACAATATTTCTATCCATTCTCCTGTTAATGGACTTTTGGCTACCATGAATAAAGCATCTATTAATATTTTCTGTGTAGACATATGTTTTCATTTCCCTTTTGTAAATATCTATGGGTGGAATTGTTGGGTCATATGGTAAGTATATGTTTAACTTTATAAAAATCTGCCAGATTTTTCTCCAAAATAACTATCAGGTACATTCCCATCAGCAACATATTAGTAGTGTCCTACATTGTCTCCAATAATTAGTGTTATCAATTCCTTTAATTTTAGCCATTCTATTGGATGTGTAGTGATATCTCCTTGTATTTTTAATTTGTATTTGCCCTGATGACTAAGGATATTGAATACTTTTCCATGTGTATTTTGGCAATATGTATATCTTCTTTGGGTGAAATGTTTGTTAAAATTTTTAGCCTTTCTTTTTACTGAGTTGTATGTCTTATTTATATATTCTGCATAAGTTTTTTATCAGGTGTGTTCTTTGCAATTTTTAAAAAATCAGTCTGTGTCCTGTCTTTTCATTTTCTTGTGTCTTTTGAAGAGCAGACATTTAAAATTTTAATGAAGTGCAATTTGTTAAATTTTTCATTTATGGTTTGTGCTTTTTGTGTTCTATGAAATGTTTCCTTAACCAAAGGTTACAAAGATTTTCTACATTTTCTTCTAGAAGTACTTTAGTTTGTCATATTATATATTTTACTGTTTATTTAAAACATTGTTTGAAAAGAGGTCCAAAGGTATTCCCAGACTGTCAAAACGGTCTATGGCACAGAAATGGTTTAGCTATGCCACCTGTATTCCCACTTCCCATACCTAGTGCTTAGGTTGCCCTCTACCCTGGGAGATATATTAAATGTCCTTAATGCTTCAGTTTTGAATATTGCAATATAACAAGCTTTGCCTTATTTTATCTTATATAGTTTAGTTCAATAAACCTTAATTGAACATGTGAGACTGGATCTCTATGCCAGAACCTGGAGATTCAGAGATGAATCAGACACTCCCTATCTGTGAGGAAGTTAGGTACAATAGTGTAGGTAGATACTTAAGTAGGTATGGTACTATACTGTTTATGAGCACATGTGCGAGTGACCCAAATGATGTTCCTAGTCGACTCTTGGGTGGTGGTGAAGGTGTGAGTAGAATATCAGGAAATGCTTCGCATAGGAATTGACACACATTCAGAAACCCGGAGGATAAGAAGGCATTAAATAGAGATGGAAGAGACTGTTTCACACAAAGGAAACATGTGCAAGCATTAAACTTAATTCTATATCTAGAGTCCAGGTGCAGAAGAATGGCTAAGGGAGAAATTATGCATTGCCTGCCCTCATATCCCTCAGGATAAGTCAAGGAAGAACTCTTTCTCAAAATGTAGAAGCCAAAGCTCATTCCCACTCTTTTTATTTCAAAAAAAATGTAGGGGATACAAGTGTTTTATTTTATTTTATTATTATTTTTTGGTTGTTGGATGGATGGATGAATTGCATAATGTTGAAGTCAGGGCTTTCAGTGTACTTGACACCAGAATAGTGCACATTGTACCTGATAGGTACACTTTCATCCCTCACCCCCACCCTCCCCCTTCTTAGCTTTCAATGTCCATTATACCACTTTATGACCATATACATTCCTTGTTTAGTTTCCACTTATAAGTGAAAACATATGGTATTTGTTTTTCCATTCCTAAGATATTTCACTTAGGTTAATGGCTCCAGTTCCTTCCAAGTTGCTGCAAAAGACATTGTTTCATTCCTTTTTATGGCTGAGTAGTACTCCATGGTGTGTGCATGCATATGTGTGTGTGTGTGTGCGTGTGCATGTGTACGTATACACATTGATTTTCTTTACCCACTCATCAGCTGATGGGCACTTGGGTTGGTTCCATATATTTGTAATTGTGAATTGGGCTGTGATAAACATTTGAGTGCAGGTATCTCTTTGATATCATGATTTGTTTTCCTTTATGTAGATATCAGGTAGTAGGACTGCTTGATTGAATGGTAAGTCTACTTTAAGTTCTTTGAGGAATCTCCATACTGTTTTCTATAACGGTTGTACATTCCCACCAACAGTATAAGAACATTCCCTTTTCACTGCATCCATGCCAACATCTATTGTTTTTGACTTTTTAATAATGGCCATCCTGACAGGGGTAAGGTGGTATCTCATTGTGGTTTTAATTTGCGTTTCTTGATAATTAGTGATATTGAGCCTTTTTTTATATGTTTCTTGGTCATTTGTCTTTTTTTTTGAAAAAAATCTGTTAGTATCTTTTGCCCAGTTTTTGATGGGGTTATTTTTTTTTTCTTGCTGATTTTTTTGAGTTCTTTGTAGATTATGGATATCAGCCCTTTGTTAGATGTATAGTTTGCGAATATATTCTCCCATTCTGTAGGTTGTCTGTTTACTCTGTTGATTACTTCCTTTGCTGTGCAGAAGCTTTTTAGTATAATTAAGTCCTAGCTATTTATTTTTGTTGTTGCTCTATTTGGCCTTACTCATAAATTCTTTGCCTAAGCCAATGTCTAGAAGAGTTTTTCCTACATTTTCTTCTAGAATTTTTATAGTTTCAGGTCTTAATTTAAGTCTTTAATCCATCTTGAATTGACTTTTGTATATGATGAGAGATAGGTATCTAGTTTCATTCCTCTGCATGTGGCTTCACGATTTTCCCAGAGCTACTTATTGAACAGGGCGACCTTTCTCCAGTGTATGTTTGTCTGCTTTGTCAAAAATCAGTTGATTGTAGCTACATGGCTTTATTTCTGGGTTCTCTATTCTATTACATTGGTCTCTGTGTTTACCTTTATACCACTTCCATACTGTTTTGGTAACTACAGCCTTGTAGTATAATTTGAAGTCAGGTAATACGATGCCTCCAGATTTGTTCTTTTTGCTTAGGATTGCTTTGGCTATTCAGGCTCTTTTTAGGTTCCACACGAAGCTTACGATTTTTTCTAGATCTATGAAAAATGACATTTTTTTTTGAAGGGAATTGTATCGAATCTGTAAATCACTTTGGGCAGTATGGACATTTTAACAATGTTGATTCTTCCAATCCATGAGCATGAGATATTTTTCCATTGGTTTGTGTCATCTACGATTTCTTTTCTCAGAGTTCTGTAGTTCTCCTTGTGGAGCTCTTTCACCTCCTTGGGTAAAAGAGCTATTGAAGCTATTGTAATTGGTGTTGGGTTCTTAATATGACTCTCAGCTTGATGGTTAATAATATCTCTCATGAAGATAGATACAAAAATTCTCAATAAAATACTAGCAAACCAAATTCACCATGATTGATGGGTTTCATTCCAGAGATGAAAGGATGGTTAAATATATGCAAACCAATAAATGTGATTCACCACATAAACAGAATTAAAAACAAGAATCATATGATCATCTCAATAAATGCAGAAAAAGCATTTACTAAATCCAATACCCCTGCAAGATAAAAATCCTCAGCATACTAGGCATAAAAGGAACATGCCTCAAAATAATAAGAGCCATCTATGACAAACCCCCAGCCCACATCATACTGAATAGGGAAATATTAAAAGCATCCCCCTCTAAGAACTGGAACAAGACAAGGATGCCCACTGTCACCACTTCTATTCAACACAGTACAGGAAGTCCTAGGCAGAGAAATCAGGCAAGAGAAAGAAATAAAGGCATCCAAATCAGGAAAGAGGAGATCAAACTATCCATTTGCCAATGATATGATTTTCTATCTAGAAAACCCTAAAGATTCCACCAAAAGACTCCTATAATTGATAAATAAATCTAGTAAAGTCTAAGATCACAAAATGGATGTACGCAAGTCATTCCCACTCTTCACTAGAATCTTCAGCTTGCATTTACCATTCTATCCTGGCAGGCAAAAGCTCTTTCTCTCCATCCCTTTTCCCCAGAAACTTTTAGGAGGTGCACAACCCTTGGCTAAAAGAGCCCTTCCCAAAAGGACACCTCCCTGTTTCCTATGCCCTTCCTCAGCCTGTCCTCTCAGTGTGACTCCTTGGCTTTAGCAGTTTCCTTCACTCCTGGATTAGAGGGTGGCAAGTGATTGTGTACTTAAATACTATGGTACAAATGGTAGGGACATCTGGGTACAAACTCACAGCTCCAAGTTCTCCTTCAGTACTTGAGCCCATGTGACCCAGTCTAGCTAGAGCAGTGGAAGTCCTTTCTCATCCTTGACTAAGTGAGTCATTTATTACATTCTAAACAAAGATCATTACTAATGAACATTCCTATTTATATCATCTTCAAAAGTTGGCATGGTGGCTCACATCTGTAATCCCAGAGCTTTGGAAAACCAAGGCACAATGATCCCTTGAGGCCAGGAGTTCGAGACCAGACTGAGCAACATAGCAAGATCCTGTCTCTATGAACAAAACAAAACTGTCCTCACAGCATTTCCTCAAGCCCGCAGCAGTTTCTTTTCAGTTAATTAGGGACTATTATCTCTTTAGTGCTGTTATTAGCTATGATAGAGCCTTTCCTGCCTCCTTTCTGCCAGGGTATTTGGGGCCATTCCTTTCTGCAAAGAGCTCCATTTTCCCTTCCTTTATCAATATCAAAATGGAGCAAATTCTGGCTGCCTATTGCCCAGTATTCTTGCTAAGATAGGTGTGTAGATAAAAAGTCTATATATTTGAGGATTTTTCCTATTGAGTTCAAGAATTGTGTCCTTCACTCAGTTATCCCTATGAGAAACAGGTGGCCTACCTTTGAAGGTTTCTATTTCCGATTGCTGAGGTGGTGTCACATCTTTGTAAGAAAGAGGATGATAGTGTTTCTTGCCCTCTGTGAGAGGGCTTTCCTTTTCTTTTTTTTTGAGAGCATTTTAAATTATGGCCACAAAATTTCATAACTTGACTTAGCCAGCATTATTCCTTTTTCTCAGAGGATAGGCTAATTTATTTTTCCCATGGAGGATCAGTGTGTTAATTTCCTTCCTTTCCTCCAAAGCATGTTCTGAATGCTTTCCCTGCCAGACACAGGACAAACAGTTAAAATGATATATTTTCTGTCCCTCCAGGTCAAATAGAGGGATACAAAAGTTTTAAAATTAAGTGCAATAAAGTGCTATTGATGCTGTCATAGGCATCTGTACAGAGTATAGTTCGGACATAATAAAAAGATAGTGATTTCCTTTGGGGCCAGAATCATAAATATTGAAGGACAACATGGGAAAGCATTGACAGGGAGAGAAAGGGAAGTTAGCCTTCCTGGAAGAGGGATCAGGGAAAGCAAAATCCAGATAGAGGAACAACTTGAAATGTTGTGGGAGTCACAGCAAGTCTGGAGAATTTGAAACCTGGGGTTATATGGAGTGCAGCAAAAGATTACATTGACGAAGTAGCCAGTGGAAGTATCATGGAGGATTTGAATGCCATGCTAATTATTTAGGCTTTCCTGTAAGGACCTGGAATGCCCACAGAAGCGTTATAAGCAGGGATTAGGAGACTGATGCCAGGAAACCAAATGGGCAGTTTGGAGGCCCTGAACTTAAATGGTAGCAGTGGGATTGGAGAGAAGAGAAATGTAAGAGGAAGGACAAATATGACTTACTGTTTAAATGGATTAGAAGGAGAGAGATTTCTAGGATGATTATTGTTTTCAGCCAAAAGTTTCCTTCATGAAAAGGAGTATTAGAAGAAGGACAGGTTTGACAGGAGAGTTCCGTTTTAGACAAGTTCATTTTGAGGGCTAGGGAAATGTCCCTGGGGAGTGGCAATGTCCACGAGGCAGTTGGATAAGCAGGACTCAAGCTCAGAAGAGAGATTCAGGAGAGAGACCTAGCCTAGAAATTAAGACCTGAGCATCATAGGCAGTATTGGAAGCCCTGGCTATGTCCCTTGGAAAGCCTGTAGGTTGACAAAGGCCCAAGGTCAGAGCCCTCAATAGAGAAGACTAACATTTTGAGGAAAAATAGAGAAGAGTTTGCAAAGAGGGCTTAAAGTGAACAGACAGTGAATGCAAAGGGAAAACTATAGGAGTAGTGGCTTCTCTGGCTTCCATGAAGCAACTCAGGGGTCAGGTATTCTCTCCACCTCCCCTATATCTAGCCTTTCTGTCTTTCTCTCTGTATTGACTTTATCTCTTCTCTCTCATGATCTCTTCCTCTGCTCATTTAAAGTTTCTAACCCCTCGTAACATTGGCTTCACATGGCCAAACACTGTTTCTAGAATTTCTTTACATATTGATACTATGACCTTTCAGCTCCTATTCCATTAGGAATTTAAATTTCTATTTAAAATTCCTAAGAAAGAGAGAATATGATTAGGTTTAACTCTTCTTTTTGAGCCAGGCCAATCAGAGACCCAGGCTTCCTTGACCAGATGTCCACTCCCACTCCCACCACCTGTGGTGTTGAGAGTCTTGGGTATAAAACATGGTATCCTGGATTCACCTCCTTGGCAGAGATGTGGACAAGGAGAAAAAAACAAGAACAAAAACAAAAACAACGCTGTTATGTTGAATGATATATGTGGTTTAAGAAAGTTTAAAGAAGGGAGTTTTCAACAAAGGCATGTGCCATAACATTGTCAACAAAGAATCCTTTAGATTTGGAGATATGGATGCCTGCTGAGGTACCTGGCAGTGCTGGGATGGAGGGATATCTGGTTGCTGTGAGTTGTCAATAAAGGAGTGAAAGAAGTGAAGACATAGAGTTGTGGCTTCCACTCAGTCAGGATCTTGATTATAAACTTTATAATATAAAAAAAGGAGGAGTGTTGATACAGGTCACAGAGTGGTAGTTGTTCCTTTTTTGCTCTTTTGAAACATGTATTTTATTGTCTTAGGTATTTGCCCTTGTTCTGTAGTAGAATGATGGGTCTGGACTTGTGAGCACAGATAGTAGAACTACTCTTAAAAAAAAAAGAAGGAACCTTTTTAAATGAGACTGTGGGAAGGAAGGAAGAAGTGGATGTGAGCAATTTGTAGGAAAGGTAAGGTGTTGGCAAAAGACACTGAAGCCTATTCCATAAAGTCTTTCTTCCTTCATTTCATTCTCTTCTCCTCCCTTCCCTAAGAGTTAACTGATAATCTAGGGCTCCAACAGATCCTGAGGGAATCCCAAAATGATCTTATAGAAATCAAATGCAGGATAACTGCCCTGGTCCTTTAAGGCTGAGCAAGCTCTGTAGTGTGAGGTAGCTTACGAGGTAAAGCCAGGCTGCTGGCAGACTTACTTTACAGTGTAGCTTTCTTGAGAGCCATTTACGATGCTGACCTATTTACAGGGTTTTCAGCCAGTCCTACATTCTAGGTCAGCCTACCCAGCTTGCACTCTGCCCCTCAACCCAGCCATGGCTGTGGTGTCATGGGCTACCTAAGAGATATATTAGAAATTGCTTACTCTGTCTCATTATATTATATAAATACGGAAACCGAGACTTAGATGAAATGACTTTCCTGGGGATTTATACCTTGTGGCAAAACCAGGAATAGAACACAGGCTTCCCAGCTCAAGGCTCAATGTTGTAATTTTTCATTTTTTAGTATAACAATTTTCCCACTAATATCCTGCCTATATCCACTATATCTGCATAACCAGAGTTCTGCCTTTTGAATTAGACTAACAAGCCAGTGTCCTAAACTAAGTCAGGTTCCAGTATGCTTTTAGTTAGCCTGGCATAGACTGCCCATTTCTGGATAATCAGGACATAGGCTCTAAAGCAAATTATATAACACAGGCCTTTATTCACATCCTTAATTTTTTTTTTAAATAGAAGTAGTTGCTAAAATTTTGTAAGCAAGAGCTTCCTCTTTGTTTCAAGGGGAGAGGGGAAACAATGATATAATGAAAAGATGTGCAGAAAAGAGAACCCTGCTACACTGTTGGTTGGAATGTATATTAACACAATCATTATGAAAAACAGTATGGAAGTACCTAAAAAAACTAAAATGAGAACTACCATATGATCTAGCAATCCCACTTACGGGCATATATCCAAAGAAAATGAAATCAGTATGTGGAAGAAATCAGGATGTTCATTGCAGCATTGTTCATAATAGCCAAGAATGGAAGCACCCTAAGTGTCCATTAAAGAATGAGTAGATAAAGAAAATGTGATATATATACACAATGGAACAGTATTCAGTCTTAAGGAAGAAGGAAACTCTGTCATTTGTGACAACATGAATGAATCTAAAGGACATTATGCTAACTGAAATAAGCCATGTACAGAGAGACAAATACTGTATGATCTCATCTGTATGTGGAATCCAAAAAAGTTCAACTCATAAAAGTAGAGAGTAGAATAGGCTGTGGCAGAGGGAGGATGGGGAAAGGGGAGATGTTTGACAAAGGGTGCAAAGTTTCAGTTACATAGAAGGAATAAGTTTTAGTGGTCTACCGCACAACGTAGTGACCTCAGTTAATAATAATGTATATTAGAAAAATGTTCTTAGTGTAGATTTTAACTGTTCTTACCATAAAAAAATAGTTGAGGTGAATATTGTTAACTAGTTTGATTTAATCATCCCACAATGGATACATATATCAAAACATCACACTGTACTCCATAAATATATACAATTATTGTTTTTCGATTAAAAATAAAAATTTTAAAAACAAAAGACAATGTAGGGATTGCACAAAGATACTGTGATTCATTGAAAACCCAAATAAAATGGCAAGTCATTGCACCTACAGAGTAGACTGTCTGACACAGTGATATCTTTCCAATCATGGAACTTGTAAGCATTTCATACATGCCAAATGAGTTCCTACAGTTTTGTTATCTGAGCAGTTGTCTATTTATGAGTCCCTTTCCATAAAGAACATATTCTCTGTATTCCTCCCCACATGCCAGAAGCAAGACAACATGCCCCTTGTGTCAGAGCCAAAGCAAAGATTACTAGCTATCTCGGCAAGCGTGGAATTACTGTCTATTAACATGGGGGCATATCAGTGTTTGGTGCCTTCCTGATTTAAAATGACCAAACCACAGGGGAGTGGCCTTGCAAAAGTCTATATGTATTTAAAGCAAACCAAAACAAAACAAAAAGCACACTGGTCTTGGAGTTGGAAAACCTGGGTCACCTTGGGCAAATCATGCATATCTCTTTGAATTTCCCTGTAGAGTAGGGATATCTTACTTACAATGACACAGGTATGCCAAAATGGCCATGGAAGCGTAGAGAAAGGAAAAATTAAGCCTGCTAAGGTTAGTTGGGGAAGATTTCTATAAAAAATGACAGTTGAGGTGGGTCTGGAAATGTGAGCACAGCACAAGAGGAAAAAGGTAAGGAAAAGGGTTTGAATTGGACTAAGTGTGCAACATCTATTACCTGGGCTGAGGTAATCATCATAGCCCTTTTCGTAAAGACAGAAACTGACCATCAGAGGTTTCTCAGGGCTCCTACGTACATCACCAAAACCTGAGAACTGCATGTCTTCATCTAGTCATCTTTCCCAAATGGACAAAACACATGTCCCTCCAAATATCTAGCCTTCCTTCTGCTCTTACCTCTGCACTGTTGTGTTCTTCCTCCTTCTCACTCATTCCCCCACTACTGCCATCCTTTCTACTGAGGTCCTCTGGCAATCCCTATTTACAGAAAACCAACTACCCTACACCATCAACCTTTTTCACCAAATACCTACTTCCTTGAAGCTTGGCTAGCTCTCAAGGAACTGCTTCCCCTGCCACTCTCTCCAGTGCAGGATGCTTATTTTCTCACATAACAAGGGCCATAAGGAGAAGCTGGGAGGCTGAGAGAGGGGTTGGCCTTCTTCTTGGTCCCCACTGTTACTCCTTACTCCTCATCCTTAATTCTCCACTCTTGAATTAAATAACTTAATTTGAGGATGTGAGCCAGCTATAGCAGTTGCCATTACTTATCTTCTACTAAATTCTCAATAAGATTTGGCATTTGTCTATCATTAATGATGTTATTTTCCTAGATTAATTCTTTGGAATAACATTTTTTTTCAAGCACTTCTCTCTTGCTAGACTTCTTCAGTAACCACTTGAACATCCATAACATAACTAATTACAGATCTTGAGCTCAAACTCTCCTATGGGTTCTAAGTTGCATATCTTCATTTGGTGTTCCAACACAACACATCCAAAATTGAACATTAATCAACTCTCAAGAAACCCCTTGGCCCTTTGTCCCTCTTGGATTTTTTTGCCTCAGTAAATGGCTATACTACCCAGCTAGCCACCCAACCTAGACACTCAGCATGTATCCTAGACTTCATTCTCTTCCTCTCCTATGGTATCAATCAGTAGCCAAATCATAATCATTTTACCTCTTTGATTTCTCTCACAATTTTTTTGTCTTCTCCATTTCTATTTCCTCTGCCTTAATCCAGGCATTATCACTTTTCATGTAGGCTTCTGACATAGGCTCCTAACAGCTGTCCCAGCCTCCATATCAGTTCTACTCCAATCCATCCTCTAGGCTACAGTGTGATTTTTCTAAAATAGAAATATAATCACATCACTCCTTTCTTCAACTCCTTCAGTGGATCCTCTGGGTTGAGAGGAAATCTACCTGTTTCACATGGCATTCAAGGTCCTCCATGTTTAGGACTCTGCCAGCCTCTCAGGTCTCAGGTCTCTGGTGTGTATATCTCTATACACACCATTCACATTACTCTACTTTCAAGCCCCTATTGGTGTCATGCTGTTTCATGTTTTTACAATACTTTTTGCTAATCCTTATTGAGATATTTCTACATTCAAGGCTCTCTATTAAGTCATCTATTCCTTCTCACAACCCTGTGTGGTCAGTTACTCTTTCTCCCCCAGTTGAAAGATGAGGAAAATAAGGCACAAATACGGTAGTAACTTGACCAAGGTCACAGAGCCAGCAAGGGACAAAAGTGGAATTTTTACCTCGATCAGTCTCCCTCTAGAGTCCATACTTTTGACCACTATTATAGCACTATAATGCTGCCCCTTTTTCTGGATGCTTCCTTCTTTCTTCGCTTAGCTTACCTCATACTTACTCCTCATCCACTTAATCAGGCTTCTGCTTCTATCACATCTCTGAAAAATGTCTCACAAAAAAATATCAATGATAAACCAAAGGGAATTTTTCAATTGTCTTTTTACTTTGTCTCTCAAATGCTTTCAACTATTGGTCACTCCATAGGCCTTCACACAGTGTTTTTCTTCTTTGGTTTATGTGATGATACGCTCTTGATCTTTATGCTTTATCATTGGGTGTGCTTTCTCAGTCTTCTTTGTTGTTTATGGTTTTCTACAGAACCTTCATACTGGAATTATTCCAGATTCATTCCTAGTTTCCCCACTCTTCTCTCCCTATGCTTTTTACCCAGAATGATCTCATCCACATCCTAGCTTCAATTTCCATGTATATGTTGATAACTTTTAAACTTATATCTAAGCTTTCCCTTTGTGATACAGAACCTTATAGACCAGTGCTTCTTTAACATTGAGTATCTCAAAAGCATCTTAAACTCAACATATCCAAAATGGAATCTGCAGATTTTCCCCCCAAATATTGCCCGTCAGCATGCCTTAGCAAGATCTTTCATCTAGTCAATCTAGAAACGATTATAGTCCTTCAACCAAAGAGCACTAAGAACATTATCTATAGTCCCTGCTAGATTTATTTAGCTTACTGCAGCCAGGAAGAATGCATTCTAGAGAAATCATGGGTTGTGCTAGTACAAGGGAGTTGGCAGGAGCTTCTTATAGGATTTGGGCTTCTTTTGCATGGTTGTAGGTAGCATTTAAAAACATGGGATCCAGTTCTGGATAGAAGGTTCTCAATAAGCTGGGAAAATTCAATGACCCGTCTTATTATTGCTATTTTTTTAATCTAGGAATTAGCGCGAGGATTAAAGTGGCC
The DNA here is from genome assembly GCF_041146395.1 of Eulemur rufifrons. NCBI lineage: Eukaryota > Metazoa > Chordata > Mammalia > Primates > Lemuridae > Eulemur > Eulemur rufifrons. Next base: position 63,881,481 of record NC_090998.1, on the reverse strand, counting down.
ATCAAATAGTTACTGCTAAAAAGAAGTAGCAGTCACTTGTATTCATCAGAAGAGAGGATGTGGGGAATGGCCTTGTCTGACCTGTTCCCGACATGTCATTGAGTGACCTTGTTTGAACAATAGTCTATAACTATTATTTGAGTTTTAATATCTGCAAATTTTAGCTAGATAATTTTGGGAAAAATGATATTATTAATGCTCAGCTTTAACTGTCCAATATAAAAAATAAAGCAAATATCTACTATTATTTCAAAGAGAAAATTCAAAATCAATTTATATATGTTTTAGTGGTATACATACTTTCCTTCATTTTCATAATGAAACTTTTTTAGGTTTCTGTCTAAGAAAAAGCCAAATATTATTTTACCCATTTGCAAAAACAGTTCCATCTCATTGGCAGATTATGAGACCCAGCCATTTAAAGGCAGGGTATCATCAATTGCTTGAGATCTGTAGGGTTGTATGTCCAGTAATATCTTGCTTTCCTTAAGAAGAAACTGAAAAAATAGAAGATGATCAACACAGAAGACCCTCAAATAATCAAGGGGGTGAGACAGTATCTGTAGGGTTTAGGTGGTTAGACTCTCAAGGCAGAATGCCTGAATTTAAATCTTGATGTTACTATTCAATAGCTCTCTCTACCTACTCCTATTTGGAGTAAGGTACTTGACCTCTTTCTATCTCAATTTCCTAAAGCAGAAATAATATGGTCCCTTCCTCTTAGGACTGTTGCGAAGATTAAATAAGTTAATAAATATAAAATACTTAGAACAGCACCTAGCACAGAGTAGGCACTCAATAAATATTTAGTTGGCATTATTATAATCCATCATGTCATTTGGAGTTTTAAAAACCTTTTAAAAATTGAGTAGTTGCCAAGGACACTGTGTATGAATGGTATATATGTATATAAGAGAAATAAAGTTGGAGTCACCTCCACAATTTTTTAAACAGATCTGGCCATTCAAGAAGACTCCTTCAGAGAGAGCTACTCAGTTGCTAGCACACTTGAGAATAGTGAATCTGGAATTTTGTTAACATATTGGAACTTTCCATGGAGTATGAAATGGTGAAAATGCAATTTGAATAGTAGACTTTCAAAACTGTCAAAAAAATTGATGATATATTCCTGCTTGCCAAGAAGGGGCTTATGCAACACCTTTGGGCTGAATATAAGAGGCCAATAAAAATGGAAATTCTAGGGGGAATTCCATGAAATCTATATAGTATGGTATAACTTGCTGTTAAAGAATGGCTTCCTGAACTTCCTAAACCTAGTATAACCTAGTAATATGGATGTAAATGTGGACTCTTTAAAGGCATTGTTTGTATACATACAAAAATGTTTAGCATCCTGTATGTTAAAAGTTAACCTTCTTTTGCCTTCAATTTCATTTTTAGTTCTGTCCTTTTGAGTTGAAGTGGAAATTGAGTGCTAATACTTTTTTTTATTATTTAAAATGTTCCTTATGCCTCCATTCACAGAGGTTGACCTGCACAGAATTATATTGTCTATTAAAATAAGAAATATTCTGAAGCAGTAAGAACACCAGAAATATCTGTTGTTATAATCAAATGGGCGTCCGGAATTGTTTTATCTTTCCCTTGAAAAATGCTATTTGAGTATATTTTGCTTGATAGAAAAGCACCATTTAGATCAAATTTTTTTCTTAAAAGAGTTAAAGCAGTATTAGAAGACTGCCTTCTTTCCTGAAAGAGCAGCCAACTCAGAATACATGTACAGTTAGTTCAACATGATTAGCTGATGCACACACAATTTCCATTGACCAAATAGAAAGCAAAGTAGTGAATTTTAGGCTGGAATTTGCATATGTTTATTTTTCTAAAATTCAGCATGTCAATCATTACCTTCTTAGTACAAAGTTAAAGGTTTCTCCTCCCATGAGATTTTAATACATGTTATTCTGTTCTATGCTGAATGTGTTAACTTTTTTGCTGGACTGTGCATTAGAAAATTGTAATAAATACAGTATAATTTTAAAAATAGGTCTTCCGCTGACTAAACATCTGCAAACTTAATGAGGCAATCCATTGAGATAAATATTAATATATCAATGAATAAATTCCCATGCATGCAGCCAGTAGCATCACTGGTCACGTATAAACCACTGAGGAAGCTTGGGCCCTTGGAGTTCCTTTGGTCACAGGTGAACCAGAGCATATATTTAATACAGTAGATTATTTCTTAAACAATCTTGCTGCATGAAAACAAGCCATTTAAAAATAACCTAAAGAAAACTATTATATAACTAATGGCAAGAATGGGATAGAAATGAATAGTTCATGGTAAAGGATTGTGTATTTATGCAGAAACATTTTTTTTCTCTTCCCAAAAGTCATTCTCTCTTCCATATACCTATGTGTTTCAATGACTAGATTATAAACTTCTGAAGATTAGCACCTATCAGTTTTTAAATATTTATCCCCACCTTTAGTGCCCAGCATGGTCTTAGTCACATAGGAGCTAACTAACAGATAGTGTTTGATTAAATTATATGCAACATCTACAAAGTGCTTTTATTGAGAAGTAGAGGAATTAAAAAAAGATTAACTGCAGATTCAATTAAAAAGTCACATGTTTAATTTTGACTTATTTTTCTTTGTGAGGCAGTTTTGGCATATTGTATTTCTTTGGGAAATTTTTCCATTTCATACAAATTTTTAAGTGTTAGCATAGTCATTCTTAATACTTTTTATTACCTTTCTAATTTCTATAGGATCTATATTGATGTTGCCTTTTCCTTTCCTGATACTGGTTATTTAAATGTTCTATTTTTTTAATGATTGGTTTTGACAGATTTATGTTGATTAGTTATCGAAGAACCAATTTTTGAATGTTAATCACTTCTATATGTGTTTGATGTTTGTTTTTTTTCACTAACTACTGATCTTTTGATTTTCAGTATTTTTCTTTTCTAATATATATTCAAAGATAATGTTTTTCTTATAGCATGGTTTTAGCTCATCACAAAGGTTTTGATGTCTAATTTTTCATTATAATTCAATTATTTTCATTACTCACTTCAAAATATTTTCTGAATTTCACTGCATTGTTTTTGACCCCAAAGTTATTTAGTTGTATGATTTTAAAATTTAAAGCATGTAGGGATTTTCTACTTATTTTCAAAACAAAATATTTAAGCTTAAATACATTGTGGGCAGAGACTATATTCTATTTCGATCATATGAAATTTATTGAAATTTGCTTTAAAGCTCAGCACTTGGTCAAATTTTTTAAAGTTCAATGTGTGCTTAAAAAAATTACCCTATAGTGGTTGGGTACAACGTATTATATTTGTCCATTAGGTCAGTTTTACTTATTTCATTGTTAAAATCTTATATCTTTATACTTTGTTTTTAACATCTAATAGATAGGAGCATGAAAATGATTGTAGATTTATCTGTTTTCCTTGTATTTGTGCTAATTTTTGCTTTATGTCTTTTGAGATTATGTTAATTGATACAAATTTAGTATTATATCTTCCTAGAAAATTAAAACTTTTTCATTTAAAAGCGCATGTCTTTAAGAATATTTTGCCCAATTTTAATAATAAAATATTAAAAATCTACTTTGACTTTGATACAGCTTTCTTTTGATGAGTATTTGCAAATATGCCTTTTTCCTTCCTATTAATTTAAAACTTTCTGTACTCATGTTTTAGATGTTTCTTCTAAATAGTATATTGTTGGGCTTATTTTTCCAATAAGTCAATCTTTGTTTTGTAATTGAAAGATTTACTTTACACTTAATGGAATTGATGATATATCTGAATTCAAGTCTAGTATTCTATTATTTGCTTTCTAGATGTCCTGTCCTATGTTTCATTTTCTCTCTTTCACTACCTTTTTTTCTCTTTTTCTTTTCTTTTATTTTGGGGGGCAACTGAGAATCAGTATCACACTTAGATCTGGGCAAGCAGGGCACCCCTGTTCTGGGCCTTCCACACTTCAAAGGTCCCTGAACTTTGGAGTCCCCTCTGGTGCCTGGGCCCACCTGGGCTGAAAATGCCATTCGGGCAGGGTAGCCCAAGTTCAGACTAGAATCTTTTGTGGTCCTTTTCCCCTTTGGGTTACTCACATCTTACTCTCTAACTCATGTGTGGCCTCAATCAGATGTCCCCCCAGATTCTGAGACTGATTCCTATGAAGTCAACCTGTGCCCCACAGCTGGGCCACACAATTCCAGGAGAGCAGCCAGGTAAGCAGATTGCTCCTGCTGGCTGGCACTATATTTCTTTCATGAGATTCTGCAATATTGAGTTGTTATAATGGTGTAGTCAGGCTAATTTTGGGTGACTCACATTGTTTTTGTAGACAAGAATCCAGCAACAAAACAAAACAAAACAAAACACAACCCCCCCCCCCCCCCCCTGCCAAAACTGCTCAGGGCTCTGATCACTCAAAGGGTGACCCTGTTGAGAATATTTCATTCTTTTTATTCTATTATCTTGGAAGCTATATTTTTTATAATTCTTCTAGTGGTTACCTTAGTATTTTAAAGCACTCAATCTTGCCTTATGAAAGTCTGATATTTATTTTCATTATTACTCTTTTCCAAGGCAATAAAAGAACCTAATTACAACATTTTAATTTCATTTACTATAATATTTTCTTCTATATGCCACTGATGTTGATTACTTTAATTCTATATATCTTTAACACCCCCCAAGCCATTATCATTGCTGTTTTATATATCAATATTTCTGTTGGTCTTTCTTTCTTTTCTCATTTACAACCCTTCATCTGAAATCATTTTCCTTCTGCTTGAATAACACTCATTAGTATTTCCTTTAAAGCAGATATGCTGATGCAAATTGTTTTTGTTGTCTGAAGCTGTCTATTTCACCTTAATTCATAAAATTATTTTAATAGTATTAAAATATTCTTAGTCATTCTCTCTTTAAATATTAGTTCTTCCATTCTCTCTGTCCTTGCCTTCTGAGACTCCAATTATATTTACGTTAGACTTTCTCAGTGTATTCTCTATATGTCTTATCCTGTCTTCTAATTTTTCTTTTTGTTATGTGTGCTTTATTCTAGATATTTACTTCTGAATTTCCTTCTAGTTCACTATTTCACACTTCTGCTATGTCTAATCTCTATAAAATTCATCCACTAAATTCTTGATTTTGGCTAATGTATTGTTCAATTCTAGAATTTCTATTTGACACTTTATCATTTCTAGCTTTCTACTGAAATTCTCAGTCTTTTATCTCCTATGTCTCGTAATTGAATTATATGGAAGCCTTGGGAGTCTTTCTATTCTGCAGCTTCTCTTATCTTAGTCTTTCTATATGTCAGGTCATTTTTGCTAGAGTGCCAGACATTTAAAAATTGCTTGTAGAAATAATGTGAGGCTTAGAATGATGTTATATTTTTTTCAGAGAAGATTAATATTTATTTCTGCCAGTGTCCTAATCCATAAAATGAGGATAATGACAGACTTACTTTATGAGTTGTGAGGATGAAAGGAGGTAATATATGTAAAGTGCTTAGGAACATGCCTAATCAAGAATCAGTATTTGCTAGCATATGAAGACAGACATTGATCAGATGTCACTTTCTATAGGATATTTTGATAAATGATTTAAGCCAAAACTGATAAATTCGTTTAGCACAAAGTCATCATAAGTATTTTATGTTGCAGATACTGTGCTAGGTGTTGGATAAAGAAACATGCCTAATAATTTTTGGGCAATGTAATCCACCATGGTTTCAGAGTGGCAGAATGGTAGTAAAGTCCTTTTTTGGAAGGTACACATGGATATATTCCAGGAGCCTTATTTGTGTTCCTTAATCATTTTTATCAGTACTAGACCTCCTGAATATTAGTTATTGAGGTAGGATCATTAACAGTACATTTAAAATTACATGCCTATCAACCTGCATCTATTATAATAGCATGTCTTTGGGCTATACACATTTACAAAGAGTTGGTGGCAACAATATTCTTAAATGGTTTTACAACAATGAATTAAAGTTGGGGAGATTTAAACAAAATGTGTTTCCTTGTATTCTGAAAAGAAACTTCAAAGAATGGAGGGAAAGCGTAGAAAGCTAGGAAAAAAACAACAAACAAAGAGCAGTCAATTTAGCTCATTAACCATCTAGGAAAGGATGGTACTTCATGCCTCATGAAAAAGACTTTGGAATAACTGCATGTTAAAAAGGGATAATAATAATATATATTAGTAGTAATAAATAATTATTATGCACAGTGGTTAGAACCACAAATCAAAGAACCATCTTCAGATGCATGTCAAAAGACCTTTTTGTACCAGCCTCTAAATTTACACCTGTAGGTACAGAGAAATACTAAAAAGATAGAAATATACAGTATATAGAAATTGTTATCCTAGAAATAAATAATAATATGAACATAATAGATTATCTCAGCAAGTAAATTTACTATTAATTCTAACTACTGTATGTAACATAAGGTTTTTCATCCAATAACCAAATCTTTTAACTGTGAACAATTTCTCAGATTTTGAATGGGGCCATTAAAAATTCATTTGTAAGTTGTTTGATTAGAATTTAGAACACATTTTTTCCCCTAAAAAATCAGTGTTATAAATATGATTAAGTTCCCATTTCTGTCCCTGTAGGACATTTAACAAACACAACCATTACCTTTATACTATGCATTATGTGCCAGGAATTAAGTGCTTTACATTAAAAACTGCAACCCTCTGCATCAGCATGCCGAGCTATTGCATCTAAGAACTGAAACCACCTGTGTCCACATGATTTATTTGTTTATTATAGGAAAACTTTGTCCAGGAAAGAGAAGACTGTACACCAGTAAATAACTTCTTTGGTTGTTTTAAGAAATTCACATATATTAATTAATCTCAATCTTGTCACCTTGGCAAAGAGCCCACTTAGAAAGGAACAGTTTACTTATCAAGACTCGCTTCGGCCGGGCGCGGTGGCTCACGCCTGTAATCCTAGCACTCTGGGAGGCCGAGGCGGGTGGATCGCTCGAGGTCAGGAGTTCGAGACCAGCCTGAGCAAGAGCGAGACCCCGTCTCTACTAAAAATAGAAAGACATTATATGAACAACTAAAAATCTATATAGAAAAAAATTAGCCGGGCATAGTGGCGCATGCCTGTAGTCCCAGCTACTCGGGAGGCTGAGGCAGTAGGATCGCTTAAGCCGAGGAGTCTGAGGTTGCTGTGAGCTAAGCTGATGCCACGGCACTCACCCTAGCCTGGGCAACAAAGTGAGACTCTGTCTCAACAAAAAAAAAAAAAAAAAAAAAAAAAAAAAAAAGACTCGCTTCAAGACCCTTGCATTGCTATATATACTAATCCTAAACTCTTACGTCAGGAACTTTTTCAAATACCAGTGTTTTCCACCTTTCAGTCCAAATCTCCAAATCCTATAAATATCCTCCCCTTTTTCCCCCTTCAGAGACACTCAGGACTGTCAATGCCATGTCCGGTGTTACTGCAGTAAGTCTCGATAAACTTAGTTCACTTTATTAAGTTTCTTTAGAGAAATTTTGGGGAAGTTCAATAACATATATTAATTCATTTAACCCTCCTAACAACCTTATGAATACGTTCTATTCTTATGTTCTTTTTACAGATGAGAAAACTGAGGCATACTAAACAGTTAAGTGACTTACTCTACGACACAACACAATTTAACAAACAAGAATTTAAACCATGATACTAATATTACTGAGTCCCTCTTTCTCTTGTCTATTGATCTGAAGACCCCCTGAAGAATTTTATATTCTGAACTTCTCAGCTCTGAGCTTGACTATTGTAACTACTGTAATTAGCAATTTCATTGTTTATATTTCTCCCTAGACTGTGAGCTCTCGGAAGATCTGGGTACATGTTGTTTGTCTCCATACTGCCAATGCCTAGATGTAATCTGACAAATGGTGGGCATTCAATAAATGTTTATAAAATTAATATTAAATGAAATCCCATTTTGCAATTGAGGCACTGAGATGTTAAAGGTCTTGCTTTAGCTCACCAGAGTAACTGTCAGAATTGGTACTCATGCCAATGTATAATACCACATTCTTCAGCTAAACTGTAAGCTAGTTCTCAAAGAGCAGTTCTTACGAGATGGGAGTCTACAAACTCTGTAACTGGATTCATATGTATAAAGCTGTAGTCTTCGTAAAATATTTTATTTCTTTGCTTCCTGTTGAAATGTTAACATCTCAGTATGATCATGCAGGTTCTCTCATGTTGATTTGATGTGTGAGTTACATATTTAACTGATTAATAAAAAATGGAAAACATTAATTGATAAGTATTTCTGACAATTGTTTAAAACATAGGGAATTTACTATAAAGTTTTCCTGCTGATGAAACAGTTGTAATTCACTTATCTGTACTAAACAGTGCTTTATACATATAAAGCTTTTCTTCATTATAAATAGAAATGAATATTATATAAATATTTGGGTATCAGGGAAGGATTTTAAAATTTTACATAGAAAGTAAAATTAAGAAAAAAAGGAAAGTAGGCTGGAAAGGTATTTTGCTCCATCTGAGATAGTTACTCATATAGCAAACAATATGAGGAAATCACAGCATGCTGAAACAAAAAGGCAATTTAGCAACAATGCAACAGACAGACTGAAATCAGATAGGATTCCTAGCCAAACAGTATGAATATGACAAATCAACTCACAGTCTGTAGTTCTTTTCTTTCTTTCTTCTTGCCTTCAATCACTGCCACTAGCTGCTAAAACCACTGAGAGGAAGGTTGATGGGGACACTTTATACTGGATAAATCAGGCTTATAACAATGAAGCTGCTCATCAATCTTAGCATTACTAAATAATGGGGCAGCCAAACATGATGTGCCTCCTAATGCAATGTAACAGAAAGTACATAACACAAACTATGAAGTACTTTAGCCAAAAGACAAAAACAAACAATAATAACCTGAAACTAATCAAGTTTCTAGATTTAATAGTTTATAGGAAATACTTGGGATGGGTGAATGTATTAAGTGACTTTATGAAGGTATAATGAGATAAATTCAGAAGTGGAAAATTCTATAGGATGAATAACCTGGTTTCTTAAAAAAATAAAAATGGTATGAAATTAAAAAAATGGAAGGGAAACTGTTATATATTAAAAACAACCTCAGAGACACATCAACCAAATGTAAATGTGTTAACTTTGGTTGGATTCCAAATTGAAGAAACTGACATGGAAGACTTTTGAAGCCAATTGCAGATATTTAATGGGGACAGTATAAATGTTATGAAAAAAAATCCCTAGCTGTTAGAAATATAAAGTATTTATGAGAAATAACAAACTGTGTGGGATTTGCTTTAAAATTCTCCAGCTGGGGTAGGTATGGGTGGAATGTGCATGTACATGTTTATGTGAGTATAGATGAAACAAGATCGGTAAAATATTGATAATTGTTAAAGTTTGTGATGAGTACATGGGTATTCTTTATATTCTACTCTCCACTTCTGGATATGTTTGAAATTTTTCAGAATATAAAGCTTAAAAAATTGCATACATTTCCAGCACAGGCAGTCACTGGTTTACAGACAAGATATGTTCCTGAGAACATCTTTAGGTTGGATTTGTATGTAACTCGGATCCTTGATAAACAGAGCACATACGGTAATAACAACAACAATACTATAATGGCTCATATGTGCTAATAATAATGCAGTGTAATACTATAATAATAGTAATACCCCTGTACTGTAATAAGTTACAGAAACTATTTAATATTGTGCTTTCTTTTAATTCAAACAAACAATATAAAAACAAACTCATAAATTTCGATAGGAGAGAAGAGAAATTTCAAAAAAGAATATTAAGGTTGACACAGTCACCTAATATTACATCAACACTAGGCTAATAGGAATGTTACGTGTATTTTGATCTTTTAACAAAATCAACAACCTTTCCATTTCAATAATTAATCCATTATGGTGCTTAGTAACAACTGATGCTTTCATTGGAGCACTGCCTGTCACATGTCCCATTATTCCCACATTATCCTTTATAACTATTCTGATAGTTGAGTAACTGAAACCTAATGCTTTCACAATGAATGATGGCATCTGGCCTTTCTCTGAACACTTAATTATTTCTACTTTTATTTCCATTATAATAAGCTTTCTCTTTGCTGTAGACTCACCTGGACTTGCAGTGGACTTTCTCTTTGGAGTCATGGTGATAAAGGTAAACACAGACTCACAAAACTGAACAAAAAAGTTAAGACAAAAGTGACGGTGTACATAAGCGACTGTATAAACAATGATACTATTAATAGCTGCCAGTGTAAAGATGCTGCACCAATGACCACTTTTGCCATGCGGATTTGTTTACATGTGCAGAAGAAACTATTAATAGTTCTCGAATTATTAATTTAATTATTTAATTATAAATTATCCTTATAGGGAAACTTGGGAACCTATTTGTAAGTATGGAACACCATAAGTTGGAGTTGGATGATATGTAACCTGGAGACTGCCTATGTTGTGCTAGCCATACAAAGAATCTGATCATTCACATATATGTTGGCTGCAAACTCAATATTTACGTTATAATCCAAAGCAAAATAATTATTCTCATCTGGGCATAGACTCCAAAATTTTAAAAAGCAGGGGTGTTTTTTGCTTTGGAAAATTTTATAGAGTCTTTCTAGCTGAGCATCAAAGAAGCTTTATCCCAGCTGTTCATCTCTTTTGTGTACATTAGAAACCTCAAGTTTTCTACTAATGGAAGGAACTTGTTCCACAGTGGGCAGGGTGCTGGCTTCCTCCCATTCACTCTTGCTTTACTCAGATTGGCTTTTTGCAGAGCACAAGGTAATTCCATTAAGTGCCAACCCATTACTTTATTCTAGTAAGGTAAATAGCCCCAAGAATTCCTAAAGTGAGTATCTCACTTATAAGAAGGATGTTCCTTTAAAGGCAAACAATATTACCCCATGTAACTTAGATTAAATGCAGTGTAAAGTATGCTTTACATTAGGCACTTTTTATTTCTGACCTGGTTCCTGAGTATTTCTTTCCTTTAAATATAGACTTTTTCCCTTCAGGTAACACAGAAAACCCTTCTAAAAATGTGAATGAAAATGCAAATGATCTTAGGCACCAACTAACTACCTGTACCTTTCATTTGTTTTTAAGTCAACAGAAGTCAAAATGTGGTATGTAGCAAATAAAAAGGGTTTCTAATACTGAACAGGAATTAAGACTCAGATTACAATGTCCTATTGACATACTAACTCAGGAATATGGATCAACACTTTTCAATCCTTTTATAATATTTTTATGGGTTCTTATTCTATGAATGTATGCTTTGACAATGGAAAAATAGATTATGACCTGTTGTTAGCCATTACTTTATTATTTATTTAAAATATATAGCAATGATTTAAAAATATTTTTATAATAGGGCATAAATGTTTAGAAAAGCAATCTTAGCAACAGGCCCCGCACACAGATATATCTAATAATTAGCTTCAAATGAAATCATTGCTGCTTCTTCAGAGCAATAACAGCATAACATCTGGGAGATTTCACAGGATCAAACAACTTCACAAGTGCAGACCATGCAATATCTTCCTGCAAATTGATAAGTAATTTAGATATACAACCATTTGTTGAAGAAAAAAAGGAGAGATGAGTCAGATTATATATTGTTATATAAAAACTACAGAAAAAATAAACTATATGAAAGAAAACTACTCTTTGTTGAATAAAATTAATATTTACAATTTCACCTTTAAGACTTTATGCTGAGGAAATAAAGATGTACATAGAAAGTGAATGACAATCTTATTCTTAGCTGTGATCATGAAAAACTAGAAGTGGCCAATAACAATAGGTATTAAATAAATTATTTTATGATGAAATATTATTCACTTTCTGTAGTATGTTTAATGAGGTGGGAAATTCTAAATGAAATAAAACAAATTAGATGTAAGACTGTATTTATAATTTCATTCCAATTTTAACTAAAGTATAAATAATGTGCACATACATACACACATAACATACATATATTTGAGAGATTCATCAGAAAATATACCAAAAATGTAATAGTTAATGCTAAAAGGTGGGATTATGACTACTTTTAATTTTATTTTTATATTCTTCTGGATTTTAAATTTTCTATCATAAATATGTATTCCTTTTATAATATATTAAAAATTAATATTTCTGTGATTTCTATAATGTCATTACAACATATAAATCTTTGTGAATACTGTTTTGCTTCACTATTGTACTTACACCAGTGAAAATTGTTTTGAAAAGGGAGATGAGTATCCAGTAAAATAGGTCACTATCAACTTGGAAACCAAAGTTTTCCAGTGATGTATAGTTAGTTGGTAGCTTAGGAAAGTACATCATTATTTATATATTTAAAAGTTGCCTTTCTTCATAAAAATACAAATTAAAACAAAGCAAATGTTTATTAATAGCCATTTATTCCAAGTAGCCTGTTGAGAAGAAGTAAAGCTCCTCCTATGATAAAATAAAATTTTTAAAATAAAGGGTGTATAGTGGAAATGTTAGGTTGGGTTTATGAATGGATTTAATTTACAGTTCAGCAAACTTTATTTGAACCACAGCTCAGAGTAGAATTTTCAAAAAAATATTTACCCTAAAGACAACCCAAAAGACAATATTTTGTCACTCAACATAGATAAAACAAATAAGATTGTGAAAAACCAGAAATAATCTTCATTGATCAAAAAGACGTTTCTATACTGTAGGCTCCATAAGGCCAAAAATCCAAAAGTGAATTAAAAGGCAAATTCTTACAAAATGAAATGTATATATAATATCTTTCATGTCTGGCCTTTATTAATTTTAGCTATATAATATCATATATGGTGGTTTATGTTCATTGCCTATGTATAATAATTACCATATAATTAAAAGAATGTAAACTTTATTAAACAGCTTTGCTGAAAACATCTGTTGTACATATGTTTGTATGTTTAAAAAGAGATGGAATGAATATTTAAACTATGAAAATATAATGAGAAAAATTTTCCTACTAGTTTTATGTGAAAGAACCTTATCCTAGATATAAGTGGATACATATTACTGTATTTGATAAAGGTATTTGTTATGCATTTAAAATAATATAATTTACCTGCTCTTTCAGGTAGCAAAGTCGATCCAGAAGAATCAATGTTTCTATACAAGGAGCCAGAACAACTTTCAACTAAAAGAAAAAAGATAGTATGGTGCTACTTAAAAAAAAAAAAAAAAAAAAAAAAAAAAAAAAGACTAGCTTAACACTTAAGACTTCCTTAACACTTATTTTTAAGAAAATATATCTATAGAAGTTTATATAAGCCAGATCTCCAATACCCATGTACATCTTCAGAAAATGAATACTGCAGAGATCAAAAGGTTTTCTTTAATAATAATAGGAAAGAATGTTCTTTAAGTCACTTTGAGGTAGAATCCAACAAGCAATCATATGTGACAGAAAGCTTTTAAAGGGGTACTAAAAATGAAATTCATTAAAAGGAATGCTTGTGAAATAACTGCATTGAGACCAATATGTGTTCAAAGGACTCTGAAACTTCTTTTTGTGCATTTATAATACACTTTAAGAGAAATCTACCATGTGTTCTCTTTATTACATTACTGACACCTAATATAGTTCTGAAATAGGAAATGATCCAAAACAGTTTTTCTATAGTAAGAGAAAAACAACATAGATTGCTTGGCCCTGTAATAAAATTTAATAGGACCCTATTCAAGTCTAACAAGGTATCCAATTTAATATGCTTAACTCTGAGATTTACCATATTAAAAGCTTCCAGCTCATTCATTCGAGGTTTATACTTCTCATAGTAGTTCATTATAATTTTTTCTGGCAGCTTCAAGATAAAAAAAAAAAAATTTAACAATAGTTTAAAAAGTATTCTTCTTTATCAAATATATTCTAAAGTCAAATAAACATGACATCAATTTGACATGACAACCACAGGTGTCCGAAGAGCTTTCTGTAAGATATACATGAAGCAAGTCGATACAACTTCAAATTCACTTAAATCTGCACTGATATAGGTAGGTTATTTAGCATATCATTTATAAAATCACCAATCACATCCTATTAATACTGTTTAATTTCAACAACTAGTGATAAACTATTTACTTTCACTGTTACTATGCACAGGCACACAGCAGGAACTTAATAAACATTTTTTGACTAAAATTAAAATTTAAAACACTATATCTAAGACTATATATCCTGGAAAAGAATTCAAAGGCAACAGGAACACAATAATGGCATCCATTTAACAAATACATCAACAAGTATTACTTTCTGTTTTTTCTCTAAAACAAATACCATAGTATGCTGAACCCTTGTACTTAGCAGGCCAACTTTAGATAGCTTACATGTTTTTGCTCCTACCAGGTGAGCTTTATGCTTACTGAGTCAACTGTATTTATTTCTAAACTTGTTATGCCAGTTATATTATTGTAATGATACACAGGTCGAGTATCCCTAATCTAAAAATCCAACATCTGAAATGTTCCAAAATCTGAAACACTGAGTGTCACCATGACACTCTAAGGAAATATTCATTGGAGCATTTTGGATTTCAGATTTTCAGATTAGGGATGCCTAACCATTAAGTACAGTATATAATGTAAATATCCCAAAATCTGAAAAACTCTGAAACACTTCTGGTTCCAATCATTTTGGGTAAGAGATACCAAAACTGTAGTATAAATAAATATTATATAACCAATAAAATATGAAAACAAAAAGAAAAGTTGTTTCTATAAATTGAATGCCTTTGTGAAAGGCTTGATAAAAAAAAGTCACCAAAAGAGACTTCCGTCACTTACATACGGTCAAAACGAATGAAGGACTGGATAAAATCAGTCAAAAATCTGAAATCATATTTCTTTGCAAATGTCTAAATGAATTTATTATTTTTTTCAAAGCTCTTATTCTTTTTGTTATTGCACTAAGTTTCTTTTGAATTTAAAAAGTACGAAAGAGTAATAGTGAAAAGTAAGGCTTTGTCTCATCCAATTTCTTATGAAGCTTTCCAGAAAAAAATCTCTTTTGGTACAGAACACATGCAGATTAAACACCCCTGCCCTTAAAATTTTACCCATTTTTGAATCAAATGAGTACCTCCTGGACCAAACTTTGACAGTAGAATATCTTGGACTGGATCCAGGCTTGTATTTCAAGGCAGCAAAAACTCTCATCTCATAAAATTGTGTGTGTGTGTGTGTGTGTGTGTGTGTGTGAACTACAACTTTTAATCATCTTCTCCCCTATTCGCCTAAGATCAGCAGTTGCAGGACAGCCCATCCTGCTTCCTACAAATGTTTTCTCACTGTGATTTCTTGGGTTTTCCAAACCCTTTGTTCCTCCATTGTGTCAAACTGGGAAGCACCATCTTGGTTATTAGCTGTGTTTGTTCCAAACTAGAGATTTTTGATTTTGCTCCTCAGTATATGCCAGCACAGGGAACTGTGCATTGTTGGTTTTGTCTACAATCTGTAATCCTGGGCATTTCTTCCTGGAATCTTTCTTTCTAGATCCTTCTTTCACTTTCATTGTACTTCAAAATATACATAGTTTGAAACTTAAAATGCCTTTCTGACTTTGTCAAAAAAGGAATTTGTGTTTCTGTTTCTCATTCTGTTTGTTGCTTTTGAGTGATTCTGGAAAGAAAATTGAGAACACCATCTTTAGACGCCTATTAAAAATAAAAAAGCTTGTTATTTTACTTTAAGTGAACCAAAGATGGATACTAAAGACTATGCATTATACCTATGTTTGATGCAAAGAAGTCAAGGTAGAACTCTAAACAGTGAAATCATATACAAACCTGTGTGTAAAAAAAAAAAAATGGCCTTGTTCTTACACCAAAAGTTAGTGAATAAAAAGTATACAGTCAGCCCTCTGTATCTATGGGTTTTTGCATCTATTAGTTCTGCATCCATGGATTCAGGCAACCATGAATTGAAAATATTTGGAATAAAACAATAAAGAATAACAATACAACAATAAAAAATACACATAAAAATCAAGCATTTATATTGTATTAGGTATTATAAGTAATCTAGAGATGATTTAAAGTATATATATAGGAGGATATGCATAGGTTATATGCAAATAGTATACCATTTTATATAAGGGGTCAGACCATCTGTGGAATTTTGTACCTGGAGGGTCCTAGAACCAATTCCCTGTGGATACCCTGGGAACAATTGTGTCCAATTTTTTTTTTTTTTCCCCCAAGACAAGGGCTCACTTTGTCAACAGGGCTGGAGTGCAATGGCATGATCATAGCTCACTGCAGCCTTAAACCCCTGGGCCTAAGTAATCCTTTTGCCTCCCCCTCTTGAGTAGCTAGGACTATAGGCATGTGCCATCATACCTGGCTAAATTTTTAAATTGTTTGTAGAGACAGGGTCTTGCTATGTTGCCCAGGCTGGTCTTAAGCTACTGGCTCCAATTAATTCTCCTGCGTTGGCCTTCCAAAGTCCTAAAATTACATGAGTGAGCCACTGTGCACAGCCCTGTATTCGTATGTTTTTAAGTGAAAAATTGAGTGCTTAAGGAGTGATTTGATGTTTCAATTAACTTACTAAATCAAATGCTAAAAAACCAGTCTCATTAGAACATAGAAATTATAAGGAAATTTCAAGATGAAGACACTCTCTCATTAAATCCTAACATCAATCTTTATGATACATATATTCATGGTCTCATTTTAAAGATGGCATTATTTGCTGTTAAAGCCATTAAGAGTGTAAGTAGGGTCAACTTCCTGGAGATAAAGGCATTAGAATTGAGGCAGTCCCTGGCATAGATCATGTTTAGGCAATGACACATATGAACATTTGTAAGTTGAAAGTATGGTGAATGGCAGCTGGGAGTATTGATCATGAATTCCATTGTTCCCTGTTGCCCAACTCCTAGAAACTCTAGAAAAAAAGACTAGTATGAGTTAAGCTGTGTAAGGCCCCAACTTAGTGGGCTGTGAGTAATGTTCAGGGAGATATCCAGTCCTAAAAACAAACTGAAGTGAGAAACAGTAAATAAAAAATCATGCTCAGGCATTTTAGATTTATTACCACCCCTTCTTCCCTTGTAATTTGTTGACAGTTACTTTAACTCTAATATTGCCCATGTGTTCGATGTTTTACTATCCAACATGTTTCATACACTTGACCAATTTCATCCTATCTGCATGATTTCAAGAGTTAAAGTTCAGGATATAAGCATCTCTTCTTCAACTCTTCAGTAAGTTCCTTGAATTTCTTCTGCCTTTATTTCAAACCTCAGTTCTTCAATCTGTTTTAGAAGTGCACTTATTTTGTCTACTGGCAAGTTATGAATTTTCTTTTTATTCTTCCTCATTGGTTTATTGTTTGCCTGATGATTTTGAGTTTTGGAAAAATGCCAAACAAGTGTTCTTCTTGTGCTCAATGTCTATTAATAAGTTATATAATTATAACAGACAGAAGCATGGACTCTAGAGTAAGACAGCCTGTATTGGACTCTCCCTGATTTCCTAGATTCTGGCCTAAAGAAATCCATGTAACCTATGTCTCAATTTCTTCACCTATAAAATGAGAATAACGTCACTCATTTTATAAGGCCATCCTCAGTAATTGATGAGACAATATAAACAAAGCTTTTAGCACAGTGCCTGGCACAAAGCAAAGGTTCAGTAAGCATTAGCTTCTCTCATATTGTTTTTTAAAAAAATAAACATATTTTAGAACAGTTTTGATTTAAAGAAATTTTGAAGATAGTACAGGGAATTTTCACATACTTTATACCCATTTCTCCTTATTAACATCTTATCATATGTTTATTTATTCATTCAGAGACAGGGTCTCGCTTTGTCACACAGGCTGGAGTGCAGTAGTGCGATGATAGCTCACTGTAACCGTGAACTACTGAGCTCAAGCAATCCTCCTGTCTCAGCCTCCAGAGTATAGGACTACTAGCATATGCCACCATGCCCATATAATTTACAAAATTTTTTTGTAGAGATGGGGTCTCACCAAGGCTGGTCTTAAACTCCTGGCCTTAAGAGACCCTTCTGCCTCAGCCTCCCAAAGCATTGGGATTAGTGGTGTGGGCCACTGAGCCCAGCCTAATAAACCAATGTTGATACACTACCATTAACTAAAGTCCACACTGCATTCAGATTTCCTTAGTTTTTATTTAATGTCCTTTTTTAGTTCTAGAATCCCATCCAGGATACCAGATTGCATTTAGCTCTCTTGGCTTTGACCGTTTCTCAGACTTGCCTTGTTTTTGATAACCTTTACAATTTTGTGGAGTACTGGTCAGGTATTTTGTAGAAAATTCCTCCAGATGGATTTTTCCGATGTTTTTCTCATGGATAGACTGGGGATATTGTTTTTGATAGAAAGACCACAGGAGTAGAGTGTCATGTTCCTCACATCGTATCAAGAGTACGTACTATCAACATGACTTATCCCTGTTGATGTTGACCTGAGTATCTGGCTGAGATAAGATTTGTCAGGGTTTTTCACTGTGAAGTTCATCTTTTCCCCCACCCTTCCTATACTGTACTCTTTGGAAGAAAGTCATCATGTGCAGTCCACACTTAAGTAGTGGGGAGCTATGCTCCATCTTCTTGGGGGTGGAATAGCTTACATAAAATATTTGAAATTCTTTTCCATGGGACATTTTTCTCTTCTTTCTTTTTTTATTTATTTTTATAGATCTAGGGGTCCAGATAAGCAAAGGTGGACCATATTATAACTTTAGGGGAAGTTGGTTACAAGAGTGGATGAGAGATATACATAGTTGTTCAGAGATCCTCCCCACGTCATATGTTATCAAAAGTAATTAGAAGATGAGTTAGCAACTGACTAATTCTCACCACTAGATGGTGGGATTAAAGCTTCCTGGCTAGATCATAATTGGCTTAAGAACTAAAGTAGGTAGACGGGAAGGTAAGGCCATCAGCTGATCCTGTCAAAGGAGCCAGGGAAGACAAAGCCAGTGGCAAGAGGCTGAAGTGGTCCTGATATTCTTAGGCTGACAGAAGTTATCCAAATATTGGTATCACTGTGACCTTGCGGAGTACATAGAACAAAAGTGACTCAGTATATTTATTTCTTTTATACATGATGAAATTTTGCATGTGACTGAACTGAGCTTCCTAAACTTGAAATTTATGGGCAATAAGATAGAGGTTTTCTTAACAAGAACAAAAGGAAAATGTATAAAGTTCTCATATTTTCTATTCCATGCTTGTTCAGTTACTAGATAATGGAAATAAAACTGGAACCTGCTATTATTTGAACAGCAAAATCTACATATAAAATATAATATTCAGCTTGTATGTATTCTAAAAATAAGTATTAATATATCATATAATTATCACATATTTTTCATTTGAATTAAATAAAACATTTGAATATTTTATATATTTGAATAAGTCTAATAATCTAAAACAATGTGACATTGAGATTAATGTTTTCTAATATATTAACTGCAGTATTACTAAAATAATTAAGCAGCTTATTTTTCTTCCTTACATAAAAAAATAAAAAGTATAATGTGTTTTCTCTTTATTTGTTCCTATTCTTTCAATGATAATATCTTCTACTCCCTAGAGCTACTGGTTGCCAGGCAGGCATTTATTTGTGTACCCAAATTTCCCTGTGGTTAGCTGGGAGAATAAAGATAATTTTTATAGGCATTGTGGCTGTTCTTATATAGAATTAGACTTATATTACATGAGACTTTTTATTGCTTAATGAAAATACTATTTTATCTTCTGGGCACTTGGCATTAAATATTATTAGGCTTTGCACGTAATTTTGGCATATTGTTTTGGTCATAATTTGAAAGAAGTATAATTAACTTTTGTCAAATCTAATTGCTTCAAATCTATATAATCGTAAGTTACAAGAAAATTGTAATAATATGCTTATTGTCAAGAAAAATTTGAGGCAGATTACAATATGAGGCATAAATATATCAATAGTAGTGCCATTAAAGTAAAATAAGCTTTCAAGGGTATATAATTCAAGGGAGAAGAAGATGATGCCAAAATAACTTAGTTAAAAACAGTTGCTAGAATCAAGCATAAATTTAACTTTTAACCTCCTGATAGGTAAGGGAAAAAAGAAATAAGCTGAGTGTTTTTTGGAGATCATCCTATTAGGAAAAAGTGAACAGAAATTTATTATGTAGCTTATTATATACCATAACTCAGTTAACATAAAAGCTTCTTAATAATGTCTTAATTGAATGTCTGGAAATATCCTTGTACCAAATAGGTTGACTCAGAATGCCTTCAAGTCATAAGCCTCATTTTAATGTGTCCCTGTCCAATCATTGGTTGGGGTAAGAGTCACAGGATGCAACTTATGCACAAAGGTCTTCCCAAAGCCACACATTACCCCTCTTCTCTCTCTCTCTTGTCTTATTACACTTAGGGTTTCTACGGCTTATAACAGGGCTACAGCTAAGCCACATGGTGTCTCTGTGAGAATTAGAAAAAGACACCCTACTTTCTTTTGGGTGGATGTAGTCCTGGGCCAAGGTACTTGTTTTAAATGGAACACAGGCTGGAATTTTAGTTCTCAATTGTGCCATCAGCTAGGTGTTCTTCCGCAGAGCAAAAATTGTACATTTTATGTGGTGGCCCTGCCAATGACATGGGGTGAACAAAAACTCTATCCAAACAGGTATGATAAAGATTAAATAAATCAACTATATCTTCTTTTTCAACTGTGTGTATGTGGAGAAAGGGGACTGGAAAGATACACAAAGTTTGTTGGAGGTATGAAGCATAGTCATGAATAAACAACCTATTAATAGCAAAAATTGTAAGAGAAAAATGACCTAGATTCTCTAGAATGAGTGAATTAGCTGGTAGTTCTGGAGCTGAATCACCATAATGGTGCTCTAACACTAAAATGGCAAGCACTATCGCTCAGAAAGTAATAATAACTTTGCACTATGGCTGTTTTGAATCCTGCTTCCAGTTAACAAACTATATTCTGATGAGACCAGGCTGTACATCTCTTTTCTGGGTTCTTGTGAAGCTGACAGATTCCAGTCTTTCTTATAAGTACTATATATGTATTCCTGGAATAACTTCCCACCAATTATTAAGAAAACCTGAATAAATCATTATTTTTTTAATCAAAGAGCCAAGTAATACATTCCTTCCTTCTTTAAACCTTAATAAAAACAAACTATTTAATCATAGTTCTGATAATGCATCCCTACAGGGATGAACTACTATAGGTTTAGGGGTGTAAACAGAGAAGTACAGTTTTTTAATGATGTGATTTGCTATAGAAATGAGGCTTGAATTTCTAGAATTATGTAGGGATAGCATGCCCCTTAAAAGTAAGAAGACCATATAATTTTTTATCCAAACTGGCACACTTTTAAGAGTGAAATGGAAGTGTTATTAATAATTAGGGAAATATAACAAATGTAAAGCAGGACTCTCTGGGACAAGCCAGGACTTATGTTTATCATACTTAAAAAAAAATCACTTTCAAATATCAAATTTCTCAACCTGGCTTTTGATAGGAAGCAAAATAACAGAGACGCTCTCTCTTCTTAACTAGAATATTAGTTTCTTGGGGGGGGGGGGCAGGGAATTTTGCATTATTATCACCTGACAAGTATCTGCAAGGAATTTGATCCCCCTCCCTTTCTCCATACTTCTTGGTATAACATGAGCATGTAAATAAAATAATACTTTTTAAAAATATGGAGTTTATAATGGGAATATTAGATGACTGCAAATGGAATCACTGAGATCACAAATGCTCAAAGACAGCGGTTCTTAACTGGGAATAATTTTGGCAATGTCTGGAGACTTTCTTTTTAAGTTTAATTTTTTTAATTGTTACCACTGGAGTGTTACTGCTGACATCTAGTGGGTAGAGGCCAGAGATGCTGCTAAACATCCTATGATACAAAAGACTGCCTCTCACAACAAAGAATTATCCAAATAACAAAAATGCCGAGTTTGAGAAACTAGGCTCTAAGAGAAATATCTAATGCTGTCTTTCCTAACTGACTATAGGGTGTATGGATTAATCTTTAAAGCTGTGTGTGCTGCACTTTAGTATGCAGCTCTAGTTTCCTTTGGAATAATCATTTTTCTGGGAATGTTCTGTTTATTTCCACATGTTTAACATGATTTCTTGCGACTAAGAACTTATCTAGAGCATCTTAAGATATTTTCTAGGCAATTCACTTGCTTACATAGTTTTGAATATGAAAAGATGTACTTTAAAAAATCATAAACACATCAATGTATTCACCACACATCCAATTATATATATTAATAAATAATTATGAATATAGTCAAAGATCTTTTAAGTATTTTGGTACATTTAATATTTTAGACTTAAATGGTTTTGACACTTCTCAGTATTTAGGATTTCACATGAAAATTAATTTCATTTTTTGAAAAAAATAATATACAACTCATTTTATTGTGCTTGTGGTTAAAACTTTCATTTTAGCACTGATATTTCATAATGTGGGAGTAAAATATTTGTATTGGATTGAAACCATAACTTTGGTTTTAATAACTTTTTCTATTTCCAATCACACTGTACTGACAGACACTCTTCTTTTAATTTCTCTTGCTTAAAGTTAACCATCCCCCCATAAAAAATACTCATTTATTTGCTTTCTTTCACCAGCAAATCCTTTTTCACATGTTATCTTGTTGTTTGGTAACCTCCTCCCCCAATGTCTTCCAGCTTGGGTTTCCTGGTCCTTTTTTTGGTAACCCACTTTATCAACATATTTTTTAAAAAATGAGCTTAAATAGTATTATGAGAAAAATCAATGGGACACTATTCTCACTATTATTAGTAAACAAAAGTAATGACTTTATTTAAGACTTTCCTTTTGCACGGTGTTACTTATCTACCTAGTCTTCTTTCTTTTGTTTTTAATTTCACTAGTGGTAGTTAAAGAGTTAAGTTTTTGATGTTAGTTGAGGCTATATTCAAGCTCTAGCTCGATCACTTGGTAGTTCCTTGAACAGGAAAAAGGACTTGTCTTATTCTGAGATTCTTTCTAGATCCATTAAATCAGGAATAAAGATAGTACCTACCATAAGTGCTTTCTTTTCTTAAATAGACTCTAATTTTTAGAATAGTTTTAGGTTCACAGCAAAACTGAGCAGAAAGTACAGTTTCCATATAACCCTGTCCCCACACATGCACAGCCTCCCCCACTATTAATACTTCCCACCAGACTGGCATATTTGTTACAGTTGATTGACACATTGTTGACACATCATTATCCCCCCAAAACCATGGTTTACTTTATACCTTATACTTTATACTCTTGGTGGTATTAACACATATTTTATGGGTTGAGACAAATGTATGACATGTATCCAATATTATAATGACATACAGAATAGTTTTACTTACCTAAAAATCCTCTGTGCTCTGCCTAGTCATCCCTTTCTCCCTCGCCAACACTTGGAACCACTAGTGTTTTTTACTGTCTTTACAGTTTTGCCTTTTCCAGAATGCATATAATTGAAATCATATGGCATGTAGCCTTTTCATACAGTTTCTTTCATTTAGTAATAGGCATTTAAGGTTCCTCCATGTCTTTTCATGGCTTGGTAGCTCATTTTTTTAATGCTGAATAACATTTCATTGTATGGGTATAGCACACCATATTTATCCACTCACCTACTGAAGGATATCTTGGTTGCTTCCAAGTTTTGGCCAATATGTATAAAGCTGCTATAAACATCAACATACAGGTATTTGTATGGACATAAGTTTTTAATTCCTTTAGATAAAACTAAGGCACGTGATTGCTGGATCTTATGTGTGGAGATTAAAGTCACTCCACATTGGATGCTAATCTACCATGGTGACTTCTGATTAAACCCAGTCCCAGGAATGCCTCCAAGATTTCTACTTTATTTACTGTTCCTTGTGCAAGCCAAGGCAACCTTAATGTTATCATAAACTCATAGTGACCACAAATCCTGTCCTTAGACAAATCTTAGGTTAGGACACACATAACATCCTCGCGTTTACCTGAAGAGTCAGCTTCAATTGTCCTGCACATTCCTTTTGAAGCATGGGTACCCCTTCCCTAAGGTAGATAAGCCCTGGGGTCTGGGAGGTAGCAATGTGGAGATCTACCTGTCTTGCTGCTGCCCAAGACCATGCTTCTGTCTATAAGTTCCCCAATAAATCTACCGTTTTGTTGCCTTTTACCGACAAACTAGATTTGCCTGCCTCATTCTTTGATTTCTCAACTTCTGCTTTTGGGAGGTGCTTTGCATCAGACAGCCCTTTTACAAAATAGTATGATAAGAGTATGTTTAGTTTTGTTAAGAAACCACCAAACTATTGTCCAAAGCAGCTGTGCCATTTTGCATTCCCACCAGTAATAAATGAGAATTCCTGTTGCTCTACACTTTCACCAACATCTGTTGTTGTCAGTGCTCTGGATTTTGGCTATTCTAATAAACGTGTAGTGGTATCTTTTTGATTTATTTTGTATTTCCCTGATGACATATGACAAGGAGCATCTTTTCACATGCTTATTTGCCATCTGTATATATTCTTTGGTGAGGTATCTGATAAGGTCTTTAGTAGCCTATTTATTAATCAGATTGTTTGCTTTACTATTGTTGAGTTTTAAGAATTTTATACTTCAAATATAGTCCTTTATTAGATATATCTTTTAAAAAATATCTTTTAAAAAATTGTGGCTTGTCTTTTCATTTTCTTGACAGTGTCTTTTGCAGGGCAGAAATTTTAAATTTTAATGAGGTAATGAAGCTTATCAATTATTTCATGGATTGTAGCTTTGATGTTATATTTAAAAAGTCATTACCATACCCAAAGTCATATCGGTTTTCTCCTATGTTATTTTCCAGAAATTTTATAGTTTTGTATTTTACATTTAGGTCTCCGATTCACCTTGAGTTAATTTTTGTAAAAAATGTAAGGTCTGTGTCTAGATTCATTTTTTTGCATGTAGATGTCCAACTGTTCCAGAACTATTTGTTGGAAAGACTACTGCATGGCACTGCCTTTGCTACTTTGTCAAAGATCAGTTGACTATATTTATGTGGGTGTATTTCTGAGTTCTCTATTCTATTCCATGGATCTATTTGTCTATTATTTCACCAATACAAAACTGTCTTGGTTACCGTGTAGGCTTTATAGTAAATATTAAAGTCAGGTAAGGTCATTACTCCAATTTTATTCTTCTCTTTTAATACTGTATTGGCTATTTTGGTTCTTTTGCCTCTTCATATGAACTTTAGTATCAGTTTTTCAGTATCGACAAAATAACTTCCTGAGATTTTGAATGGGATTTTAGTAAATCTATAGATTAGGTAAGAACTGATATCTTGACAATATTGGATTTTCCTATTTATAAATATGAAATGTCTATTTCCTCATTTATTTGTTCCTTGTTGATTTCATTCATCAGAGTTTTGTAGTTTTCCTCACATGGATTTTGTATATATTTTGTTAGACTTAATACTAAGTACTTCATGTTTGGGGGGAATATGAATGTAAATGCCATTGTGTTTTTAATTTCAAATTCCACTTGTTCATTGCTGGTATATAGGAAAATGATTAACTTTTGTATATTAACATTGTATTCTGTAACCTTGTGGTAATAACTGATTACTTCCACGTGTTTTTTTGTCAATTCTTTCAGATTTTCTACTTAGACAATCATGTCATCTGTGAACAGGGAAAGTTCTATTTCTTCCTTCTCAATCTCTATATTTTTTATTTCTTTTTCTTATCTTATTGCACTAGCTAGTACTCTCAATATGATGCTTAAAAGAAGTGATAAGAGGGGTCATCCTGGCTTTGTTCCTGATCCTAGTGGGAAAGCTTTAAGTTTCTCACATTAAGTATGATACTAGCTATATTTTTTGTGGATATTCTCCATCAAATTGAGGAAGTTCCTAAATATCCCTAGTTTACTGAGTTTTTAATTATGAATGGTTGTTAGATTTTGTCAAATGTTTTTCTTTATCTATTGATGTGATTTTTCTTTTTTAGCCTCTTGTGATGAATTACCTTAATTGGTTTTGAATGTTGAACCAGACTTACATACCTGGGATAGATCCTCCTTGGGATCTATAACTTCTTTTGACATTTCATTTCTTGCATGACATGTCTACTGGCAACAAATTCCCTCAATTTTTGTTTGTCTGAGAAAGTCTTTATTTCTCCTACACTTTTGAAGGATAATTTCATAGAGTATACAATTCTATGTTTCCTCTCAACACTTTAAGTATTTCACTCTACTCTTTCCTTGCTTGCATGGCTTTTGAGGAGAATT
Source organism: Eulemur rufifrons (assembly GCF_041146395.1). Taxonomy (NCBI): domain Eukaryota; kingdom Metazoa; phylum Chordata; class Mammalia; order Primates; family Lemuridae; genus Eulemur; species Eulemur rufifrons. Next base: position 63,855,117 of record NC_090998.1, on the reverse strand, counting down.
TAGATGTAATTCTTATCTTTGTTCCTCTATAGGTAACATGTTTTTTTCCTATGGATTCTATCAGTACTTTTTCTTTACATTTTCTGTAATTTGAAAATAATCTTCCTAGGTGTAATTTTTTTTTGTATTTATCTTGCTTGGTGTTCTCTGGATCTGTGGTTTGGTGTCTGACATTAATTTGGAAAAATTTCTGTCATTATTGCTTCAAATATTTCGTCTATTAATCCCATTATGTGTATTCTACACCTTTTGTAGTTGTCCTACAGTCCTTGGATACTGTGGATTATTTTTCTTTTTTTTCACTCTTACCTCTCTTTGCTTTTCAGTTTTCATATTTTCTATTGGTGTATCCTTAAGTTCAGAGATTCTTTCCTCAGCAGTGTCTAGTCTACTAATGCCCCCATCAAAGGCATTCTTCATTTCTGTGACAGTATTTTTGATCTCTAGCATTTACTTTTGATTCTTTTTTAGAATTTCCATCTTTTTCCTTCCATTGTCAATCTCTTTTGCATGCTGTCTACTTTAACCATTAGAACCTTTAGCATATTAGTCATCATTGTTTTAAATTTCTGGTCTGATAATTCCAACATCCTTGCCATATTTGAATTTCGTTTTGATGCTTGCTCTGTCTCTTCAAACTGTGTTTCTTCCTTTTAGTATGTCTTGCAATTTTTAAGACTAATTGGAAGGAAGATCACTTTGATGTGTTAAAAACATTTTCTAAAAACTCAGAAATAAAATAACTAGTATAATCACGTCTATTCTAATGTATTTATGCAAAACTAGGAGTCTTCGTTTTAGTGAATAAATAAAAATATTTATAAGAATCTATAAGAATCGTATCAATTGTTTTATTACTAGCAGTACAGGGATTATAATAATAAAAAGGAGTATCTTACAGTTAGCATTTACTATGTACAAACATTGTGTTAAGAGCTTTATGTATGTTGCCTAATTTAATCCTTCCTAAACCCTATACCCATTTTACCAGGGATGAAACTGATTAGTACTAGTTCAATTGCTTTAAGTAATAAAGCAACTGGGAATTAAATGAATAATTGGTACAATCAATAACAATACTTTTTAGTTTTGATATAACTTAATTTTGTCTTTGTAACTTTTTCAGGAAATCCATTTCATTTCTTTAACCAATTATTTTATTCTGTTTCAATTTATAATCAATTCAAAATACCAGAGTGACTCAAGTTCCATTTAATATTTTAGTTAATGACTCATTTAAATCATGTTGAGAGTTTATATTTTTCTCAGTGTTAGAATATATATTATTATCAGTCAACCAGCTTACCATTCTGCCTTCAACATGTTATTAATTATTAGCTTGGGTTTCCTATGATGTTACAACTTTCCAAAATTCTCCTAATCAAAGGCCTTTTGAATTTCAGATTTTTAATTTTGATTAGTTGTACAAGCTGTATATAGATGCATTTCAAAATTAAAACTATTCTCTCTTTACTTGTAATTACAATTTGTACTGTTGTCTCTCTTTTTAATGCTATTTTGATCTATGAATTGGCACATTTTTAACTCAATAAGCCTAAAGGAGGATTTTCTCTGGAAGCATAGACAGCAAACTATCTACATTGACAGGAAGGATGAACTGGAATAAAGATGATGGAGGTATGGCTTCAAAAGAGTGATAATTTAGACTTTTTCACAAATGAGAGAAAAGTAGAAGGCAAATTATTTTCTATTATCTCAATTCATTACCCTATAGAAGTTCCTCTGTTTTTTATGAAGATAATGAGTAATCATGTACTGACCTTGGACTCATCTAATCCAAGCTTCTTTAGAGACTTTCTGACATAATCCACAAAGGAAGAACATTTGGAATAAATTTTACCAACATGCTGATCACTGCAAAACAAAATTGAATAATTTTTTAAACTGGATTAACAAAATGTGGTATAGGTATACCATGGAATACTATTCAGCCATGAAGAAGGATGACTTACTGCCTTTTGCAACAATATGGATGGAACTGGAGACCATTATCCTAAGTGAAGTATCTAAAGAATGGAAAAACAAATACCACATGTACTCACTATTAAATTGGAATTTACCAATAAGCACACATGTGCATGGAGGGAAGTATAACTCAATGGAAATTATAAGCAGAGAGGAGGGAGGAGGGATGGGTGAAAATCTTTCTAACAGGTACAATGAACACTATCTGGGTGATGGGCACACTTATACTCCAGACTCAAGCATTACCAAAGCGATCCTTATAATCAAAAACATTTGTACTCCCATAATACTTTGAAATTAAAAAAAAAATAAATTGACTAATTTAAATTTTAGATGGTTTTAAATTCATTCATGAAATATTTTTAAATATCTTCTGTATATATGGCACAAGATCCAGATGTTATCAAAATGTAATAATACTTTTGTGACTATTTTTAAGTTACATATTATAAGGTATTCAGGATCTGCTTCTGAGAATTCTTACAACATACAGCAATGAAAGAAAGTATTATGAAGACCATACTATAAGAAAGAGGTTTTAAACTTACAGTATTAAAAAAGCCTCATTTTAAAAAGGAACTATAGATGTTTCAAAAGTTTCCACTGTGCTACAAAACAAATTTTAATTTTACTGGTTCAACATTACAGTGCACATTTGATTGCAAGGCCTGCTAATAGCGGCAATAATTCAACACCTATGCAAAGAGAACTTCTTCAATGCCAGGCATTGACCAAGATCCATATGCTGAGTTGGGTCTGACTTGATCTCATTCATACCTTGCAGATTTTCAATACAGTTTAAATAAAGTATCATAAGATGGTTTTGAGTTTAAACAATATGGTGCTAGACAACCACATCTCACAATTTTGGTTGCAATTTAAGCATAATGTAAAAATCAAAAGGATAAAAAAATCACCACCTACAAGTTATCAAAAACAATGAAAAAAGCCTCATTTACTCCTGGCAGTATAAATATTAACCCCTCTGATTAATTAGATATGATATGCTATCATTTCTTCCTCTAAAGTATAATTCAAATGTATTTCTTCAGCTACATTTCAAGATGGCCACCTCAATTCCACTTTTCATTATTTCATGTCCTGATTATTGCAACTATTTCCTAATTAACACCTCTAAAGTCTCTCTCCTTCATTTCTAACTACATGTTATATTCTAAAAAGAATATTTTTTATTTTGTTACTTTCTGCTTGAAAAGCTTCCAATACTTATCCTATTTCTTTTTTTTACTTTTTTTTATGTCTGGAAATAGAATCTTTATTGATGTATAAGGATGAGTAACGCTATAATTTTCTCAAGATCCATGTCATGGTGCCATCTTAATGCTAAGTTTATTACACATGAATTTCCTTTTGTTATTTCAAACCCAATGGTCCAAAGCAGATTCACATAAAACTTTATTTTCTAAAAACAAAATGCCAAATATCAAATGTATTTACAAAATAATTAAAAATGAAAATTATTCATCTAGATAATGTGAATAATTACACTATAATTTCCCTGGTTTATTTATTTTTAAAACCTACTGTATTTCTAAATATAAATAGGGGAATGGTCACTCTTAAATGTGCTGACTCGGGGGGATGGAGAGTCGGGGGAGGGGATGGGGGTATAACTTATCCCATTTCTTGGGATGAACTTAATCACATTTTCCCAACCTCATCTCCCATGACATTCCAGAATTTACAGTTTTTCCTTAGATGAGCATACTGATTGTTTCAGACTGTCCTCCACATTTCTGCCTTAGAGAATTTCCACACAGTCACCTCTTAATGAACTACAAAGTTCCCTACTCTTTCCTTTCCTCCAACTTAGTTGAACTGGAGTCATCCTATGACAAAGTGCAAATTTACATGTTCTTTTTGGTAACATGAGTAACAATAATATTCTCTAATTCTGAATTTATATAGCCATTACCCTTTTTCTATCATTTGTTATTTTATCATTGCCTTGAATTAATAGTCACTTGAATGGGTACAGATTCCAGGAGGCAGGAACTATATTTTTATGGGTTTTTGTATCATTCTCAGATCCTGCATATACTTATATTTCCTTTGTATAACAAATAATCATATAATAGATATGTACATCTTAAATATCACAGAATACTGAATTAACTCTGTAGCCAGAAAAAGATGCCATTTAATATTAACTTATTGTTTCTCACCTTAAAAAGGTTTTTAAAACAAGCACTTAAGTCTTTCCCATGATCTGGTGATTCTGATTTTCATTCTATACTATTTATTGCTGCCTTATGGAGTAGCTCCTGAGAGAAAGAATAGAATAGTAGGTCAGAGTGTGGCTTCTGGTCAGATTGGCTCTATCACCTATGAGCTCCTTGTTTATAAAAATGGGATATCAATAGTATTTACTTAGTAGAATCACTATGAGGATTAAATTAGATAACACATATAAGGTGCTCCTAACTAAGCCATGATGTGAACTGTTGTTACTATCCTTATTGTTGTTTTTATCATTACTGGAATTATAGTCTAAACTTTTCTTTGACTATAGAGTTAAAAGAACCAAAGTAAGTACTAACCACTGGAAGCCTTAAAGAGAATAAATATAGTGTAAGTGTAGGCGGTATTAATTTGTTTCCTGGGTTTTGTATTTCAGGCTGCTTGAAAATAAGAGAAACATTTTCAATTTTAATTTGCCCTTGTCTTACTTTTCCTTTTCAGAATACACTATTTTTTACTGTTGCAAAGGCTCACAGCATGATTATAATAAAATTCTTTTTAGTGAGTTAAACAGTAATTTGCTACATAGGACTTTTTCTTTAAATCCTTTGTTAATATGCACTATTTCAAACTTGTTTTTAGCAGTAACCATTAGGAAGAAAAATATCACCCAGAACTAGAAAGGTGATAATTTGATCATGTTATTTCTCCTCTTTAAATTCTTGAAGAGTTCCCCATGAATTTTAGGAGTAAGATATAAATCCTTAACCTAGTATATAATCCTTGTATGATCTGGTTCTCTTTAGACTTTATTTTATGACACTGCCTCCTCAGCAACATTGGCATTCTTTCAGTTTCTTGAACACATCAGGCTTTTAGCTACAAACACTATTCTTCGACACTAACATTCTTTCAGTTCCTTGAACACATCGTGCTTTTAGCTACAAACACTATTCTTGGAACACTGCTCTCAGTCCTTTTGCTTCGAGAAGCCCAAAATACTCCCTTCAGAGCCTATCTCAAATGTTACTTTCTTAGGGAAGCCTTCTCTGGCTCTCCAGATGAAGCTGGGCTCCTGACACAGAGACCCTTTCCTTCATATACTCCCTCTTGTTTGTTTCTCTGATTGTCTCTCTCCCTTGTTAATTTAAGCCAGTGAACTCTCCAAAGGGGATGAACACACTCAAACGGAAAGAGAATACTAGAATTTTTACTTCTGTTTTATCTCTTTTTAATTTAGAGTTCATTGTAAAATCTATACAATACACTAGCAGAGAGACGTGTAGATCACTTATAAATAATTATTCATTTTTGTATGAATTCTGAAAGATGTTTATCAACAGAGATGTGAAATATAAAAATATGCCTGACACCATTACTCTAAGTAGCTGGAGAACAATTTCTATCTCTTTTGCTCATGACTATATCCCCAGAACCTAGCACAGTACCTTATATAGCAAGATCTCAATAAATGAATTAAATAATTAAATAAATCAACTCTCAGCTTGAAGAAGGAAACACATCTAGTTACACTATAAGAGGAAATGCATTTATATAGTAAACAGGCATATTTATTGTAATTAAGTAGACAAGAGTATAGGCAAACTTAATTATGCAAATAAGTGTATTAAAATATGTAAAGAACTACTGAACAAATATATAAGAAAAAGTACAAAGTGAACAATACAAATAATAACAGCTAATATTTATTTCATGTTTATCATGTGCTAGTGATTTGTAAGTCCTTTGCTGCATTTACTCATTTAATCCTTATAACAACCCCACGTGGTAGACCCCATTATTATCCCCACTTCAAAGATTTTAAAGTAAAGGAGAGGTTAAGTAAACTGCCCAACATCTGAGTTCAGAATCTGGGGTATTAACTAGTCAATATTACCTCGAGCATTGTACTTGAATAGGATTCATACTCAATATTGTTAAACTGCAGATAAAAAATGGCCACCTCTGTGTTACAGGTAAACAGAAAAGCAGGCAGGCAGATTTCATGACACTCTACCAGAGTGTGAGTACTTACTCCTACAGAAAAGCTATGCACAGACCCTTCTGCTATGCTCAAGGAAGAGGAGTTTTAGTGCTTTAGTACATCTAAGGGATGCTAAAAATTCTAATAATTAAAAATATTATATGAGGAGATGGACATTACATAGGAGGAGACTTGTTCTTTCCAAGTTATGTATTGCTAGACCTACTGTGCAAACTTACCAACAGTTAGGACCAGTCAGAAGTATGTGGTTTCTTTCCAAATGGTACTAACGTTAATAATGTCATTTAGGCATTCATTTTAAAAACATTTATTGCATATACACAATACTATAGTGATTGGCATGGGTTTTGAGCTCAGGACTGAAATGGCCTGAATCCTCACTCTACCACTTATTAAAGATGTAACCTCTTTGCCTCTCTGTGATCATCAGTAGAATGGTGTTGTTAAATCTATTTCATGAGGCTGAAGACAACAAAATATTCTATACACAGTGCTGGGCTCAATGTCTGGCAAACACTCAATAAATGATGGTTATTTTCCTGTTCTTGTGCTGGGCTCTAGGGGTAGAATCACCCACAATTTATAAATGAAGATCTTTCACAGTTCATAAAAAAAAAAATAGGTGAAGAAATGTATAATACACTATGATAAGTACATGATGGTGGAGCAATTTAAACATTGCAGAGGAAAACACAAAGTAGGGAGTGCTTTAACTACCTGGAATAGACTAGGGAAGCGTTTTTTGAGGAGAAATTAAGTTTCAAAAGTCTCATTTTCCAATAGTACTGTGAATAGCAATATTAAGAAAATAAGTGAATAAAATTAATGTACTAAAATTAGGCTAACATGTAAAACTTAAAAATAGGTTATAACAATTTATCTTTAAATTGTGTTCCTTAAGAATTCCAAGGAGCTACTTTAAGGGTTTATAATTTTCCATAAAATATGAAAGAATAACTGTATAAGAAATAAGTCCTTTTCTAAAATCTACAGAATTTATTTCAATCTATATAAGACTGTATTTGAAAATAGAGTGCTATTGCTAAAGAAGTTTGAAAAAACTAGTTTTTTTACTTTCATAGGATTGGGATAAGTGAGAAGTACCAATGATTTCATTTGGGTTTAAGAAAAAAAGATAATGTTCAGAAAACAGAAATGTCAGTTTTAATATTATTACCAAATTAACACATTATTAAATATAATGATTCAGACATTTAGAACTTTTAGAAGTTAAAGGTTACTTCTACAGGACATTAGACCAATCTCTAAAGTCTGGGTGTTTTACAAAGTAACCTTCCTAAAAATAACATTTGTAAAGTGAGTTTATGACATAGAATGTAATGTCATCTTTTTTTAGTTGCAAGAAAAGGAGAATATTTCATTCATCAGCCTTTAGAAGGGTCCACAGTTTTAAAAATAAGTATTGCAATAATTAGTCAAGAAACTGGAGAAAAAGAGGCAGGTCAAAGAATCTTTAATTTTTTTATATGGAAAGTAAAGGGGCAGAATAGGATTATTCACAAATGGAATGTGGGGCACATTTTCAAGAATGTCAGTCTTTTTTTTGTGAGAGAGCTTGCTATGAAAGAAAACTGATATGCTTTAGAATTTCATGAGAGTATCATTTATATGGCATTATGGTCTTCTTAGGTGCCTGATTAAGATAACAGTCTTTTAAATATTCAAGTGCCAATCCCATTTTTTCACTATGTAACATTAGAGATTTAGAGTCCGCATTTGATAATTTTATGACATCACAGATTGACTGTTGTCTTAATTTCTGTTGAAGTGTACAAAGATAAATAAAAATCCTTCTGTTCATTAGCTAATATAATTTATGTAGTTAATATACAGTCATGTGCCACACAATGATGTTTCTGTCAACAGCAAACCACATATATGATGATGGTCCCATAAGATTATACTATATTTTTATTGTACATTTTCTATGGTTGTATATGTTTAAATATAAAAATACTTATCACTGTGTTTTAATTCCCTACAGTATTCAGTAAAATAACATGCTCTGCAGTTCTATAGCCTAAAATCAACAGGCTATACCTTATAGCCTGCATGTATAGACTATACCATCTAAGTTTCTGTAAATACACTCTATGATGTTTGCATGATGGCTAAATTGCCTAACCACATATTTCTCAGAATGTATCCCCATCATTAAGCAATGCATGACTGTTATTGTTTTCTGTCGGAAAATGCATTAGATCAGGAATATGTATGCCACCTCTTCCTGTCTCCTCTTCTGTATTTTCAAATTTTCTTTACTCACCAGGTCTTTAACTCTCATCATATGAAAATGCTCAAGTTTCTCTCTCTGAAAATGTAATCAAACAAAAAGCTCCCAAACAAAACCTTCCTATGAACCCATATCTTAAAACTATTTACTTTATGGTGGATGACCAAAGGATAGAGAGGAACTGAATCCTATAAGAACTTAATTTAAGTTAAATCAATAATATTGACTTGATATGCTGTTAAAAGTATTATAAAATATTTTACTTATGTGTTTTATATTATATACAGGTAAACAGTATGCACTTAAACATTTTACCCATTTATATTTCTACATTGGGCTGTATATCTAAATGCATATATACTGTGCTTTGCAGAAAATGTACAGATTTTTAAAGGGTAAATTTTGTAATACAAAACTCCTACTCTATGTTGTAACTGTATAGTATGGATTTTTCAATATGAATTCTCTTATTCATTAGACTACGAGTCCTTTGGTTATTGGGCTCAGAAAGCATGGGCACCATACTAAACAATGGGTGCTGTTGCTAGAATAAGACCGCTGGACTAGTTCCCAGAATTGCTTACTACCCTCCTGAGAAAGATAATGGTATTATTCTTTTGATTTTCTAGTAATGTCTCCAGTAATTTGTAATAGTTTTCTTTTTAATAGGTATGTCTTTGTCACTCTGTTATGAGTGAGCTCTTTGATTGCAGAGTCTATAGATTATTTGACAAATTATCTGCACGGCCTAAGACAGTGCCCAAGAGCATAGAGGGCAATACTTGACACAAAACAGATTATCCAATAAACATGACAATGACAGCAGGGTCAAAGAAAAAAATCAGACCACAATCCAAAGTTTGTTCTCTTTGGCACTAAGAACTCTTTCTCTAGGCAGGCTTCAGGAATGCTCTAATTTTAATCAAGTACACTCTCTTTGAAATAGTGTTATACTGGAAAAAAACACTTGGACTAGGAGTCAGAAGATCTAAATTCCAGCCTCTGTAAACAGATCATCTCTGGAGCCCCAACTTCCTCACTGAGAAAACTGAGGTGAAACAGAGGTAACATATACTTTACAGGGTAATGTAAAGATGTAAAGAAGATAATGTATGTGGAGGATATTAGTAAACTGTTAACTGCTACAGAAATGTTAAGTTGTCATTAACCAGACTATAGACTATAGATTTGGGATTCATCAGCACATAGACAGTATTTAGAGTCATAAGACAGGATGAAATCACCTAGGAAGTAGGTATACATACACAGAAAAAAGCACTCCAACAATTAGAGGTTTGAAAGAGGAAGAGAAATCAGCAAAATAAACTAAAAAAAAAAAAAAAAGAACAATAGAAAAAAAAGTATCTTGTGAGGATATTTTCCTAGAATATCAGAGAAGAAAGTATTTCAATAAAGAGTGGTAAATTGGGTGTACTATTGATGGCAGGCAAAGTAAAATGAGGATTGGAAATTTTAAGATTTTGTGCTCTTAACCACTATGATACAACTGAAAACTGGCCATCAAGGAACTTAGAAGGTGGTAGAGAAGTAGAAACACAATTAACTGTAGTTTTAGGTTCAATAAGTGCAGTGAATCACAGCTTAAGTACTATGGGAGAAGAGAAGAAGGCAAAAAGGAGAAAAGACAGCTATCACAGAGATGTATTCTAAGCAGGGCTTTAAAGAATACCCAGGATTTCACCTGTCAGAGGTCCTGGGAGGAAGGGATGGCACAAATATGGGGTTGGGGGAAAAAATATTCCAAGTAGATAGAACAGCTCGAAGGTGCAAAAATAGTTGCATGGAAAATGATGAATAATCTGGTGTGCCAGGACAGTGTGCACGGACAGCTGCTCAGGATGCAGAGGAGGAAGAATGGGGTGATGGATTAGGCTGGAAATAGATATTAATGACAGATTTAAAATGGCCTTGAATGCCATAACAGAAATATTTCAGTTTTGGGGTATAAAGAAGAAGAATTAGTTAGCATTTGAAAGTTAGAAAAGTGACACGACTGTTTCTGAAAGATAAACGATGGGAAGCTAAGAACAGATTAAAAGGGGCCCCTCTGTCAGAATAAAGCATGGTCAGCATGCTAAAAAGAAATTAGTATTCTTTCTTTTAATAAAAGTGAATGCAGCAGATCTAATTAAAATTCTACTCAAGTGACTCCAACATCACCCATATGCTATTTCAAAAATACAATTGTAAGAGCACAGTTTACTTGTAGCATTTTCCAAAGATTTTTGTAGTAGATTTTTGAAAAAGGTGAAGCACACGTATACTAAATAAAAGAAAACAAGCATGTGCAGGACAGAATGCACCAAAATTCAGTTTCTCTGTCATCACAAAATATATATGAAATAAATTATTTTGTGACTTTTATATGTTAATACATACCAAAAGATTTGAAAGATCAGCACCACAAAATTTTGCTGAAAATGGTGATCACTTAAGGGAGGATCATAAAAACTTCAAATTACTTTCCAATTTAAAAGATCCAGATTTTCTAATTGTAATTTGACCATACATTGTGGACTGAATGATTAATTTTGTGAGACAGTTTTTAAGATCTAAGTTTTCACTTTCCTATTTGGCTACAACAAAATCAAAATTAAAAATTAAACTAGGTAACTCATAATTATGGGTAGCAAAATATTACATATTTCTGAGTAGCTGTATACAAAATTCTCATTATGAAAGAGAATAATAAAGTGAATAAAGTATGCACTATTTTCCCTGCTCCCTCTTCAAGTGTTTTAAAAGAGATTTTTACCCCATAAAATTCCTTCTTTGGCATTTTATTCCCTTAGAAAATTTCCAGATAAGGGCTAATTATAAAATAAGTTTTTTAAAAAATTTTACCAGAAATGGACAATTTATATTATACAATTATAATTAATAAAGTAAAAATGTTATATTTAAGTCCATGAAAAAGGTTTACTTCTAATCTTAGGCTATACAAACAAAGAAACTTTTAGAATAATGTTTCAGGTATTCTAAAACAGTATGTCACTTGAAGATAATTTATTTTCAATAACAGGAAAAATAAACTAAACAAAATAGAAAAGAAGGAATTAAGTGATCTTATTTTCTGTCTTTAATGCCCTTGCTGGCTAGTGAGTTGTTAAAAAGAGCCTGGCACCTTCCCTCCTTCTTGCTGCTTCTCTCGCCATGTGATCTTTGCATATGCTGGCTCCCATTTGCCTTCTGCTATGAGTAGAAGCAGTCTCAGGCCCTCACCACAAGTCTAGCAGATGCAGATGCCATTCTCTTGTATAGTGTTCAGAACCATGAGCCACATAAACCTATTTTCTTTATAAATTACCCAGCTTCTGGTATTCCTTTATAGCAATACAAAAATGGACAAACACAAAGGCAAGTGACAGATTTATTCTTCTGAGGTTATTTTGTAGATTTTCTAGGTGTTCTTCATTCCCTTTCATTCTTATTTTTATCATCTCCACTGACTGTGTATTTTCAAATAGCCTGTCTTTGACTTCACTAACTCTTTTCTGCTTGATCAGTTGTGCTGTTGAGACTCGCTGATGCATTTTTTTTGGTTCAGCCAATACATTTCTCAGTTCCAGGATATCTGTGTGTGTGTGTTTTTAAAATAATTTCAATTGAATTGTTAAATTGCTCTGATAAACTTCCTAATTGATTTTCTGTATGATTTGGAGTTTGCTGAATTTCCTCAAGATTGCTGTTTTGAATTCTTGATCTGAGCACTCACATATTGCCTTCTCATTAGGGTCAGTCACTGGCTGCTTGTTTTGTCTATTTGAGGAGGTCACGGTTCCCTGTTTTCTGTTGTTTGTTATGGACTTACGTCTGTCTTCACATTGAAGGATTATTCCAGTTTTTATTCCAGTTTTTACTGTCTGAGTTTGCTTGATCTCTCTAGTAGACACGTTTATAAAGACTCTATGCAATTTGTCCAGTGATTCCCTTGGACCTAGATCACTGCTTTCTTTTGGGCATTAGATGGTACACTAAGCCCAGATTTGCTGTAGCTCTCACAAAAGTTCAGAATGTTGCCTGTCCCAGATAGGGAAGTCTCAAAGGGGATTCCTTGGCTGTAAGGGGAGGCTGGCTAGGGGGTTCATGCCCAGAGGGTCTGTGGAGCATATCTCCTATAAGATGATGCTGCTGAACTATCTCTCAGATTTGGTGTCTCCTTTGTCTGAAATAGTTAGCAGTACCCAGGTTTCATGCACTGGGGCTGCTAGCCCTACCTACGATGTCTATATTCAGATGTCCTCAGGGGTCCCTCTCCCTATAGGCACTTGCAATATTTCTTTTGGGTTCAGGCAGGAATGTCTTTCATGTGCAAGAACCAAAGATGATAGGAAGCTAGTTGTCCACCTCAATCTCAGTTTTGCTGGTAGAGAAACCATGAGCCTGGGGGATTTTTACACAGAGTGCCTTACGGTTTGGGAGAGGGGCCTTATAGATAAAGAAGACCATTTCTCCCACCTTTTGTTCACAGTTTTTGAGTTGTCTGTGACCCCAGGATTCATCACATACTCAGTTATGCATTCCAGCATATTGATGGTGATAATCTTGGCACTGGAGAGTATTAAATAGTTTATGGTTTTCTGTGGGAAAGAGTGAAGGTAGATTGCTTCTACTCTGCCATTTCAGTGATGCCACCCCTCATGGAATTCTTATATATCCTTTGTTAGGTTTATTCCTAGATATATCAACTTTTATTGAAATTTTTAAGTGGTACTTAAAAAGTATGGTTTCTAACTATTGCTGGGTAAACAGATTTTTAAATATCTGATCACATTCCTAAATTCTTTGATTTAATAAGTTGTAGACTCTTTTAGATGTTATATATAATTTATCACATCAGTAGCAAATAATGAAGAAGGTTTGCTTCTTCCTTTCTAATCTTTATACCATTCATTTATATTTCTTATTTTAAAATGTGACCTAAGACTTCTAGTCTAATATTGATCCTAAGCGAAAATGGTAGGCATCCTTGTCTTGTTCCTGATATTAATGAGATTATTTTTAATCTACCACACTATGGCAGTGGTGGTGGCGTGCTTGTTATCACCTGGTAGGGTTGAAAGTCTTAATTTCCTACACTGCCTCCTCTAGCACCACTCCATAAAGGGGCTGCTGGGGAGCCTCATTATAGCCTGGAAAGGATGGAAGTGTAGGCTCTCCATGTGGCATTTGTTGGCATGGGTAAGAGTGGAGCTACAGGTTTTTCTATAGTTTTTGGCTGCGATATGGTACAGTTCTACCTAAAAGTTTTTCTGGGGCTGCCCCTTTCTTGGTCCTTTGGCTAGAGAGAGGCTTTTGTTTGGGAATTTTTTTTGTGTGTGCCCATTGGTGTTTTTGGATTGCTAGGTTTTCCAGCTCCAATTCTGTGCTATATGAGGCAAAAAGAAAACCCAGGGAACTTATACTGGCTATCCCTTGTGTCCTGAGATCCCTAAACAGTTTGCCTTTTTCTCTTCACCTTTCAGAGTCTTCTTATGTTTGTTTTATATATAATGTTCAGTGGAGTTAGTGGTACGTAGCAGGAAAAATAGAGAAAAGTACATCTATTCCATTTTCCCAGAGAGGAAGTCTGTCAAGTATAGTTACTTTAAGCCTTTCTCTGGATTTCCTAGAGGTTCATTTCTGTTGACTGTAGTTTATCTTGGATTTTGGTCACGCTGTCTTGTTTCATCATATGGCTAGTTATTTTGGATTGACTGCCAGGTGCTATATATACCAAATTATAATCATAATTTGAGGCTTAGATTTATACTATTTTTGTCCAGAGAGCATTTGCTTCTTGCAGGCAGCTAGCAGAAGCAATAATCTGAAATATTTTAATCATAGCTTGAGATGATTCAAAGTGGGAGCTTTAGTCCACTGTAGAACTGTTCTATTTCTAGTTCACTCTCACTCTTCCAGTATGAAGCTTTAGGGACATACTTTAGCCACTCATGAATTTTTTTTTTTTCCTTTTTTTTTTTTATTTCAGCTTATTATGGGAGTACAAAAGTTCAGGTTGACCATGAACTCTTAACTTTTGTCTCACTAGAATTGTCATTCCATGGAAAACTGTGTTCAACCTCTCCACCCTCTCTGTTGACTGGTAGACAGCTGCCTATTCAAGAACTGGCAGATGCCTCTGGGGAAAATGCAGCTCTAGAAGCTGGGCTTACCTCTTTTGGTTTCCATTTTCTCTTAGATATTTGCCTTATAATTCTAAACTTCCTTGACAGGTCTCTGATGTTCTCAAACCAATTAAAAACAAATTTAAATGTGCGCACGCACACACACACACACACACACACACCCACCTCCAGCATTTTTAGCTTTTCTCAGAAGTGAGGTTGGTCCTAATTATCTAGACTGCTGTTATTGAAAGTGGGTATCTATCATTTTCTTTAGTTTTTACACATGCCATTCTGACTAGAATATAAAATGTTCCTGTGTGGACATCATGTCCTATGAATCTAGAATTCCCATGCCCTGATAGGAGGTCTGTCACATAATAAATAATTGCTGGATTAAAAAACATAACATGTGTAAGTCTTGACAAATAATACATATGTGGTGTGATGATGGCAGAAGAATCAAATGTAATTTCCATATTTTTAAAGCTTAATAATGGTCATGCCATTCCCAGAAATGACAAAAGAAGTCATGAGAAGGCAGAAAGAGGAAAAGAATGGATGGGACGATCACCCTGATTTTTGGATGTAGCTGAATCTGATGTATTTGTGAGGTACTTAAGTAAAGCTGTTCAGATAAAAATGAGAAATGCCAACTTAGACTTCTAAAAAAGAGGTGGGAGCTAATTACACGACTCAAGAGTTATTCATGGCAAGGATGCTAAGGAAAAGAGAAAATATAACGAGACAGGAGCAGCATATAAAAGAGAGGAGTGCCTAGATATGCTTAGGGGATAGAATAATAATTCTTAAAGAAAACAGATGAGTGTTCAGAGTAAAAAAAATGAAACTCAGAGGAATGCAGCATAATAGAAGATAATGAGGAAGAGATTTTAGAGAAAAACACAATTATCAACATTGTCAAATGTGGCTGACAGGTCAATAAGACTCAGGAATAAAATGTCTTCTAATAAACATCTTCTATCTTTGGAGTAATAAAGGAAGGGAAGAAGGTGGAGGGTTGGAAGGTGTTCAGTTTTTAAGTGAGAAGAAAAGTTTAGAAAAGAATGGAGACAAATTTAAGAGGTCATTAAGAAAATAATAAACACATGAGCATATCTGAGGTCTTTAAAGAAGGCAAGCAGTTAATATTTGAATGTATTTTTTTCAACAAGGTTAGTTAGCATATTGGGGTGAGTTCAAGAGGAGCTAGTTTTCAGGAGAAAATGAGAAATTCACTTTTGGACATTTTAAAAATTTGTAAATATATGGAAAAGAGAATGGAGATTGAGATACAGTTATGGGAGTTATCTAATTAGAAATGACAGTTGAAAACAACAATCTATGTAGATATTTGTATGTAGTGAATTCTATCAGTAAAAATGACATATTTTTTCCTTACAGGGGAATAATAGCTAATCTAAAAATCTCTTTTATCTCTAAGTGTGAACTGGTTTTTGAGAACTTGGAAATTGCCCTATTTTAATTTGAAAAATAATTCAATTACACTAAATGGGTATCAGAATCCTAATATTGTAATTAGTAAGAGGATATTTGTAAAACCTGCTAAAATTGCAAATGTATGCTTGAGTACAACAGTGCTGAACCAATCTTATGGAAAGATTCTCCTACCCCTTGCTTCTCTGTATAAGGAGTGCCTTATCTGGGGACAACAGAAACAAAACAAAAGATACTATTCTACCAATGTAGATGTGAATTGGCTTAATGGTTGTTTATAATCAATACCTGTTTAATTAGTAAAGTGTTTATGCTGTACTGGTTGTGCTAACTCTTGCTCATTTGGTAATATATTCACTGAATTACTTATATAAAACATTTCAATACTTTAAAAATTCTAAAGTACATTTTATATATATATATTTTTAACATTACATTTTAGAACACAAAGGAATCATCAGAGACTCCATTTTGATGATTAACCTAAGATACAGTCACTGCATGCTTCTTTGTTATTTACTTATTATGTTCAAATTCATATTTCTTCTAATAACAGTGACCCTGCATAAATTCACCTGAAGACTAAAAGTCAGTTCACTTATAATATAATATAGTTATTCTTATTAAAATAAAATCCTCATACCATTTGGTGATGCCATAACAATCTTTAATAATATCCTGAAGAACGGCACGATAGAAGAGTGACTCAGTAGACAGCTGAAAAAAATGTAGAGATATATGAGCACAAGAAACAAATAAAAAACAGAAATTAAATCAATACCAGGGAGCTAGAACTGTAAGTGAATGTTAGAAACCTGACTTTGTTGCTACACATAGAAGATGACTATAATATTTCCATTTCAAGTTAAAGTGTTACCCTGAGGCTAGTTCTCACTGTGGAAGTAACTCTGCAGGAAAACAGATGAAACCACAAGAGAAATAGTAGTGAACGAAGAAGAAAAGTCATAATCAATGAAAAATGGGCTGATGCCTCTGTGGAGTGTTTATCAGTTAAAATGCAGAAATAAACTTCAAGACCAGCCACTCAGCTGTGGAGCCTGTAAGAGTCAGGAAAGACATGAATAAAAAAGAAGAGAATGCAGTTTTGTTTTAATGGAGATAGAATAAAGATAATATCAACTATGATTCACACCAAGAAGGAGAGGATACTATCCTAAGGAAAGAAATGCTAAAGATATGTCTGAGGTCTGAGAGATGGCATTGGCTGGCTACTGCAGAGTTGAAAAGTAGAGGCTTGGAAAGGACATAGGATAAGCCATTACATTCTTGGCAAAGCTTCCCTTCTAGCGGAAAGAGAGATGGGAGGTGTTCCATGAAGGTTCAAATGTTTTCAGAAGGAAAGAAGGAATGGCTGAAGGAAAGGCCCAGTGAGACATAATAGTTTCAAAGAAGCAGAAGGTGAAAAACTATTAATATTTATAAAAGAAAGAGCACTTCACTGCAGCAACAGAAGAGACACTCCTTAAGAAACTATAAAAGTCACCAAAACCCCACCCACATCCGCACAGATCTTTTGACGTTGAAAGTACAGGATACCAACACACAAAATAATGTTAGCAACAACAACCAATCTTCCATGCAAAGTTAATATTGGAAAAAAAAAAAAAAAGGAAAAATGAGTAAAAACGGAGAAGGGTCAATAATACTGCATGCTTTTGAAAAATCAAGCAAGGTGAAACTAAAAACTGTCCAAAGACTGGTCAAGTTTTAAAGATAGAGTTCAGTGGAATGTGTATATCTACTGAGTTATCTTTTTTTAACTTCTATTCTCCTTCATTCTTATTCAGAGTCCAAAAGTGTTATTTTCATCTGTTTTCAACTAGAATAAACATGTTTGAATTCGGATAGAATTTATAACAAAATAAAATTTTATCTTTATGCTCAGGCAGAAAACCTACTCTACTACCCCTCTCGCCCATCCAACATTAAGTTACCAAACTGCAGTGCTGAGACTACAAAAAACAGAAGTTGGGGGTTGAGGGTCAGTCATTATTTCTTGGGTCTTCTCCTGATGGCACTGCCCTTTTAAGTCACTGGAGAACATCTTACTTATAGCATATTAACAGAGCACTGTGTCAGAACACAAGTTATATCCCCTCTGGAAGGTAGGAATAGTAGGCATGGTGATTCTAGTAAGAACTAGTGTTAAGAATCAACTCATCCATGTAACAAAAAACCACCTGTACTCCCCCCCATCTCCCACCCCGCCTCTAATCTATTTAAATTAAAAAAAAAAAATAAGAAAAATTCTTTTTAAATGGTACATCAATGTTGTATAGAGGATTTTATGGATAAACATTTCTCTCATTCTTGTTTTGCAGTTCCGTATTACTATGTTTCTTTTTTAGGGTAGGTTTTTTGACATCAGTTTATTGTAGTTTTGGTTTTACCTATGTAGTATTATTTCGGAAGACAATTTACAACTCTGTATATACATTTTAAGTCAATGTGGGCTTTAATTAATATATGAATCAGCAAAAACAAAACAGAAATGGTGTTAGGAATACCACAGTCCCCAAATCAAGTCCTAAAATAACTCATTGAAAGTAGATTCATACACACATTTGAATGGCCACACTAAAATTTATAACCTTCCAAGGTATAATTCTTACATGAAATCTCTTTCCAAATGCAACTCCTTCACTTGAGACAAAAACTACTGATCTCAAAACTTTCTTTCTTTGAAAATTGTGCCAAAACGTTTCATTTAAAATTTCATATCTCTGTACATATTTTCATTTGAGATTTTATCATTTTGAGTAACTTTTTTTTACAGGACCCAAATCTCTACTTTATCATCTGTCCCTTATTTCCTTGAAAATCCTTTCACTTCTCTCGCAAAATGTTTAAATCCCTTTTCATATATTAACTCCTACTCTTATAATGTTCTATTGAAATTCAAGGCATTTTGGCAAATCTACTATTACATGAAGTGAAATATTAGTATTAGTACCATAAGTGGCTTACCAAGTTCTTAATTTTTTGTTTGATTAGCTATAATAGATAGAAACTTTAATTTTATATGAAACTTGTAAAAATAGTTAAAACTCTCCTCATGCTTTTGAAAAAAATTATATAAAATGATATCAAGAAAATTTAAAAATAAATTATATTTATATTGTTATTAAAAACTGTAAAAAAGACATTAAAAAAAGACAAAGAAATGCATTTTAAGCAAGAGAACGTGCAGAAATGGAATGCACAGAGAAATATAGCAGGATAGAATAAATCATCATTCGCAAGTTACTCTGAGTATGTAAGTGCTTTGCAGTGGTTTCCTAAGAGAAAGAGAAGAGAGTTACAAAGTGCCTTCAAATGCACATTCCTGGAATAACTAGGACTATCCATCCTGGTAAATACACATGAGGGCAAGTGGGAAGGGAATCAACATCTCCTGAGCAGCCTGTGCCCAGCTATTCCAGGAATAAACTAGATGTGGTTCAGAGTTTACTTTCTTTCCCTCACAAGTGATAAATCAACTTAACACCCTAATGCATTTTAAACATGAGAAGGAGCATAAAGTGTACATCCTTAAAACATATGTATTAGACATGCATTTTACAGGTCTAGTGGAAAGGGCACTAAGCTGGAAGTTGGGGCTCTGCAATTAATTAGGGCAGCTAGAGCACACCATTAAATTTCTGCTGTGTATCATTCTCATGTAAGTTTAGAATAATACTCAACTCATGAGATTGACTGTACTCAATCTTATGAGCAAACACTTGGGAAATTAAAAAACACAATATAAATGTACTGGGCATTATTAATATGATACAGGTTTTTTCTTTTCCCAGGCCCTTATAGAATCACTAAGTTGATAATGTAGTACAGTAGTTCAGAGCTTGAACTCCAGCATCAGAGATTCAAATCCCAGCATTCACTACCGTAAAGTGTCCTCCTGTGTATCACAGGATGTTAATACCACATAGCTCATGGTACTATGTGTTTATTATCTTAATTGATGGGAAAAACTTTGAATAGTACTTTAATAAGCTCTGTGTTAGATTTACCTAATGTTTTCATGATTATAATTATTAATTACCTATAACAGCTGACATTTATTGAGCACTATGTACTAGACATTGTTTAAGTATTTTACATTTTTCTTTCATTTAATTGCATGAGAAAAGTATTATTACTCCTGTTATTATTATTTTTCCTATCTTTACAGATAAAGAAATTAAGCTACAGAGAAATTATGACATGAGCCCAAGGTCATTGAACCAGTAAGTGATGAACACAAGATGTAAACCAGCAGTTTGAAACTAAAGTCCCACAAACTTAAACCATATGCTCTAATATTAATGCCCTCAAAAGAATCTGTTTTTATCAATTTTTCCATAGGCATAGTGAATACATTTAAAAAAATAATAACATACAAAACATTCCTGGACTAGAGTAAGTGCTCAGGAAATAATACTTGTTATTGAAATTATTTTTAAAAATTCAAGAAGAGATCTTGGGAAAAGTTTCAAAAAAGAACTCTTAAAAAATCCCTAATATGTTTCATGAATATAAGATGAAGGATAAGACAATTACATGGATATTTAGGGGATTATGTTTAACTTCTGTTTATATATATAAACCATTTGGCTGTTGCAACTAATTACTAATCAAGTCAATAAGGAAAAACATCAAACAACCAATTGAAATAAGTGTTTTGGACTAAAGTGAAAATACTAATATACTGAATACTAGACCTTGTTTATCTTTACTTGAACTAAGCCCACAAAAGCCTAATTGTTAGCAGCAGCATTCTTTAGAAATACTTACAGAATGTTTAGCATAATAGGAAGAAATGAGAGGTTAGTATAAGAGCATAATGTGGAAATTTTCCTAGAAGCTCAATTTACTGTTCTGAAAGTTCCTTTCTCTTTTAAAGTAAACTTATGGAAAACGTATAAATCTGAATATACAGCAGTGACAAGCAGAGGTGATATTTATTAAAATCCATAAGGTTTTAAGTTCATCAGCAGGTCAAGTATGAAGAGTAGTTGAAAGAAAAATGATTGTGTTCATCACTTGGATTAAACACTCTTAACTCACCCCTTGGCCAACTGCAACCCGCTCCAATGCCTTAAAGGGAAAAAAAAAAAAAACAAGACAGACTGTTGATATATTTAGTCTTATAAATTTTATAAACACATTGTATAAGGGTTTGTAAAAGTGACATTTAAAAAGATTAATTGATAACATGTAAGTTTATGCAGTTAAAAGTGTTAATATCATTAAAGAATATTAACCAGTATCCTCATGTAATTTAGGGTTGATTTATAATGGACGTGTGTCATATACACAAATACATATCCTTGAATGTCAATTCCAATTATATAGCCTTCGAATTTCAGAAGGAATTAGAAAACAGGAAACAAATGAAATGACATATTCCTGGCTCACTTTTAGTATAGCCAAAACAATCAAATTCAATGCTATTATCACGCATATATACAAACATACAGATATATTTATATGTTATATTTTAACATATTTTCTTATAACTTTTAACAAACATATTATTTTGTCTTTTAGTAAACAAAAACAACATAGTGCCATGAACAGAGAACACTATGGGCTAAAGTGTTCTAGACATAAGGATACCTGTCAAATCAGGCACAATTAAGGTTTTATTTAACCAGATAGTTACTTCATATGCCAGGTAAATATTTAATAATATTTAATAATATTTTTCCCATTGTATAAAAATTTAGGAGACCAAATGATCTGCTACAAACAAACATAAACACATCACAGAGCTGTAAAGAAAGTACTGAACCAATTCTGTGTTTACAACTTGGTACATTTTATATAATAATTGAAGTAATCATATATAAAAATTTGTTATATTACTACATGTACAATAGATGATGTTAGAAGGGCAAGTCATTTTTCTTCATAACTAGCAATGCACAAAAGTATTACTGATGATGCTCTGCAAAATTTGGCATTTAATGCATGATATTAGCCAAAAATAATAAATTCTGCAACATCTAAATACAGCTCTTACTCTAGGAAAAAATATAACCATACCAAACATGCTGACATTCTGGCATTACGACCACAACACCATCTCTCTTCCTTTAAATAGTGGCACATTGGAAATCCCCACTTTACTTGAGTACATTCTGCAGATGGAAAAATATGGATTATTTAAATAAAATTCTTCCTGTTTCAGTTAAAGTAAATAATCTATTGAGAAAGTAAATTAGTCATTGAGAAAGTCAAACAGTAGTTAAACATGGAAGTGGTGATGGAAGTGGTTCATTGGTTAAATGAAAGCATATTGTTATGAAAATGGTATTTGCTCAACAGCAGCTGCTTTGTGTTTAAGCTCCAAGTCTGATATCAACCAATTTGATACTGATACCAAAACGATTTCTCTAAGATTTAGCAAAAGCAATTTAAAATGTAAATACTCCTCATGTTCAGTATAAATATAGGAGATAATGAATGAGATACTGATCATTTATTACTAACCTGACTTTTTGTAAAAAAGTGACTTATTAAATATGACATTTGGCAACTTATAGAGCAGTATGAATTCATTCCTAAGAATGCTGAAGCATCATTTTTTTTAGCCACTATGTTCCCTTTTCAGAAAAAGAACAGCTGTACAGGTTCTTATTTGTTCATTATATTAGGAGGCTATAATATTTTCAACTATGATCCGATTTGGCTCAACTGCACTTATGACTTAAGTAACAACAACAAAAATCAATGTTCACTGCTCAATCACATATCTACAGCCCTAAACACAGAGTTACACATGCAACTTGTTGATGTTCAGACTATTAGTTCCATGGGGTTTTTTTAAAAGGAAAAGAAACCAATTTCTATTTTAAATTAAAGCCTGGAAAATAGACTTCAATTTTATAATTGTGACAATGAAAAGAAAATTGAGATAAACATAAACAAATTTCTATTAGGTTAAAAAGTAAAACAGAACTAAAAACTTGAAAACAAGAAAATACTTTAAAAGAAAATGCAATTGAGGTAGATTCCACTAAATAAAGTTCTGTGCCATGAAGGATCAGATGACTTTTAATTAAAGGAGAGAAAGTTTAAATTTCATAAACATAAGCCTGTGAAAGAGATTTCTTTCAGGTACTAAATTAAAATTTATAAGAGATCCTACTGATAATCAGATGTAGATATGGACCCTTCGCTTGGGAATACAAATAATAATACAAAGAGCTCAAACAACTCAACGGGAATATAAAGAACTCAACAAAAACCAAATAATGTCATTAAAAAGTAGGTAAAGGATCTGAATGGATATTTCTCGAAAGAAGACAGACAAATGGCCAACAAGTATATGAAAAAAATGTTCAACATAAGTAATCATCAAGGAAATGCAAATCAAAACCACAATGAAATATCACCTCACTCCAGTTAAAATGGCTATTATCAAAAAGACAAAAAAATAACAGATGCTGGTGAGGATGCAGAAAAAAGGGAACTCTGAGACACCGTTGGTAGGAATGTAAATTAGCATAGCAATTACAGAAAATATGGAGATTTTTCAAAAAACTAAAAAGAGAATTACCATTTGATCCCAAAATCCCACTACCGGGTATTTATCCAAAGTAAAGGAAATAAGTATATCAAAGGTATACTTTGTTTATTGCAATGCTATTCACAATACCAATGATATGGAAACAACCTAAGTGTCCATCATCAGATGAATGGATAAAGAAATGTGGTATACATACACAATGGAATAGTACTTGGCCAAAAAAAAAGAAAGAAAGAAAAGAATGAAATCCTGTCATCTGCAGCAATATGAATGAAACTGGACGTCATTATGTTAAGTGACATAAACCAGGCACAGAAAGACAAATTTTTACTCATCTGGGGGACGAAAAGAGTTGATCTCATGGATATAGAGTGGAATGATAGTTACAAGAGGCTGGGAAGAATGTATGTGTTGGGGGTGGGGGTGAAGAGAGGTAAATTAATGGGTACAGGTAGGAGGAATAAATTCTAATATTCGATAACACAGTAGGATTACTATAGTGAACAATATATTGTATATTTCAAAAAGAGCTAGAAGACAAGATCTGAAATGTTCACAACACAAAGAAATGATAGATGCTCTGGGTGATGGATATCGTATATACCCTGACTTGTTCATTACACACTCTATGCATGTATCAAAATACCACATGTACCCCATAAATATGTACAGATATTATATATCAATAAAATATGTTAATATTTATATAGCACTTAATATTGTGAGATACTATTGTAAGCACTTTAAATGTATTAACTAGCTTTAGTCCATACAAGAATTCTATGAAGTAGATATACTATCATGCTCATGTTTGAGATAGGGAAACCGAGCATAGGCAGATTAAGTAAATTGCCTCAGTTACAAATCTAGCAAAAGGCAGAGCTAGAATTTAAACCCAGGCAATCTAACTTAAGAACCCATGCTCTTAACCACCCAGCTATATAAATACATGTTCAAAAATTTCACTTACAATTGCATAGGACTCATACAGCCTTTAAAGCTTATCCAGGTCCTAGGGACACTGGGCTACTTCTCCCATTTCCAAGATAACTTGAAGCAGTGGTTTGGGTTTTATCAGAGGTTTTACAAGTTAACTGAGACATGATTATTGCTAAATGAAAGGGCTGTTATAAGTATTTTATGTTTTTCTTACAACTAAAAAGAGAAATACATAGATCTTACTGTAAAAAGTAAGGAGCCTGGGAGATGGGGGTGTGCTATTTTTGTCAAAGTGGTTATAGGAAAAGTACTAACCAATGAAACAGCTAGTTCCCCATCCCCTAAATCCATTTTCTCCTTGTTCCTTGTACTAACAGAGCACTCAACTATTCAGATTTGAGACTGCAATTCTCAGACTCCCATGTACCCCCTAGGATAACTATAAGACTAGGTTTTGGCCAACTGAATGTGGGCAGAAATGATGTGTGCAAATTCCACGTTATACACTTGAAGGGATGGGGGACATGTGCTTTCCCCCGCACTTTCCATCCCTACCCCCTTACTTCATTCCTCCTTTGTCTGATATGTGATGGCAAGCCAACTAAGACCATGTAAACAAGAGCAACAGAGGGTGGAACAGCACGACAGAAGAATCCTGGGTTCCTGAAAGACTTTTTTGGTTCAGCTTCTATACCAGCTCTAATTGTCTACCTCTGGATTGAAAAAGAAATATACCTCTGTCTTGTTTAAGTCACTGTTAGTTTGGTTCTGAATCTATATTGCATCTAAATCTTTATCTTAATGCTTCCTAACCTTTTTATCGCTCAGCACTCTTGGAATATGCCAAAATTTGTACATCACACTGGAATAAACAGATGATGATGACTACGGTCAGAGGCAAAACCCAGGGATGAAGGAAACAACATATCAGAAACACCCATAAAGTATCCACAGCACAGTAGTTAAATAGTTCTGTCCTAATTAATATATAAGTCTTTCCTGAGGATGTGATATTTCAGTAGAGATGTAAATCAAATGAGAAAGCTATGACAATATTAGGGAAAGATTTAATTAAATAAAAATAAAAAAGCCCTGGCTTCCAATAGACATAGTTACTCCCCAAAACTATAATAAAGAATATCTTACAATTTAAAATGATAATCAACTAGAAATTTTCCAGCCTATTCTAATATCCCAACCAAATACCTAAAAATAAACAAACACTTGAACATTGGAAAAGAGGAGATAAAAATCAACTTACTGCCAAACATGAAAAGAATCCCACTTCAAAAAAAACAAAATACAGTGAATTTGTAATGAAAGTTATAATTAGTGGACCATATTACTGTCTGCAATTTACCTTAGACTGCCAGGAAAAAAAAATCATGTCTATTTTCTTGAAAATGGGTAGAGAGGTACTTTTCCATTGATAATCTAAAGAAAACTTGTACTAGAAAAAAATTCTACCTAACATTAGCGATAAAAGGGTATAGTATTTTTGAAAAATGCATTACACTGGAAGGGGTATATTATTAGAAAAACACCCTAATATAAGAAACTCATAGCCAAGTTACTCCCAAATTCTTGACCCACAGAAGCTATGATAGATAATAATTATTGTGGCTGTCAGCCATTAAGTCTTGGGGTGATTTCTTATACAGGATTAGATAACAAATACAGTCTAGAAGTAGCAATGAGAAGTAAGCAGGCCAATTATCCCATAAAAGGAATGTGAGAAAGAAAAATCCATTGCTTGAGGTGTATAAGGAGTGTGCTTCTTTAGTAAAGAGCTAGATTTTGGTCAGACAAGACGATAAAGAAACTCTCAGAGAAAGTAGGCAATTTTAGCAATAACTGACTGTGAATTCCACAGAATGTAGAGGGATTTTGGAATTGGGGAGAAGTGGAAGACTTAGTCAAAACAAAGGGCATATGGAGATACATTATATTAGGCTCCTGAAAATAAGGGATGATCTGTGAGACCTGGCTGTGGTGATGGCTGATATGAATAGGTATATAAGGCATGATGGGATTAGTCCTAAGAGTCTCAGAGAGACAGTGGGGAAGCTGTGAGCACTGTCATAGGGGGAAGACAGGGGTGGGAATTTTTCAAGGGGAAAAGAGAATTCTAGGCTTCCCAACTGACTTCTCTCATTCAACAGGTTGTCTCATCACTCTGTTTCCAAAGCTCTTTAGTTTAACATAGTCCCATTTGTCTATTTTGGTTTTAGTTGTCTGTGCTTTTGAGGTCTTAGCCATAAAATCTTTGTCCAGACTGATGTCTTGAACTGTTTTTCCCTATGTTTTCTTCTAGGAGTTTTATAGTGTTAGGTCTTATGTTTAAGTCTTTAATCCACCTTAAGTTGATTTTAGCATATGGTGAGAGATAGGAGTCTAGTTTCCTTCTTTTGCATTTGGATATCCAATTTTCTCTTCTACTGCTTTTTAAAGCACAAGGTAGGCATAATAAGACTGCTTAAATTGCCCAAAGTTAATCTGAGAACATTCTGGCAATGACAGCCAGTTTGCAACCCTTGCTCTATCTACACTCTTTCCGTAAGTGATCTCATCTATACTTCAATACAAAATGTTGATTCCTGTATTAGTTTCCTAGGGCTGCAGTAAGAAATTATCATAAACTGGCTACTTAAAACAACAGAAATATGTTATCTCACAATTCTGAAGGATAGAAGTCCAAACTCAAGTTGTTGGCTGGGCCATGCATCCTCTGAAGGCTCTAGGGAAGAATCCCTCATTGCCTCTTACCTTACCAGCTTCTGGTGTTTACTGGTGATCCTTGTCATTCCTTGGCTTATAGCTACATTACTCCAGTTTCTGCTAGTCTTCACATGGCAGTCTTCTCTCTGTGTGTCCTCTTGTCTTCTTATAAGGACATCAATTACTGGATTTAGGGCCCACCCAATTCAGTATGACCTCATCTGAACAAATTACAATTGCAAAAACCCAGTTTCCAAAAATGGTCACATTCTAAGGTTCTGGGTAGACATGACTTTGGAGGACACTAATTAACCTACTACAATTCCTAAAATATATCTACAACCCTCTCCTCTTCTGTGACATCTAGTTATATATTACCAGTAGCCTAACCACCATATCCAAATGGATAATTCATTGGCATCTCTTAAAATCAACATGTCCAAAATGTGACTAATGTAATAACACAAATGTAGATCTCATGAAGTTTCCTATTTCAATAACCAACACTAATATTTATTCATTTTTACGAGTGAAAAAATTCAGGAGCTTTCTTTGACACTTTCTCATCCATAGCTCGTTTTATTATTCCTGTTTATTTATCAACTAAATATTCCCCAAATCCATACATATGTCTATTTCTACCATCCAAAACTACCTGGACTGCTACTATGGTGTCTTCATTGGTCTGCCAACATCCACTCCTGCTTCCTTTCATTCCAATCTCAAATCTGCAACCATAATGGTCTAAGATTTAAAACTCATCAGTTCATTTTCCTGCTTAATGAAGCCTTCCTCTCCTTTAAAGAGCCTGTTCCTTAACATGATTGACAAAATCCTACATGATCTGCCTGTGCCTACCTCACCAGATTCATTTCACACTTTATTCTCTGTTTCAGCCTTTTTTTTAAAAATGGATTTTCAATCTTAGATATAGTCATTGAGTAGTTAGTACGTGCAAGGCACTGTATTAGTGGCTAAATATTCTTTAGTTTCAATGAATAATCTGAGCTATATATATTTCCTTCCCTTTTTGTTTTAAACCACTGTATTGAAGTATCATTGACATACAAAAAGCTGTAAATTTTAATATATACAACTTGATGTGTTTGGAAGTAAGTATACACCCGTGAAACCATCAAACCATCATCACTAGCAATGCCATAAACTTATCACGTCCCAAAGTTTCCTCCTACCCCTGTTTCTTTTTTTTCCTTTTGTGGTAAGAACACTTAATATAAGATCTACCCACTTAGCAAATTTTTAAGTATACAATACAGTATTCTGAATCATAGCCTCTATATCATACAGTAGATCTCCAGATTTTAATTTATTTTGTATAACCAAAACTTTGTACCCTTTGACTAACACCTCCCCATTGCTATTCCTCTTGGTCCCTGCCCTTGCTTCTGTGTTTGATTATTCTACTATTCTACTCTCTGCTTCTGTGTTTGACTATTTTATATTTCCGATATAAGTGAGATCATGCAGTATTTGTCTTTGTCTGGCTTATTTCACTTAGCATAATTTCCTCCAGATCCATCCATGTAGTTGAAAATGGCAGGATAGCCTTCTTTTTCAAGGCTGAATAATATTCCACTGTATATATAAACTGCATTTTCTTTACCCATTCATTCACTGATCGACACATAGGTGATTCCGTATCTTGGCTACTGTGAATAATGTCGCAATGAACATGGGAGTGCAGATACCTCTTCAAGATCCAAATTCCAATTTCAATTCTTTTGGATATATACTCAAAAATCAAAATGCTGAATCAAATGGTAATTTTATTTTTAATTTTTAAGGAACCTCCATATTGTTTTCCACAGTGGCTGCACCAATTTACATTCCCACCAAGAGTATAAAAGGGTTCTCTTTTCTTCACATCCTTGCCAACACTTGTCCTTTGTTTTCTTGATAATAGTCATTTTAACAATGTGAGGTGATATCTCACTATCCTTTTGATTTATATTTGAATTTTTATCCATTCCATAAATATGGACTGAACCCCTACTGGTCCTTTCTCTTTGTCTTCATCAGAATGTAAGAAGATAATGTAAGAAGATAAAGAAAATACCCAGTAAAAAAAAAATGCATACGTTACTTAATAAAATCACATCTACGTGAAAACATTAATGAAGTCAGTCCACATACTACTTTCTCAGTATTTTTAGGCATAACTATAGAGTGGCAAAGTCTATAGCTGATGGAAAACTCTGTGCTGGTTTGGCAAACACTGTGATAGCAGCTCTCTAACAGAGTTTTTCATTGCATATGGCAGGTTCCCTCTGCTGCAACACCCTGCTCTTGATAAAACGATGTATACTGAGATACATATGGCATACCTAAAACAATCTTTATGCTAATATTATGGATGATGTTTTAACTTCATACCTATGAAAATTTCATTCATTGTGCAAGACTGCTGATAAAGGAAATTTAGACAACTTGCTCACAATTTATTTACCACAGTGGGGGGTGGGGGGAATGGGAGAACACCATAGCAAGGTATTTTTCAAGGTCATTTGTAAAATAGTATCCAAATCTAGATTTATACATAAAACTAGTAGATTATAAACTAGTTTTTTAAAAGTCTGTTTTATATTAGTTTGATAGTCAACTCTGACAAGAATTTCTGTCAGTTTTTCTTTCCTTTCACTTTATATACAAAGCATAAACTCTTTCTCTTTATTACTCCTTTTAAGTGGCTATATTAATTTTCTATTTTAGATTTAATCACATTCTTGGCTTCTTTTATTTACCATGAACACA
The DNA here is from genome assembly GCF_041146395.1 of Eulemur rufifrons. Lineage (NCBI taxonomy): Eukaryota > Metazoa > Chordata > Mammalia > Primates > Lemuridae > Eulemur > Eulemur rufifrons. Next base: position 63,825,121 of record NC_090998.1, on the reverse strand, counting down.
GGGAGAACTTTTTTATGCTGAATACATCCAATGAGCATGAGCTTCAAAAACCACTTTATATTAGTCACAAAAAATAATGAGGTGAAAATTAAAGAAAGTAAGAAGCAAAATGTACTAAAGATCCATTTCTAACTACTTCTAGGCAGCATGAAGATGCCCCATGGCAAAAATTAGATAAGTGCCAACATTCTAGAAAATACACAGCTGCCTGACTGAAGATCACACACAGCTGTCAGTGTGAGGTGATTGTGCAAAGGATGCCAAGTACATCTAGAAATCTCTGTATTCATCCCATATTAATTGGCAAGAATTTTTCTGAGACATAGGTCCAGCTGAATAGTGAGAAATAATATGATATTGTAACAAAAGCTTATAAACAAATGACTCTAAAGCCTGGCAGTAAAGTCTACTTATCTGTGACAGGTCCTAGTAGGTTCTCATTGGATTATAGAATAAGCTAAAAAAACTATTAATACTGATAGTTAAGAAAATGAATACTTAAAGATGCATTTGCTATGAATTATTGCTAGACAGTTTTACTTCTTAAAAACCAAACATATAAAACTTTGGGAAAAACAACATTTATGGCCATTATCATACTGGTATAGATTTAAAAGTATAATTTTAAAAATCTTCACATTATCATTCAAATGCAGAATTATAGCAGGAAAGCAGAATACTTATTTATGTAAAACTAAAGCTAAACATCTTGAGAAATATAAATGAGGTTCAGTTTAAATAACATACATGTTTCAGAAAGCTATATTTAAGTCATAGAATGATTTTGTTAAAGCCATAAGAGACAGGCCAGGCATGGTGACTCATGCCTGTAATCCTAGCACTTTGAGTCTGAGGCAGAAAGATCACTTGAGGCCAGGAGTTCAAGACCAGCCTGAGGAATATTGTGAGACCCTGCCTCTATAAAAAGTAGAAAAATTAGTTGAGCATAGTGGCTTGGGCCTGCAGTCCCAGATACTTGGGAGATTGAACCTAGGAATTTGAGGCTGCAGTGAGCTATGATGATGCCACTGCCCTCTAGCCCAGGCAAAAGAGCAAGACTCTGTCTCAAAAAAAAAAAAAAAAAAAAAAGTCATGAGAGACAAATCATCTAACTTAAACTTTCTCTTGTTCCACTAGTTTATAGGTCATCCACAAAGGCTAACTGATTTATCCAAGGCTACAGTATTATAGAGACAGAATGAAAACTCTAGTCAAATGATCACTTCTGTGTAACGTCTTTGCACACCCTTGGACATTTAGAAATCACTATCTCTATGCTTCCAATGTAATGTATACATAACTCTAACAGCACCTATCACACTACATTACAACTGTTTTTTCTTATTTGTAACAAAATCTATTACACTGTACATTTCTTTAAATTGTTTCATTTAGATATCCCCAGTATCTAGCAAAGTGGGCAGTGGGTAGGTACACAGTTTGCTGAGTGTCTACAGAATCTCAGAATATTCCATGTTGAATAAATGTTCATTGATATTCTCAATACTTGAGGTAGTTGTTACTATTTAGATCTTATGTTTTTGTAATTTCAGGCTTTAAATTAGGAGTTGCTAAACAATTTTCATGTCCCAATCTCCAGCGTCTTGATCAAGTACTAATGATTTATGGGAAAGCTTAAAGAGAGCTCATTGGAAAGAATTAATTTGAAATATAATCACTTATAATTGTTTTTTAAACCTTTCTTTTCTTCAAAAAATTATTTTGAAACATAATCAATCAAACAATTTATTTTAAAACTGTATTTTCTCAAAGTTTATACTAAAATTCTTACAAAAAATTCTAGTAATGAACATGCAATGCAGTGGGCACCATGATAGGTAAGTAAAATATTTCCTCTTCAATTTATAAGAAGTTTACAAATCTGAGAAAGCTCTACGAGACTCTGTTGAGAAACGAAGTCCTTATGTGAAAAGTTGAATGACTGAAAAAGAAACAAACTTAGGAGGACATAAATATTTTTTTATATTTGTCAAAATAAAGTAACTCATTTTTTAAAACAAATATACATTCAGCATCTTCTATAAACCAGATACTGTTTGAGATGTTTAACACAGCACACAGATAAGGTGATTTGCAGCTTAAATGAGCAAATTCAATTAGTCATAACAAATATTTATTAATATATAACAATGTTTTATAAATTGCAGGTAATAGCCAGTGGAGTGGCAGAGCTAGCACTTACTGGCTCCAGAGAGCTGACTGTATGCATCTCTTGCCAATTTAACATTTACTGACATCAGATTGGTAGCTTGAAATTGGCCAACCTGGAAATGCTATACATTAGGACTTTCATTCAGACATTTACCATCACATCACTGGCCACAACCCATTAATAGGTCATGAAATCAATTTAGTGGATTGTGACCAACATTTTACAAAATTTAAGAAAAAGGAACAGAGTAAAACTGCCAGCATGCATTGTGTGTTGTAAGATTAAATACCTATTAAAGAACAAATATTACCTAAAAAGAAAAAAAAGAGTAACAAGTTCTTTTTTGTAAAATTTAAGTACCAATTTTATTTATTTCTATGTATACTAGGTAGTGATGTAAAATGCATTTCTTAATGTGGGTCTGAGTCAAAAAAAATGTAAAACAACTACTATAATCAAGAGAACAAATGTAATTTACTTCCATAAACATGTTTTATAACATTTGTGGTTATCATATGCTTTGAGGCTAAAAATCACATTTTTGGGAGAGGAAATAAAACCTTTGTAGTTAACAGGTGAATATTTGGAAGCTTCTCATTCCTTTCTTAAGAAATACCAAAGAGAAGAATTATAATTTATGATCACAAAAGAATTTGAATTTATGTAGATTTACAGTTAAATAAGACCTCCGTCTCACCAGGTACTGTGCTTTTCATCATTGCTCCAGTAGTCGCTGGTATGTGAACCTTCTCTAGCCTGTTTCTTATCTTTGCTAAGAAGGGCAAAGCCAGCCCAGTATCTTGAATTCTCAAACTACTTATGTCAACACAGTTATTTCTTCTCAATGTCTCATCAAATACTTTTGTTTCTTCTTTAGTTTTAACTATTGCTGAAATCACTTTTTTAAAATTTATAATTTCACTTCATGTTATTCCTTTATTGAATGCTTGCTATACACCACACATTATAGTGAGTGTTTGGCATTAAAGAAAAATATTAAAGATAAGCTTTTTGCCTTAAAGGAACTCAGAGTCTATTGAGAAATAAATACTAAACTGACCATAATTAAATAATGTGGTGGATGCCAAAGCACAAGAATGTACAAAGAAATTATCCCCACTTCTCCTTTTAAAGAGTTAGTGCTCTCATGTTACTCCTTTCAACCTCCAAAAACAGAACACAAAAGAGAGAGGAGACAGGGAAGAAAGGAGGAGGAAAAGGAGGGGTGAGGAATGAGAAGGAAAAAAACAAAACAAAACAGGCTGTTATTAATAGCAGGCTACTCTACAGTCATTCTTACTCCTTTCTACTTTGCCTGCCTCACAATAGAGGCTGAAAAAGTCAAATATTCACTTTTTCAGACTCCATTGCAGCTGGAAGTTATCTGTTGACCCATGTCTAGGCAATGAAGCATGAAGTGAATCTAAGAAATTTGGGGACACATTTTTTTTCCTCTTTGACAAAAGGAGAAAGAAAGATGCCTACTTCTCATGAAGACAAGAGGCTTACAACTTCAACAATCACCTTGTATACCTGAAAGGGAACCCTAAATGCGAACCTAGTGTCCCAGTGTAACTGAGCCAGTGAACCAACCCTACAACTGCTACCTCCTAATTTTTGGTTACGTGAGGTACTTAAATGAGTTTATTGCTTATGCCACTGTTAGATGCAGTTTCTATTATTTGCATCCACAAGTATTTAAAACTGATACAGGTGTGGTTAACAACTACCTTCTGTCTTTCCAAGATGTGACTCTTTAGGAGTCACATGCCTCCTACATTACAGGAGAGCTTATCCTGAACTTTCTCAATCTCCTTTTCCCCAGAGCACATGTGGCCCACACAAATAGAAAATAAATAGAAAAAAAAAAAAAAAGAAGAAGCAGCAGCAGCTAATTATGTGATTTAGGCTATAAAAACAAAACATAAAGGAGAAATTAAAACCGGACATAGACATTATTATCATGCCAATTTAATGAAATCTTAATTCTAGTAAGCAAAACATGCGATATCTATATTAAGAGATAGTTTATAAAATGTGGGAGATGCCACATTTATCTTATAATCAGTAGTATTATTTACTGAACCATAACATAAAAGAGAGGCCTTAAGGCTGTAATGCTGCTTTTAAAGAAGTAAGGTGAGTACTTCCACATGATCTGGGACACTCAGAGACACCTCATTCTTACCATAATCTAAAAATACGATTACTGACACACAAAGCAATCTCAAAGTGAACCTGTTAAAGCTTTGCCCCCAAAACGTGGTCCTTTCTTTGTGTTCCTATCATGTAAGTTGCACCATCACCAATCCAGTTGCTCAAAACAGAAACCTGATAATAATATTTGATAATTCCTTCTCCTTTATCTCCTACTCCTCTGAACCATATTAAATGCTTCTTGAATTCTAATTTACTCTATTCCTACTACTGTTTCCCTAATTTTAGTTCTCACTTTGTGGTCTCAAATTATGAAAGTGTGTCCTATGAGACTCTTCTCTATGTTTGCCTAAGCATAGTTTTTATTGTATGTACCACAGCCCCTGCAGTGCTAGGAAACCAAAGCTCAAGTTTTCCATGGTTCACAAATACTTTCAGTAGCTTCAGCATTTCCATTATCTTTGTGGACTACAATATTCTTGCATGTATTGACCCAAGAAATACTAAGTATCTTTCCAGCATTTCAATGCTTTTAAGGGGAAAAAAAAAAATTGTATTCCGTATTTCTACCTGAATACAGGAGGGGTCAGCTAGGATACATAGGACAATGTATTTTGTGATTTGGTTTTTTTTTTTTTTTTTGAGTTCATATTTGATAGATTTTAATCTGTAAACATTCCAAGGGCCTGAATTTGAGAAGAATTTCCCTACAAGGATTTGAACATGCTTATGCACGGAATAGACTGAACACTGCTTTGTCTCATTTGAGGGTATGGCTTAACTTTTCAAGTTCAGCTCCCCGACTAATTGGGAGGCCCAATATTAGTCTTTAGGTCTTAATGTGACCAGCATTTGCCTCAGGACAACACTGTCTGCTACCTCACAGTTCTTTGCTTTGATCTCAATTCCTCTTCCTCCCTCTTCCCTTTCTCTCCTTTTAATTTTTTGGTTTTGATTTTTCTTGATCCATGGAGATTTCCCTTGTTTTTTGTAGACTCAGCAATGCTTAAAAAAAAAAAAAAAAAATTCTAATTAAGCCAGGATCTAGCTAAACTGTAACATGAGGAACCTGCAGAAAAATCTCATCTCCTACATTGCTGGAAATGGAAGACAAATTCATGTTGTTTTGAAAAGAGAGTCCATGCTTTATTACTCAATATCCTCCAAACTTCCAGCATTAAATGGCTATAACAGATAAACAGGCTTGTTTAATAAAACATATATTCTATGAGATAGAAAATACTGTTAGATATTTACTAAAAGATAGCAATTGTATGCATTGTTGTAATGATAGGATTAATTCACTGCTATTTACTTGACCAAGAAATTAGTCATAACTTTCTATATCATATAATACATGGTTTAATGCTGATATTAACTAGTTAATGTTGTCTTAGCAGTTTTTAATACCATATACTGAATAGCTGAAATGTCTAGAAATTTAAGTTTATTTAAACAGTACGTTACATTTTCAAACAATACACTCAAGATGTTTTTCTTAACCTTCAGATATGATTTTAAATGAAGGACCTCTAAATTTAAAGCAATGGAACCAATTTTTAAATCTCAACAACAGTGAAAACAACTATCTAAGTATATGGTCTTCTTCTTTAAAATTCCAATGGGTGACCTAAATTGAGAAACAATCTATACTAGGGTAGGTATCATACGCCCCTGAAAAATTTCTCTGATACAGAATGAGAGCACCATATTGAAAGATGTCACCAAAAGATGATTTGCAACCCTCCACTGGTTAAAAAAGAAAACAAAAATAAATGGAAGAATCATCTGTTTACCCTGTATCACATTAAGGCTGGAGGTAAACATGAAGTTAAGGATGTAGGTTTTCAAGGGTTAAACCTTTGACATTTGACTCTGCAGATCTGGAGTACACTAATAATACTAGAAGACTCCCCGGTCCTAGGCTGGGAGGAGGGGAGGAAGGAGCAGACCAAGCACAAATTGGTCAGGACAAAGGTTGCTCCTAGTAGGGACTCCTATTAAAGCCAGGGAAGAAGCTCTATGAAACCACCTGACATGATTCTCTAGGGTCCTTGCTTTTTCTCTATTCTTCCTGTACTCTCAAGCTTCTGAAATAATCATATAAATGTATAGTAAAAGTAAGGTTCATCCCTCAGGCTAGACCGATTTCTAAAAGAATACATTTTAAGTTAATAATAGGCAGATACAGATAACTGTTAGGCTAAACAAACACATACAGATGACAAAATCCAGAGGTAGAAAAAAAAAAATGATGTCTCTGTCTCATATTCAGTTTTAAGGGGAAAAAGAAAAAATCCCTAGGAGGTAAGTCTCTCTCATGCCTTATTGGTAAGAACTGTGTCTCATATCCATTCTCTAATAAATACAATTGCCATAATTAATTTAGAGTCATTGAAATTCACCTATTTCCGAGGCTATAAAAGGGCTCAATGTCTGGGATAACTGATTCCTGAAAAAAATCATGGTTCCCACAGTAAGGAAGAAGAGATGTGTGAATCTGAATTGGTAATCAGTAGTGTTTCCTATAGCCTATTTCTACATTTATGAGAAAAACAATCAAGTTATACTAAGAATTACAAAAAAAAGTTCTCTCTCCAACTTCTAGTAGAAGAAATAATATGAATACTTCAATTTAATCAATAATTGAAGTATTGATAATCAATATTAGGTCAAAATACTAAAACATTAGTCAAGCTTGGGAAAATGTATATTCTGTAAAATACTACAATAAAACTATTATTTCTTGCAATAAAACTAGTATTTCTTGTTTTCCTAGAGGCTGCTGGCTTATAATGTAAAAATATTTAAAAGCAGCTTTTGAAACATATGATATAAATTTGGTATTCATGGAGCTTTGACGTATTTTTGAAAACTGACATTCATGACAGACCACCTCTATGGTCTACCACATCAGACTGGGTAAACATAGTCATGTAAAACACATATTGTTTACATAGTAAATATCATCATAAAAAGTTGCACTACATATACCAGAACATCTACTATACTATGTTGGACTATTAATAACTGAAATTTATATCCCAAAGGATAACACTGTCCCAATTCAAACTTAAAAACAGCTGTGCAAATAAAGTCAGGGTGAGGGGCAGGTGTTTAAGATATGAGGGAGGAACACATCACATATATGACCATTCAGAGATATAACTCCATGGGAACTTAGTGTTTGACACATGACAGGAAATATGCTAACCTTGTATATGTAAATCCCTTTCAAGTCAGTTATTTTAATACAATGATCAAGCTATATAGTGGGAGATTTATATTTTAGTAAGGAATACTAGGACTATACATTGTACATACAAAATAAGACTACATCCATATTCCATCTATCAAAATAGTTTCTGCTAGATAGTCCAGAACAAACTCTGTTTGCCACTGGCTGCCTTTACCTATCCAACTGCACATACCAATATTTGCTAATCAATAATTATCCTGGACACTCTTTCCTTATTGTAGATTTTTCGCTTGAATTTGTCTAACCTCTAAGCCTTAACTTCATTCTCTATTTATGACCCAGTTTCCTGCCCTCTTGGATCTATGTTTGTTTTTCTCAGGTTTACTCTGAGCTCTATACTTCAAAGACTTTGTTTTGAGCTAGTTACTCCAGCTGTCTACATTGTGGACTTTAATGTACCCTCCTGGGCTCTTTTGAGTTCAGCTTTTGGTTTGGATCTACAAACTGGCACTTGACTAGAGCCCACCTAAGTCTCTACATGGGAGAAGATGAAATAACTATAAATAATCTTGAACAAATTTATACAAATCATCCTACAGAATTCTGCTTGTCTTCTTACATAACCATAATAAATAGCTGGTTTTAAACCATGCTGTTCATCAGAATTAAATATGAAGCTTCTTAAAAATACTTATATTCAAGTCTTAAGCCTACAGATTATTATTCAGAAGGTCAGAGGCAGGCCCTCATCATCTATATACTAAAAGTGTCATATTTGAATTGGCTGGCAGCTAGAGTTAAGAAACAGTGATATAAAAATTATAAGGGATGGTTCATATCTTCTCTGTTTTACTACAGCACAGACAAGGTGAGAAAAATGGAGATGGAATGTGAGAAAGAGAAAAGGGAGTAGGTTACCTTTTCCATCTGGTTTTTGAGAGGAGAAAATATGGCAGTCCAGGGCTAGGCAAAACTGTAACATAAACCAAGTTTGTTTTATTATTCCTATCACTTATTTTTCTACATATTTCTCTTATCTCTTGGCTTTCAAACTTTTTTCTTGACCTCCAAAGTATTTGAGGGCACTCATGTTGCATAAGTATCCACCCATTTCATCATATCACTCAGTCCTATTTCCTCCTGCTCATGTTCTCATGACAAGCAAAACTCTCAACCTTCTGTTCATTTCAAGTATGTATCAGGAAAGCAAATAACACAACGATATTGCTTTTAGCTTTTCCCACTGAAGCTTAGCATTGTTTACCTGGTAACATCAATGATTCTTGATAGATATTTTTGACAGGAAGACCTTTACACGAATTGACTATGGCAATGAGAGTTTGTAGTTGCCAGTCACTGTTCTGACAAGCCTTCTGAACACTCTTTCTTATAAGAACCCTGGGGCCACATCCTACCAACCCGCAGCGAACAACAGCAACTTACACTCTAGAGAAGAAAAGACGAAACTGCCTCTACTCACACAGGATCCAAGACCGATGCTTGAGAATCTGTTACCTTAGCGACTCCCATTTCTAGTGTGCAAAAATTTGGAGCTATTTTGTTCAACTAATTTCTCCAGAAGACTCAAAGATTATTTTATGAATGACCAAGTAGTAAGTAAATAAACTAAGCGAATCAGGAAGAGATCCTAGGGAAATAGTTTACAGAGTAAACTGAAATGAGAAAGGAAATCTCATTCGTTCTAAAAATTGTGCCTTTCTACCCAATGAAATGAACATTAGGATTATCATTATCATTGTTTCTGAGAAAGACATAAGGAAGAGTAACAAAAGAAAAGACAGTTACAAAGAGAAATAGTGACTATAAAAGTCAAAGAGAAGGAAACAATTGCAAACATTCTCCATGCCTTTATTTATTCTGCCTGCAATATTCTTCCCACTTTCCTTGTCTTATTAACTTCTTACTCATCTTTCAGGACATCCTGGGTATCACCAAACTGAACATATCCTCAAATCCTCATAGGCTGAGATAACATGCTACTGTGCTATAAGATGACAGATACAATATCCTGTCTTAAAGCACTTACTACCCTATTCTGAAACTAATGTTTGAGGATAAGAAAACAGATGAAGATTGGTACCATGTTTTGTGCTCTCCAAACTCTATATTGAACTGATCATCTGTTTACTAAATTCTGGTTTATTCAAAAAAGAATACCATTGCTTTAAGTATTAACTATTTAGGAGTGAAAAAAATACATGAAATACCTGGCAATCATTAAAAAGACTAGAGCAACATTCTCTGTGCTGAGATGGAAAGATTATCAAAATATATTATATAAATATAATAGTAAGGCAATAACAGTGTATATATTTGTTTCCCAAAACATATAAGAATATAGAATGTGTTATGTGTGTATGCACACCTTTTCCTGGAAAGATACACAAAAAATCAATATGAGTCTAGGGACTTTGTATTTTCATTTTTTTCTATGTTGTCTGAATTTTCTATTCTAAATAATTTTTACAAAGAAATTTTAAGTTACTAAGAAGGATTATCTGGCTCCTAGCATTGAGGGCTTTTTATTTTATTTTATTTTATTTTATTTTTTTTTTTTTTTGAGACAGAGTCTCACTCTGTTGCCCGGGCTAGAGTGAGTGCCGTGGCGTCAGCCTAGCTCACAGCAACCTCAAACTCCTGGGCTCAAGCGATCCTCCTGTCTCAGCCTCCCGAGTAGCTGGGACTACAGGCATGCACCACCATGCCCGGCTAATTTTTTCTATATATATTTTTAGCTGTCCATATAATTTCTTTCTATTTTTAGTAGAGATGGGGTCTCGCTCTTGCTCAGGCTGGTCTCGAACTCCTGAGCTCAAACGATCCGCCCACCTCGGCCTCCCAGAGTGCTAGGATTACAGGCATGAGCCACCGCGCCCGGCCGATTGAGGGCTTTTTAAAAAAAATCCTTTGAGGGTGAAGATGATAGCTCATACATTTTCTTTATTACCGCCACTTAGTGCACAGTGGAATACAGTTGGCATTTGATGAGTATTTGTTCCACTGAACTCTGTCACCTATTTCAGTTTCTTATCTCTTTCCCAAAGAATTAACTTTTTATGAGCCTCTCCCTCATTTCCCATTATTATACATACAGTACCAAGTATAATATCTTAAAACCAGTAGCTGCTCAATAAATGTTTGTTCAATGCAATCATAACCTCTCTTAATTGTGTGAAATACAGCTGCCAAGGTAGGAAACAGTGATTTTTTTTCCCCTATTCCTAGTCACTTGTTTTCAACACACATTATATAAACATCTACATCAATCATGTTTGAGTCAATGTCCTTAGTTCCGAAAATACAAAAGTCAATAAAACCCAGTATCTATAATCTCAAGGCTCACCAATCTAGTAAATCTTTCCCTGGAAGGAAAGAAATGGGAGTGACTGAATATGTGGAGGCACCAATCTTCCTTCTCCTTTCACGTTGTTCAAGGGCCTCTATCTAATATGCCCTATTCAAATTCATTTTAGTTAGAATACATGGTCAATGAATACTTGTTAACAGTTTAATGCAATAATCTGTTAGAAAAGGTACCTGAAGACTGATATAAAATGGATTGGCAAAGGAGTAACTAGTCAATCTCTTAATTTTTTTAAATCTGGCAAGCAGTTTCTTTAAGAACAATCCTTTAAGAACAGGATTGAAGAAACAGATACCTGATGAAGAGTACACCAACGATATTTCCTGGTTACCACAAAATAATGATGGTCACCTAAATCCGAATCTCTTTACATATTTGACAAAAACCAGGCAGAGGAGAGAGAAAGTTACTCACAACTCACAACAAACTTTGATTTAAAATATAAGTTAGGAAATAAACATCCCAAACCAGCAAAATGAGCTCTGGGGATTACTCCAGATCGAGAATAAGGTGGCACTGTAGAAAAAAGGTTGTGACAGAGAGTAGAGTGCACTACCAAAAAGAGAGGATCCCATCCTTGGTGGGGAAGTACTGAGACTACATCTGAGACGTGATGGTACAGAGCAATGGCTACTAGCTTATAGCAGGACCCAAAGATGGCAGTCTTAAGAAGGTACTTGCCTAAAGAGGAAAGGGAGGCACCTTGGAACAGGAAGGCATTGTTGGGGACAATGATGATGAAGAAACAGGAGGCAGCAGGCAGCTGAAATTAAAGATCTTAAAATGTCGGGCAGTATCTCTGAATTTAAATACATAAAAAAGGCCTACACCTGTCCCCAAATTGAGCTAATTACTAAACTGAATTTCATTGTACCTATAGAAAAGGAAACTCTTGAACTAAGAACCAAAAAATACACCCCCAAAAGCAGCACTTCCCTACATTAACATGCTGTTGCTGATTAACGAAAATATTAAACATTTAATATTTAAAAAACTGATTGCATTAAAGGGTATTTTCCATTTATTTTAGGAAAGATATAAAAATACTGTAAAATAATGTAAATATTTTAGTATATAGTTAAGTAGAAATACCTTTTTTCTGTTTTTAGGTTCATTTTCCCCCCTAATTTTTATCTTGAAAATTTTTGTACTGAGAGAGAAAATAAGTTTGGCAATAATAGCATGACAATCACATATTCCCCTTCTAAATTAAACTATTAACTTTTTGCCAATTGGCTTTCCCTTGCTCTATCTCTATATATTCGTAATTTTACTTTTATGCATCATTCCTAAAATAAAATTTTCAAAACTCTGACATAAAATAATTCTAATTCGATTAACTTTATTTCATATAAATCTTTGCCAGTCCTAAGAGTGGCTTCTGTTTCACCTCAGCTCATTCCAATAGAAATATACAAATATAATTTCTACCTCCTAGACATGACTAATGAAAAATAACCAAAATTTCATATTCAACTGGGTTTTAAAACTGAGAAAAGATCAACTAATATTATCCTTATGTATATAAAAGGATAGTAATCTAAATGTTTGTAACCTAAAATTCTTAGAAAGGGATGCTGGACACTGATAAAGATGTTATTAACCTAAAATAAAAGAAAACTGTTAATAGTTTAAATAACCATCTAATCTGAACCAATGATTTTTGAAATCATATGTTATAGAGAGATTTAACACATAAAATGGATTAAACAGGTATTTTAGTAGCTACTCTGAATGAAGGGTTGGGGGTTACTACAAATCCTGCGATACTATTATGTATTCTGTTCCTCAGGCACCTTCTCAATCCAGGTAGTATAGTTTGGATACTATCATTTTAACGCAATCACACAGTTTTGCAGTTTTCTAAAATCCTAGTATGCTGACTCTTCAAAATATAGTAAAAACTTTCTTTAGAAATATCAATATTCTTTCAGAAATGAAGAAGGCTTTGGAAATAAAAGTAAACTTTGAAACTCTAATTCATGACAAAATAAATTAGCTTTATTATCTCACTAAATGTATACTTCACAAGTATTTTTTAATTGTTCTATAAAATCATACAACATAACATTTTCAAATATTTGCAAATTCTTCAGCACTCATTAAGACCATTTTATGACCAAAGAAACTATAATAAAATACATAGATGATGGTGCATCAAATGTCAATAATATTGTAATATTAAAATTGCAAGAAAATCAGATGTTATCTTAAGTGTTAATTCAAATCATGATAATGGCCAAAAAACAGACGAGAAATAGAAAACAGCCATTATGATCAAATAAATAAAAATTATAACATATGGGGTACTTTGTACCTTTAGTTTGGTTTTCAAACTCTTCAGATAAGAGGTGGTAGCAACAACCTACACTGCAAACTCCCTTGATTTCAGACTTGGAAGTAAATATTCGCAGGGTGTTTGGAGCAAGATCACCACAAGTGTGTAGACCCACCATCAAACAATCCTTTAAAGACAAGAAGAAAAAGTGAACTTAGACAATTAAAAGGTAGATTAAAAAACAATCCAGGTAAAGATTTTATTTTATTTTAATTTTTAAATTAAAAAAAAAATTTATTTTTAGAATCAGGGTCTTACTATGTTGCCCAGACTGGAATGCAGTGGCTATCTGTAGGAACAATCATATATACCATACCCTCAAATTTCTGGACACAAGCAATCATCCTACTTCAGCCTCCTGAGTAGCTAGGATACCATACCAGGCATCAGGAGAAGAATTTAAATGCCCATTAGAATATATAAAGCCTTTTATAATTATTAAACTTCACCTAGAAAGTATTGTATTTTTTAATTTTCATAATGAATAATTATTTCCTTTATAGGCAAAATGACTGTGATTTCTTATCACTTTTGAGTTTTTTTCAGTGTTTTCAGTTATTTATTCATTTGTATTTTCTCTGATTTCTTTTACAACTAATATTTCTTAACTAGGCAAAGTTAAGATTAGACTAATCAAATGTAGCATGCATTACTAAGACAAACCTGTAATTTGAGACACATTTATATCACACTTTGACCATACTAGTCAATTTTTTTTGCTGATTTCACTTCTTCACAGATTGCCCATCAAAAACCTTATAAAATTGTTATTAAAAAACAAATATAACTAGTGTAAAGTTGGCATTTCTATTCTAACACCAGAAAGCTTAGTTTATTCATTGTATCAAATATGTTATTGAAGATTCAATATGAAAATTTTTGTTCTAAATTTTATAAGATGGCCGGGCGCAGTGGCTCACGCCTGTAATCCTAGCACTCTGGGAGGCCAAGGCGGGTGGATCGCTCAAGGTCAGGAGTTCGAAACCAGCCTGAGCAAGAGCGAGACCCCGTCTCTACTAAAAATAGAAAGAAATTATATGGACAACTAAAAATATATATAGAAATTGGCGCATAGTGGCGCATGCCTGTAGTCCCAGCTACTCGGGAGGCTGAGGCAGGAGGATTGCTTGAGCCCAGGAGTTTGAGGTTGCTGTGAGCTAGGCTGACGCCACAGCACTCACTCTAGCCTGGGCAACAAAGTGAGACTCTGTCTCAAAAAAAAAATAAGTAAATAAATAAATAAATTTTATAACATAAATATTATACAAAAATTCTCCTATAAAATGTTTATTCTAATTAACCAAAGCCTAATTTAAATGTACACACCACACACAAAAAAACAATAGATACAAATGCATACATGCACAGAGGTATAAATTTCTCTCTTTAAGCTTAGTTTAGCTCTCCCTAAAGTTAATACAAGGAAATTCAATCTCATTCTTTATTGTATTCATCACATAGGATTACTTAATAATATTAGCACGTACAAGTTAGGAGAAAAAAAATATGTAATTATCTTATTATTCCAACAGTAAAATATTTAAGTATTGGGTAAGGGTAGGGAGAGGAATAGGAGGTATTGGTTACTTCTGGTTATTAAAGTGCTGATTCACTATAGGACACAAGAAACATTCTACCAGCATATCTTACAGTTTTGATCATATACTTTCAGCAACAGTTTGAGGAAATTAAAAAGTAACAATATACACTAAGCATTTATATGTTTTAAAGTTAAGTTAAAGTAATTGGAGTTGTTTACCCCTAAGAGAAAGTTAAGAATAATCTAATTACTGATTTCATGAATAAGAAAAACAATTAATAAGGACTAACCAGTTTCCTCAAATCTAAAAATATCTGGAAAAAAAACTCCCATTTTAAAAATGGCAAAACACTAGTCAGCTATCAAACAATGTTAAATTTACAAAGAACTCTGGTATCTTTTGTTTATTCATTTCTTTGGAGAAGAATTTCTTAAAAAATATAAGAATGGTAGAATAATACAACTCCAAAGGCTATCTTTTTCGAGACAATGAGTTTGGCCCAATGCTCTCTAGAAGCTCCTTTACAATACTGTTTTAACATACAATGTGGACTTTGTTTAAAATTTACTGTCTTTTAACTACATAAATTGACATAATTTTAAAAAAGTTCAAGCCATGAAGAATACTCAGAAGCTACTCTTGATAAAGAAAATTGCATATTTGGTTACCAAATCTAATTTTAGATATAACTTTGCTCTGGATACCTCTTGACTTCAAATTTAAATTAAAATTTAAAAGTTTTCTTGGACTGTAATTAATTGTAATTAATTTAATTCCTAAATGAAAATGAGAATTTAGCTCACTCACTAGCTTTTCTCCTAGTACTTTTGTTTGATTTAGGAGGCTTGAAATGAATATAGATTATCCCATTATGGAATGTGCTCTTGTCATATTTTAATAGCTGTGAGAATAATGAAAGCATGCTTATGATTTTATTTTCTTGGTCTTTTAGATTAATGTGATCAAATAAGATACATATCTTATTTAAGCTACGATTAAAATTAAATTCAATGTCTTAGAGCATTTTTGTAAATCGAATTAAGTAATTCAAAAGTGAAATCACCTCTAGATCTTTAATAATGTCATGTAGTTCTGAATCAGCAGTGATAAAAGAGGTTAAAGGTAAATATATATTTGATTCACTTGACTTTGATGTCATTTTTCTTCTCTCTTTATTGGTTTCAGACATTTCTCTGTCGAGTATTTGCAATGAAGAAGTAGGCTCTATAGCATTTATAGACAAAAGGTCTATAAGGGAAAAGGTACTTTCAAAACACAAATTTTCTTCTTGATGTGGCTGAGAATGTAGGTTTTCCATTTGTTTTCTGTTGGTAGAAATTACAGAGCCTGAAAAATCTGGCAAAAACTCTGAGGTAGACATCTTTTCTTGCTTTGCAAGACTGTTGTTACATTCTTCCTCGATCTCTGCTTTATATTTAACTTCATTTTGCGCTTTCCTTTCTTTTGTCATTTTTAATGTCAGTCCACTGACATCTGATCTTGCCCGAGCATGACAGAGTTTCCAATGTTTCTTCAATTTCCTGTTTCTCTCCTTAGCTCCATGAGTATTGGTATTTGAGGAATCAATTCCATAAACTTTTAAGCCATACTTCAAGGACAAAAAGGAGCTTAGGTATCCTTTACCGGAACCCAAGTCAATTACCTAAAGTAAGAAAAACAGAATGTATTAAATGATTTTAATCAGATGATAACAGAAAGCATTGTAGATTTTTTTTAAAAGCAAGCAAATGAGTTGTATAATTTATACAACCTATTATTTTTTTTATTTTAGTTTTTTGATTCCTATTAAAAATCAACCACTCTGATCATTTTTATTCAACATTTTTCTAGGGGTTCTAGTCAGCATCGTAAGTCAAGGAAAATAAGTAAAAGACATAAACAATGTAAAGAAAGAAGTAAAAATGTCTTTATTCATAGATGACATGATTGTGTCCACAGAAAATCCTGAAGAATGTGCAAAAAAGCTAACAGTAAGTGAATTTAGCAATGTGTCAGGGTACCATGTCAATTTAAATTAACAATGAACCATCAACATATACAATATAGTAGCAAAGAACAATTAGAGCTTGCTTTAGCAGTCAGAGAAAACCCACAGCGAAGAAATATAGATACTGCATTATAAAATATCTTGATTGTGGAGGTTACATGAGCATATATACATACACACACACACATTAACAAAACTCCAACTGTACAATTAACATGAGTTTATTTATATCTCAATAAAGCTGGGATTATGGAATAATTTTATATATTGGCTAGAAAGTGGTTCGGATTCAATAATATTTGATGAGTAAAAATATTTTGCACAGTAATATTTGTAATGAAAAATCTGTAAAATTAAGGCCACAGGAATAATGACTGAAATCCTTTTCACAAAGTATACATTATTCTTTGTGCCACTTCTATATTTCCCTGCTTTTTCATTGTTTTCCCAAACTAAATGACTGGGTTCTGGTCTTGATTTCTATATAAAATGTGAGTCCAGTTCTTGTAGTCTCTGTCACTCTGCCTCATTCAGACGAGTCTTCCTTTAAGAACCGGACCTTTATCCCATTCTTCTACTCTGTGACTCGCTTAATATCATCCATGCACAGAACCTCTATACAGATTAGCTGACTACCAATTATCTGAACTTTCTGTCTTTAGGGCTCTGTTCTCTCCAGTGGAGTTGCTGTTACCAATTGATGCCTAAACTGCCTGATCTTGTTATGCCTCTTTTACCTCTAAATAAACTATGCATTTGTTCCTCTGGACTCTATTCCCATCTTTATTACTATTAATGGATATTGGCAGGCACCGGAAAGATACTTAGAAATAGTGCTTGCCCCTAAGATTCGGATATGGCACCATGGGAGAAGGTCTGGGTGAGGGTGGGGGTGAGGTACTTGCCCCTTCTACTCCAGCTGAGTATCACTGCAATTGTGAGCCTGTTACTGATACTGATAGATACTGCTTAGGTATGATACTCTGGAGAAAAGGTTGAAAACTAGTATTGTCTTATCTCTTGCCTCTAGCCTCCACCCTAGAGATCTATGTTGCCACAAGTGGATCTGCAAGTTATCATAGTTTTCTAATCATCCTCAAACTCTCCACAACTCTGGGTGAATCCATTGAAAAGAGTCTAGTAACTAAAAAAAAAAAAAATCACAAAAGGGAAAAGTTCCCATTACCCTCACAGATCTTGTAGGGAGAAGAAAAATAACTTGCTATTTTTATAAGCCAGAGATAAGAAAAATAACTTACTATTTTTATAAGCCAATGTGAACAATCATTAATTTTATTTTCAGACATCACTATCTTTCATAAAAGCTATTTTTCAAAATAGGAATGCATCATGAGTCATACACTTTGAAAGAATGCAAGCCCTAAAAACATAATTACTTTGGGTTACTACAATGAGGCAGGTGATCCAGAACACAGCTTTGGAACCCATATCCCAAAAACATGTAGCAGCAAACAGTTTTGCAAAATGTCATCTTCATAATGCTGCCTCAAGTTGGAATGACAACATATCGAAGAGAATTACCCTTAACTTCCATCCATTCCAAAAAGAGTAATTTGTGGCAAAACATTAACAGTCATGTCTTTTTATTATAAATTTGTTATAATTATAGTGTACTGGGAAATGAGAGTATACGTTTAAAAAATCTGATGTTTAAAGGGTCTGATGTTATTATTTAACAACATTTTAAAGACTAGATGATAGTAAAAAATGGAATTTGCAAGATACCAAAAAATAGCAATAGCTTTAACACTTAAAAATATAGGGAAAATATTCTTACTTGCTTTATTCCATAATAAGCAGCAATACTGCTGATCAGCTCTGACATTGCCTGAACTTCATGAGATTTTTTCACATTCATAAACTCAACTGGCTTCACAGTTTCACCTGAATAAAAATAAAACAAAATTAAAATACTGCTATAAATGAACCAAGATTTAATATAAAGTATCAGTTGATGTTCATGTTTTTTTAAAATTAAGCATGAAAATAATACAGAGATTCTATTATGTCTGGATGATACATCTCTATTATCTTAATTGTTATCCATCAAATCTGAACTAATAAAATGAAAAGATTCATAGAACATTATTAAAAAATGTTCCTTACACTCATACACTGCTGGTGGGACTGCAAACTAGTGCAACCCCTGTGGAAAGCATTATGGAGGTATCTTAAACAGATTCAAGTAGACCTGCCATTTGACCCAGCAATCCCATTACTGGGCATATACCCAAAGGAAAAAAGGTCATTCTTTAACAAAGACACATGTACCCGAATGTTTATAGTGGCACAATTCACAATAGCAAAGATGTGGAAACAACCCAAATGCCCATCAATACATGATTGGATTAGTAAGCTGTGGTATATGTATACCATGGAATATTACTCAGCTATAAGGAATGATGAAGATACGACATCTCTATGGTTCTCCTGGAGAGAACTGGAACCCATTATATTAAGTGAAGTATCCCAAGAATGGAAAAACAAGCATCACATGTACTCACCAGAAAATTGGTTCCCCTGATCATCACCTAAATACACATCTGGGAACGACACCAATTGGATGTCAGACTGAGGTGGGGGGCGGGGGAGGGGATGGGGGTATGCCTACACAATGAGTGCATTGCGCACCGTTTGGGGAGTGGTAACACTTGAAGGTGCTGACTCGGGAGGGGGTGGTGGGGAAGGGAGGGATATATACCTACATGATGGGTGCAATGCGCACGACCTGGGGAACAGACACGCCTGGAGCTCTGACTTGGGGGGAAAGGCGGTACAGGAGCAACGTATGTAACCTGCAATTCTGTATCTCCCATAACAAGATGAAATAAAAAAAATAAATAAATAAAATAAAATATTTTAGTTGTCTTTAAAAAAAAAAAATGTTCCTTGACACAGTAAGCAATTAACTATAAAAGAAAAGACTAAAAATTTGGACACAAAAGAAATTTCTGTCATCAAAAGACAACATTAAGGGAGCAAAAAAGCAAGCCACAAATTGGGGGAAGGTATTTCCAATACACATATCTATATAAAACTTATATCTAAGAATAAAACAAAACAAACTCTTACAAATCAATAAGAAAAAGACCACCCAACAGAAAAATTGGCATAAAACTTGAACACTCATTTCACTACCTGTGCTGTCCAATACAGTAGCTATTAACCATATGTGATTATTTAAATTTACATTTAAGAAAGCTTAAATCAAATAAAATTTCAAATTAAGATTCTGACCTGCACTAGCCACATTTGAAGTATTCAACGATCACATGTGGCTAGTTTCTACTATACTGAGCAGCACAGCTACAGAACATTTCCATCACTGCAGAATGTTCTACAGAATAGCTCTTTAGAGTATATACTGTATACTAGATATAAAAGTATATTAAAATGGCCAAAGGGCATATGACAAGGTAGTCAACATGATTAGTTATTTTGGAGTTGGGTGGTGGGGAATTGAAATAAAGGGCTGGGACGGTTATTATGGCATAACAGAGTTCACATTTGAGAATGCCAAGGTGTAGACTTAACCTGGGATCACCACACTGGGACACTGGGTTTCAACAAGGTCTTTCCAAGTGTAAGTGGTGGTTACTTAGGGTCCTGTAGATGGCAGGCAGCACCTTCTTGGTAATATAGAGAGGGCAGTTTAGGACATGGTCTCTGCAAGAGAGGTTTGGATTCCACAATGGATGTAATGCCATTCTGCTGGCAGATACTAACCTAGCAAACAAATTCTCTAGAATGGAGAATATAGACCCCCAACTCCCACCTATCACCAACATGCACCCCTATTTGGCTAAGTCAACTCTTTCTTATATGGGTACAAGGCAGAGTCTATCTCGACCTTGAATGGTGCTTTTGCTGTTTGTTCCTGACAGGGATACAATGCCCTTGTTCACCTTGATGCCCAAATATGGTCCTTAAACTTTATAAATCGGGAGAAGGTCCAAGGATGCTATCCCAGAGGGACATCCTAGTGGGATGCTATCCCACTCATTTATTGCCAGTCAGCAGCAGTTGGGACAGAATGCTAGTTCTCGTTAGTGCTAGTAGACTATGGTTCCCATAGTAATGTTGCCGGTGAACTCATTTACAGCCAGAATGCCTTTACCAAGAGCCATGACTCAGTAAATAGCCTTTCTTTTGTCAAAGAAGGAACACTGAAATAATTTTGCTTAAAATGGCTAGAGAGATAAAAGAAGAAATAAAAATAATAATGAAAGAATTGGACTCAAAGGGAAAAATCGAGAACGTTACAATGGAGAACTCCAGTGGAAATACCTTTACCAAGTGAGCAAATTTAGTGTTTACCACTAATGGGACAAAATTACATGTACTTCCTAATACTATACATGCAAAAGGAATCACTTAAGTAGTATACTGTCAAAAATATATAGCCTGAATCTAATCATGGGAAAAAAATCAAACAAATCTGGTCTATATGCATCAAAGGTATCAGTATCAGAAAAAATGAAAGAAAGCGTGAGGACCTATTCCAGGTTGAAGAAATTAAAGAGACATGCCAACTAAATGTCAGGCGTGAGCCTAGATTGATTTCTGTATTTAAAAAATGAGTATAAAGGATACTTTTGAAAAAGATTAGAGAAACTTGAATATAGACTACATATTAGACAATACTACTGTATCAATGATAAATTCCTGAATGTGCTAATATACTATGGGATATGTAGGAAAATGTTCTAATGAGATACATGCTTAAGTATCTGGACGTAAAGTGTTATGATATCTATGGGGCAAAATGTTAACACGTGCTGAATCTAGGCAAAAAGTATACAGGGTTCATCGTATTATCTTTATAACTTTTCTGTACGTTTAGAACTCAAAATAAAAAGGTAGGAAAATAATGAGGATCAAATGAGATAACAGATAAAAAGCTTTGTGGAAGATAAAGAGGATCTGAGATTCATTATTTTATTATTAATATAATAATTCATATTTGATTCATTATTATTAAAACTGGTTCCTTACCTCAATATTGAAGAGTAGTTTTTTTTTCCCCACAGGAGTCTTCTTATCTCTGCATTTAATTGGAATGTATTGTCTATTTACATTTAATATAATTATTGATATGGTTGAGTTTTAATCTCATATTGCTATTTAATTTTTATTTGTACCATCATCGCTCTTTGACACTCATGTTTCTCCCCTACAATCCCTACTCCCCTTCTACTCTTCCCACCTTCTTCCCAAAACACAGGCCATGGAGAACATTAGCATACTATAACAAAAATAAATGTAAGGATTTTGTAACTTGTAGTAGCCCCCTGTGTTTGAAGGGCAGGAACTATCTGAAGTAAAGGTTGCCAGGGGCTAATGTAGGAAAAAATGTAGAGATCTCTCAGTCACTCTGTTTAACACAGTATAAAAGAAAATCTACTCTTATAGGCATAAGCTATTTGTCAGCCTATATGATATAAGGTCTAACAATAAATTAAGAATATTTTGGAAAGATATTCATATATGAACAATATATTGCTTCTAAGTATCTACATACATACACAACACAAATACACATACCAGTTCTCTGTTTTTCATTTCCTTGAAGGGCTACAAGCAGCTGTTCAAAAGGAGTACATATTCCCAAGTTTTGAATGGAATAATATTTTGCAGCCAGAGCAAATGCTTCCACACTCACCAACTTCTGAGAAGTTTCACAAAATATTTTGGGAAAATCAGTCATACCTAAAAAAAGTTAGTTTAAAAAAGAGTCTTTAGTCATAATTAAATAACTAATAGTTAATTTGTATCTTATTAAAAAGCAATACATGAACTGAACTGAATTTTAAATATTTTCATTTCATTTCATGTGAAGTTTGGCAATATCTCTAAAGGTTTCATTAATATTTATTATTTAAATAATTAGCTATTTGTAGCAGCAAATTTTCTCTCAATATTTTATATAATTATACATTTAAACTCCAAATTAAAATTAAAATTTGGTCTTTTTTTTGGTTCCAATAACCAAAAAAAAAAGGAAGAAAGAAAAAAAAAGGAAGATTAAAATCTGAACAATAATATAATTTTAAATTTGTGAATGGTCCTGGCTGACCCACAACTGTGCATTTAAAGGTGGTCAGCTCATGTAACACTGTAACTCCCTGTCCACACTGCATGCGGAACAACAATATCTCCAGTGGTATAAAAGTTACTATAAAACTGTCCCTGCATCATTTGGACCATACAGACTGGGTAGGGGGTCGAGGGTGTGTGTGGTATGTGCATGCACTCAATGAACTATCAGTATGAGTGCCAAAACTAATCAGGTTATGATCTGGTGAAAACAGCTAATGTTCTGACCATGGTCAGTTTTAGACCAGACATTCTATAAGTTTAGTACAGTAACTGTCAATATGCCAAATACTCATGAATTTAGAATAGTTTAGTAAACTGTGAATATCCAGTGCCCCTCACCGTATGATCATACACCCTTCTGAACTCAGGTGTGGCTACATCTTGCCAAGGTGAACTGTACCATTTTCAGGCAAAAGTTTTAAGAGTATCAGAAGATTCACTACTCTTTTTTTCCCCAGCTCTATAATTGAAGAAGCATGTGTCAAGATAGAACCTTCTTCAGCCTAAGTCCCTGAGTGACTGTAACAAGGATAGCACTGCTCTCAAACTACAACGGACAGACAGCATATGTAAAAAGTAAACTTCACTGCTTTCAGTCAGTTGAGTTGTTAGGCTTATTACTGCAGCATAACCCTGCCTATTCTGATGGATACACATAGCCACACTACAGATTTGCTCAATCTTATTTTTCTATTGGCATTTTTAAGGTATGCTAATTTATTTAAGAGAGTTAAAAGAAGGCATTCCAATATGACTGTAGTGGTTCAAAGAAACTCTTTGGACAGTTAAGCCCATTCACTAAAAATTATTAATATTTTTAATAATTCAAATAAATACATCCAGTGGTTAAATTAAACATGTAAAACATTCACCTATGAAAGCATGGTGCAATCCAGGGAACAATTTTGGTTCTACTAAAAAAAACAAAAAAACAAAAACAAAAACAAAAACAAAGACACCCATACTATATGCTATGATGTCTTCTCTAGCATAGCTGCGCCTCCATAGTTACTTTTGTTATTATAAAAATATACTTAAACACAAAGAATAATGATGCTACTTGACAAAACTTGAAAGCAAGACAACTAATGAAGGTGTGCAGAATTCTGAAAAAAAAACTACATATTTAAACTAATATATTTTTAAAGCTAATATCTATTAAGTTGGTGGTGACAATGTTTACCAAATCCATTAGTAAGAATAAAATCATAAGAGATGTGCAACTTCCATTTCTGGATCAACTAAACAGAAATTTAAATTACAAAATTACTAGAGTGAATTTATTTAAGATACATTTTGTGTATTATATGAAGTACTGTGGACATTTTACAAACTGAATTTACTAACCCAGCCAAAGTAATAAAATCCGCTCAAAATATTTAGGCATGCTACAAAAGGGAAAACTCAGTCAACTATTAAGTGAGACTCTCAGGTTTAAGGGCAGTCTCAACATCCCCCGGTTCCAGGGCAGCAATTTCTTAGAGTGTGATAGAATAAGAGTATTAAATCTCAAAGTGCAGAGGGACCATCATAATAGTCAGTTATTGGACAATGTTGCCAACAGAAATGTGATGTTTCTGTTGGAAAAGTAAGGTTCAAATCAACTTAACTATCCTACTGAAAATACTTGAAAAAATTCCAATCCAACTTGAATTAAATGCTGTTAATTTGCTTTCAATTATAGGCCTCTTAGGAATTTCATTAATTTGAAGCTCTAAATTGCAATATTATCTTTTCAACAATGATTATTTAAAAAGAATGGTGTTCTGATTCAGTCCAATAGTTTAGGTTATTTACGGCTAACACTAGTTCACTCATAGTCTAGAACTCTGTGAAAAAAATTTTTGATTCATGGAAATATAGCTGCTATACTTTGTTTTCAAGTGATCCAGCCTACAACTTGCATTACTTGCTACTTTAGAGATTGAGAGAGGAGGGAGGGATAGGGTGGGGGAGGGGGGAGACAGAGAAAGGGGGGGGGAGAGAAAAGTGTGGATGATCTAGTCTTTACTTCCATTTCTGAAACAGTATGTGAGAAAATTATGGGGCAATGATAATGGTGTTAATAGTTCTCACAGTGCTTGCCTAGGTAGTTGTATAATCAGTTTGGGTTTGGCAACTAGCAAAAGAGAAACCCCAGTGCTACTTAACTTATATTTAGTTAATTATAATTTTTAACACAGGGAAAGCTTTCTTTTTAGATTTGCTGCCCATTATACCTGCATATTCTGTGACTTGATTATTTTGCCCATAGCTCCCTCTACTGGAAGTTCCAGTTCTGCTTTATTATATGCTTTATTTGTAGTCTTTACCTTAGTCTTATTTTTTGCACACACCGTATCACTATTCTATAGAGGTTTCTCATAAGATAGATTATAAGACAGGTCCTTATACAACAGGTTAATTGGGCAACAGGGAGGGAGGGGAAGAAAAAGGCAAGGGAGGTTATTTTCTATATATATGAGACCAGGATATCTCTAAGTTCATTTTGTTTGTTTGTTTTTTATAGCAGAGACCAATGTACAAGGAAAGATAGAAAAGTCATATATATACATGTTAGATTATGAAAATATTAAGGTAGAAAAATGCATAATAAAATTTCAAAAATAATTGTCTGCTATTGTACTTGAATGTTACACAGCACTTTAAGGAAGAGAGTACTGTCAGGGTTTACAATAACTCGTATCTATTACTGCTAACATTTACTGCATGTATACTATGTGCCAGTTTTATAAACTAGTTACACAGTGCTCTTATCCCCATTTACAGTGGAAAAAACTGAGACCTAGGGAAGCTGTAATGTATCCAAGTTGGCACAAACACTAGGTGGCAGGGCAGGTGAACCAAGGCAGTTTAACTTCAGACCTGGTTCTTAATTCCCACATTCCATTAGCATGCTACAGTAGTAAGTATAGTGGACAATAAAGAAAATCAGTCAAGACAGCAATAAAGAAAAGTAGTAGGCAGACTTGACCATCAAAACCAAGTCTGGCAAGAATATCCTCTACCAGAGGTCGCTACATGGTAGCATCTTACGGCATTTCACACTCACTCTATCTTCTTAATTATTCTATTTTCTTCACTCCCCTCAACACCTCCCTTTCCATCAGAAGTAATCTTAAGGTTTCAAGAAATTAAAAAGTAATATATAAAATAATTAATAAGTCTTTGAAAAGGGAATAAAATATTTTTGTAAGATTTTATTGTGGTCAGCCGGGCACGGTGGCTCACACCTGTAATCCTAGCACTCTGGGAGGCTGAGGTGGGTGGATCGTTTGAGCTCAGGAGTTCGAGACCAGCCTGAGCAAGAGCGAGACCCCGTCTCTACTAAAATAGAAAGAAATTATATGGACAACTAAAATATGTATAAAAAGTATTAGCCGGGCATGGTGGTGCATGCCTGTAGTCCCAGCTACTCAGGAGGCTGAGGCAGGAGGATCGCTTGAGCCCAGGAGTTTGAGGTTGCTGTGAGCTAGGCTGAGGCCACGGCACTCTAGCCCGGGCAACAGAGTGAGACTCTGTCTCAAAAAAAAAAAAAGATTTTATTGTGGTCTATTTCTAGAAACAAAATGACCCTACTGCTTCATGCCAACTTGTAAAGCAATAATACATTGCACACAGCATAAATGAATGAATGACAGCAATCTTTCAATACACTTACTATTGTAGCATCATCAACTACATACACAAGGAGAAACAAAATCTCCTAAAACTCTGTGAAGGTAGTAATCACTACAACTTCTATAGGTCTGCTGAAACTGTTAGGCATAAAAACCTCATCGCAGCTCAAATGTTCGTAATCTCAGGATGAAACAAGAGTGATTTAGATGTAACCACAATGTTTGTACTCCCATAATATCCTGAAATAAATAAACAAAAAAAAGAAAAAGGAAAAAAAAAAGGAGTGATTTAGAACATTTAGAATGTGATATAAGATAAAATGCAATTATGTGCTAAATTTTGAGATTTAACTGTGTTACAGGGGTTAGGGGAAAGGTTACTACTGTCATTATCACACAGCCCTAGATCTGTTCTATGGTTCCGTAATTCAAGAATAAATCAACAGTGTCCCCTTAATAATAATCTTCACGAGGACATAGAAATATTTTGTATTCATTTCTACATGAATGTCCCACAGATGTCTTCAATTCAAAAGGTTCAAAACTGAACTGTAAGTTCTCATGCTCCCAAAACCTTTCCCTTCTTCTATTTTCTGTCGTGTTTAATAGCCTATCACTCTCAGTGACCTTTACATTATCTTAAGTGCTTCTTGTGCCTTCAATCCACATGCCCAGCCACTCATCAACCCTGATGTAAACTTGTCTCTCCTTTAGAACCTCCTTCCCTTATCACTGCTGTAGTTCAAACCCTATTAATGCTCACCAATGACACTGCAATAGCTTCACAGTTGATTTTTTCCAAGGTAAAATTGAACCTGAATAAAGCTAATTTGTTACAACTTATGATGCATCTATGAGACATAGTGTTTTATCATTTATAGCACATATGGACAACAAATGTTCAATGTGGGTTTAAGGGGGCTCAGCAATTCCCAGTCAGAATTCTACTCAGATGTCATATGGGATGAGCTTATCTCGGGCTTTGTTCTAATTTTTTCCTCTCAGACCATCTATCCCATGTGTTTTCATGGCTCACTCTGACTTCCTTCAGGTCTTTGCTCAAATGTCACCATTTCATGAAAACTTCTCTGACAATCTTATTTCAAATTGCAACCCCACTGAACTCTTATCACCCTCCAAACTTTTATTAATTTTTATAGCATTTATCACTACCTGATATAGCATGTAAGATCCAAGAGGACAAAGATTTTTATTCAGAATTGTATCCCCAGAACCTAGAATAATATCTGGCACATAGGAGGTACTCAGTGAATGAATGATTGAGCAAGAATTAGGGTTTGAACTCTGGTTCTCAGAATGTCTATCCCTGTGGCCATGAGCAATTTCTTTACCTGCTCTAGGACTCAATTTCTTTATCTATAAAATGGGGGAAAATACTTATTTTATAGTGTTGTTTTAGGGAATTCACACACATATACCTTTGTATATATGTATGCATTCATATACACATGAGTAAGTAATTATGTATGTATTTCACTTAAATCTAAATTTAATTTAATTTAAATGTAAGTATGTGTTTAAATACACATACAAGTATATATTTATTGTAATTTTATTTTTAATATATATTCCTAACACACAGCCTAGAGCACATAATAGACAACCCTCAAACCATGAAGTACAAATTAAGTACTTCAACTTTGCTAGAATAAAGGATAGAAAATATTCAAATATCTAGGGCCAGAACATCATACAGGCTACTAGAGAAGAACTTGAAATAAAGATCAATAAAGATATTTAGCTTCTAAACGTGGGGCCTACTAGGTAGGAGAAAGGAGATTTGGGCTCTGGAGACCAGCCTGAGCAAGAGCGAGACCCTGTCTCTACTAAAAAATAGAAAGAAATTATCTGGACAGTTAAAAATTTATATAGAAAAATTAGCTGGGCATGGTGGTGCATGCCTGTAGTCCCAGCTACTCGGGAGGCTGAGGCAGGAGGATTGCTTGAACTCAGGAGTTTGAGGTTGCTATGAGCTAGGATGACACCACAGCACTCTACTCAGGGCAACAGAGTGAGACTCTGTCTCAAAAAAAAAAAAAAAAAAAAAAAAAAAGTATAGATTACTAAGAAGGTAATTGAGAAAGTAAAATTAAGTCATATCTCTCTCTTAAAACAACTTTATTTTTTTTACTTTTTGCATTTCATTGAGTTTAATTTCATCTTACATTCTTATTGTAAACCCTATTATTTACATTGTAACATTAATTCAAAATAGATGTACCTATTCTACTCTCTCTTAACACAATTTAGTTATAATCAATTGCCAAGTAAAAAGAATGAGCAAAAGGAATTTGCACTAACTATATACTTTTCTCTGCCTAACTCCTACCATACCTCTACCAGATCTTCTTTGCTTCCTTAATTTTTTGTATTGATGTGTATAATTCATAAAAATCAGGTCAACTTTATTTTCAGGCCATTATCCAAGGTGACAGTTATGCAGACAATAAACAAATAAAATGTCAACCTAAACTTTAAATTCTCCATTTTGCAATGATCATGTAAGAGGGAAGAATTAAGTTTCAGTAACTGTCATTGGTATCAGTCTCAAGATACTGGTCTGATTAACTCTTTGGCTGAATCTGAAATGCAGTTTTTACTCACTGAAGAAGGGACTATTTTCAGCACTTGATAAAGATTAGTTAAATAAGTGTTTAAAAATATAAATATTTCTTAATAAGAAATCAAACGTTACAAAAAAAAAGAATGAGTACAAATGTTGGTCTAAATCCAGGTGAATTAAACAATGTTTTAATACTAGTAATGCTTTCAACCAGCAGTTCTTATCCTGAGGTCTAAGAGCTGAGGAGACCTATGAATCACCTAAAGCTGTGTGTAAAGTTTTGTGTCTATTTGTGCTTGTATGTGCCCTTTTTTGAGGAAGAGCTTCCATAACATTCATCTAAATCATCCATTTAATGGGATTTGTGACCTAAGATATTAAGAATCACTATCTTTCAACAGTTTACTCACCTTTCAATCTTCCACAATATTAATATTATGACAAACAATTCAGTTAAGTATTTTTCCTTTGGCTTCTAGGGATTATTTTAAATATTCAAAATATGAAAACACGAAAACTAAGCAGTGAATACTTAAACAATTTATGATTATTCTTTCTTCAGTAGTAGACAGCCATTAATTCCTAATATAAAGTTCATATTTCTAAAGTTAGTCTAACATTGAAATGATAACTTTTTTCTCTCCAGTATTTTTATTATTAAACAGATCTTCTTTTACTGTTGATAATTTAAATTACTAGGCTGAGTTTTTTAGACAACATATACCAAACAAAAATTAGAAATAATTTAAGATACCAAACATACAGGTCAATCTGTTCCATTTTATAAAATATATGTTAATAATAGTAATTGGTTTTAATAAATTTGCATGATCTAGGCTTAAATCCATAATGAAGGCAAGCTTATTCTAGGTATGTGTGTGTGTATGTGTGTGTTAACTGTCAACATTGAAATGTTGGCTAAAAAAAAAAATGTAAGCACCGTATTGGTTAACTGAGACATGTTCATAAGCCACATGAGTCTGGAGATGGCTATTTTTGTTCTTCTGCCACAAATGAACATCCTAGGCAGGTACTTCTTAGGTAGAAAACTGAGGCCTATAATTAAATGTCCTGTGTAAAACAACACAACTAATTAGAGTCAGAAATGGATTAGAACCAGACTCTTGGTCTAGTCTGCCTCTACCTGAGAGGAGCAGAGTATGGAGAAGATGGCTAATATTTATTAGATGTCCACTCATTTAGGTGCTAGGTTTAACATGTATCTTAATTGCTTTTATACAAATCTTTCAGGCAAGAATTATGATTCCCATTTTTCAAATAAGGAAACTGAGGCTCAAAGGCTTAACAGACTCGTACAACATTATACAACACTAAAGTCAGAAC
This sequence comes from Eulemur rufifrons, assembly GCF_041146395.1. Lineage (NCBI taxonomy): Eukaryota > Metazoa > Chordata > Mammalia > Primates > Lemuridae > Eulemur > Eulemur rufifrons. Next base: position 63,794,652 of record NC_090998.1, on the reverse strand, counting down.
CAGGATTCAAAACTGTAAGTGACTAACACCAAAATCCATATTCTTTCCATGCTGCCTCCAATTTGCTTACAATAGTTGCCACGTTTCCACCTGGAGAACAGTTAGTAGATAAGGTCAGAAGGTGAAGAACTTTATTTTGTGGGAAATGGAGACCTACTGATGGCTTTTCAGCAAAAGAAAGACAAAATCAGAATTATGATTTCCATTTTATGATTTTAAAAATAAATCTGAGAGCAGTTTGAATGGTAACACTACTGATATATAGAGTCTAAAAGCAAAACAACATCTAGAAAGTTATTGCAAAAATTCTGTTGCAAGATTTAAAAAGGAGAGGGGACACTGGACTATTTGCTATGGGAATGGAAGTAGCAAAAGAAATGAAGAAAGAATAGTCAGCAGATTATGAGCCTATTAACAGGAATAACGATAATGCCATTTATAGAAGGAGCTATTAAATCACTGAGGTGATGAGATGAAAACAAAATAAATGCAGACCCAAGTAGTCATGAAACCATGTAGGCAAGTCTTTGTTTTTTTTAAACCGGGGAGAAATTTAAATCATGCTCAGTGATGATGACAGGTAATCATAACTGCAGGCTTCCAGTGAAAAATTAACGATTTGAAATAATAATAAAAAGTAAATATATAAACAAATAGAGGGCAATCAAATTTATTCTGATTGGCTAACCATAGGAAAACATTAGTCTAGTTAAGGAGATTAAAAACATGCAATAGATGAAAGTAATCTCCAATCTCCATGAATTTTGTTTGACTGAGTTTCTAAGAATCGAAAGATACGGAAACAGGGGAAGTAGAGGAGGAGATACCATTAAAAACTAGAATATAAATTCAAGTTATAAACGATCTCATCTAAAAAGAACATCTGAAAGCACTTTCCATATGTCAAATAGACAAAGTATTATGACAAATTATCCTTGAATCTCGAAGATTTGTTTACATTGTTGCTCTCCCTTACTTATGATTATAGAAGCTCCCCAGGAATGAGGTTGACACTGGTCACTATCTTGTAATGTGATTTTTATTTTCACAATTGAAGTCTCCTAAAAAGACCCAGAAAAATTGAAAAAGGAGTTCAGAAAAATATATAAGGCAAGTGAATAAATAAAAGTTACATACAACATAGTGAAACACATCACACTAATTATTTCTCTGTTGTGTTCTCACTTTCTGTTTCCAACAACATGTTTTATGCCTTCATGTGTTTCAAATTAAACATGAGTGCAATTCCAATGCACCCAATGACCACCACCACCAACAATAAAAACTACTTAGGCTGGCCAAGAAGAAACTTAATCTATTAAGATGCAACAAAAATAATTTAAAGGAAAGCTTGATAAAAAAAATCTATCATAGGCATATACTTTCTGTGTTGTTCAATTAAAATGATAGTAAATTAATTATACAGATCATCACCAAAAGTAACCAATTCTATAAACATTTATTCAGTACCCAATCCTGGTAGGGATCATTTGAGCAAGAATAAGAAGAAACAAGAGAAGCAGCATATGGCCTCAAGAAGCTGAAAGAAGAATCAAAAGGCCCTGGAGGCTCAGGCAGTAGAGGAGCCCTAGACTTTGGCAAAGTCATCAAGGATGGCTTTCCAGGCACAGAAACTAGAGTTAGAGCTCATTAGGTTTGCCACAGCTGATTATAAGTAACATTATAGGAGATTAACTTTGAGGCAAACACAGTAGTGAGCGCTTGTATTCCCAGCCACTCAAGGGGCAGAGGCGAGAGGGACTGCTTGAGCCTAAGGAGCCTAAGGAGTTCGAGGCTGCAGCTGCAGTGAGCTATTATCGTGCCACTTGTGCCACTGCACTCCAGCTTGGGCAAGAGAGTGAGACCACCCCCCATCTCTTTAGGAATAAAAAAAAAAGAATTGACTTTTAAATACAAATTTCTTAATTTACATTGAGAAATATATCCATATCATTCATTTGGTAAGACACAGCTTCCTAATTTTAGAATTATAATTAGAACAAATGAAGCCAGATTTCTTAAAGGAAATTTTAATCAAGTTGAGTACAAGGTTAAGTTGCCTCTCTTGTTTAGGTTTATGTTTGTTTCATAAAATATTTTAGCTATCCTGACAAACTATCTCTTCCCTCTTGCTTTTTGGAAAAATTTTCTAGATTTTATGAAGACCAATTAATTTCTGAAGATCAACAGATGACTCAGTTGAGAATGTTACTGATTTATATAAGTATGTAGTCATTATTTCCTAAGGACACAGCCTACTTTACTTGAAAACACTATAACAAAATTTTAATCTCCAACGTGAGATATAGGAGTCCTATTTGTCCTATCAGCAAAACATTTAGAAGCTATCTCTACTGGCTTTTTTCCTACAGATGTTTAATGTAACCTATGTTATGTACTGACTTTTAGAAATTTTAAGCTGAAGTAATACTTGTCCTGATTTAATTTCCAAATTTTCAGTGTATCTTACTGTAATCTGCAATGTATTGAAGGAAGTACCATATTTCCACACAGGGAAAGAACAGTTACTGATTTCTGTCTCCTCAAATAAATTTTAAAATCTGTTAGTTGAATCATATCACACAGAAACAACGATAATAAATATAACATAGAGATCACACCAGAAATAAAAGATGTCTAATTCAGTAGGAAATTATTTGCAAACATTAACATTATTTATAGATTCAATAACATTATTTATAGATTTATATTTAATTTCATTCATTCTTTAAGAATCATTGATCATGCTGTACATAATAAAATTATGTAATTTTTGTCAATTAAAAATAAATATTTTTTAAAAGTAAAAAAAATTTAATTTACTCATCTATAAAAAGAAACTGTTTACTGTGCTGAGAATAACAGTGAAAAAGATAAACATTGTTCCTCTGTTTTTTGACAGTTTATAATCTAGTTACAGATACAGATAAGCCAACAATGACAATTGATAGTTGTTAATATAGTTGTTATAGAATATGCGATTCTAGTTCTTGACAAGGCATTCCTTTATTTCTTTCAAGGAAAGACCTAATTACACCCTCACTACCAATCATCATCACCACAACCATCATCATCATCATTTATTAGCCACAATTTATTGAACCCATGCTACAATCTCAGATCTATGCTAGCTGCTATATATGTGTCATCTTTAATATTTACTATAACCCTGTTCTACAAGTTAGGTAATATTATACTTACTTTTGAAAAAAAGGAGGAAAATACAAAAATCAGCTACAACAGTTTCAACAGACAGATGTCAGCTTGTAGATGATCTGTAACAGAATGTGTTCCCCAAAGCACACACACAGCAAATTGTCTAAGTTAACACAGCTAGTAAGTGGTGGAGCTATGATTTGACCAAGGCAGAAGGTCTGCAAAGACGTAATTTATGCATGCCCTTGAAATACAGTTATTTTCAACATATTTCCTCTTTATCTTAAAAAAAAAATTTTTTTTCTCTAATTCTTTTATATGATCAATGGAGAAGAAACTTTCAAGACTCTGATCAGGCCAGAAGATTACTTGGTGAATGAAACCTACCGAAATGGCTACACTGATGATTTTTAGAAACAACTTTGTCCAGTAAAAAGGAAATGATTGTGTCAAACATCTGTTTGTGTACTTTCACACACTGTGCATATAGCTCTGAGAATTGTGTTTACTTGTAACTCCTGATACAGAACCAGCAAAAAACCATACTCCTTGTGAGTCCCTGATAAAAATTCATTCCAGTCTCCTTGCTGTTCCTTAAACACATTTGCATTCCATGTTCTCACCATCCACAATACTTTCCTTTCAGGTGTCTTCATGGCTCATTTTTGTCCTTATTTAGACCTTTTTTTCCAGTGTTACCTCAATGAGGTCTTACCAGGACAACCTATTTAAAACTGAAAACATACTTTCCTCTTCTACCTCCTCTTCTCTACTCCTCCATTATCTATTTTTGTCTGTAGCACTTAAAAAATCTTTTTTTGTCTATCTCCTCCATCTAGAATCCAAGCAAGATGAAGGTAGGGATTTTGTTTTATTTACTGCTATTTCCCAAACTCCTAGAAAAGTGCCAGGCACGTAGCTGACACTTGGTAAATGTTTCCTGACTGAATGAATAAGTGAATTTCCCCAAAATCACACAACTGGAAGTGGTAGAACTGGAACTTAAACCCTGTCTGACTCCAAATTTAATTGCTAAACGATACAGTTCATAATAGCTAACAATTCCTTAATAAGATACAAATCTGGTCAAAGGACTCTAATGTTCTTCTCTGACACAAACAATGGACCTCATACAGTGTTGGCAAAAAATGGCCATCTTCACATAAACAAAAATTAAGATTTCTGATAAGCACAAATTATAAAAATTCACTTTTATTACTAGAGGTAGCTGATCATTTGTACAATTGAAGTTTTATGTAAAAAAGTTTGAAGGGCCAGAGATATTTCAAAGGTAGAAAAATCTAGTCTAGATTCCATTGTTGTTGGACAGATACAAAATTAATTGTAAGGTTTTCCCAAAAGATGTTAGCTTTTCATTCCTAACTTGAGAGAACAAGTAAATGTTATTCATTTAATTACTCCTTGCCAGGTATTTTATTAGCTACCAAATCTGACCAGACTGTAAGAACCGGTTTCCCTCAGTCCCAGGAACAGATAGGCAGAGTCACCAAGGCTGCAACAGACAAAGGAGTTTATTTTCTAGCCTAGGCTAGGGTCCAAGGCTCAGAGCACCAGCGCAGTGGTCTCTCCACGAGCCCGGACCTCGCCCTGGGGTGGAAACAAAGCTTTTATACTTATCGATAGGTTACATGTATTGGGCACACCCCCCCCCACCCCCCTTTTAGTTCATTTGTTCCCTCAAAAGTGGCCGATAGCTTTGGCTCCTGATTGGCCAGTTTCCAAAGCCGGGGCTTTGGCTCCTAATTGGCCAGTTTCCAAGCCAGGGCCCTCAGTTGTTACCAGCGGCATTCCAGGGAGGGGGAGGGCCTGCGTTGGGGAAACCAAAACTTAAGCCTTTCCTAAGAGGTCCAGTCTGTCATGGAGTTACTCCTGTTTTCCTTCCTGCTCTACACAGACATCATTCTAGGCATTAGGGATACAGCAGTGAACAAAACAATTCTTAAAAGGGGGAAAGACAGTAAAAAAACAAACAAACAAACAAAAAACCAAGAAATGAATTAGTCCCATTAAATATTGATTTTAATAATAAATGGACTTGGTAATTAATTGCTAAATAATTCAGAGTAGACTTTTATCAAGGTGGTTAAGAGCTTAGACTCTGGAGTCAGATGACCCAGGCTTGAATCTTCCATTATAAGCTGTGTCCCTGGAAAATTAACTCCCCAACTTACAATTTCACAAATTGGAAATAACAGAACCCATCTTGCAAGGATGATGTAAAGACTAAAAGAGAAAATATATATGAAAACACTTAGCATACTGTAGGATATATAGTAAATATCAGTTAATCCAATTATTATTATGATATGTAAGACTAATTCTATTGTATGAAGACTAGGCTAAACACGCATGAAAGTCTTAGGTTTTGTATCTAAAGATAGTTTCTATTCTATTCTATCCTATTCTATCTATTCTATCTATTTATTTAAAAGCTACCATGAGTCATTCATTAATTTGTCCATTCAGAAAATATTCTTTGAGCACTTAATGCATGCCAAACATTTTACTTGGTGCTAGGAGCTAAGAATACATCAGTTGACAAGACAGACACAGACACTGCTCTTCTGGAGTTTAAGTAAAGTTGCGATGTTTCATAACATGAAATATTATGAGAGCAAACTAAAGAGGTGCCTAACTTTTCAACAATGTTATGATTTTAAAGAAAGCGGTATTTACCAAGAGATATTATAACAGGCCCCTCTAGTGGTGCTTTGCATTCATAGCATGGGCAAAGAATAAAGTTCACTAGCAAGGGCAAGGTTTGGAAAGCCTGAAACAAGGTAGGAGAAATCCCAGGATCTAAGTTTTTTGGGGGGGCAGGTTCTTGCTCTGTCACCCAGGCTGGAGTACGGTGGCACGATCACAGCTCACTGCAGTCTGTAACTCCTAAACTAAAGCGATACTCCTGCCTCAGCCTCTTCGGTCGCTAGGATTACAGACAAGAGCCACCCAGCCAGGCAATCTAATTTTTTTGAAAGCAGGAAACCGCAGAGCCTACAAAAATTCATGGCACATAATAGATACTTTAAAATAGTTTTAAAATGAAGTAGTGAATATTCAAGATCTTCACTGCTACCATTGTAGTCCTAAGGCCTGGAATCCCTTCCTATGGCTCTCCGCAGGCTGGTGTCCTTTCATGTTCCTGGCCGCCTAACTTAAGGCAGCCTCCTTACACAATCACTATCATATTATATGTTGTTATTTCCTACTTGGCCATTACCACCATTTGAAATTATCTTTATTTCATTAACCGTTAATTAATCTTCTGCCGTGTATCTGGAATCTATAAACCCTGTGACAGCACTGTTCCCCTAGTTTCCCGTGAGTCAAACAAGTATTGTTGAATTACTAAATGAATGAACGCCCTGCCCTGCTTCTTGTTCTCTTTAAACTGTGGAAATATACACGGACCCAGAGAAGAGAGAGAGATCCCGAAAACCGTCCCCCTGCCACCCCTCGGCTAATCCCACCGCTTCGCGTCTCCAGACGTGCCTCCCCAGCCCCGCCTCAGGTCGCCCCGCCTTGGCCCGCCGCTCCCTAGGTTCTGGCGCGCTTCCAGCAGGGGGCACGCTTGGCAGGCCCGGACCTTCTCCTCCGCCTCGCCCCGCCGGGTTGTCCCGCCATTCACCTGATCCCCTCTCTGCTTCCACTAGGGGGCGCGACTCGGAGGGCCGGGCCTCCCCCTCCGCCACCGACCTCCTCAGCGCTGTCAGCACCGTCTCCGGGGGCAAGTCGACCAGCTCCTCCCACACGGACTCTGCGTAGAAGTTTACCGTATGTGCATTGGAAATGGACAAGGCGTCCCTCAAGAACCGCAGCAGTCCCTGCAACTTGGCACGCAGCGTGGGCAGTTCCGGGGTCACGGGGAGAGGCCCAGAAGCAGCCATGACGCTCACCCTCCAGGGCTGTAGGTGGCGCAAACATGGCTGTGCGGCAACAGCGCGACCAAAAGTAGCACAGGCCCGATAAGTAGAGGTCCGAGTAGAGGCGATCGATTGCTTCGGTTTGATGACGTATTTTGAGAGCGTCTGTTGTGATTTTTCTGGCGACGGAATTGGTCTGCGGAAATGGCGCCGGTGAGGCTGGCACGGTGGCAGCGGAGCGGGGGTTTGGGTACACGTGGCGAAGGGGGTTCTTCGGTCGCATTCAGGAATAAGAATGTGAAACAGAGGATATGGCGGCCAAACAATTCGCAAGCCTTCGTGGGGAGCGTTCGTGAGGGTATGTAAAAAGGCAGCCATTTACAAGTCCAAGCTTGCGAAGTCCTGGTATACGTGACCTGCCAAAGCTCCGAAGAAGGGTTTCGGAAACAGACTGGGTCCTGCTTGGGGCCGAAGAAACCAATCCTAAGCTCGCTGAAGCTATGGGCTTCGCAGAGCTCTAGATAGGAAGACGGGGCAGCGTTGTTAGCTTTAAACTTTTAGGCGTCTTCCTTGACATAACCCTATTGTTTCATCAGAACTCTTTTTCTATGTATTTTTCCTGTGACACCGTAAGCAGTGTCTACTGGTCTTCTGAATATATTATGTATATGTATATGCTCCTATATTACGGTAGAGGATAGAGAAGACAGTGTTAGAAACATACTGCCCCAAAGCTTTGCTGATTACAAATACCCAGTAGCCTTCCAGTCTTTTATTGTTTTTGCTCGTCTTCACTTCAGTTTATGTTTGTCTTTTTGTCTGTAAGGTTCCTCAGATTGCACTTGGAATGTATAATATAAATGTTGAATATGTTCAGTCTTCTGATAATTGTTAGCTGTTCAGGAAGTCGTACATCATCTTCTCTTTTACGCTGAAGTATTTTCGAAAAATCAATTGTATGGTAATTTCTCCAACGTAAAATAATAAATGTACTGTTTTCTATCTTTAAATTTTTTTTTTGAAGAACCTGATTAAGCGTTTTTAGATGAATGAAGGAATTTGTTTTAATTTGTGGGTACAATTGTAAACCTCAGGTGGTGCAACAGTCAGAACTAGTCAGTTTTTCTTTAAGGTTCTTACTTGCATGACTTTTCTTTGAGATTGTCTGCACGACTAATGTTAGCCTCGTCGTCTTGCAAAGGGCCGACTTGCTTTTCAATCTATCAGCTTAAATTTCTTGCTTGAAATAATCTTTTAAAGCAAAACATAAAAAAATCCTAGCCTCTGAATTCGATGACGTAAAAAGATTTTCATTTCTAATTAACGACTTCATTTTTCACTTATTTTCTGTGCAAGTAATTTTGACTTAATATTCCTCAATGTAGGACAAGGCTTTGCGTTTCGGAGGAAACTGAAGATTCAGCAAAATTACAAGAAATTGCTATGGAGAAAAAAGAAGGCTCAAACATCACAGGAATCCCAATTCAAAGATCGATACCCAGATCATCTGAAACATCTCTATTTAGCTGAAGAGGAAAGACTCAGGAAGCAGCTAAGAAAAGTTGACCAGCCTTTGTCAGAAGAGCAAGTTGACCGGCCTTTGCGTGAAGAACAGCATAGCATTGACCAGACTTTGTCTGAAGATCAGTGTAGCTTTGACCAGCCTCAGCCAGAAAAACAATGTAGCAAGACAGTAAAGTATGTATTTTCTTCTTTTGAAATCCTTTATTTTATGAAAGGCATTATAGGACAATTTATTTAGGAATTGGAGTTTTTCTCATTTAATGCATTTTAGAAGTCAGTGTAATTAGGTGAACATATTTTCATTGAGGCTTTATTTTTAGCTTCAATAACCAATGTAGGCTAGTTTAGCTTAATTGAAAAAGTAATGAAATGGGAATTAAGAGATCTGGAGTTTGGATTTCTGTTTCTCAAGTACACGTGATTTGCTTGGACCATAGTTAACTCCTTTTATTATTATTATGATTTTTTTTTTAATTTTTGAGAGGTTTATAAGTCTGGCCATTAATAGCATGGGTTCTAGAGCCAGACATGACATGTTGCTGCCCCAGTGCCCTTTTCTCTAATGGGCACAATAATACTGTAATAAGTGTATACTTCAGAGCCACCATGTTGCACAAGTCCAGAATGGATTATTCCCATAAACTGTGATGTTCCCAAAGTGTTTCATGAAATTATTGTAAAGACTAAGTGAGTTAAACGTGAGGCACTTAAGGTGTAAGATATTTGATGAGTGCTTATGGGCGGTAGCTGCTACTATTATTACTAATCTGGATTTTCTGTAGAAGAGTGGGAGTGGGTTGCAGTTAAAAAACAAATGGACTTTGGGAGACCTTGAGGCAGGAGGATTGCGTCAGGCCAGGAGTTCAAAGGAAACTTGAGCAAGGGTGAGACCCCTTCTCTACAAAAAACAGAAAAATTAGCCAGGTGGGGTGGCATGTGCCCGTAGTCCTAGTTACTTAGGAGTCAGGAGGTGCTTGAGCCCAGGAATTTGAAGTTGCAGTGAGCTGTGATCAAACCATTGCACTCCAGCCTAGGTGACAGATCGAGACCCTGTCTCCAAAAAAAAAAAACAAACACACAGCTCCGTATCACTTTGGCTTTTTAAGAGCTATCTTATAAAACTGTTACTGCACATACTTCAAGTAAAAAAAAAACCATGCTAAAATCTAAACTTAAAAGAAGCCAGGTGTTACTTGGAATTCTAATTTTCTACTTCACTAAAATTTTGTCTTTTAAAACAGTGAGCTATTTGTGCTAAAACCAGCAGTAAATAGGACCCCAGGAAAGACATAGTCGGAAATAAAGGCAGAGACACTAAAAGTTTAGTTTCTTCAGTAGGCTTATTCATGATATTATTAAATAATGAGTGTAATGCTCAGGGAAAAGTTTAGCACTAGAAATGTAGATTTGAATCATTCCCAGTGATAATTGAAGTGAGGAGGATTAAATCATGAGACAAGATAAGAAGGTAAAAAATCATTTTTAAATATTACTTCTTATTTTGAGGTGAAAACAGGAAAAAATTGTCATTGGAGAAGTTAAACTTCTCAAAACTGGAAGAAGAGGGAAATACAGTGACAACTAAGTCTACAGAGGAAAGTTGTGAGAAGTAGGGATAGTTGATTATCATCTACAGTGGTTCCTCTTTATTCACAGGGGATATGTTCCAAGTACCCCCAGTATGCTGAAACCTCGAATAGTACCAAACTTAGTTGCTGTCAGTTGGAACACATTTCTGTTGATGTCTTCTACCCACAAATTTAATGCTTTTTCCATCTTAAATCATGTACCATGGCCATAATTTTTGCAGTTTGAGGTATGACAGCAAAACCAACACGGATTTTTTTTTCTTCATAATTTCATGGGTGGAAGAATTGTTCTTACTGTAAATCTTAGTATTCTCGGCATACAATTTTTTTCTTTCCTTAAGTAGAAAGCTTTCATGTTTTCACTTAAAGAAAACATTTTATGGCTTCTCTTTGTCTTAACTGAATTGTCAGCATCACTACTCTTGTGCTTTGGGTCATTACTAAGTAAAATAAGGGTTACTTGAACATTGCAGTACAATACTGTGACAGTCAATGTGATGACTACTTAGTAACTAATGGGAGGGTAGCATATATAGATTGGATGTGCTGGACAAAGATAATTAACATCCCAGGTGGGACAGCACAAGATTTCATCATGTTACCTAGGATAGTGCATGATTTAAAACTCATTAATTATTTGGTTCTGGAATTTTTCTATTTAGTATTTTTCAGACTATGGTTGACTGCAGGTAACTGAAACCATGAGAAGTGAAACCGTGGATAAGAGGGGCTCTACTACTGTACTATAAAGTTCAAAGAAAACAACTGAGAACAGGTCTTTGGATTTGTGGACTAGGCAATCACTGATGACTTTGGAGGGAAATTTTTCAGTAGAAACCCTGATTAAGCTTTCAGTGATATATACATGTGGCATTTGAAGCCATGGTCATGAATCTGTCTGCCCAAAGACAAAGAGTATGGAAACTAAGAAGAGAAATACCTATACCTTAAGGGAAAAACTTGGAGTGAGGAAAACAGAGGCTCTAGCATGACAGACTAAGAAGGAGCAATCAGAAAGGATCAGGAGAGAAGAATATCACCCAAACTAAGGGAGTAGAGTTTGCAAACGTAGTGAGTAGTCAGTTAAAAGAGACTGAAAAGTGTCCACTGTTGTGATGTTTGACTAGAAGGTCATCACTGTCTTGGCGTGGACACTTTGATTGGAGTGGTGAGAACAGAAATCAGACATAAAAATGTTAAGGAGTGAATGAGAACTGACAATTAGTCAATTCACTATTCTCTTTAGAAACTTGACTGTGAGAGGTTAGGGAATAAGATTGGTAGTTAGAGGGGGACAAAGAATCTGAAAATGGGTAATTTATGCATTTGTTTACTTTTAGAAGGGAGCTACTAAAATATGTTGTGGTTATAGAATGAATATAATGAAAAGTTAAGAGAAAAGAAGATTATTACTGAATCAGGTATCCTGAGGAAATGGATGGAATCCCAAGTGGTTGGATTAGCCTTGGCAAGAGGAACATCTTCAGAGATGTGAGAAGTACTTCAGGCTAGAATAGTTCTAAATGGGGACTAAGGTTCCAGGTGTGGGGATTCATGACTACAGTAGATGAAATAGAATACTGACAAGGTAGTCAAAGAACTTTGAGATAAAAATTCATGAACATTCATAATTTCCATAACATCCTTCAGTTGAATACCTCTTTCAACCTTTTATTTCTATCATTCATATACTGCTTTCCTTTTTGTTTTGTTTTACTTTTAAATTTTTTTTTTTTTTACATTTTAGGGCCTTTAAATCTTTCTGTATTTTCAGTTTGAAGTAGTTCTCTGAGAATCTCCATTTACCACCTTTCAGTTAATCTATAATTTTAAAAGCTGCAACTATGTTTTTAGTATCTTATTTGGACATTTTACTAGTAAGGTTAATGTCCTATTTACTTACCCCATTTTTCTCTCCCCTCAGTTAATTTACATCATGAGGTTTCACTGTATAAGTACTATATTTGACATAATTGCACTATAATTTTGATTAAATCATTTTTATTTCTTTTGACTTGTCTTAATTTATTTTATAAAGGTCTTTTAATATTCCAAAGAAAAATAAAAAGAAAACATCAAATCAAAAAGCACAAGAAGAATATGAACAGGTACAAGCTAAACGTGCTGCTAAGAAACAAGTAAGTTGTATTAATACTTTTAAAATATTTAGTTGTATTTTTTCGTGTTTCTCCTAAGTGTATATGCCTACTGTGCTTCTTAGTGTTGGTCACATGGTATTTGCTCTGTAAATATTTGTTGAATGAATGAATGGTCTGAACAGAGGGGGAGAATTGCATTATGTTCAAATTCTTGATTTGTTTATATTATTTCAGGTAATGCTAGTAGATGAAGAATAGGATTTTAAACATTGTGCTCATAGGTTAACAATATGAGCATCTGGGACAATATTTTTTAGAGTATAGTCAAGGAACTTGTACTTTCAACATATTCCTCAAGAGATTGTTATGTATAATAAAATTTGGGAACCACTGACCCAAGGAAAATACAGATGATTTTCATAATCTTACACTGAAGCATGTAAAAGCCAATGGAGAGGTGTTAGAAGAACATCTTTACCATAGAGTTAGTCTTGTCTATTTAAAAAAAAAAAAACAAAAACAAAAAACTAGCTTAACTTAGCAAAATGTTGCCACTCCATTATCATTCAGAAGACCAGAATTATAGACCAGAATTAGATTTTTCCAAATGAGTAGAACAAAATTATGATTTTGTAGAAACTATGGTTCTTATGTTTTGCATTGAAGCTTTATTCTATAACTTTAAAAAGGATAGTATATCAATAAAAATACCTCAAAGATAGCATTGACATAATTTCCCTTATTTTTTTTTTTTTGCTTTAGAATATGTGTAGTCAAGAAAGCTGCTTAGAGTTCAATATCTAATGTGTTTATGATTGTTCTTAAATTAGTGGCAGACTGGATTGAATCCGAAACATTTCTCTGTGGAAATACTAGAACTTTGTTTTATAGCTTGTTACATTATGTTTTTTCCAACCATTTGATATCTGCCACCTTTGGAAATAGTATACCAGAGAAGTACATTTAGGGACCATTGTGCTGTAAAACATTTCATATCCTTTTAAAATTTCCTTTCTACAGAACTAGGGCTTTGTGATCATTACAATTAACAGTTTCTTAGAACTTGGAAATTTTAAATGTTACTATATAAGCCAACACCATTACCCATGAGAAATCAAAATTGTGAAGAGCATTAGTTAAATAAGGACCTATAATTGGTGCTAAGGATATTAATTTTTTTTTTACTTTGTTTGGAGAGACTCCTTAGGGGTAAACTAGACTCCATGTAGCTAAATTCACAGATCTTTATGCACTTTTTAAAATAAATAAGACACTATATATCATATGAGAATATAATTTTAAGTGATACAGCATAGCATCATGGAAAATTGAAGAGATTTTTGAATTCAGAATATCTGGTTATGAGACTCAGCTCTAACAGTTACTTGAGATCTTGAGCAGGTCACTTTCAATAGCACTGAGCATCAGCTCCTTATGTGCAAAATAAACAAAATAACCTAGCGTAAAAAGTTTTAAAAAAATGGAATATGCTGTAATTTCACATATGATATATATCAAATATGTATGAAAGCACTTTTTAAATTATCGGTTACCATGCAGATAGATGTAAGGCTGTGTCATTTTGAGGCTTTGTGTTACAGGGGAAATTGAAAGACAGTACGTGTATTACATTATTTAAGAACTTCTGTTTAACTTTTATACTTAATTTAGTAAGAATATTGTTACACATTTCAAGTAGTGCTTTCCAGGTCTATATTTAACTTTGAGTTATTTTTTCTTATACTCAAACTTAAATGTTTATCTTAGCAAATCAAATGAACATGATAGTTCTTAAATGCTCAAAATCATAATGCCTGGCAGAATGCTTTGTCCATATATAGTAAGTAGTTACCAAGTGTTTTTTGAATTAAATCTATAAATTAGTCAGATGGAAAATTAAAAAGAATATCAGATATAGGTTTCTAGAAATGATGTTTTAGTGTTATGTGGAAATTAGACTAGATAACCTCTAAAAGCTCTTCTAACTCTGTAATGAATTTAATCAAATGACATCATTTTATATATGTATTTTCTCTTTTGCAATCTAGTTTTATTTGCATACAAATGAGTAAAACTGTTTAATAACTTTACATTATCCTCTGTTATAGCATGTATCATTATAGTGTGAAGGCAAAGAGGACACAGTGTTTCAATTATGGGAAAGAATTCACATTTTGCAAAATATAAGAGGCAAATCTTAGAGTATTTGCATGGTGATAGCTATTTCAAAATAATTTCTAAACTATATCTACTGTTTGTTACTAATGAAAGCTACATCTGTTAATATTTCAGGAATTTGAGAGGAGAAAACAAGAGAGAGAAGAAGCTCAAAGGCGCTACAAAAAGAAGAAAATGGAAGTGTTCAAAATATTGAGTAAAAAGACTAAAAAGGGCCAACCAAACTTGAATTTACAGATGGAGTATCTTCTTCAAAAAATACAAGAAAAAAAATGAATCATATTTTTTTCCTCACAGGTTAAAATACCTGCTGTTTGTTGAGTTCTTTTGTATGTGTAATAGGTACCCCCAACAATGAACTTGATTTGTCAACATAAACTGGATTGCTAAGCTTTACTAAATACAAAATGTCCAAATATTTTTGTTCTTTTAGAAGAAACTTTTCTATATATGCTCTACATAATATGACATGTTTCTTATTTATTTGCCTCTGAAGGAAGGTTGGCCTGAAGAACTGAAAGAACCTTCAATTTGGGAGACAGGCTCAAGCATGTAGTACTTTTTGTACCATATGAAATTTGTATGAAATAAAATGTTTTGAAAATAAAGGATCAGAGCTTCCAATGAAGGATTTCAGTGAAAAATTTCAATTTAGTAATCAGCTATATGGTTTTGAAATTCATTTTAATGATGAAGGAGGCAAAGACTCCCCTTGGGTTATCTATTTATTTATTTTAAATTAAGTACATGTTACGGGGGGTGGTCTTTCCAGATACTTGGGTGCTGAAATAACCTTCTGCCTTCACAGTATAACAGGGTGTTCTTCATAAAGCAATTTAGCTTATGAACTCAGAGAATATGATGTTTATAAACATTCCCTTAAATGGAAGTACATAGCTTGTTCGTGTAAGATCTTTTGAGTGATGATGAAGGAAACTCAGCATTGTCACAGCCAGAATTAAGCTTTTGAGATTTTGTGGGACCCTACACTATAAGAACATTGTCACTGTGTCATCCCTGTTGATATTCTTGTGAGCTGAGGGGAAACTACTGGAATAGGTGTTTCTCCTGCCTTGCAATTAAGGCAAAAGTTCAATAGGAAGCACTTAGGAAACACTGAACTTACTTTTTTTTTTTTTTTTTTTTTTAAGGAGATTGGTTTCACTATCTTGCCCAGGCTGGCCTTGAACTCCTAGGCTCAAATAATCCTGTCTCAGCTTCCTGAGTAGCTGGGTCTACAGGTATGTGCCACCATACCCAGCTTGAATGTATTCTTTATTGCATAGAAAAACAACACCTAGAATTTTGCAGTACACTATATTGCATTTAAAATAAGCAGCCCAGAATGCCTAAATTTGGCTATATTGGCAAAGACAATACATCATTATGCACAGTAAATATCTCAATAATTTGTTTTATACTGATTTTATGTCTGTACTTTGAGATGCTTTATCATGACAAAATATGAAAGGAGATCTAATCTTTTTGAGAGAGGAGTGAAAATTAGTTAAGTATATTTTAACTCTTATTAAGCAGCTACTATGTGAAAGTTTAAGGAGTTATTCTTTAAAAAAAAAAAAATTAAGGTTTTTACAGGGGAGTAAATGCCAAATAATGACATAATAGGGCAAAAAATAATCAGTGACAGTCATGTGTAAAACAAAAGGTCCAGACTTTAATGCAACAAAGAATCCCCCAGGGAGCTTCTTAAAATGCATGTATTAAGTCCTGATCCCCAGAGATTTGGATAGTGTGGATGGGCTCAGTAATGAAAATTCTAACAGGCAACCCCAATGATTCTGTTGTGGTTGGTGTTTATACTACACTTTATAAAGCGTCGGACCAGGGCCTCAGAGAAGAAAGAGATTTTGTTGAAGAAATCAGAGAAAAGTTTCACGGGTAAAATAGCATTTGAGAAAAGCCTTCAAGGTTAAGATTAGAGGTGAAGATAACATGAGGAAAATTACAAAGAGAAGGAAGCTTAGATATTTAAATATCTAAAAATTAGTTACAAAATATATGTATGTTATTGTTATGGATGGGGGATAACACTTATATCCGTTTCCTTCCATGTGGAGCAGGCACCATCAGCCTCATGGTCTTCTTAACTACCCTGTGCCACTTGTTCTGCCTAGGAGAGGTAGAGTGACATCCAAGTGTTAAGTTTGAGAGGAGGACCTGGGTTGCTAGCAGAGTGCATGTACTCTTGCTTGCTATTCTCACAGTGTAAATTGTGAAGAGCAGGCTCTTTTGATGAATGGTGGAGGGGAATGGACACGGCAGGGGAGACGCCAGTGTTTTAGGGAATGTATCTAAAAATTTGTGCTGCATGTGTCAGTTCATCAAGAAATATAACAGGAATAAAATTTGAGGGAGCACAGTATGTAAGCAGAAGGGCTTTGGTGTGGCCAGAGCTTGTGGTTTCAGGTTTCAGACTTTAATGTGTACGCAGGGAGTTCAGTCTCGGTAGTTTGTAGAGCCTTCTATTAGGGCCATTAATTTGATTTTTGGAAGTGTGCCTTAGACTTTTAATTGCTTCAGTTTTGGCAAGAGCCTTTAAGCCTTAAGGCACATGAGATTTTGACCTGAAGCTTAGGGTAGCTTTGTCCACAGGAAATTGGTAATTTCTACAGAGGCAGGGTGCAATACTGGGTTTTAATAGCAGAGGTGTGCAGGCCTCAACAAAGAAGCGGAGTGTGGAGCTGGGGTGGTGGAGACGTATAGGCTTCAGCAAAGGCATAGAATGTGCCAGTGGGGCTCACCCAAATGCTGGCCTCCTGGGCGGTCTCAGCAGATGTCAGCCCAAGGTGAGAATTAGCAAGTGACTGGCTGTGCTGGCATCAACAGTGGCACTGACATGTGCAGGGAGTCATGTGCAGGCTGCTGCAATGTGACCTTGACCTATATTAAATATGCATGTGTGAGTAGCAGGCTTGTCAGGTGTTGCTAAGACACTGGAAAGCAATCTCATTTGAGGCAAGGATTTAATGGAAAAAAAGAATATTAATACCTATACCAGACATCAATGACTATATCAGTATTTGCTACTTTTAAACTTCAAGGCAAATGTCTTGTATGCAATACAGAGTTCTGGAGAATCTCAAGGTCTAAATTGTTCATGACAGTCATTGAAACACAGTATAAAAGGAAATTTTGAATCTAAAGAGATTTTGAACATACTAGATGAGAAGGATAAGAACCAGGTCAAAGGAGATCTGGTGATTGGGACTGCATCTCTGCATATCCTGTGCTTTGTAAGAGGGCATCGATGTTTCAAATGCCATTCTCTGAAAGAGAAGATACAGTGTGCCATGTTAGATGCATGGTGATAAATTTAACTTCTTGCTGCCAAGTTTCTTCCAATTTAGTTTATATATGCAGGTCATGTGACTAGAATGCTGCTGAGGCTAAAGCGGTTACCGATTATCCTCCTTCCTCCAGATCCGTGGGTTTCAATTATAGAGTTTCTGCTACATAATTGTCTCTGGCAATAACAACTACTGGATTCTGGAGGCATAATTTTGTTTAGGATAACTGCCATTATATTTGCTGGGTGTAAACCAAGTGTTGTGATTATCTTGGGTGTTTTATTAACTCTAGACCTTTTGTAAATTGAGGCACACCATAGACTTGATGTTGAGTTAATTTAACTTTTGAGGTATCCTGTGAGTTGTATCCCAAAAAAAGACACCTAGGCTGCAGCTGCTGAAGGAATCCACCTAGGCATTAAGAACATTTCTGACTGTGAGTGAATGAAATAAGAAACTGGGAAGAACTTTAATTAGACTTTTATCTTATAACAGCAAGGAATTTGATTCTGAGTTTTGACTTTTTAGTCTTTGGACGTTAACTTGAAAGGTAACTTGATATATGGATTTAATTTTCTTCTAGGAATTTGCTAAGGGGAAGATTTATACTAAAATGTGGGACATTGACATTTTGCTGACTTTTTAACGATGAGTGGTCTTTATGTATTTGGATAATTCCTACTGAGAACACTTTATTGAATCACCCAGAGCTGATAGCCCTACGGTGGAAATGCACACCTTATGGGCCTGGTGACCACGGGATTTATAAACAGATTCATTGAGATATAATTGATTGAACATACTTAAAATGTACAATTTGGTGAGTTTTGACACATATATGCACTGATGAAACCATCACTGCAGTCACCTGCTCATCACCATCACCTCCAAAAGTTTTCTCAGAACCGTTTGTAATTGATCATCCCAGTGGCTCCGGGAGAGCCAGCAGATAGTGGCAGAGGCAGCCACTGATCTGTCACTATATAGTCTGCATTTTCAAAAATTTCATAAAGTTGGAATCATGTACTGTGCACTATTTTTTGTCTGGCTTCTTTTAGTCAGCATAATTATTTGTAGATTCACCCATGTTATTGCATTTATCAACTATTTACTCCATTTTATTGCTGAGTATTCTATTGTATGGATATACCACAATCTGTTTATCCATTCACCTGTTGATTGGCATTTGGGTTGTTTCCAGTTTTGGGCTCTTACAAATAAACTATTGTGGACATTTTTGTATATCTTTTATGGGCATATTCTTTAATTTCTCTTGAGTAAATACCTAGGAGTGGAATGGCTGAGTCCCAATTTAGGTGGATATTTAATTTTTTTAGGAAATATGACATCTATAAAGAGATTAGGCACTGGAAAAGAGGCTTCCTACTAAAACTAAGAAAGTAGTCTATTAGGGGTCCAACAATGACACCCCTCTGAGGACCTCAGTAGTATCTCATTGTATCTCCTATATTATATCTATTTGCAGGGTAGGTCTTCCAATTCCTGGTGGATACACATGCTGTTTTCTACATTACATCTCACCGCTTTATCCCAATCTGTTCATCAGACTACCAATAAAATAACTGGGAAGGGTGTTTGTAGCAAACACTGATAACCTATGGTCTTACCATTCTTGTTTACTTTTACCAATTTAAATTGTGAGCCTTTGCTCCAGCTAACTTACTGAGACTTACTGTAACAGCAATATGAAATTAAATGTCTTCCAGAAGGCCCTACATTAAAATAACCCAAATTATTGTAGTTCCCTTGCATGTAGTGGCCTCTCCTGATGCATTGTTTTATCAGGTTTCTTCTACTCTTAGGGCTAAAGATTCTCTGACATGAGCAGAATATTTGGAATTGACCTACTTAGGTTTAAGTGAATCCTCATAAACCCCCACCAAGGTCATTCTAATATCCACTCAAACCCAAAGAAATCACAGGAATAAAACCCGTTATTGAGTCTTTATAAACACAAGCTTGATTGTGTCTCAGTTCTTGAAATACTCCCATATAGCCAGTTGAGAAGCCTATCAGAAAAGGCTACCATTTGTTCAGGAACTCAGAATAAGCACTAAAATTGTGATTCCTAGATCCTGGTAGTACCCAATATGAAAGTGTCCTGTCCTCTAATTGCCGAAGAAGTAAATATTTCATAGTGGTATACGTATGTGCAGTTTTCTTGTGTAGACATGTAGATAAAGACAGTTAACATTTGTTTACTATTTTGTGGCAAAATTAATAGCATATGTGGGTGGTTATACCATAGTTTCCCTTACCTTGGTTTTGCTTTCCGAAGTTTCAGTTACCCATAGTCAATAGCAATCTGAAAATATTAAATAAAAAATCCCAGAAATAAACAATTTGTAAGTTTTCAGTTGTGTGCTGTTTTGAGTAGTGTGATGAAATCTTCATTACCATCTTGTTTTGTCCTGCCTGGGATGTGAATCATCTCTTTGTACAGCGTATCCAAGCAGTGTACACCTGTTACTGTCCATTAGTCACTTAGTAGCCATCTCGGTTATCAGATTGTAAAAACATGATTATATGGAGTTCGGTACTCCATGGTTTTAGGCATCCACTAGGGATCTTGAAACATATCCCCTGTGGCTAAGGGGGAGCCTACTGTACTATATATTCTTCCTCATATTTTTTTCAATCTAAACAAAATAATTTGATTTTTTTGAGGGTCCATCCTCCTACAATACGTAGGTGAATTATTACTGTGCCCTCTTGATCTAAGTAGTTCACGAGAAGACTCCATGACTTTGTGAGGAAACTGAACAAATTATTCAAGTCATGATCTGTCAGCATATGGGTGTTTTTTATCTTATACTGGAGCAAAGACAATTCCATTTTACTAAAGCTCAGAACTAAAAAACAAAAGATTTTTGGATTGCCTGGTTATTACAAGCAATAAGTATCTATTTTTTTTTTTTAATTGCTCCATCGTCTCATGAGTTTACTAAGACAGTTCCTGAACCTCTCTCATGGAATGCAAAAGTAGAAAAAGCTTTCTCCTCTTTGAATTATTCTCTTCAACAACCTCCTACTTTAAGTATTTTTAATCATGTCAAAACCTTCTTTCTTTTGTTCAAGAAAGACAAAATGATGCATTGGGAGAATTAACTCACCAGAAGCCTATTTATTGCCTTAGTTAGCATATCCCTTGGCTTGGTAACCAAGGCCTAATATTGATGTTTGCAAGAGGTGGCAACAGCTGCCAAACTGGTGGAAGCTTCTGCCGCTATGGTGTTTGCTTTTCACTAAGTCTATGGTTTGCACCTACCGTGCAATCATTGTTACTTCTAGGCAACACTCAACATTTCTCTATCAGCAACTTTTTCATTTATGAAATCCGTTTATTATCTTTTTTACATATCACTATTTAACATTGTTCAGCTCCTACTCTAGCAGGTGAAATGCTTGACTATAGCAATAACTCAGGAGTTAAACATACTCAGGTCAGATCTTACGTACACCCTTTTTGTTAATACTGATTTAATGTAGTTTATAGATGTATTTTACTTTTAAAAAATGGCATTGGCATTCCCCCTTTTTTGTATCCACTGAAAATGCAGCCATTAAAGCAGCTCTGTTACATTGTATTCAGTCTTCCCAGGTAGCTGAATTAATAGCTCTGAGTAAAGCCTGTATCGTGGCAAAAGATAAAAGAGTAGATATGCTTTAAGAATTATTCATGATTGTGGAATGTTATGAAAACTGAAAGGATTTATGACCTTTTCGTATATTTTGCCTCCCAGTGGAAAAGATATCAATGACTTAGTGGAAACTATTAAAAACTCACAAGGAGATCTTGGTTATTAAAACAGGAGTTCCTATGCAAACCAAAAGCCAAGGGCAACGCCCTTGCAGTGTTACATGCTAAATGAGTTGCTTTTACCACCCCAGCTACACAAGACGCTTTCAAGTTGAAATCCATCCCTACCAAACCTTTGGAAGAATAATTGTCTCAGTGTAAGCTGGCTATTGTTGACCCATGGTGATTAGCTCAACCTTCTGAAAGACAAAATTGGCCATCACAGGGATCTTCTTTCCATAAAGATAGATTTTGGAGATTTGGGGATTGGTGTCTTGTAGCACCAAAATCCCACCAATGAACCAAGGTCAAATTACTCTGTGATTGTTCACATTATGAAATGAAAAAACGAATTTTTATTGCATCAAAAAATAATGGTGGATAACAAGCATAGCACAGGTAAATCTGTAAAGGTAAGATATGGTTCAGTCCTGCTTGTCAAGACTCTTCTGAGGATTTACAAATGGGCTTTATACAACTGCCCAAATCTTTAGGCTATGTATACATGTTAGTTATTGTTGCTAAAATTTCTGGCTGCATAAATGTTTTTTCCTTGCTGGAGGGCTAACACTGTGTCACAATTGTTAAGATACTATTAAATCTCACATTCCCAATGGAGGAATTCATTTTATGGGAACAATCATAAAGAAACTCTGTTAGATCCTTCCATTAACTCAGGAAATTCACTTTCAGTATTACCCCAGTCTCAAGAAAAAGCAGAGAGTAAATGAGACACTAACCATGACACAGCATGAATTTTCACAAACACACAATTTGCCCTGGTCTAAATTTTGTGGTTATCATTAATAACCATGCAGTCTTCTCCTCAGTGCTCACACAGACTTTTTCTATCAGATTATTACACCCACCTTCTGCTATTGGGAACAGCTCCACTGAGAAATCTCTCTTTTCTCTTACATGCAGATCTACTTGAATGCTGTCAGGAACCAACCTGCTTTACTGAGTCATGTCCACCTATCGAAAGGAAACAACTTATAAAATTTTGCATGACCTCCAGCCCAGGAAGTGTGTCTTTTAGAAGGCATAATGTGTTAGTTTCTTAGGGCTACAATTGCAAAGTGCCACAAACTGAGTGGCTCAGAACAAGAGAAACTTATTGTCTTCAAGTTCTGGAGGCCAAAAGTCTGCAATCCAGAATCTAGGTGTAGGTGCTCCCTCTGAAGGTGCTAGAGACAGATCTATTCCAGGCCTCTCTCCTAACTTCTAGTAGTTCCTTGGCTTGTGGCGGCATAACTCCAATCTTCACATGGGGTGTTCTTCCTATGTGCATGTCTCTGTCTGCAAATTTCCTTTTTTTATAAGGACATCGGTCATTGTATTAGGGTCTACTCTAAGGATCTATTAATAATTTTAATTTGATTACAAATGTAAAGACTGTATCTCCAAATAAGGTAACACGCTGAGATCCTGGGGTTTATAACTCCAATGTGCCTTTTTTAAGAGATACAATTCAACCCTTAACATGTATCAATGTGAAAAATGTTTTATAACATTGCTGGAAGACCATTTCTGTTCCTTCTAGGGGCTCATGTGTCACTGTGGAAACAAACTACCATCCCAAATCAGTGAATTTCCACTCATACGAGACCTTAAACTGAGGCTACATCAAAGTTTCCAGAAGCAGACAACTCCACAAGGCAGTCACTCTGTCCACGAACCCTGAACCAAGGGGATGACAGCAATGTCATCTCCTGTTTCTGAAAAAACAAAGTGAAATACAGTAGAATGAATTTGTTTGAAAACTTTTCTCTTTTTATAATTGTCATTCTAGTATTCTTTGGTGGTTTAGCCCAAATACTATGAAATCACTGTTTTTTCCTCAGCATAGTTGAACTTAACCATATTCAGTTATTAGTACTGTCTATGCAAAACACATGGTTGCAGTTAGCTGGTGTATTTGCAATTGCAAAAATGGTTGTGAGCATGTGAGAACTTTCCTTGTAATATACAGACTATCTCCATATGACCAATCCCTTGTAATTCTAGTTATGCACAGGTATCTATGATTGCTTTAGTCCCTAATGACCATAATCCACATGAGGTTTGTGCAGCCTTTCTTGTAATTTGCTACAGAGGCAAGGTTTACCTGATCAAAAACCATACAGGTCATAGGGTCTGAGTGGGGGCAGCCTTTACTATAAATTAATTTCAAGGGTTAAAAATACTAAGAGAATGGTCATCACAAGTATGTGTAACTTTCAGCAATATTTTAGAGATGGAAAATAGTATCAAAATGATAGAGACAATTAACACCAGAAGGTCTCCAGTGCAAGTTTCCTAAGATTGATTTTCGAGTAACTCCTTCCTGTATATATTGGGTTTGTGGAACTAGACCTTATCGGATGTTACCTGCTACCTGTCTAGATTTAGTAATTTAGCCTGCCTTATGTCCACCTTGCAGACTGTACAAAATCCATTAGAAATGGCAAAGCAATATTTAGTCCATCAAAATAAAGTTCATTACTGGCTAGAAGGATTGGTTGGTTCAATGAAAATTTCTACTTGTAGTTGTGTTTATAGTAATACATACGATGTGATTGTATAGTTTTCAGAAAATTATTTCAATGAGCCAGTTCTATGGCTAAACCTCTGATATATGATGACAGTTAAATGATGATTCTATCCTAGAGTAGACTGAATTTTGTATAGTCAAACCTTCTCCTCTGGGATAAAGGAAAAATTGCAATAAGGAACTGATGAACTTTGACCTCAAAGCAGAATCAGCCAAATACCATAATCCCAAATTAGGGAACTCACACAAGAGAGTTTAGATGGTGTAATACTGAAATGGGCACCACACAAACAATCCAACCAGTCTAGTGTTTATTTAACCCACAAACCCAGATATAGGCATCCAATGGACATCACTGAAAAATGTTATTTTCCTAATATGGAACAGGGATGGTTCATGATCTTGGGATTATAGAGAACCAACTCCAATTCTCCTCCCCCAAACTTCTTTTATTAGAGCCTCCAATATTTGATCTTTCATTGCATAATATGTACATATATATTAAAACATGTCTATATATATGTAAAATATTATTACACCCGGAATAGAGAAGCTAGTAGAAGAACCTGGCTTGGGTCAAAAAATGTTGAGTTTGTTGGATTTACATCTGAGTAGATCTCAAACTATCTGTTCACAGCAGTAGAGAAAGTGAAGTGCATCTTTAATGGCATCTATGCTCTCTTGCCATCCTTAGGAAAACATCTTCTGGAAATTCTGCTTAATTACCATAGGTGTACGTTTCAAAGATTAATTTATGTGATTTTAAATGTAGATTAAAAAGTGAATTCCTTTTAAAAGCATTGGCAGTTTTGTATGACTTGCATTTTATGTTTGCATGTTGAGAAGAGTAGTTTGGATTTCTTTTGTTCTGATCTGTATACAATTTGGTGTAGTGTCAGTGTATCATCTTAAGTTATAAAAATTCACAATAAATGTTTCTTAATAAAATATGACAAACTACTGCTAAATTCATTCATTATATTCTTACTTCCCAACCACTTTTCTAGGAAAATTTATTTTGCTATGCTTTATTAACAGAGTAAGAAAAAAAATCTAAGTTCTGAATCATAGGCTTGCAATTTACAGCAACCTATGGCTAGCCTTTAGAAATATTTTGAGACATATTCTGCAATATGAATAATCACAATTTGTAATTCTGGACATTCATATATTTTTTAAAGAGTGTATGCTCTATCATCAACTCTAAAGACTTATCCACATTCTTTGACATCATAGGGATGTTTTTATATTAGTGGCCTAAAAAGTAGACCATCCACCCAAGTCATACCTACAACCCTTTTGTATACTTGCAAGTTTTAGCAGTAATAGAAAATGTACTATTCTAGGAAATTAGAAGCCACTTATCTAATGTTAAAGGTGAGAATTGTTCTTTGCTATTGATTGAAATAGTTTACTAGTATGTAGTATCCTGCTGTCTCAATAATTACTGAAATTGAGAAACATCATTAATGATTTATGCAGAATGTGATAGGAACAAATATACTTGAATTATTAACTTACACATTTACAATTGTACTAAGGATGGAATCTATGTTTGGAGTTGTGATTACAAACTTATTATTCAGTTGTCACTTTAAAAAATGCTTTTAAAGACTTTGAGAACTAGCTTATATGTTTCTTCCTGGGATACACTGCAGATGACAAATATGAGTTTGGCTTCCAATACTGTGAAACTCGGACATACAACTTCAGGATTAGACACTGAAATAATAATAATACTTTTAGGCTTTCCTAAAAATGGCTCACCTAACTGTACTCATGAACATTTATTTATTCCACTTAAACTACATGAAAACAGAATTCTAAATATAATTTAGAATTTAGAAATAGAAAGATATTCAGTAAAATGCTGCTTAGTTATTTATTCAAGATCACATAACAATTTGATTTCTGAGCTAGAAACAGAAACTCAGTTTCCTAACATCCTTCCCAAGCTGCTATCTGGATATCTCTAGAAATTTCATCTGTGAAATTTCAATCAAGACAGATGTATTTAAGCCCTTCGAAAGCTTTTCTTGCTCTGTAATTCCACATTTCAGACTGATTATTGTATAGTAATTCACAGTGGTTTTTTTTTTTTTTTTGGACAGTAAATGCTGGCACATCATTTGGCACCCTGTTGGAGCAAGCGTGACGTACAAACATTCAGATAAATTAGTGTTCCAGCTTCAACTGATTTACCTTGGCTGACCAACATGATCTCCCTAGAAGATAAAAACATTTCTTTTTTCTGTTTAGCTAGCTACATTGGGAGCAGTAAGCTTTTCTAGTTTTTTTCTTTTCAAAATGACCCTCATATGTATAGGTTACATTTAACATTCCATGTTTGAGATTCTGGAGTTAAGAGAAACGGAAAGAAGATCAAGAAACATTTAAAACCATATTAAATGTTTAAATGAAAATGAATCATATTTCAGTTGCTTACTACATGTGTGACTTTGCAAAATTATTTACCTTCTCAGTGTCCCAGTTTACCCTTCTGTAAAATGAGCATGATATAACTTATTTTCTGAAACCCTTGGGTCTGGGGATGTTTCAGAATTCAGAATGTTTAGGATTTTAGAAAGTAATTAAGTACAGACACCATATGTTTACCTAATAGTCACAGAAGGGTCTCAGGAAGCATATTAAAATATTAAAATTGCTACAGCAAAATAAATATTCAAACTAAGAGATAATTCAAGAATATAAATAGTTTCATGTTAATTCAGGTCAGATTTCTGCCTGTGTCAGAAAGAACAAAGTTTTCAGAGACTTTTGGGTTTCACAATTGTAGATAAGAGATTATAGACCTGAAATAATATGTATATACATCACAAGGTGACTTAAATGGATAAATAAATCACTACATGCAAAGCACTTAGAACAGCAACTGGCACATACTAAATGCTCATATATGTTAGCTATTATTATTATAATGTGTATCTCTTTTTATCTTTGAGATGTTACACATTGATTTAATTATGTTTGCAATGAAATACAATCAGTTAGCCAAAGTTTTCCATCAAATATGTCATAGATGAATTAGGCTGGTTCGTTGACAAGATTTGTGTTGTGAGGAAAAAATTAAAGGTAAAAAATAAAAACATTAGAAAAAAACATTATGTTGTTAACATGAAGCATTTGCAATTAACTGTGATACGATTTAGATATTAATTACATTATATTCTGTAATTCTAATTCTCTTTGTAGTGCTGTAACTGGATGTGCTACATATTAAAATTCATGTCTTCTGTACTGATGTATTTATGCATTTTCTCAAGCTGAGCATTCAAATCAAACAACAAAAATGGTATGGACATATAAAGGGCTCTGGTATCTCTATTTTTTTCTTTTGCTATAAATTAAAGGAAAATAAACTCCTTATTATGACATAGAAGAACCTCCATCACCTATGTCCTTCTTACTACTACAGCTTCCTTTCCTGCTGCTCCTATATATACAATCTGTGTTATTCTAAAATACTTACCAGTAGATGTTGAGCCATGATGCCACACTATGTGGAGTCAGTGTTTCAGGGAAGAGAAGATATTTTAGATGTATATTTAGGAAGTAAAATGAATAGTACTTGGTATTTGATTAATTGAAGTGGGATGCAGTAGAAAAGGGAGACTTTTAGATTACTCTCCAATTTATATTTGGTGAGAAATAGTAAAATGACATCCTACGCAGAGTGTGTGTGTGGGGGGCAGCAGGTAAGAACCTGGAAACGTTACCATATTCAGGGTTCTGCATGATCCATTGTGGTTTACCTTGGTTTACCTATACCCTATCTGTACCTGTGTAAATAGTTTCTTTATGAACCTCTTTTCTAGTGTGTTTGTTTCCTGCCAGGACCTTGATTGGTATAATAATTGGTATCAGAAGTAGCCCCAGGAAACAGAAATTCAAATTTGGGAAATGGATTGCTCACATATTTGATGAGTGCTGGGAAAAAATGGGATATAGATACTTCATGATATGCAGTGACATTATTATTACTCACATAATCACAGATTATTTTGTACTTCCATCATGGGATGAAGTATATGATCAGGCCAAGGTATTGGGATAGCAAGTGATTATGAAACTCAGTTGTTATGGCTAACAGTGATTATAAAATTTTTGCTGTCACCTGGATTCTTCTAATGGCCCTAGAGAGTGTAAATGTGGCAATTCTGCAACTGAAAATTAAAAATATCTGGCATGAATGAACAGAAAGCCTAAAGAGCAGTTTTGAATTAGTCTCTCATTAGTCTCTCATATAGCCAGAAGGAAGAGATGGATGAGAAACAAGTCTATGGTTTGATTGTTAGGGTTGCAGAGTTTCAATTAAAATAAATTCTGTATCCCTCTAGGACTCCTATGCTGATAGAAAAGTATTGGTGGGGAAGTGGTGAAATTTTAAACCACAAAACAGGGATGTTTGAGTAGCATGGATGAGGCTAAGAACTTTGATGTACTTCTTACTCTTACCATCGATTTTCTCAAATATATGACATCTAGGAAAAAACAAAAAGAACAAACTTCTTCTGTATAAAAGCCTTTGAATGACTGCACTTGCCTCACAAACTGTTTCTTCTCACAACCCACCTATAATTGCTTCCAGACCTAGAATGGATAAAAAGTAGTACAAAGATTGCTCCAAGAGGAGATAGCCCACACACCCAAGGAGTTTTACCACCTCACCAATCTGTGTTAGTAAGAGAATGTATGTGGGAGTGGATTTTAGACCAAGGAGGATAAAATGCAAGGCGCAGTTGGGCTGAATTCATTGTCAGGATGCATTCATCCAGAATATGGAATTTCATATTTTATCTTATGCACGTGGGAAAGACATCAATAACCTGATAAGTTAGCTAACTCAAGCCTGGACCCATCAACTCATATTTTATAGAGTGGAAACATCTGAACTTTGTTGGCATTCCCTAAAGGAAGAAGTCCAAAGGCTCAAAAAGATAAAAATGTTGGAATGAATCTGCTCAACCTCTTTTCACCATCCCCCAAAGAGGGATACTTGAAAATAGTTCCTTCTCAAGGTACTAAGAAATATGTCATTGAGGAGGCCACCAGCCTGGTAGGCGTGGAATTTTGAAAACTGGTTGCTAACTACAGCCATCATTAAAAATTAAACTAATTATCTGAAAAGACTATTATAAAAATAATTCTTCTTTCCTCAACTACCTATCTGTCTGAAGCAGGGATTTCTCCTATAGTTCAACCAAAACAACATATTTCAACAGATGGAATGCAGATGCATATGTGGAATTCCCGCGGTATCTTATTGAGCCTAATATTACAGACAGTTGTGCTTTTTTTTTCAAGATGGCTGAGTAGAGGCAGCGGGCACCGGTTCTCCTCAGAATGAAGAACCAAAGTTACAGGATAATAAGCATGGCCCAAGTGGAATATTGAGGGGAGAGTGCCAGAACCTACTGGAGGACGTACAGGAAGAAGTTGGAGCACAGAATAAGCAAAGAGTTTGGCAAAGATCGATCCCCGAGGAGCTCGGAGTTCCGTGGAAAAGGTAGGTGCAGGTGTTTCTTTTTGCTCCTCTCACACCTGGGGTAGTCTGCCGGCTCCCAAACTGTCAGAGAGGCCCTCTACCCTCACAAGCCCAAGCGCTGCTGTGGTTGGCAATTTGGGAACTTTTAAGGGCAGAGCACCAGGCTGCCAGGCCGCGGTGTTGCTCGCCCTCCCCCACACCCAAGCCGCGGCGGCGCGGCGGTGGGCGCCACACGGCCTGTGAACCTACTGTGAGCCCAAGTGCTGCCCAGGGAGCCTCCGCCGTTCTGTCTCTTCATCACTGGTCCCACACAAACATTCCCCAGCACCCACTTGGACTGTGACAGCCAGAAGGGGACCCAGGAAGCTACGGGATTCCTGGAGTTCGTACCCTCAGGGAGGGCAGCCCCTAGAGGAAGGGGAAGTATGGCATGCCAAAGCACCCCTTGCGACAAAGAAACCAGAGTGCAGCCCTCCTTTGCCCGAGAGCTCCCGGCTTGTGAGCCGAAGGTGTAGAAAACAAGAAGCACTGGTGCCCAGGACGGGATGTGGGGACGGAGACTTCTCCCCACGCCAGGCACTATTGCAGATGTAGACATATCCCATGGCGGGTATGGTACAGGTGTGCTGGGGGATGGCCAGTGGGGCTGCATCCCCATTAACTGTACCAACTGAGCCCAGGTTTGCATGGAGGGTGAGGGCCATTTCCCTCCCTACCCTGAGAGGCAGCATTTTTGCAGCTGCCCGGCCTAGGGAATATCAGGCCTTATATATCCCACTAACCTTCCTCAGCACCCACTTGGGACTGCAGCAGCCACAAGAGGCCAGTAGGTTCCAGGGGAACTGCAGGATTCCCAGAGTTTTAACACTTAGGGCAGGCTGGCTATAAGGGAGATGAGAGTACAGCATGCCAAGGTAACCCTTGGGACAAAGGAGACCAGTGCGCGCACGTACTCTCCTCCATTTGAGAATTCTTTGCTTGTGCCATAGTGTCTGCACTCTCTCCGTGGAGATGCGGGGCAATGCTGGGCTCTATACCGGAGAAGAGAAGTTCTGCCCAGCGACCAAGACCAAGTGGCACCAGTGCCTGGGGATGGACCTACTGATAGGAATTTCTCCTTCTCCCTGTTGCCCACTGCTGCCAGTGCAGCTGCAGCTGTTCCTGCAGGGGGCTGGCACTGGCGCTCCAGGGGACAGTCATTCCAGGGCATTTAGGAATGGGTGCAAACCTACTGACGATATGACTACCATGCCTGGGCTTGCACAGAGGTCAGGGCCCATGTCTCTCCCTTTAAGGAGTGGCAGCTTCCTGCAGTAGAGTACAGGTGAGCTGCAAAGCTGTCTGTTCCTGGCTGAGAGAAAAGTTTTGCTCTGAGGCCATCTAGGCAGACAGCTGTGGGACAAGCATTTTCCATGGCCCTCTGCTACATTCAGGCCCGAGGGAAAATGACAGTGTCTATCTGAACTGAAAGTCAGGAGTCCCTGGACGGTGCTGAGATAGGGAGGTGGATCGCTTGTCTGCCTACCCAGGCCATGGAGCTGGAGCAGGCCATATGGATAGCCATATGCAGAAGAATGAAAATGAATTCTTATCTCTCACCATATACAAAAATTAACTCAAGATGTAAACGTAAGACCTGAAACCATAAAAACTCCAGAAGGAAATCTATGAAAAGCTTTTCTGAACATTGGCCTATGCAAAAAATTTATGACTAAGACCCCAAAACCAAATGTAACAAATGCAAAAATGGGACTTAATTAAACTAAAAAGCTTCTGTACAGCAAAAGAAACAATTAACAGAGTATATAGACAACCTACAAAATGGGAGAAAATATTTTCAAATGATGCATCCAACAAGGGACTAATATGCAGCATCTACAAGGAACTCAAGCAATTTGGCAAGAAAAAAACAAATAACCCCATTAAAAAATGGGCAAACAAAATTAACAGGCATTTGTCAAAAAAAGATATACAAATGGTTAACAAACATATGAAAAAATGCTCAACGTCACTAATCATCAGAGAAATGCAAATGAAAACCACAGTGAGATACCATCTAACTCTAGTCTGAATGGCCATTATTAAAAAGTCAAAAAACAATAGATCTTGGCACAGATGAGGTGAGAAGGGAACTCTTACATACTATTAATAAGAATGTAAATTAACACAACCTCTATGGAAAACAGTATGGAGATTTCTCAAAGAACTATAAATAGACCTACCATTCCATCCAGCAATCCCACTATTGGGTATCTACCCAAAGGAAAAGAAGTCATTATGTAAAAAAGATACCTGCACTCGTATGTTTATCACAGCACAATTCACACTAGCAAAGATATGGAATCAACCTAAGTTGATTTAACTTTCCTAAGTGTTCATGGATACTAAATGTGGTGTATGTATATGCGTGTGTGTGTGTGTGTGTGTGTACACACACGCATATACCATAGAATACTACTCAGCCATGAAAAAGAATGAAATAATGTCTTTTGCAACAACTTGGATGGAATTAAAGGCCATTATCCTTAGTGAAGTAACTCAGGAATGGAAAATCAAATACTGCATGTTCTCACATATGTAAAAGCTAAGCTACGTATGCATGGTTATACACAGTGGAATAATAGACATTGGGAACTCCAAAGGTGGGAGAGTCGGGGGAGGGGGGGTGAAAAATTACCTCTTGGGTACAATATACACTATTCAGATGATGGGTACACTAAAAACTCAGACCTCACTGCTATATAATGTATCCATATAACAAAACTGCTGTTGTACACCCCAAAAATATTGAAATTAAAAAAAAAAGTGTAACAGAAAGAAAAAGAATTGCAAAAATGTAAAACAATGCCATTTTTTTCACTTTTTTTTTTTTTTTTTTTTTGAGACAGAGTCTTGCTCTGTCACCAGAGCTAGAGTGTAGTGATGCAATCATAGCTCACTGTAACCTCAAACTCCTGGGCTCAAGCTATCTTCCTTTCTACTATGTATTATTTACGTAGGAAAATGTAGTAATTTTTTCATAAATTATATTATGTTTTTATGTAATGGGTTATTATTTATAATAGATTAATAAATATTTTTGAAATTGTGCAGTTTAACTTATATAGCAAATATTGAGGGAGGTGTGTGTGTATCACTAAAGTTTTTTTCTTAATAAATCATGAGTTTAGAGAGGAGGGGTACTGAGATTAAAAAGTTTGAGAATTAGTGTTTTAGATCATTCATCTACTAGGTAGTCACATAGCTCACTCTCTTAATTCACCTAAGGTCTGTATTAAAGATCACCTGCCATCATTATTATAAGTAAACTCATGATCCTTCCCCCATATATGTATCTCCTATCATCCTTCTTTGCTTTATTTAAAAAAAATTTTCTTATTTATTTTGTTTACTGTATACCTCTTCAGGTGAATATCAGTTTTCTTAAGGCAGGGAAATGGCCCACTATATTTGTCACTCTATCTGTAATGTCTAGAAGAGAGCCTTGTGCATGGTAGATTTTAATAAATATTTTTTGACTATCTGGTTGAATGAATGAATGAATGAATGCATTTCAGTTATCAATTCCATAGACAGACTTCCATGACTTCCCTAATTAGCTAGGCCAAGGGTTCTTAACCGATTTGTGCCATGAACATGTCAGAGTGTATTTTTTTAATTGTTAAGAAAAAATTATTATCAGACAAGCATCACTGTAGTAGTGGTCCCAGCTACTCAAGAGGCTGAGGCAGGAGGATAGCTTGAGCCCAGGAATTCCAGACTGTAGGGTGTGATGCTTGTGCCTGTGAATAGCCACTGCACTTCAGCTGTCAAAATTTATGTAGCTCCTCAGTGAGGTAACTAGCAGGAAAACTAAGTTAGTTCAAAGGAATAAGAGTTGTATTGTCACTGGGAAAATAATACTGAATGATCTGGCCAGTTTGATACAAAATTGGTTAACATCATATACAGCAATAAAACCGTAAATTCTTGGGTTATGTTTTCTACAGAAAGAAAATACCAAATACAAATACACAAGTTAACATGTAAAATCACACAGTCTGGGTTTTTAATCTGTAGTAGATAATCACTTCAACGAAAAATAGAATTACTGATTCCCCTAGATAAAGGAATCGTTCTTGGATTCATCGTTAAACAGTGTCCCAATATGACATTGAAAAGATATGGTGCTCTTCCTTTGCCTTATTTCCAAACTTTGGGTGATTTTTCTTTAAGTGTCCCTCTTTTATGATCATAAGTAATCTCCAAAGATTATTCCAAGTCACAAAAATATCTGGCTTCATAATGTTTTGATTTGATTATTTACACAGGTACACTGAGAATTGTTAATTAAGTCTCAAAGAGCATATAGGGTTGAGAAAATAAAGGTTAGAAAATTAACTTTGGTCTGAAAATTTTAGTAGGAATATAGGATTGGACTTTTAAATTTCTCTTTATTTGCTCTTTTATTTTGAGTCTAGAAAACAAAAGACAAAGGTCTTTTTATATAAGATTTCTTGCGATGTCTATAAATTTGGGTGAATTTTTCTCTCTTCAAGATCATCCAAATATTCTAAGATCCCTGGCCTATCAGTAAGTGACTTTTCCTCTCACTTGTGGGACTGGGACTTTGTAAGTCATATAATAAGGTACTAGTCCAGTTTGGTATGAGGATGTTGTGAGTATTAGTTCTATATGTCAAGTGAAACACTTATTACTTAAAGTTGAGATCTAGAAACTTACTATCAAGTATAACTATCTAGTATGACTTTTCTTGCACTACCAATTTGTCAAATGTGTCGTAGTAAAAGGAAAGATGTATTCGTATTGAAACTATGAAATAAATGCATTGTCACAAATAGTAAGAAGGCTCAGTGAAAGCATTTGTTTCTGAATTTTCAGAGGTCAGTGAGAATTGGCTATTTTAAAAATGTTTCCTTTCAGTTTGCAAAAGCATAGTCCACTAAGTTTTGGGTTAGGGATAAATTAATAAGAAAGAGAAAGGCTTCCTTAAAAGTCCAGCAGAAAGTAGATTTCTGGAAATAATACCAACAATAAGCCAAAAGAAATAACCACAATTAATATACCTCATTAGTGTATTTGATTCTATGTAATTAATTCCTATGCTTCTGGATCTGTTTTTTGAAACTTTTGCTTTGGGGATAATTCCTTGATGCAACAACTGGGATATTTACTGACCCTATGCAAACCAGATTCAGGTACGTATATTCCCTGTCTCAATGTCCAACATACTTGATGACCTCTCTTTTTATTTAACCTCTTTGAACATCATTCCTACTTTAACTCCAACCTGCCATCCTGAACTGACCTATTGCTACTTCTGTGAAAACAGAATAGCATGCAAAGGACCTAGAACAGGAAAAACAATTTGGAAAAAGAAGAAAAAAATTGGAAATTTAACCATTTGATTTCAAAACTTGCTACAAAGTTACATTAATCAAGACAATGCGATACTGGCATAAGAGTACACAAAAAGATGAATGAAACATCATAGAGTCCAGACATAGAGCCATGTACAAAATTGATCAGTTATTTCATTGCTAACATAATTGAATAGGAAAAAGCATTATCTTTTCAATACATGGTGGTGAATCCATAGGTTAATCATATGTAGAAAAAAAAGAGATCCTTGACCTTGATAAAACTAAAATGGCTCACAAGCCTAAATGTAAAAGCTAAAAATGTAAAACTTCTGGAGAAAATATAGGAGAATCTTTGTTGTTTTGGTTTAGTCAAGGATTACTTAGATATTACAACAAAATGATAAATATGACCATCAAAATTAAAAACATTTGTTCTTTGGAAGACACCATTAAGAAGATGAAAACAGAAACCACAGACTGAAAGAATTTGCAAATTATGTATCTGATTACAGTCTTGTGTCTAGACTATGTAAAGAATGCTTTGCAACTCAATAATAAGAAAACAAACAATCCTATATAAAATGAGGCCAAAGATTTGAATAGACACATCACCAAAGAAAATATTTGGACGGCAATAAGCACATGAAAAGATGCCCATTATCATTAGTCATTAGAGAAATGTGAATTAAAACCTACCTACTATAGTGGTTAAAATGGACAATACCAAGGGTTGATGAGGATACAGAAAAACTGGAACTCTCTGTCAGGAACTGCAAAGGGCCTGAGATTTTAGTCTACTTCTAAGCTAACAAGTTAGCTTCCACATTTTATGAACATTGGCAGAGGACCCAAGATTCTTGACTCTGAGACAAAGAACAGTTTATCACTTACGACAATAGCAGTAGCCAGAGTATTATCATTTTTTTGCACTATTTCCCTGAACTCTAATTCTCACAGAGCGATGCACTGACAGTCAGGTGGACACTATGAATGCAGTGGGCTTTTATCATAGCTGAGGAGCTCTGAGCTTACTGATTCTGAATCTTGTAATTTTCCTGACCTTTGCCTCAGAAGGAGACATTATTATATTAGACAGTAAACAAACTTGTTCTCAGTTCTCTCAAGGCTGTTTACTATACAAATATTCTTTAAAAAAAAAGATAGTCTGAAACAAAAGATTAGGTAATTCCTCCACTTGCAAAATTTGCAGAACCATGAAAGACACGAGAATTGTCTCCTAATACCCTTACACATTACTGGTAAGAATGTAAAATGGTATAGTCACTTTGGAAAAATTATGCAGTTTTGTAAAAAGTTAAGCATATACTTTCTATGCAATTCAGTGAGACTATTCCTAAGTATCTACTTAATAAAACAATGAAAACATAGATCCATATGAAGACTTGCATGTGAAGGTTTATAGCAGCATTCTTCCCAACAGCTCCAAACTGGAAACAGTCTGAATGCCTCTCAACTGGAGAATGGATAAATAAAATGTAGACTACTACTCAGTAATAAAAAAGGAAAAAAATCTCTGTTATATCCAAAAATATGGCAGCCCTATAATAGAAGCCAGATATCAAAGACTATGTACAGTATAGTTCTAGTACAAAACTTCTAGGAAAGGTAAAACCATACAGACAAAAAGCAAATCAGTGAGTGTTTCAGACTGGGTGTGGGGGTTGGGACTGATTATAAATGGACAAGAGGAAACTGTTTGGGGGGTGATGAAAGTGTTTTAAAACTTGATTGTGGTGATGGTTGCACAACTGCATAAAGTTATTAAAAATTTATCAAACTATACATTTAAAATGGATAACTGTATAGTATGTTAATTATACTTCAATAAGGCTATTAAAAATAGGATGGAAAGAAGAAAATACAGCCATGGGTATAAAGATGCAGGTTTTTAATTTTTTTTGTCAGAGATAATATAACTATCTTTTCCTCTTCTTCAGGCTGCCTGGCTGAGGCATGGCATAGATTCCAGTTCCTGCCTTAGCACCAGGCTTGAGGCACTTACCCGATTAATGGTTCTCAGCTCTCACTGTGCTTCAGAATCACGTGAAGAGCTTTTAAAAAATACAAGCACAGGAGAACCAATTCCTAATTCCAAGTGCTTGATTTAGTCAGCTTGAGCACAATATTTTTTTTTGTTTGTTCTCCAGTTGATTCTAATGTGCAGCCAAAGTTGAGAAAAAAAATACCTCATTACTTTTCTGAAATAATTTTGAAGCTATTTTGGGCACCAGGATTGCTGGGCCCTGTGATCGCAGCCAGCCCCCAGTGAAACACGTGGAAAGCAAGTGGGGAAAAAGTTTTCTCTACCTAATCTGTAAAGCTGTGGCTGTCAGCAGGAGATAAGCCTTTGTGGGGGTGAGGGAGGTGGTTTTCAACATCCTTCTGGGAATTTCAGGTATGTGTGATTGGAGCATTGTTGTCTTACTCCACACTGGAAATTACCTAGCTACTTCTCCCTTCTCCCCACCTGGATTTCATGGACACACATACTGCTGGGTGGTTAAATTTGTCTTACCTTCGGGGGTGGGTGGCGGCAGGGAATAAAAGAAAAACAAAGAGGAATTAAGATAGAGCCTGTGACCTAAAATGTATAGAATGTCCTTATGTCCTGAAAGATAGACATGCATACTTCATTTAAACTATTATCTTTGAATTTTATTTTATTTTTTAACATGCTAAATTATAAAAATATTAAGTCATTTTTGACAGTATAAAATTCAAAGATGTATATATAAAAAGTTAAAATTTGCCCCACCCTCTTCATGCCCACTTCTTTTATAGCTACTATAAAAGGCCTAGTCCTTTTCTTCCACAACTTCTTTTATGCTCACCTAAACATGAAAAATGATATAAATAGCATATTGTTGTGACTGCTTTTCCTAATGATTTATCATGATTTATCTTAATGCTTCATAATGATCAATACATGTTTCTAATCAATAGATATATATATAATTATGTTTTCTTCAAATAATTGCATAATAGAATGACTGTACTAAAATTCATTCATATATTTTATCTTTGATATTTGAGTGTTTTCTGGTTTTTGTCATTACAAATATATTAAGTGTCACTAGATGCAAGCCCTTTGATGTTGGTACTACTTTCGTTGGATAGATTTTCCAAAAGAGAATGAAAAATTGTGTATGTGTGTATTTGATTTATTGATATTACCAAGTACATGCGCGTGCGCGCACACACACACACACACACACACAATTTAAGATTGCAGCAGCTGGATATTATTGTATTTAAAATTTTTGCCAGTTGGCACAAGACTTAAGTTAACTATCTTATTAATGGTCTCACTGTGCACTTCATTTTCATTTTCCTTGACTACTAGTGAGGATGAACAGCATTTTGCATGCTTGTTGACTATTTGGATTTCTTCTGTGAATTTCCTTTCCATAGTCTTTGCTTATTTTTCTATTGAGTTCCTTTTTTCTTTTTCTTAACAATTTACAGAAGATTTTTGTGCATTAGGGAATTTATGCCCTTGTCTATCATATCTGTTGCAATTTTTGCCCCAATCATTTACCCTTGATACTGTTCATGATATTTTCCCCTCATAAAAATGTATGGGTAGTTAAAGATGACTATCTTTTCCCTTATGAATTCTAAATTTACTATTTTGTTTAGAAAGAACTTTCCCACCTACAGATAGGAAATTCTTCAAAATATTATTATAATGTTTATATTCATTTAAAGTTCTAAAATTCCATCTGGAATTTGCTTTTGCTTAGAGTATGAGGTAGAAGTATATTTTTGTTTTCTTTCGGACATATGACCAATTATGTCAGTGTACATTATTTATAAACTCCTCATTCCCCACTTGATTAAATTGTCATGTTTGTAATCTATTCAATTCCTAATACACTCTTTTGGATTCTCTACTCTTTACACTGATCTTTTTGTTTTTTCCTGTGCCTGCCTCAATGTTTTGATTACTCTGATTTTATAGTATTGTTATAGCCTTTCAATGTTCACTTTTTATTATGTGAACTGTATTTTTTAGGACTGAGGGGGAATAAGTGTGTTTTTAACTTGAATTGTTATTATAGCTGAAGTCATTATGCAACATTTAAAGTGTTTCTGTTTTTCTATGGTAAATTATTATACATATATATAAATGTCTTTTTAAAGTTAAACTACCCTTGTAAAGCCAGCAGAGGGAGTACAAAGCACTGTTTTACTAGTGAGGAATTGCAAATTGTTTAAAAATGTAATCTTACTGATTTATGGAATAAATTTAAGAATTCAAAATATTTATTTATTCAGATATCCTTATTAATCAAAGCTTATGCCTACATAATCAAAATGTGCTTAAAATATCTTGTGAGGTTAAGAAAATGTAAAGCTATTATAAGTTTTAAAAAATACTGTCTTTTATAAATACTTTGTTTAAAATAGGATAATACAACTTAGCTATTTACCATGATTAAATTAATATCTGAGTTTTCTGTAACTCCTGACATTATTTGTACAAGAGAAAGTAATATAAATACTATAAAGAATTGTCAAAGGAAATAACATATATAGTGGTTTTAAATCTTAAAATATGGAAAAAAAATACAGCTTTGATTAAAAGAACATATAGTGATATTTCTATAGGAAAAAATGTATCATAGAATTATAATAATACTTGTCTAGCATCAAAGCTTGATTAAAACTGTGAATAAAGGAAAAAAACAAATAACAAAACCCCCAAAATGTTCCTAAATATTTATACCCTCCAAAAGTCTAATAATTTAGGGATGAATCTAAATTTCCTTTTGAATAAGGGAAATTTTTGACATAAATTTAGTTTGTGCACACAATGCAGATAACATAAAATTGAAATGATTTGTGAAGTATATTAAATGTGATTCCTACTTATTTTTGGAAATCGAAGTCAGGAAAAATTCAGAGAAAGCGACTGAAGAATAGCTATTAAATATATATTATTTTGTCGTATCTCATCACATGAGCACAGTTTCTAATGCAAGAATATACATATAAAGAAAATCTTGAATGAATAAAAGCTCAATATTTTAAAGTGCTTGTTCCTTTAAAGCGTTGAAAATTAGAAAATGACGAAAACATGATAAACTAAAAAGGGGTTGACAATTTAATAGGAACTTATAAACGGGCTCATCTTGGATATTTTGAGAAAGCTGTCTTATTCCAATGGTAGTTTTTGTTTGCAGCCTGCTGCTCTTTGCTATTTATAAATATTAGAATGATGGAGACTGCTATGAAGTAGAAAATGCCTCACTGAACCTCTCAGTGGCAGTAATTCAATCAAGCAAAGGTTACAAAAGCCCTGTGGGTGACTTGTTATATGATAGCAGAAGTAGACCTGATTTTGTTGTATCAAGTATTTTTTAAGTCAGGAAGCTTAGTGTTAAATTTAATGCTCTATCAGAGTAACTCTATTACTCTGAGTTTGATATATCCATTTCATTTTTTTTCTATATTTTTGTTCTGTTTGTTGTCAATATATATTATCTGTTTTTTGTGTGTGTGTATATATATATCTCTATACACATACAGAAAAACACTATATATATATAGTGTTTTTATATAAATATATATCTATATATATCTATATAGATATATATAGATATAGATATACACATACAAAAAAAAAAGAAATACCTTCTTTT
Organism: Eulemur rufifrons; assembly: GCF_041146395.1. Lineage (NCBI taxonomy): Eukaryota > Metazoa > Chordata > Mammalia > Primates > Lemuridae > Eulemur > Eulemur rufifrons. Next base: position 63,754,026 of record NC_090998.1, on the reverse strand, counting down.
ATCGCACTTCAATTTATTGTGCTTCTATGGTGGATAAAATAGTATCAAACAGCATTGTATGCTACAGAGAAATTTTAAGAGAAGAGTCAATTGATGTAGCACACTTCATTGTTATTGCCTTATTTTAAGAATTTGCCACAGCCACCCAACCTTCAGCAACCACTACCCTAATTAGCCAGCAGTCATCAACATCAAGGCAAGACCCTTACTAACTAAAAGATTATGACTCTCTCAGATGATCATTAGCAATTTTTAGCAATAAAGTATTTTTTATTTAACATATGTTCATTGGGTTTTTTGACATAATGCTGTTGTACATTTAATAGATGACTCTATAGTGTAAATATAACTTTCATATGCGCTAGGAAACCAAAAAATTTGTGTGACTTGCTTTATTGTGATATTCACTTTATTGTGGTGGTCTGTAACAAAACCCACAATATCTCTGAGATATGCCTATACAGATATATTTAAATAGATAATATTGTTACATGTAATCTATGTTATAAAGTAGAACATATTATAAATAAAATGAAATATTGAAAAGGACAACAATGTGTTGAGAAAAGTTTTTGAATTTATCTTAAAACTAAAATTTCTCAAATATATGCTCTTTGTACTGCAGCCATAATTAAATTTTGAAATAAATATCCAGAATTATATACAAACTTTAATCATTGTTGAATTTTTCATATTTCTATTTCAAAATATTGTATGCAAAATGATCATTCAATTTTGAATTTTTCTAGAAAAGACAAATTTAACTACTTTTAAAATCCTAGTCATACTTTAGAAAAAGTTACAAGTATTCTTGTAAAATATCCTCAGTTGAAACTAGGTTTATAAAACAATTAGAAAAAATATATTTGATTATCCATCTTTTCCTAGAGGTAAGAAATAATCTAGCATTATCTCAAAGTGAATCATAGAGAAAAAAGATTGATATATTTTAGTATATAAACTTAAAAATGTTTCTGCATATCAAAATAAACATAAGAAAACTTAAAAGACAAGCTCCAAGCTAGAAAAAAAATTTGTAAAATATATTAAAGATCACAGATCACAGAGTAAACTTTTCTGATTCACAGAATAAAGTTCCTAATTCAATATTTTAAAAAAGCATACATTTCAAAGTATAGGTGTTTCTTAAAAGATACAAATGGTTACTAGATCCATGAAAAAGATGCATTCTAACTAGAAAAAGCAAATTTGAACAATGAAGTTTTTTGTTTTTGTTTTTTGCCTTTCAATATAGCAATTAAAACCAAGGATAATATGCAGTGTTGAAATTTGGGGAAGTAAGTTTTCAGTGCTGTCTGGTCTAAATGCAATCTTCTGGGCAATTTCTTGATATTCATCAAAAGATTTAAAAATATCCACACACTTTGACCTGGTAATTACATTTCTGAGAGTTTGTCCTAAAGACATATTGTTTGGCATTTTTCATTTACTTTTCCCTTTTCCTGGAAGCTCTTCCTCAGATAACTACATGGCAGACTTGCCACTGCCTTCTCATTTATCTTTGCTCAAATGTCGACCATTCAATAAGGCCTTCCCTAACTAATCTATTAAAATTGCAAATACCATGCTTCCAGCCTAAAATCCCTTATTCTGCTTTTTTTTCTTGATTTCGTAACACATAACATCTTCTAACATACTTTTAATTTATGTATTTTTCGTGTATGTTGGTTACTATCTGTCTTCCTCAGTAGAATGTAGGCTCAACAATGCCTGAAGCCCTTGTCTTATTGTATAATGTCTTGTTTCCCCAATTATCTGGAAGACTATCTGGCATATAATTGATGTTTATAATAAATATTTGATGAATGAATAAATGTCAACGATGTTAATCCTAGCATCATTTATGATAGCAAAAGAAAAGAAAAACAGAGATTCCTTCATGTCCAAGAATGGTTAAGTAAATCATGATCTAGCCACATGTATATTTCTTTCCTAACACTGTCATAACAAATTACCACAATATGAGTGGTTTAAAACAACAAAAGTGTATTCTCTCACAGTTCTGGAGGCCGGAAGTCTCAATCAAGGAGTTGGCAGGGTTGGTTCCTTCTGAGGCTCTGAGGGAGAATTGGTTCCATGCTTCCTAACATGTGGTGGCTGCTGACAATTTTTGTTATATCACTGCAATCTATGCTTCAATCTTCACATCGCCTTCTCTCTGTCTTTACCCCTTCTATACTATCATAAGGGCATTTATCATTAGATTTGGGGTCCACTCTCATCCAGGATGATCTTATCTCAAGATCTTTAACTTAATTACATCTGCAAAGACTCTCTTCCCAAACCAGGTCACATTCACAGGTTCCATGTAGACATATATTTTGGAGGACCACCACTCAGCCCATTATAATATGTTACATTGTTACAGCACTATTAAAAATCTTAGCTTGGTTACTGTTTAAAATCTTTAGAAATGTTCATGATGTAATGTTTTATTAAGAAAGGAGGATGCAAAACTTTTTACTTGTATGTGCATGTGAGTATAGGTATATATCTATTCACACACACAACACAGAGTAAATAATCCTAATTTTGGCTAAAATTTATGAATTAATGATGCCCAAGAGAAAATATACCAAAATATTAAAGAAACTCTATTTCTAGGATGCTGGTTGGTAGTAATACAGGCTATTTATTTTTCTCTTCATAATTTCTAGTGTTTTTCAAAATTTCTATAAAGAAAATAGATTTTAATTTTTATATTAACAATTCTCCTACTATGAGAAAAATAAAAACTAGAACTAGCCCTTATAAATGATTTATTGGGAAACTAAGAAAAATTAAGTTTCAAAATGGCACAGTGATTAATCATCTTTTTTATATCTAACACCATCAGGTTTACCCTAATGAAATTTTTATGTCAATCTGTTCAGGAGGCTATGAAGTCATTTGTCCCTAGAGATTTTTAAAGAAAAGATGAGAGAGCCATTCTGTTAGGAAGTGTAGAAATTCACCTTTCTTAGAACAAGAAGTAGAGCTGACACACTCTTGGACTCCCTTGCAGTCTTACGATTTTGTCAGTTTTAGCATATTATACATTTTATGATTTATCAAAGGCATATTAATTAAATTAAAGGTTTTCATCTTTTCTTGACTTGTCTTCTTTTGCCTGGTTTTAAAATTTGACATTATTCTCACTTTTTTGGATTCCTCCACATTCCCAATGGATTGATAAATTAATTTAACAAGTATCACCATTCAGTGGTTTTTTTTTTTTTCTCACTCTTTCTCTCCCTGTCTCCTTTTTCCATTTTTTTTTTTTTCTTGCCTTAACCAGTGAACTTGAATTTGAATTTGGGAGCATGTTAGTCATGAGTATGAGAGCAGGTGCTTACACAGGGGGCTTGCATTTGGGCTTTCTCAAGAACAAGTCTCCCCTGTGTACCAGCTGAATAGCACATACATGTATACTTCCCCCAAGCATACTAGGCTCCACATGTGGGTCTGATCTGTGCCAGAATTGGATGGGAGCCATGAAGGGAACCTTTGTGAATGTAACTGTCACAGAGATTCCTTGGATCATGTTCTCATTTATGTGAATATTGACCACATTCCTATGTGCAAAATAACTGTGTAGAAGTGTATTCTCCAAGATATTTGTCTATATCCATTAGATAATTCTGGGAATGGGGGTAGAGATAGGGAATAAAAATAAAAAATTAGTGAATCCTTCCCTTTTTAATATTTTAATTCTAATGGTAAATATTGTTTTATGTGATTATCTAGTGATACATATGTGAGAGATCTGCCTGTACTGTATAATAAAGTCAAATATACTTTAAAATATACATTTATATTTATTAATAAACATGAATGAATTCCTTAAAGCAGGAAGAGCTTGATTTGCAAACATTACCTATATTATTGTAGGCATAAATGAGAGCAATTTCCTAAATTTGCTAATTGTTCTGTCCTGCTGTGGACCTTAGCCAGTACTAGGTCTTTTAGCTCCAACATGAACACTTCCATTTTGAATCTCATTCAAAAGATGATACCTCCAGGAATTCAGCAACTCTTTACTTTTAAAATCTATCTAGTATACCTCTGGGGAAATCTATTGGATTGTCTCTCAATTAGCCCTTTAAGTCCAATTCTCTGAAAACCATTTAGCACCACATCAGTGATACGGAGAAGCTACTTTTATCAGATTGCATTTAAACTGGTGAAGAGAGTCATTCCTCTATCTTGCACGTGATACTGAGTACATTCTGTTCATGGCCACTGGGGCTGTGGGGAACCCACTCCTCAACCTTCAAATGTGAGCATGTCAGTCACACGTGAGAAAAACAACCAAGTCCCTGCCAATATTCTCTGTTGATCTCACTCTTTGGTTCTTCTGTTCACCTTTGATGACATTTGTAAATTATAAAAGAACGGGTTAAGTTTTAAGCTTAGACAGCCTAAATATTTCTCCCAACCACTCTGATGGCTTCAGAAGGTGAGGGACTCATCAAAACAGAAGGAAGAATGACTGACACTAAGCCTCTGACTTACTTCCAGTCTCACATCTTTCAAGAGTTTGATTTTTTTCCCCCTAGGTTATTTTTAGAAGAAGTGTCATTGCTGCTACCCAGGGATTAAGAATAATAAACTATATTCTCAATGAAACATTTGCAAGTAAGGGCTGTGCCATATTCATTTCTGTAATATCTATCATATGCCTGACATATCAAAGAATTCCAGTAAAATTTTCTTTAATGTACCTAAGTTCAAGTCCCAGCTGTGTTGTATAGACCTGGGCCAGCTATTTAAGGTCCCTGAGGCTCATTTTCTCCATTTGTAAAATGAATATTTTAAAAAGCTGCTATTGCTCCATTTTGAGGAAAAAATAGGTTAATGTTCCTAAATATATATATTTTAAGTTATGGTACTGTGTGGGAAAATAATTACCATGTACACCTGCTAAATGTAGATAAATGAATGCTGTAATGTTGTGGTTATGAAATAAGCTTAAAAGAGTTTGTTGGAACAACCAATTTGAGTCCTGACAAGGGATATTGCTATGTTATATTTTTGTTATTTTACCTGATTTAATTTTTCTTCATAGCATTTTAATCATATATTTACTTGTTTGTTTTAAAATATTTTCTGACTAATTAATGACATTTACCAAAGCAGAGACCTTGGCTACCATGTTCCCAGCTGAATGAATCGTGGGCACTTAAAATAATGTCTGGCACCCAGTAGACATTCAACTATTTTTAAAATAGATCAATACTACCTCATTGCAGAGAGCCACTCACCACTGGATCTCAGTCTGCTCGTATTTATCGCTGGCCAGTATTTTTGAAACTGCTTGAGACCAGAGAATAGCAATGAGAAAAAAAATCACAATTTTTATGTCCTAGTCATATAGAAAAGAAAAATACTTTAAAATCCTGTGTTTGAAGGGTATATTTTGCTACTGAAAATTATGGGATTATTCAGGGAGACAAATTACTAAATCACAGTCGTGTGGTAGGCAATATATGTTTTACTTTAGATCATTAAACTTAACCTTTGTGTGATTAATATCATACTCTTATTTATGTGACGTTTTCTAAGAAACAGATTTCGGTATTTGTTTTCTGTTTAAAGGCATTATTGGCTTTCTTACTAATAGCAAACATTTTTGAATGGAATCTTATAACCCACTTACAAAATCTTATCTTTAATCAGCATATACAAATATTGTTTCATGTTTGTTCAAGCATACACTAAAGTGACTGGCATATTTTTGGCATTTCTGGGCAAATTACTTCCTCTTTTCAGAAATGTTCAAACCAAACTGACAGTTTGGACTATCTGACAGACTTCATCCACGATCGTCTAATTTTTTCACAATGTGAATCAAATGATTTTCTTGTATATAGAGTTACCAAAAAAGGATTATTTCCTACAATTGTTACTTTGCAATTTGAGAATTTATGGAAACATTATGGCTACATTCAAAGACATGTATATTCCTAAAAGAATCACATTAAGGACTTTAGGAACTTTTTTTAAATATTCCGCTTTCTCTGCTGGAGGTAATTTAAATTTCATTCTGAATTTGAACATTTTGTATATTTTTTATACTTGTTTTTCTTTTCAGAATATTATGGGGTACAAATGTTTTGATTACATGAATTGCTTTTGTACAGTTTGAGTCAAAGTTATTATTGTGTCTATCAACCAGTTAGTGTGCATTGTACCTGTTAGGTGTGAATTTACCTATCCCCTCCTCCTCCTCCCGCCTGCTTGATTTCCATTGAATTTTACTACTCTATGTGCACATGAGTGTTGATCTATAAGTTTCAATTTAGTAGTGAGTACATACTGTTTTTGTTTTTCCATTCTTCTGTTACTTCACTTAAAAGAATGGTCTCCAGCTCCATCCAGGTTGTTACAAACGGTATTAGTTCACCATTTTTTATGGCTGAGTAATACTCCATGGTATATACAGATACCACATTTTATTGATCCACTCATGTATTGATGGGCACTTGGGTTGTTTCCACATCTTTGTGATTGTGAATTGTGCTAC